>NC_047584.1:11428636-12140136 GCF_011004845.1 Esox lucius | reverse complement strand
GAACATTTTTCAAATTAAAAATAATTGTCATCAAGAAGTCAATATTTTCTTTAGAAACATGTGTGACAATCATTGGGAACCATAGAAAATGTTATGGACAAAATGAAAGTTTTAAGTCTTAGGTATCTCTTAAGCATTCATCCATGACATCCTATTTCACAGGGGTATAGATACGAAGTGATGCACAGGCTGAACTCCCTTAGTCATCAATCAATGTGGGAAAAGACAGAGAACACGTAAATTAAATGAGACAAAACGTTGTTGACATTCACAGTCAGCCAATTTCTTTTAAAGGTAGCTGCCCAAAAATACTAATTTCTACTATCACGTATCTAATTAAGAAATGTAAAATAACTTGAGCTGTGATGGAAGAGGTATCTGCATGGAAGAGGAGAATGGTTTAGGTGGCATAAAAATCTCAAAGAATCACACTCTGAGAATTGCAGTTTCATCTTGGGGTCACCAATTGTTTAAAACGTTAATTAGTCACCACCTTCATGCCAACATGTTATTTTGAAGGATTGCCAGAATAAAGACTACCTTTGTCACCAAACTACAAATGTAAGCACCTGGAGTTTGCTTAATGTCACTGGAACTTTTGGATTGGAACCATGTTCTTTGGTCTGAGACAAACAATTTGCTTTTTGGCAACATATGCCGCAGGTAGGTTTGGCATAATAAAAGCCACAGTCATACAGGTAGAATTGAATACCCACTGTGAAGTTTGGTGATGAATCTGTGATGTTGTGGGGAGGTTTTACTTCCCAAGGACCTGGGTACCTTGTTAGGATACAGGGCAACATGGACTCAAAGTAGGACATTTTAGGTCAAAAACTGTCTGTCTCTGAATTCCAGCAGAACAACGATCTAAAGTATACCTTCAAATCCACGTGGAAATGTTTCACTGACCAAGGATCAAGCTTTTGTAATGGCCATCACAGTCTGCTGAACTAAATCCCATTGAAAACCTGTGGGGTTAGCTGACCCCACAAGCGAGGAACAAGCAAGGATAAAGTGAGTTTCTGTATGGAGGAAGGCTCTCAATTCCCTTCCTATGTGTTTTTCAGTGTAAATTCAAGCTGATGACATTTTTCCACAGGCTTTTTTGTTCATATTTACTTAGGGTGCCAATAATTCTGGAAAGCACTGTGTATATATACAGATGTGTAATAAATTAAAGGAAAAACCTGAATAAATGAGTGTAGGAATGTAATTAATGTAGAGGTTTCCCTACAGGTGTACTGCAAGATACAATTAAGCAATTAACATTCTATCATGTTCTGTGAAATGTATGAAATTGCTGAGCTGGTGCAATTGACCTCAATTCTGAATCAAGATGGAAAGGATCTAAGTTTTAGAAAGTGCTCTGCTCTACCACCATCATTACCCCAAATCAGGGGCTGCCCAGTCCCTCCAGTAGAGTTTCAGAGACTCAAAGAATCTATGCCAAGGTACATTGAAGCTTTGAGCCAATAAGAGTACTGAGAGTATTAGAGTTTACAAGCTAACTAGAAGGTTATAATTGCCAAATTGAAACTGTTAAATTGCCATTTGCCTTTGTTAATCTGAACTTAATGTTAACAGTTAGCATATCTCTCATGTAAATTAAATGGCTTGGATGAAATGGGCAAGTTCCTATTTTTGTATGGGCATTGCGACCAGGTTAGTTGCTAGCAATAATTGACATTCAGATAAAAAGGTTTACTTTTCCCTCATCACATGTATTAGCTCATCACTCCGTCTGGTTGATGTCCTGGATGTGCACAACTGTGGAATAGAGCCTTATGAACCTTAATAGTTTGATACTGTAGTTCTGATTAGTTTGATTGGGACTGGTATGTTTCCAGATATAGTACTCCCGTGGTACATACATATTAGCAGTAAAATATTTTGGGGAATTGGATGACTTAACATAATCCTTTTTGTTAATAATCTACATTTGAGCTTTTGCTACTCTCTGCATGTGACTGAGATGGCCCGTTTGGCAAATGTCATATTTGCATGTAAGTAAGCCTACTGTACCTCTGATTAGCTATGGTGCACAGGTCTGTGTAGGGTTCAAGTCACATTAATATTTATGAGCTTAGCTTGGCCTTCATCAATATCCCAGACTTACCTTACAGTTAGATTTGTTTTTTTATTATTGAAAAGTTAATATGTTTATTACATTACGGACGTTTATGTTTTCTATAGTGCAAACTAGTAGCTCAAACTCAGTGAAGTATAATTTTCTTGGGTCTCTGGCGGTCTTCCTGGAGGAGCTGTGCGACTGTGCATTTGTAAAGCTTAGGGGAAGTATTGTCCGTGTGAAATGAGGAACTGTCCATAGAATGTCACACAGTGCATCCTTTCATAGACATCCTGTACTTTGAGGCCCACTTGTGACTAGTAATCGCATTGGAATATGTTTTCAATGTATAATCGATACCTCGGCGTGCTCATCATGTGAATGGAGGCATTATGTCTGTCCCATCAATGTACTGTATGTCAGATGTTCTGGACACCATGTTATTACCACTCTATAAAAGTGGTAATAACACTAAATCCCTTGTCCAGAGCCTGTCCTGAGCATGCTGCATTCACTGGCACTGCTAGAATGACCCCGATCATTTACCCAATAATTGTTTATATTAATACCTCAATCAGGACTTTGTAATTGCCTCCTCGCATCCTGACTTTCTTCAGTACCCAAAATCTCTTCAATAGTCTCTACTGGGGAAATATGCTCCCCATATTTAGCATTGCAAAAGGATCATGACAGGGTTGCCCACTGTCACGTTTTCTGTTTGCTCTGTCTTGGGAACTGGCTGAGACTATTTGTCAGTAGCTGATTAATACAACTACGACAATAAAAAAAACACTAAACATCACATTTCATTTTATGCTGATGATGTGCTATTATATATAGGTAATGTCACCAATGTTTTACCCACTGCTCTAAACATATTTGAAACATTTGATGCAATATATGGTTACAGAATTAACTGAAGTAAATTCACACTGCCATTAAATTACAAACACCTGTCTTCCTCCAGAGTAAACCGTAGTTTTGATAGGATTGGACATGTATCCCCTCCTTCAATCAACTGTTCATTCATACTACAATAATATTCTTCAGCTGGTAGATGCAGTGATTTCATAGATATTATTTATTTTATGTATTTTAAGTATATTTTGAGTATACTAACATGCATTTTCCGATTATAAATTATAAGTATTTTAAAGTATGAAATAAGTGGGTCCACACACTGAAGTTTACTTAAGTGTATGGTATATTTGAAGTATGCTTGAGTAGTTAAATCCATGTTTAATACTATTAAATGTACAACAAAAGTGGTTCAAGTATACTACTTTTATTTACTTGTTCATGTTCTGTATATGTTTGGTGGAATGTTGATGAATATTTTGCTAACCCACAATAAACTGGCGAGTACATTCCTACTAAATACTGTATATCTAGAACATTAACATTTTATATAGAACACTCTAAACAAGTTCTGAGTAAGTTCTGTTTTATGTTATGGCCTCTTGGAAACATGCCCATCACAGAAACATTTCTATCAAAAAGTTAGTTAATGAACTAAGTCTCGAGTATGTTGTCTGTAGTTGTGTGAACATTTGTTGTTAGCTGGGTTAGTTACTGGCACCTTTGCTTTTTAACTGTTGTGGTCATCCTGGTTTCAATCAACTACATATATAGACACTAATGCTTTCCTAAATAAAAATGATGTACATCAGCAACATTGCACATCTTAGATTTTTTTAATGTATCTTTGATTTATAAAGGTTTGTGTCACATTAATATTGCTTTTGTGAGCGAGCTTCCAGTAATACGTACAGTAAGTGCTTCAGAGCCTTTCTCAGTAAAACACCACAGATGGCTTTCATTGTATAGTACACCTCCTCCAGTCTTTCCTCTTTCCCGCTTGATGATATATTGCCTGCCAACCTAAACATTGGTGAATTTGGGACGAGGAGCAGAGCCCCTCAGTCTGTAGGGCTGCATAGTGTCTGTTTGTGCACTGACGCTTCCTGCTGTTGCTGGGCTGGCTAAGAGTGTTTACAGTGCAAGGGGGAATCCTAGGAGGCTCCTATTTTTAGCTCTGCTTTCATCATTCCTCTCCGCTCTGCACAGCATGTTGAGGGGCGATGGAGGGAGGGAGCTGCTTGCTGCATTCAAATGACAATCAGGGCTGAATTTGGATGGCACTTATGAAACAAATCCTTCTGCAAGGTTTGCTGTGTGTGTGCGTCTGTGCCAGCTGTGACAGAAAATCATTTATTAAGAGCACTCTCTGTCTCTGTCTCTAAAGGGCCTTTTTGTTTACAAGATAACTTTACAACGTGATGTGCATGTTTATTAACTTAGATAAGTTGCATCTGAGGTTGCATTATTTCATTTTAGGACATGTAACAGAACATTTTAGTTCCCGGTTATCGGAAGGGAACGGGAACCCCTTTGTTCCCTTTCAGCCCGGGTTTTCATTCTGCTTTTGTTGTTTCCTCGCTGTTTGTTTATGCCGCATTGAGTCACATACTGTAATCAGGATGATGTAATGGTGTTGGAATTATAGCTGTGAAAGACTAGTCAAACATGTTTATTTAATGCCTTGTAGATAGACACATTTGAACCCCAAGCAGTGTCAGGGTTTAGTGTGAAGGATGGCAGACAGTCTTGGCAGAACTACCCAGCAAACAAGAAACGTTCCGACAACTTCAGTGAATGCTCCTTTGAGTCTGGGATACTTCATTTTAAGCTATCCCCCACACATGTGTGGTCCATACTGAAACATTTGAAAAATGAAAAATACATGCAAAGTTAAGCTCTATATGCTTTGACACTGTTAGATAGAAGTGTAAGCCGAATTGCTTTTAAGTGACATCAATCCAAATCTGAAATTGATCTGGAAGATGTTTGCACATTTGAGTCATTTAACAGATGTTGTTTCCAGAGCATCTCACAGTTTTTGTGTACATAAAATGTAATTGATTTATGAATAGATTGCTTAAAGTCAGCTGAAAAATAAGCATCCTTTACCTTTCAGTTAGATTGGAGAACTAACATCAAGTCTGAAAAAAATAAAACCTGACAATTTGATTATGTGCAAAGAAAATGTCAATCAGCCTTTATTTAATAGACACAAAACATTGCCATGGATGCCTCAAGTTTTGAGAGAGTCTGCATTTGGCATGCTGACTACAGGAATGTCCAGCAGAGCTTTTCTGCTCTGTAAGGCACCTCTAATTTTGCAGCATGTCCAACTGGCCTCACAACTGCAGATGTGTAACCCTAAGAGACCAGGACATCCACATCTGGCTTCTTTACCCTGTGTATCGTCTTGGACCAGCTACTGCTGATGAAACTGTCGGTTTGCACAAGCAAAGAATTTCTGAATAAACTGTTACAAACCGTCAAGCTGGTGAAAATTCTCATCACCTATGATATTACACTCATTGGTATCTATAGTATTCAATACTTCAATCATACTGTTCATGCTCTCCATCCTACTCTTTCAAAATTGATGCTAATTTACATTTTCTTTGTATATTATTGCCATACACTTGCCATATCTACAATATTGCTGCTAGTTTACAGTACTATTTTTAAACTGCTGCTAGTGTACAGTGTAATGTATATTATTGCTTTATGTTCTTGCTATATATATATTTTTCTTCTTAATTTTCACTATGTAGTTGTCGGGTGCCGTGTCACAACAATTTCATTGTGCAGGAAGATGCTGTGTTGTTCTGTGCATTTGACAAATTAACCTTGAAACTTGTCTTAGTACCATTTTCAATAAAATGTAGGGATACATGATTTTCACATAATTGCATTCTGTTTTTATTGGCATTCTACGCAGCGTCCCAACGTTTTTGGAAACAGGGTTGTACATTGATGCTCATAGATGGTGCTTTGTAGCATAGCCTTTTGGTCACAACCTCAGAACTGGAGAATTGTCCTTTACCTCTATGATGTTTTCATTCATATGTCAAAATTTTTTGTTATGATGAGTAGTGTTTGAAAAAGGGTTATATGAAGGTGCTGTTACGTAATGTAAAAAGGCAGTAGGAGTTAAATTCTCATCACACTCTACCCTCTGTTGTGACAACCTGAGGAGAAACACTGGCAGGGCAGCAAAAGTGTCACTGAATGCATTACACAAGACTGCAGTAGATGCCCAGCTAACCGTTCAGGGGTAGGAGGACGTTTTTGAAACCATATCTTTAATGTATCTCTCAAGTGGCCGACAGCAGTCCAGCTTTCCAGGTGACTCAAGGCAGAAAATAATAAAAATAATAATAACAGGAAAATATGATGTCCAGATATATTTTGTTGTGGAAAAGTCCAAGATGAACTATGGATTTACTGAATATACAAAACTTTCGGGAAAATTCAGGGACCTAATCGCTTCTATGCCTACATTTCAGTTGCACATGCCACCTTGAACCAACAATTTGCCTGCACTGCACATTTAGAATTGCTTTTCTTTGTTTCGGATGTTACATGTACATGTCTACCTTGGGAACCTCATTGCTGCTATGCCCGCATTTCAGTTGCACAGACTAACTTACAGTACACCTCCAACTTACAGTACACCTCCAACAGCCTCCCCGGGAAAGTCTATGCCAGGGTTCTGGAGAGGAGAATACGGTCGATAGTAGAACCTCGGATTCAGGAGAAACAGTGTGGTTTTCGTCCGGGCCGTGGAACACTGGACCAGCTCTATACCCTCTACGGGGTGATGGAGGGTTAATGGGAGTATGCCCAACCAATCCACATGTGTTTTGTGGATTTGGAGAAGGCATTCGACTGTGTCCCTCGCGGCATCCTGTGGAGAGTGCTTCGGGAATATGGGGTCCTGGGTCCTTTGCTAAGGGCTGTCAGGTCCCTGTACGACTGAAGCAGGAGCTTGGTCCACATTGCCGGCAGTAAGTCAGACTTGTTCCCAGTGCATGTTGGACTCCGGCAGGGCTGCCCTTTGTTGCCGGTTCTGACAGAATTTCTAGGCGCAGCCAGGGGCCGGAGGGTGTCAGGTTTTGGGGACCACACGATTTCGTCTCTGCTCTTTGCGGATGATGTTGTTGTGTTGGCCCCTACAAGCCAGGACCTTCAGCATGCACTGGGACGGTTTGCAGCCGAGTGTGAAGCAGTGGGGATGAGAATCAAAACCTCCAAATCCGAGGCCATGGTCCTCAGTCGGAAAAGGGTGGCTTGCCCACTTCAGGTTGGTGGAGAGTGCCTGCCTCAAGTGGAGGAGTTTAAGTATCTAGGGGTCTTGTTCACGAGTGCGGGAAGGATGGAACGGGAGATTGACAGACGGATTGGTGCAGCTTCTGCAGTAATGCGGTCGATGTATCGGTCTGTCGTGGTGAAGAAAGAGCTGAGCCGCAAGGCGAAGCTCTCGATTTACTGGTCAATCTACGTTCCTACTCTCACCTATGGTCATGAGCGTTGGGTCATGACCAAAAGGACAAGATCCCGGATACAGGCGGCCGAAATGAGCTTTCTCCGCAGGGTGGCTGGGCGTTCCCTTAGAGATAGGGTGAGAAGCTCGGTCACCCGGGAGGAGCTCAGAGTAGAGCCGCTGCTCCTCCACATCGAGAGGGGTCAGCTGAGGTGGCTTGGGCATCTGTTTCGGATGCCTCCGGAACGCCTTCCTTGGGAAGGTGTTCCGGTCCCGTCCCACCGGGAGGAGACCCCGGGGAAGACTTAGGACACACTGGAGGGACTATGTCTCCCGGCTGGCCTGGGAACGCCTCAGTGTCCCCCCGGAAGAGCTGGAGGAAGTGTCTGGGGAGAGGGAAGTCTGGTCATCTCTGCTTAGACTGCTGCCCCCTCGACCCGGCCCCGGATAAGCGGAAGATGATGGATGGATGGACACCTCCAACTTGCTCGATTGCACTGTCAAAATTACCATTTGTACTTACATTTGCCTTATCGCACAACTATTCATTCCCACTTGCACATACATACAGGTAATACTTGTTCATTTTAGCATTTTCTGCCCCGCTATTTGCCTTCATTCCTCATTTAGCATTGTCATTTGTCACTCTATTTGCCTGCATTTCACATCCAACATACATGTTACTTAATACTTGTAAATTGTTTGCCCTCTTCTATATGCACTTCTGGTTAGATGTTAACTGCTTTTCGTTGTACTCTACTTGTACTGTTCAATGACAATAACGTGGAATCTAATGTAATCTAAAACTTACCCAGAAGGTGATAACGATGTTCTCAGAATATACAATATAAATGTTTTGAATTTTTTCACAATGTCAGCCTATGGCAGAATACTCTACTCATAATGACCACACTTTGTACCGCATCAAGCTCAACTTCTGTGAATTAGTGGCTCCTTCTTTAAGCCAATCACTCCGAATTGGAGAGGTGCACGGTGGGTACAGAACAACAGACGTTTCAGGGATTTGATCGAGCAACCTTTTGTTCTCTAGTCAGATGCTCTAACCGCCAGGCAACCTGTTCACTAACTTGACTCCAACATAAATGCCTATTTCTAACTAATGGCAAATGATTGCATCTTGTTACTATATTTTGTCTACTTACTCGTTGTTTTATTAGATACAATTTTGGAATTTTGGAATTGAATGGCTTACAGAGGTGTGATTGCAATTGAAGATTATAGACAAATAAACAACATATCACAAATTTAGCCCAAAACTAAAATATTGTTTATTGCAAAAGTTCCAGTCTGTGTCTGTAATGTTTATTCTAGTTAAAACGTAAAATAAACAGTGAGATCCATGCTAAACAGAATCTGCCTGGATTAGTGTGCTTGTTAAATTGTTAATCCAGGCAAGATTGTCAAGAATGGCAATCAACTTCACCAATTAAAATGTATTTTATTCATGTTCTTGGTTATGTGAAACACGCACACACACACATAAAAGACGATTGATGGTATGTCCTGAAGAGTTTGGGGACGGGGATAATGGAGTGGGAACATACAGGGCATGTCTGTGTTCAGTAGCTGCAGTTACTCTAACAACGATGACAAGGTGAGCATGGCTGGAGAGGGTGAGGCCGAGCACAGGAGTATATGGCTCCTGTGTACTGCTGTTGGTCATGCTGGGAAAATAACAAGGAGATGCAAGGAAACAATGACATTTTTCTGCCAGGAGATAATTCCTACGTCCTGAACGTCGACCTGTTCCATAGTGCACTCTGTTTGACCAGAGCTCTATGATCCCTGATAGAGAGAAGTGCCCTTCATAGGGGATACGGGGACATTGGGGACGGGGATGATGACAGAAGCTGGCTCCCCAGGTACAAGAGGGACCATGGCTGTTTGAACAGGATAAATATAGAACAGTGTCAGCAGCATTATTGTTATAATGGCATGGGGTGGCTGGGAGAACACCATGGGCTAAAAACACAGAGGGAAGGAGGGGGAGGGATTGTCCTGGTTTTGGGCAGAGTTTGTGAGTGTGTGTGTGTGTTTGTGGGAGTCCGTGTCCATCCATGCATGCTAGTGCCTGCGTGTGTGGCAGCGTAAGAGATCCCGAGAAAATGATTTAAATAATTGTGAAAACTTGAACTTCCTGTCTCGTCAACCGACCGAACGGTTCAGAGGCGTTCCAGGCACTGAACCTTTACTTATTAGGATTATCATTCATGACGGGACATTCATGGCAGTCCATCTAAATTCTGGCAAGCTGTAAAATTATTAAAACCAAGTAGCCACTACCCTCTGCCCGGGAACTGTAACAGATCAATTAAAAGTTTGTGACGTGTTTAGTCAACATTCTTTTGCAGTAGGCAAAAGGGGAGTTGACAGTAATATAATATTTGAAAGGGGAGTTGACAGTAATATAGCAACATCTGAAACTGAATGACTCCGGTCTATGGTTGAGATAACCCTGTTTCTATCTCTCAATGTGCTTACCTAACTTTTTCTTTTCACAGGTCACCACTGAGGAATTCCTGAAAGCCCTTTTAGCTATGGATTCAGAGAAGACTGCTGGGGCAAATGTGCTTAATCCATGTCTTCTATGGCTTATTTTGAAGCTATCCATTCTCATGTGTTTTTCCTAAGGCTTGTTCACTAGTTCTACTTTTCTAAAGGGGGATCCCAATAATTTTGAAAATAAACCATAAGACTAAATAATATTTCCTGGACATTGTGAAGGGTGTTCTACAGGGATATGTTCTTGGACCGGTTCCTTTCACTTTTTGCATTGAATATTGGTTTTAATGTAAATAATCGTAAATTCCACCCCTACTGTATGCAGTTGAAACTGCTGTGTATGATATTGATACTGCTGTGTATGATATTGATACTGCTGTGTATGATATTGATACTGCTGTGTATGATATTGCCGACATGAACAACCAGGGCTTCTATTAACTTCAATCAGTTTATTGCATAGATGGCATTTTTTAGGGACTCATTAATTATTTCAGTTGGCTGATTTGCTTATATGAACTGTACTTCAGTGAAATCCTTGAAATAGTTTTGGTCCTGTTTTTCCTCAGTTCATTAACAAATAAGTTGTTGATTAAATGGTTTAACTGTAGTACGTTTTCTAGGTTAGTCCACGTTTATGTAGCATCATAAATTAATAATATAACAACAGTTACAACAGTTCTACATGTCTGTGTCATGACAGGGTTATATATTATAACATGTTATGACAAGTTATGCGACATGTAATAAAACTTAATGTAGTCATATAAAGTGTTAGCATTCATTTACTATTAGCATATAGGTGCACAGGCTACCAGACCCAGGCTCAAACCATACCTGTACATTTTCCCAAATGTTACATTGTTTTCTGACAAGAAAATGCTGGTTTTCTGCTCATTATCTTAGAGGAACATAAGGCATGTTCTAATATTCTGGTAATTCTTGGTCATGTGAAATGCCTTCATCATCTATCTACTACCGACATTATAGAATAGTTAGTGTATCATTAGGTTCAAATGACAATTGAAAACAAATGTGGGCAACCTAAATCTGTAAACCTTGAACGGCAAAGTGGTGCTCCTAAGATTGTATATGTAACACATTTGTAATATACATGCTCTGCTAAACTGAGAGAAAGAGTGAAGTAATAGATGATGTGGGGAATGAGGCCTCTAATCACAGGGAGGAAAAGATTAACATCAGTCGTGACAAGATTCCAGCAGAGGAGACTCATATTAGGTCAGAGCAAGATTAATTCAGAGAATTATTTAATCTCTAAGTGAGAATCATAATTATATGTGTGTGTGTGTGTGTGGGGGGGGGGGGGGGGTGTCAAAAACAACAATTAAAACAATTCCATCTATTGAAAGATATTCAGTCATAGTTTCAGTCAAGCATTGCATAACAAACCCAAAAGGTATTTTGGTGACCATGTGTGTGGTGATCATTCTTAGTGCACTGTGGTGAAACCACAGGCCACAATCAGACACCAGGAGGTTGACACAGTCATTAAAAGTCTGTTGTATTTGTCACCCTAATAAACATTTATTTGGAGGACGCCAGGCTGCCAGAGCAGTGATCCAGGAGGAAGAGATGGCTGCAGGGCAGTCATTCAGAAGAAAGCCAGCCTAGCAGAGCAGTAATCCAAAAGGAAGCCAGCCTGGCAGAGCCCTGATCCAGGAGGGAGACAGGCTGGCAGAGCAGTGATCCAGGAGTGAGACAGGCTGGCAGAACAGTGATCCAGGAGGGAGACGGGCTGGCAGAACAGTTATCCAGGAGAAAGACTGGCTGGCAGAGCAGTGATCCAGGAGGGAGACGGACTAGCAGAGCAGTTATCCAGGAGGAAGACTGGCTGGCAGAGCAGTGATCCAGGAGGGAGACAGGCTGGCAGAGCAGTGATCCAAGAGTGAGACAGGCTGGCAGAGAAGATATCCAGGAGGGAGACAGGCTGGCAGAGCAGTTATCCAGAAAGGAGAAAGGCTGGCAGAGCAGTTATCCAGGAGGGAGACAGGCTGGCAGAGCAGTTATCCAGGAGGGAGACAGGCTGGCAGAGCAGTTATCCAGAAAGGAGAAAGGCTGGCAGAGCAGTTATCCAGGAGGGAGACAGGCTGGCAGAGCAGTTATCCAGGAGGAAGACAGGCTGGCAGATCAGTGATCCAGGAGGGAGACGGGCAGGAGGGAGATGAGCTGGCAGAGCAATGCCAACTTTACATATTACATCTTCACTCATCTCAGCGCCATACATTTAAGGAACATTCATAACAAAAACCTTATTCATTATTCCTATGACTCCAGGATTTTGTTTAAAATGTGAGTTCTGCTATATTTTATTATATAGCAGAACCCACAAAAATACACAAAAAGAAAAATTTCTCCAGTATGTACTTTCTGTAATTGTAGCATGATGTTTTTCATTTTTAGTTAATGGCTGTAAAATGATTTGGGGATGTAATGGTGTACTATACTGCTGTATGGAATTATCACTGGTTCCATGAATTATTAACATCTATTTTAAAGAAAACAGACAATGATCATGTATCTTCCCTTCATCTGGATATTATTATTTAAGGGCATCTTGTTTATTTGGGCAGGCTGTTCATGTTAAAAGGGTGTTGATATAATTTGGTGAACTACGTGATGGGATGAATGACCAGATGGCTCATCATTAGACAGGGAAATAAAACACCTGCATGACTGTGACAGTGTGTTTTAAAGCATATGGCCCACCATTCAATATTAACAACTATTCTATTTGTATAATTAAATAAGCATTCATGCATAGTGTATTTACAAAACTGGATTTGGACTACTCCACGTTTTGTTTAGTTACAACATGAAAGAATTGGGAGTTTTTGCCAATGAACAGATACAAGTTAATAATGTAAAAATGAACAGATTAAAGTTAATAATGTCAAGATATATGTAAAATATACAAATTGTTCTATATTAATTACGCACATATATACAGCTCCGGAAAAAAATGAAGAGACCACTGCATCTTTTTCTTTCCTTTCCAAAAAAGTTGAAAAGGAAAGTTTTGAGTGAGGAACAGAACGGTTCAATTTGCAGTGGTCTCTTCCTTTTAACCCTTCTGACTAACACGGTCAAAGACAGACAAACAGAAATCTGTGAGGAGCGGTGGGTGAACAACAGAATATAAACAACTAACTAAACTGTGATTGGAAACAGGTGTGTCCTCGGGATGAGTTGCTGCCATCACTCTCCTGCCGGTGGTTAGTACACTGGCGAGGTGGAGCGCCGGAGAGGATGGGGAGCCGCGGTGCCACGCGGAGCAGACACTTTGGCTGCATGTTTGGGGTCATTGCACCGCTGAAAGATGAATCTCCTAAGTTCCAGGTCTTTTCCAAATTCAGAAGTTTTTCTTCCAGGATTCTCTGTACATTCCTGCTTCCATTTTGCCATGTCTTCGTAAACCTTTCAGGACCTTATTCAGGATTTGCGTTTCCATTATGTCTTTTTTGTTAGGAATTGTATTAACTAACTGTGGGATCTTCCAGACACTGGTGTGTTTAACCTGAAATCATGTGAAGCACTTTGATTGCCCATAAATGGACTCCATTCCATTAATTCTAACGACAATTCGCTGCACCACAGCTTATTCAGGTGAGTTGTAGCAAAGGGGAAGAATACTTATGCAATCGCAAAGGTATTCAGACCCCTTCAGTTTCTGCAGGTTTTGTTGTTCTAGACTTGATTTATTATGGATTACATATCTGGGGAGTCCTGAATTTCTCACCAATCTGCAGGATTTTAAGAGGAGGTTCAAGGAACAAACAGCCTAAATCCAGGTGTGTAAAGATGGTAGAGGCCTGCTGAAGAAGTCTCAAAGCTGTCATCGCGGCCAAAGGCACTTCTACAAAGTACTGAATAAAGGGTCTGAATTTATATGAGATATATCTGTTTGTCTTTTTCATTAAATTGGCCAAATGTTCTAAATATTTATTTCACTTTGTTATTATTGTCTGTACATTAATGGCAAAAGAAATATACAAATGTAATCAATAAAAAAATAAGCTTATAACAAAACTAAATATTAAAGTAAGTGAATTGGTCTGAATATTTTACAAAGCCAAATGTAGTATTTACTAAACATGATGGGATATTAATTGCTTAGAAATTGCTCAACTACACCTATGTTGCATCGCTCATTTACTCAGTTCATTTTGTCAGCTGCCTTATGTTGTGTGCATTTGGTTTATGATGTTAAATCCCATAAATCTACTGTGCTGTTTCTAAAGTGCATCAGCATGGTGGTTTTCAATATTATTCTGAATCAATAGCAGTGCAACACATCACGTCGTTCTGAAAAGGTCTGTTGAGATGTTTGCCAGCGCTCCATCTCTGCTCTTCCAAATCCAGGGAGATTACCGTTGTTATGGTTACAGAAAGCTGCTGATGTCATCCGGCCAGGTCACTGGGTTGGACAAAGGTGGGCAGTCTGCCTCCCACTCCCTCTCACCTCCCTCCTCCCCCTTTACTTCTTTCCCTCCCCCTTCTTTTTGAGAAAACAAGGGAAACCATCATTGCTGAAGTGACAACATCACTGATGTGTAAACTGTATCTATATCTATCTATATATCTATATATCTATATATATATATGTATATACTATATATATATATATATATATATATATATATATATATATACAGATTTTTCTCAACATCTCTCCACACATTAATAATAATAAAAATAATATTGATATTAAAAATGAAGATAGAAACTGGTCCGTCTCTTCCACAACAACCCACCAACAGGTTCCTTCAATTGGTAATGAAGTCCTCACTATGACAAGCGTTGGAAGCATAATCACATTATGGCAATATTTACTGGAATGGGAGGGTTGGGCTGGTCAGGCAGAGTGTATATTTACCAGGGGGCAATCTGGACAACATCCAATAATTACAAGCTAAAATGCAAGGAAATGTTCCTAAGATGTTCTGTTAACCGTATGTGTCAAGCTTATTTGATTACCATTAATTTGGACATTAAACCATCCAGCTAATTGTCTATTAGGGCTTAATGCGACTAGAGTCTGGGTGAGTCCATGTTTGGTGATGATAGTGTAAACTACACGCTAGGTGGCAGAGAAGAAATATCAGTTGTCATTACTTATAATTACTGTGTAGGCCCCACTTTAGTCATCAAAGAGCAAACTCAATTGGGTAAGTACACTAATGTCTTTCTCTCTCTCTCTCTCTCTCTCTCTCTCTCTCTCTCTCTCTCTCTCTCTCTCTCTCTCTCTCTTTCTAGCTCATGTCCTGTCCTGAAAATGTTTAACAAAGATATTTTTGGGGAAAAGGATTGTGCATGTTTAAGTTTCCCTAATAAACGGATGTGTTTAGCATTGTGTGCATGTACCTGGTTTGGAAATAGCAAATAGTCTGATTTGAGTTGACATTTGTGAGCATCCGTAGCACATGGGGACATTGTACCTGTGTAGCACATGGGGACATTGTACCTGTGTAGCACATGGATGCATTGTACCTGTGTAGCACATGGGGACATTGTACCTGTGTAGCACATGGATGCATTGTACCTGTGTAGCACATGGGGACATTGTATCTGTGTAGCACATGGATGCATTGTACCTGTGTAGCACATGGAGGCATTGTACCTGTGTAGCACATGGGGACATTGTACCTGTGTAGCACATGGAGGCATTGTACCTGTGTAGCACATGGGGGCATTGTACCTGTGTAGCACATGGGGACATTGTACCTGTGTAGCACATGGGGACATTGTACCTGTGTAGCACATGGGGACATTGTACCTGTGTAGCACATGGATGCATTGTACCTGTGTAGCACATGGGGACATTGTATCTGTGTAGCACATGGATGCATTGTACCTGTGTAGCACATGGAGGCATTGTACCTGTGTAGCACATGGGGACATTGTACCTGTGTAGCACATGGAGGCATTGTACCTGTGTAGCACATGGGGGCATTGTACCTGTGTAGCACATGGAGGCATTGTACCTGTGTAGCACATGGGGACATTGTACCTATGTAGCACATGGAGGCATTGTACCTGTGTAGCACATGAGGCGTTGTACCTGTGTAGCACATGGAAGCATTGTATCTGTGTAGCACATGGGGGCATTGTACCTGTATAGCACATGGGGGCATTGTACCGGTTTAGCACATGGGGGTATTGTACCTTTGTAGGGAGCCCTATGCAACCCTAGGAACCCATGTGAGACAAGGTTGAGGTCAAACCCATTTCACTTCAATTCAGTACGTAGTCTGTTTCGACTACTGTGCCTTGTTTAGTTCCTGAATGGCCAGGAACAGTCAAACTCAATTATTCATTGGTCAGGCTGCTTCAAATGGCCTTAAAAGTTTTTCAGGGAAGCAGAGTTTTATTTCTTTATTAAATGCTTCAAGACTGCATAAAGAATGCATGATACAATGGGAGTGCATGCATATTGTGTAGTAGAAGTGTTGTAGATGAATGGTAGCATATGTTAGAGCTGTTCGGGTTGTGGGGACTGTGGTTACCTTTGGGATGCTTCCTGAACCTCCTCACTAGTAAGGTAAGGGGAAATGGCACCAGACAACCACATCTCCCAGTTCCTTCCTCTACCTCACCCTCTCTTATTCCGTCCCCCGTCCATCCTTTTGCCCGTAATCTCCCTCTCAACCTCTATCATCTCTTGCAACCCTCCCTTCTGTTACAATCTACAATGTTTATCTTTCCACTCTCTACTTAGCAATAAACGGAAGCATCTTCAGATCACTTGCTTCGTGTAAACACACAAAGAAAACCAAAATAGATTTTACGAGAAGCAAATTCATGGAATAGTCTGGACTGATAGCTGCTACGGCCGCCGAGGTGATTATAAAAAAATATGATGGAAAAGCAGTATTACGATATAGCCCCGCACTAACGAATCCTCGCCCAACACTGAACTGTATTACACTGCTAGCTTAACAAGGCGTGTCTATGGGACTGCCATTGGAAATCCTTCATTGAGTTATTTTTCCATTTGACTGTTCACACAAACAGAAATGTAGGTTTTACTTGTATGTTTGTTACGTGAGATGTTGTCAACCAAGTCAGCAACAGCTGAGTCATTGAGAAAGCTCCAAAGCATTGCTTTTTTGAGTTGATAACCTCTACAATATCACACCGACCTTGGCAGGAGATGTCTGATGCATTTAACATTTTAAATATCATTTCAGCATTTTTTAATTAAATATTGAATAATTAAAACTTGGGGATGTTTAATTATTGAGTACTTTTCATGAAGACAAGACTTAGATTTTAATATGGCACTGTGAGTTATTAGAAGGAATATATTTTTAATAGGAGTTATTCTGGGGCACTGGCTATCCTATCTACGGAAAGAAAGGGGAGGAGATGAGACTCGGCTAACTGTTCTTCTAGCCTGACACTTATTCTTGGAAAAGTCCAGTATTTCTTAGTTAGAAATTTGTGTCGGGATTGTGTGTGTGTGTGTGTGTGTGTGTATGTGTTTGTGCTTTGCGTGTATGCATCACCAGAATAGCGTTCACCCCAGTAACATGGGATTCCCTGCAGCTTCTGAGGTGGCATAGAAACCTCCTTCAACATCAAAGTCCATCATAAATATGATTTTTGAAGGAATTCCAGGAAGTAATGTTAAATTAGTGCTTGTCGGGACTATGTCACAGTCAGAACTTGGGCATGACTTCCGATTGCGGATGTAAACAAGACAACACTGTGATAAAACATATTGCTACCTTTGTGTTATTAAGCTTTTTGTAAGAAAATAATATATTATAATTTTTTAGTAATTGACGTTTTCCAAGATTGCATAAGTAACGTATGTAGCTAACGGAAGGAAATTGCACAAAGCAAAAAATATGTCAGTACGACAGGACAGATATTACCATTAGAGTAGCAATGGTGACTAACTTTAGCAACATGTTGTGGAAACTTAATGTGAGGTACCCACTGACTTGAATGGTTAGATCTATCTGGTCCATGTACAGTGGGAACCGGACCTGGTTTCAATCTGTCTCTAACGTACACAGCAGCCACAAAGTGATCACTGCACACTGTCAAATGTAACTGGTTAATATCGACAACATACAAGAGATTATGAATGACCAGCAGCTATGCCTGACACAAATCTTTGTTGAGGACAAGAAAACTGTGAAAATGTGACAGGGGCAAACATTACACCTCATTTTTGTCAGACAGCTAGTGTTTAATTTATGTCTCTGTCAATATAACTCCCTACCATTGATAAATCTCTTGCATTGGCTAACAATCCTTTGATTTCCCCCCAACAGTGGTGCAAACGTGACGATGAACAGCTGATGACATTTGGCCGGTCTGGTGTATTTTCATTTGTCCTGAGTTCCTGTCTTGAACACTAATAGTGAGATTCTCCTTTGTCCCGATTCCTGTAATTATCAAACTTGATAAATAATGTTAGTTTTTTGTCAATTCTGTGTCAAGATATCAATCATTGCTTATACAGCAATAAAAACACATTTTGAAATGTTATTTTAGAAAGATAGCTTTTTCATATAAAATTGTCTGTGGTGATGAGAAAATGCCAGGGAAGTGTTTATAAAGGGCCAAAAAGGGTTTTTGATTAACCGCCCCTTTAAACACTATTTACTGCATGGCTAGTTACATGGGTTTGATTACATTAGCATATTGTGTTTCTTTTTCAAAGCAATCCTCCACAGTTTGCTTTTTAGCTGTGGTGTAGGTTAAAATGAAACACACAGTCAATGTGTATGACACAAGCATAATGTTAACAAATTGTCTTTCTACACCATTTAGTTTGTCATTGCTGAGTGGGGGGGTGGGGGGGTGGTGGAGGAAGTTGACACAGGCAGCAGGAGAGTTCAAAGGAACAGGTAAGTTTAATCCAACAAAATTGAACAACATAATAAACGCACACAACCACGAGTGTCTGAGGACAAACAATAACAAACATGGACTGGGGTAAAAGGACAGGACTAAATACACAGGAAAATGAGAAAACCGGGCACAGGTGAGTGGAAACACAGGTGAGATTAATGAAACGGATTAACTGAGTCCGGGACAAAACCAAAGCAAGGACTGGAATGATCCCGTTAGGCTGTGATCGTTACGTAGTTACTGTTGTTCCAAACATAAAGCAAAACATAAACAACCAAAAAAATTTATATTTGCATCAATTGATATTATTTACTGTACAAGCCTGTAGCTTCTGCATTCAAAGATATGGGATCAAATGCAAAACCTTTGACTACTTCAATATATGGTATAGTACTTTTTGAACTCATTAATCTGGAGGTAAATCAACCAATATACTCAGATCTATGTTCCCTCCTGGATGATCACAAAGGAAGGATGGTCCAGAGAGGAGTCCGTAAACAGTTGGTCAGTCCCAATGGAGTCTCTCCCAATATACTACACCACATTGGTTTCTGTTTTTAATTCATGTTACAGGGAAAGATGTTGCGCCTTCGATACAGAATGGTTTAGGCATTTGCCCATGGCTCTATATCTAATATCAATTTATGTGACAATAGCATTTCCAACATTCTGTCAGGAATATATGTATGTATATATACATATATAAAACACACGCACGCGGAGTGTTGACCTGTTAGCGTAGCATCCTGTCTTTCCCCCCTGCCCTGTTCCCATGGGTCATCCTGTCTTACCCCCCTGCCCTGTTCCCATGGGTCATCCTGTCTTACCCCCCTGCCCTGTTCCCATGGGTCATCCTGTCTTTCCCCCCTGCCCTGTTCCCATGGGTCATCCTGTCTTTCCCCCCTGCCCTGTTCCCATGGGTCATCCTGGTCCCTGGCTGCTCAACACGCTCCGTATGGATCCCATCATTAGCTGCAGTGTAATGTATCTGTAATCGGAGTAATGCAGTGTTTCCCAATCCTGGTCCTCAGGACCCAGACACACCTGATTCAAATGAAAGACTTGATGACAGGTTGATTATGTCACTCAAGTGTGTGAGTGGTAGGGCAACATTTAAAACAGGTGTGTGAGTGCTTGGGCTAAAACAAAAATGTGCACCTCTTTGGGTCCCCAGGACCATGATTGGGAAACACTGGTGTAATGTATCTGCATAGATATCTGTCACTTCTGGGCTGGGAGACTCAGACATAATTACAGACAGAGTCATTGGCCTACTCTGGTGAGAGACAGGGGGTGGAACCTATTTTTCCATATCACATTTATTGGATTGGTTGTATTTTGTACCAGATTGAGTAATTGCACTTTCAGCATATCCATTTGACCTGGTAAATATCCATTTGGCATTATAAAGCTAGTGGCCATTATAGCCCCACCTCCGTTACTGTAAGGATGATTGACAGTGTGTTCTTGTGTGTTTGTGCCCACTGATTAACTTTAGTGGTGTTTAGTAACAAAGTGATGATGCTTTTTAAAATATTATACAGCAAACCTCTCATCAATGTTGTCATGTAGAACAATGCCATATAATTGTATTAATGCATCGGTCAGTTACAGATGGAGGACCTTCATTTGATCACTACATGCCACTGGTTGCATGGAGGGTGTGACATTTTGCACGCTAAATTCAGTAAATGGGAATGAAATTGAAAGGTTATTGCCAAAAAAATTTTGGAGGGGACCGTCAGAGAGTGCTGTCTTGAATGGGTTGGAATGATCCATCCTACATATAATAACTTAGAAAGAGTAGCAGTCAGTACCAAAATGTGTGATTAACAACAAACTGGCCTTACATGCAGCTACAAATAAAAGCTTTTTATTGGGTTAAAAACATTAAAAGAAAAATGGAAATCATGCATCAACAGAATGGCCATTGAGCAGGTTGGGACTAACACTGGATGAGAACGCAGCATGGTCAAGTTACATTGACAAGCCTGTCAATACGTGAAGCATGTATGTTATTAGAAGATCCTCTGCATATTTTGCACACATACAGACCCACAACAAACAGCCGCCCTAAACCCATTTGTCCCTGTGCATCCTTCTGGTAGCCATGATAACGCGGACCTTTCTGTCCATCATGCTGGCTCCTCACATCCGCCGTTTCAGATGCCCTACCCTTCAATGTCCCACTGGACCCTGGGGTTGTGAGGGAAACACATTGGTCCAGACTGTCCCACTGGTATTACATAAGGTAGCGTCAACCCCGCCCCAGCATCCCCCCACGCCCCGAAGAAATGCGGCGCACGCAATCACATGCATGCATGTACTAAACACCCATATGCATCACACACACACTTTACATTTCCACCAGTGTACAGCAGGTACGCACTGTTGACACCCACACACAGGATGTGACAGTCTCTGTGCAGGAAGTAGAAAAAGGGCAGATTTACCCATACATAGGTGTGTATGTATAGGGAATTCAAGGGCCGGTTGCAACATCAGCAGGTTGCACGAGACAACACCCCCTCGCTGCAGTCATCTTCCTGCAGCATCTGCACGCCCTCAGATCAGCTCCCAAACTCCGTTCTGTCCACCGTCAGAGCTCGCATAGGAACTTATGGCTTCCACAATTGGTCTCCTTCCTACTCTGGTTCCTCTTTTCGCCACTGAAACCTTTTTCAACAGCGGTTTACCACCCCTAACGACTAGTCCTCTACTCAAGAGAAGGCACACTAGCATCAGTTTCATACATTTTGTCCAACATTATTTTCTTGCTTTTTTAAATAATCTCAATAGCTTTGTAACCATCGGAAGATGAATTGGTAGTTTTGTCAGACACAGGTTAATGATATGAGCCAAAATAAAATAAAAATCTATACAAATTCATAGATACATTGGCTGTGTTGATTTCTGTTATTAGCCAGGTAAATGCTATAGGTTCAGAAAAAGACTATCTAAAGTCTCTTCCATCTTCTACCACTTTTTGTGCTCACATGGGGATGTGTGAGACCTTGTGTGACATTTTTAACTAAAAGGTCAGATTCGGAGGAAATGAATAAAGGTGTTCAGATTAACCCAAAAATGTGATGTTCTCTGTGTTTTTACTATCACTCTAACCTATATGCTCTTACAATCCTGAATATCTGCCTGCTCAGAGTTGATCAGAGGGCACAGGGCTGGTGCACCAATGGGTGAATGCTATATTTCAGTGTAGAGAAAAGGATCAAAATGGCCCAGTGCTCTACCCCACCTGCCTGATCAAAAGTAAATTGTAGGCAAAGCTGTTTGTAACAGCCTAACAAGCTCAAACACCAATAAGTGAAAGAACACAGTGTACGGGCTCTGACGCAACATTAGCCAATGAGAGAAGCAGAGAACAGATAATAGGTACAGTTGTAGAACAGTTTATAAAGCTACCTCAAAACATGAAATGGCTTCTTTAAAGAAGCCATTGTCTTCTATTAATTCATTCAATTTGCTCCATGGCAATTTGACCAATTGTTGCCTACGGTGAACAGATAATTGCCAATATTTCATGTATATATTTACAACCGGTTTAAACAGGCTTCTACTGATAACTACAGGAAAAAAAACAATTCTGATTGAGTACTTTGTTGTTGATGCCCCTCAGAACACATTTTCGTCTGTCTCCTGTATCAGACTCACACCTTAAGGTCAAGTTGCATAACAATGGGGGGACGGGCGAGTGGGTGCGTTTGTGTGTGCATCTGTGTGTGTGTGTGCATCTGTGTGTGTGTGTGTGCATCTGTGTGTGTGTGTGCATCTGTGTGTGTGTGTGTGCATCTGTGTGTGTGTGTGCATCTGTGTGTGTGTGTGCATCTGTGTGTGTGTGCATCTGTGTGTGTGTGTGTGTGTGTGTGTGTGTGTGTGTGTGCATCTGTGTGTGTGTGTGTGTGTGTGTATCTGTGTGTGTGTGGGCTCTGTGGTTTATTTTCTTTATGGTCTGGCCGTCTGGAGAAGGTGCCCATTGGAAGGCATGCCTGCTAGGGTAGTTCACTAAATATGTTACAATGTCAACTCGCTAAGCAGAGACCACCTGCCTACCCGCAACGCTCCCAATAGAGCACAGCATCGAAGCTCCTCTGTGGAGCTCCCAAGGGCTGCATCCCAAATCCAACCTATTCCACACTGCAGGGAAATGGACCCAAAACCAACTAATGAATGTGCTGTTGGTTCACAACCAGAACCCGGCAAACAACTATAAAACATAGGAAAAGAATCCATGACTGTAAAACCAAGACACAAATGATGATGAAAATGGATTTACACCAATGAAATGTAAATATTGTATGTTATTACGACGTCAGATAAATAACTATAACTTAGACTAAACAGTTTCTGGTGGTGTGCAGGTTTGTGTATGGCGCGTGTGTGTGTATTGCAGGGGATTGCTTTCCATAATAGTGGCTGTTGATGATGTAGTAAGGAGAAGGAGTTCTTTTTAACATGCCGTTTCATTTCCTGTCCGTGTTTTTTTATTCTCATGTCACTCTTTGTTTCAAATATGCAACCTGATAAAATCACAAACCAGAAACCACAAACAGTTTCAGTACACAATGGATGTAGTTTGTTTCTAAGTCCCAGTCAAATACTGTTTGACTAAAAGCCACAACACACACACGCATGAATGCCCTGGACGGGCACAGAAAATACTACTACTTAAATAATGCAAGGATTAAAATGAACATCAGTATGTGTTTGGTTATGCATCTATGTACCTCGCTTGGGGTTGTTATTGAGTGTAAGAGCCAAGTGAATTGTCTCATTAAATATGTTTCCTCTGAAAAAACTGGTCATAATTCTGATATATTGAAATGACATGTTTAGAATTATCTGAGAGATTTTACACAGTATATAATGTGTGTGTGTGTGAGAGAGAAAGAGGAAGAAAGAAAGTCAAAAAACGGTGGAGAGAGAGAGAGAGAGAGAGAGAGAGAGAGAGAGAAGCAGACTAGGGAGTGAGCTGGAGGCACTGTGACAAAGCAGTGCCGAGGAGAGAGGGAGAGTTAAAGTGAGAGGGCGGGAACAAGAGGGGGAGAGAGAGACAGAGAGACAGAGAGACAGAGAGGCTGATAGAGGGAGCCTGAACAGTTCTATGTAAACAGGCTGTCAGAAAATAAAGTGCAGGGGCATTTTGAGGCTGGGAAAAGGATCGCATAGGTACTGCAAAGCAACACACACTAGGACAGAGAGAGTGAGAGAGGAGAGAGGGATGACACAGAAGCACCGGGGCCAGTGAGAAAAAGAGAGAACGCTTAACAGCAACAGAGGGAAAGAGTGAGGGAGGTGGCTAAACAGCGGCAAATGAACGAGGCAAGAGTGAGAGGAAATTAATGAATTCAGCGTAGATGAGAGGAAGGGATGTTTCTGTGTCTGCCAGGACTCCAGTGTCTCCTCTGTGCCTCTCTGTGTAGCTGGAGCTCTGCTCTTTTTAGCTGCAAACGTTAGTGCTTTGAGGGGCTGCTCGTTGCCCTGTTATGAGGAACGGGAGAACACATGTCTGGCCGGCTTGAAACGGGCTGCCTGTCAACCAACACTGTGAAGGAGGGAACATACACAGCAGCCCTGATGGGATGGGAAGAGGTACGGCCGAGCTTCGATTATTTGTTTCTCTCTCACTGTATCTCTGTCTCTGATTGTGTCACTGAGTTTCTCCGTTGCCATGTTTTTTCCCTCCTTGTTTCTCTCTCTCTCTCTGTTTCTCTGCCGGTTTTCACCCCCTCGGTTCCTCTCGCTCCCTGCTCCCATTCACACACGATCACTGCCCACCTATCAGCGCTTCCTTGATCTGTCCTTTAGGGCTGGTCAGCATGGAATGATCAGTGGGCAGTGAACCATTTCACTGATGCTGTTTTGTCCTTAGTGATGGTGGGTGTCGATAATCAGGTTGCTGTGATCATGTCTCTTAGAGACGAGGATGGTAACACCAGTTTTGATCTAATTGAGGCCTGTGTGTGTGTGTGTGTGTCTGTCTGCTGATTGTAGTTATGGTGGATGTATAGTGGAGATAGTGGATCCATGAAGATACATACTCATACCACTGAACTTGCCTCACTATGACTTCTCTCACACACACTGAGCTGGATTTAGGTAGGCTATTTATTGCTAATAACATTTATAGAAAAAAAACACAATATCACTTTGCACGTGATCATGCAATAATGTGCGGTTTCATGCGAACACCCTGCTTCAGGTTGTTACAGTAAAGGAGCAGCTTGTGATCACATGGAGATGTGTCTTGCAAAACATTTCATTATTTTCTGTAAGGGATGTTTCATTTGATGTGAGATAGTCACGGGACAAATAGTAATTACTGTAGGTCGATGTTTTGGATGTATTGGATGCTGTCTAAATCGTTCCATGTGGAGTAAAGTCTTTAGTCATTGTTGATTTCCCACAAGCGTTTGTGTCTGATTAGTTGCCTTTTCATAAACTCACTCTAATTTAGGACATTTCTACAGACGAGGAACATTATTGACTGTGCAGCTGTGGAAGGACCGAGCGAAAGCTGTCACGGATTGTCAGTCCTTTCTGTGTGTCAAGGCTGCTATTACATTTACCTTCAGCTGGGCTTTCCCCCTCGTTCACAATCTCTGTCACTACCCCTCTTTCTGCACTGTGTGGTTCAGTCGCCAGACTTCTATTCATTCCCAATTGGCACTCTTAATTAGGCCTCATCATCTGATTACCGAAAGCAATGGTTGTTCACGCCCGGACGGGATGCCTGATTTGCGGACTGTGTGAAAAACAATGAAGAATGCTTCTGCTTCTAGCATGACACGCTCCGTCTGAAAACCTGCCTGCCCAGAGAGACTGAGGAGGAGGGAGAGGCTCATTCACCACCAGCTAATTGACTATGCTGCTCACATTTTCAGAGCTCAGAAAGAGAAAGACTACTGGTAAAAGGAGGGTGCACACGCATGTGAGTGTGCGCATCAGGAGGGTCCGTGAGGCCACCTATGTTTAAATCCATGATACAGAATGGTTTTAAGGTTTGTAATAGCATGTGGCTAAGGAATCAAGATCCATCCATTGGCCATGGTGGTTTAGTTTATTCAATTCATGTTTAATCAACGCTTATCAGTCCGGATAAAAATGAAGGTTTGTAGACTGGTCCAGTCCATCAATCTGACTCCATATGATGTGTTTTAAACGCAAGACACCCTGTTCATCTCGGATGAATCAAACCACGTTTGAAGCGAGCAGGGAATGGCCAACCTAAAACATTAAAATGAATATGTTTTTACTGCTGTGTGGTTATGAACAACAAAAACTAAACTGCCTTACATTAAACTTTGAGCCATATGGCATTCATCGCTGTCACTGTCATTACAGGACTTAGACAAGTGGTCAGACACTATTCACAAATAATTTCCACCCGGCCTCTCAGATAAGATATCCATCAAGGAACATGCAGAACAATGCAAAAACTCATTTAGAAACAGTAAAACGTATTAATTTCTTCAGGTGTCGGCATCAAGTTGTGGGTTATGTGGTTCTCCCCCAGCAGCAAGTTGCTGACGTGGTTTTCATCACAGATTGCATTATGATAATCCTCTACCCACTTCAGTGGATGGGTTGGCTCCTGCTTCGTGACATGGCGTAAGACAGCATCAATATGGGAATAATATTGTCCCATGGGTTAAACATGACCAATATCGTAGCCTGCCTCAATGGGAATGATTACAACGTAAATCTACTGTGGCAACTTATCTGTCCGTTAATTAACTTTTTAATTAAAGGAATATTTGTCCCACACTGAATAAGCAATCATAATAAATATTCTATTACCCACATATATAAACTATTTAGTAATGATAAGAAGTAATACGGTCTTTGATCATTGTATTATTATTTTTTTTACAATTTATAGACTATTAATAATATATGACTAATGAAGCATATGTATATAATACATGACAAAACCAGTTATGAAAGAGTTATCAACTCATAAGATTATTCTTACAATGCTGTGACCTGAAATGTAAATAGGTGGTAATTTGGGAGGCATCCAAAGACATCTGTTTATAATAGTTATCAGATAATGTCAATTTGTAACCGTAACATTTAAACATGAGATTCTATATCAATTCTACGAATTCATATTCTTTGGTTACAGCCAATCATCTTTTCCTTTGATTTGATAATCCACTATGTCTCGTTCTTATTCTATGCCTATAACTAATGTTAGGTAACATATTTAATTTATTCTGGAGCCTGTCATATTAAAATAACAGTAGGGCTATGGTAGACTTTCTTTGTCAAATGAGTTAAGGGTCATTTGACACAAATAGGAATTGAAGAAATATGCTCAGTAGCTCAATTGTTGTGACTTGTGATTGGTGTGTATTTCTCTCGGGTTAAGCAGTTTAAAAACCTATTTGGCACTGTGATGAAATATTAAGTTGATCAGTGTGTTTATAATGAATTACTGGACCTGTACATTTAATATGTAGGCCACAAAGTTAAAAACTTGGTAAATCACAAAATGCTATAAAAATATTTATTCTCCTTAAAAAGTCCTCTTCCCTTTCATTTACATGCATCCTCTCAGGAACTGTAAATGTCTGACTGATCTTTGCCTCTCATTCTGCAAGTTCCCAGCCCCAGCCCCAGGCCAGTGCTGAACCAGCCCTCCTAATGCTAGAACTCCAGCCTGGTCTCCCTTGCATACTCAACCATGGCCATTACTATCTCGTACAGTATATTGTAGCTTGGGTTTACCACCATGAAACGTATGGCTCCGCGATTTCAAACCGAACCCCCCTGTTGCCATGACACCCAGCAGCCCCTCCATAAATACTTGTGGTATTTCTGAGCCTCACTCTGTCCCCAGGAGAACAGAGAGCCAGAGCAGCCCGGCGGCTGATCCCTGCTGTTTTCTCAGCTGAGGAGGTACACAGGGGGGAGAGAGCCGAGGGGAGAAACAGTCTGGCTAAACGCTGTGTGATGAGGAATTGGGGGAGACACTGAATGCAAGCTCGTATTTAAAGAGATGACGGAGCTGAGGTGTACACACTGGAATGGGAGGTGCCTGTAATGTGTCTATCCGGACTGTGTGTGTGTGTGTGTACATGTCTGTGTGCGCAGGTGCATGTCTACATTTCCATCTTGTGTTTGTGGGGCTGTTTCTGCATCCTGACTGAAGCGCTGATAGACCGTGAAGCAAGGGGCAAAGACCATACATGGCAAGGATCAAGCTCCTTCAGTCCAGGGCTCCAAGGTGGACCATGCCCCAGATCTCTCAGTAGACCAACGGGAGATGAAAGATTTGAATTAAACCTTTGGTCTGTATCCTGCCTTTTATCTTGTCGGTGTACCTAATGAAGTTCTGTCTGCGCTAACAGCATCTAGGAAATAAGGAACGTTCATGTGGACTGAATGGTATTAGTGATGGTTAGACAACAGCACTGCTGCCAAGAATTAGTTTTCCACATTGGGGCTTTTGGATCGTTTTATAGGGGTACAAGCAATTATAAACAGGAAAGCAACCAAACAACAAGCCTCTGTAAGTCCAGTGCTAAATAAGCTACACCAGTAGTGATTAGGGAAATCATTCTGAGGTCAGTATAATGTGACAGCTATGCTTTGGATATTGACATGTAGACCATGGTGGACCTTGGAGTGGTATTTTACTTTGTTTGCTATTTAATGGCTGCACCACTGAACATCGCAATAGGTTCAGTTACATTTAGTATAACTTATTTTCTTACTATACAGCGCAACGGGCAGTTGATTGCTCATAAAATGGGTTTGATGCACTTTCCTATAATAATGTACTATGAGGGTCCATTTTCACACACCACATTTTATAAACGATCTCTTTCATGTCAAATGCCAAGCTTATTGGTGTCAAATAATGTTATTGGACAAATACCCCCCCAAAAAACTTTCAATAGTTACATTGTTTTTAGGACCAAAGGTCTGAATTTCTGAAGTTTGACAGTGAGAGAAAATATAACATCAAGGTTCTGGGTTTGATTCCCACACGGGGCCAGTACAGAGTATGACATTTCGCTACTAGTCGTCAGTCTGGATCACATAAGTGTACATGTTAAATTCATCAGCCGGCCTACATTGCAGTCTCAGAAGAGCTGAGGTTGTTCGTTCTAAGTTCAGCAGTCAACGGACGTTACCGGCGGTTTGCTCAGCTTGTTTTAAAACGTTTTTAAAAAGCTGCCCAAATAAGAAAGACTGTTATCGGAAATCAGGCAGGAAGCAGCTGCATTGTGAAAACTCATGTTAGTTTAGCACAGCAACAGTAGTTACGTGACTTCTGGTGGAACATTTTCCACTTCATGTGTCCTCTGCTTGGCGGCTTCCCTACTCCCTTTCATTGAATATGAAGCTTGACTGGCTGGCGCAGTTGCGTTTGTTGCTTCGGCCCTCATTAGTCAACTTGCAATGTTGGACAAATCATGCTCAGATCAGATTTGGGGGAGGTCAAGAATTACATCTCTTCTCATGTGTCGCACAGGACAGCACAAACTGGTAGGCAGAAAGAACCCAGGAAAGAATGTTGGAGACCTCTCACTATGGTGACCCGTGAATCATCGGCGTAGGTTCATCTGCAGAGCGGAGGACAGGGAATTGCTCAGTACTTTCCTTTCGTCATGAAAACCTGAACATTTATTTTGCAGGATACTGAGGAATCCCAACCTTTTTTTCAAAGCAGTAATTTTTGTGTTACAGAAGTGTTGCACCAAATTACAAGGACATTTTGTATAATATATGCATTTGTTTACCCAAGAAATAATGTCTCTCATCATTTTTTTGACTTTTCTTTGACCAATAGGTGGTCAAAACAGTTGCATCTGTTTAGAGTACGAGCTGTGACACTGCCATGTGAGGACCATATAGAGATACAGAGCTGTTGTGTTAAGGAGTAGAATGTCATGGAGGATAGTATATGGAGGGATTCCTCAGTTATATAAGGAATATTCCTCCAGACCTCCAGCTTGACTGTCTTTAGATTTCAGGTACAGTTGCCCTGACAGCTGCCTCTCCCCTCCTGACATACTGAGATTATTACCATCATAGAAAGACCGGTAAACTATAATATTCGAATGTAGATGTTTCTCATGTCAGTGAGTAGGTAGAATTGACCCTTCCCTGGTTTGAGTCTGAAGCTTTTGACACGGGGCTCACTTGTTCTCTTTTCTGGGTCCCCTAATTTTGTCCTTGTCCCTTTAATTACACTGAACATGTTGTATGCTGTTTATGTGACCCCTGTCCTCTGCTCTCTTTCACCCCTGTCCTCTGCTCTCTTTCACCCCTGTCCTCTGCACTCTTTCACCCCTGTCCTCTGCTCTCTTTCACCCCTGTCTTCTGCTCTCTTTCACCCCTGTCCTCTGCTCTCTTTCCCCCCTGTCCTCTGCTCTCTTTCCCCCTGTCCTCTGCTCTCTTTCACCCCTGTCCTCTGCTCTTTTTCCCACATGTACCCACCCACACTCACACTCCACACTGAGGGCTGGAAATTTAGTATAAAAACAATCTATTTATATAACTCTAAACCAAACTTTAACCGTAACCTTTTACACACATGCACCACGCACCTATCACTCCAGGCTGATAGCAGTGTTTATGTTGTCGCCTATTTTAGTCTTACTTAGAGTTTTTAATAGGAAACTAAAACTCTGGACAACAGCACTTATGTAGTTGGACCAAACCTTTTGATTCTGCATTATGACAGGGGGGTAAGTGGCAGCCATACATGTAATATTATATAGGAAAAATAAAATAACTAAAATGTGACTAGAAGTCTGTAATTTCAGTCTGTTATTTTAGTATTTTTTCTATTAAATAACGAATAATTAGGCTACTTCTTACTTCCGTCATTTGCACAATCACATTGTGTTTTCCAACTACAACAGAAAGATCATGCAGGATCATGACTTATCATGTCTAGTACAGTCATTTCCTGAAGGGAGAGTCCTGTGTCCCGTCCTTGTTTTGCGCTAGAAAGTATTCCCTCCAACATTGTGCCTTGTGAAAGCATGTTCCGCTGCTTCGATTGAACAATGCCTTTACTTCACAGAGAAATGTTACCGTGGATTTGCCTTGTATTTCATTGTAGAAATTATTAACGCTGTAGAATGGATTGCTTGGTGACTATAACTCTGTAACCTGCGAGTGTGTGAATGGAATATATACAGAATGCTGTGAGGTTAAGACATCAGGTAGTATGTAAAAGTGTTTTTTGGTATTCACCATGATAAAATTTTTTAACAATGATCGTAAATTAGCACTGTAAAACAATGTGGGTACCTTTGCTGTTTCTATCTGGCATTGTGCCTGTGTTCTCATTTCCTTAAACTGATTAAATGTTCTTTCTATCTTCCCCTCAATTTACATAGTCTCTCTCTCTCTCTCTCTCTCTCTCTCTCACTAGGCTACAGTTGGTCACTCTCTTTTACTCTATCTCCACCCCTTCTCCTTTATTCCCTCCCCTCCTCCCTATTTCTCTAGGGAAGGTGATGTCACTGCCCCTGCAGGAGTCCTCCAACCTCCTCTCCTCTTTTATCGTGCTGGTGATCAGTGTCCTAATTTGGCAGTGCTGTCTCTCTAACATGCTTCAGCCATTAAGGCCAGCTAAAAATCTCACTCACGTGCACATTTATCATGGCACTTTCCATAGGTACTGGCAAGGTGGAGCCAAATGTGTGTTTTTCAATCCCTCACAAGGTTTAGTCCAAAACAGATTTTCTTTAGAGGTTTTGCTGGTCGTTCTTAACAGATTCTGAATGACTTTTGAATACCCCGATCCTAACTGATAATTCCAACACGTGGTTGTTAATCTCGTTGACCTTTTCAACCTGTCACTCTAGCTGCTGTTTTATCAAGGTCATAACTTCAGAGGGGTTTGAATATAAAATGTCCTCACTCACTGGGCTTTATTAAAACTAAATGACGTTATGTGTGACCAGTACATGGACATTATGTATCAAGAAGCGACGGCCGATGAAGGTACATGCCGTTCTGTGCAAGATCTTTCTTTAATAAGCCATGAGCTAATCACAGTGTCTCTGTTGAGAACAGTGTACAATTGATTAGCTGATTTTCAACTAGGGCACAGTGGACCCTATTATTGGGAGATGGCGTGATTAGCAACACAGTGTTTGTGGTATCAGCTCTAGCCGGAATCGTATACAGACTACAGACGTAATCAACTGCACATACTAAACATTAAATTGCCTGTTGGTTTGTGTGCTTGAGGTATTACCGAGCTTTGGCAGGGTACAGGTAAACATTTGTTCTGATCTTAGAACTAGGTAGGGATGTTTCCCTTGGCAGTGTTAAAGCTCAACAATTAGAAGACACTACTAAGAGATGTGTATGGCCACGCTACTCTGGGAAAGGAATAACAGTCATGTGCCCAGCATGGGTGGTTGATTGTGCTCTCAAATGTTTGGACATGCATAGAAGTAAAAGAGGAAAGATGAGTGCCACAATGATTGTTGTATTCAAAAGAAAGCCACATGTGAGAGAAGGGAGCATAAACTGTATCACAGTAAATCGTTCACATTTTCGTCCCTGCAATGCATTAATGCAGGACGAGGAGCTGCACAAAAACATACAAGCCCATTTCAAAAGAAGTTGGGACACTATGTAAAACGCAAAGAAAAAAAGAATGCAATGATGTGCAAATTATTTATCCCTGTTTTTAATAGAAAATAGTACAAAGACAACATATCAATAGTTGAAACATACATATTTTAGGAAAAAATACATGCCCCTTTGATGTGATGGTAGCAACACGTTTCAAAAAAGTTGGGACAGGGGCATGTTTACCAAGAATTTCAAAATGTGGATTTGTCAGACAGTTTTCCACCATGCCTTTTCAAATCAGCCTAATGAAATATAACCATGGAAGAAGAAACAATGGTTAGTCTGGTGGGTGTCTGTAGAACTCGGTGAGCTGTCTGACAACACTGAAAATGGCTTGAGTTGAATGGAAGAAGAAAAACCTCTGAATCACCATTGGCTCTGCCGTGGCCGGGACAAACACAAGAAGTTGAAGGGAAAGGGAACACTGGGGCCCGTCTGTAGAACCCAGCGTTCCACGGCAGCGGTGCTGCTCTGCAAAGCCGTGAGACGAGAGAGACGCGAGGCGGATGACGAACCCAGAGGTGTTAACAACCACTTTGTTTTTCTCTGTCTTTTGCGCGCTGCCCCCCCCCCCCCCCCCCACACACACACACCAACAGTCTGAGTGACTTAGTATAGTGGTGAGTATAGTGGGGACGTCTGGCCAGAGGATTGGCTCCATTCACTGTGTTTGTGTGGGCTTTTTCTCTCAGTTGAGGTTGGGGGGTTGAAAAAGGTCTGACTGAAATATTAGAAGGGGCCCATCGTGTTCAGGCAGTGATTCAGAAGGGGAGTTCCAATATAACTATAGTTTTCCAAGCAAAGACATTAAATCACGAGCCTTACTCATGACCACTCATAGGCCTTAGTTCTGCAACGCAGACTCTCACAGGTCGGAGTGTAGGTGTTTGACAAAAGGATTCCCCGTATCATATTTTCAATGGGTCATATTGAACTCGTACAGGGACTTCCCATGTTGTGACAACCTGTGGGGGACCCACATCCTAGTCATTCTATGACTTCTTCGGGGGGGGGGGATCTCCATGTAATAATGTCTCCGTTTTCGTGAAAACAAATTAGTCACAGGAGTCGTATACCTTGTTTAGCTTGAAGAACATTTGAGTGCAATTCTGTACAAAAATGACTGCCTGTATTCCATTTTGTATAATTCAGTTGATTCAGTAGGCCCCCCGGTCTCCCATATGCTATGCTGATGTCATGGGCTGGCATGCACATACTCCATATGTTTTGTGTGCATACTGCACGTGTTCATGCACACACACACACACACACACACACACATACACACTCCACCATAAAGTGCCACTGCTGAAACCTCCCTTCCCCTCTCCCCCTCCTCCTCCTACTCCTCATGCGCTTCTCCTTACAGTGTGCACACTTACGCTGTATGACGTCGGAGTTGCTAGGCAACCTTATGAGCAAACAGATTCCCTCTCTGCGCAGAGGGGAGGCCCCCACCTCGGTGATCAGCATGGGCCCCCTCTCCTCTTTACTTAGCACAACCTTCTGTAGGCAACACACACACACACATGTATTTGTGCAAAATTACATGCACACACGCACACACACACACACACACACACTCCACTCTTCTCCCTCAGTCCTCCAACCACTTTATATCTCCTGTCTGCAAGCATGCATGCTCACCTCTCTCTCTCTCTTTCTCTCTCTCATATGTATAGTTCATGCATTTTTAATGCTTAGTAATATTGGTCATTTAAAACATGTATTTGTGACAATGGGGAAATTATGCAATGATCAAAAACAAAGGCATTCACATATATTCTCACATATCTCAACACACAAAGGCCTCTGAAAGCATGTATTTCCTGAATCCACAACACCTGGGTCTGTTTAACCACAGATGCACACAGAGCCACGAAAGCCCACCGGACATAGAAATCTGAAGCATCAGATCATATTATTTAATCCCAGCGGAGGAGAGTAACCCCAGTGGCCAGGGAACAAAAGGGAGAAAAGTGAAACTGGGCCAACCATCTGACAATTTTCTTTCTGCCAATCTCATCTCTATATCCTTTTTTTTGGTGCATAAAATGGACTATGTTAAAATACTAGTGATAAAATCTGTGTATTTTGTTTTTTTATGTTTGGAAAACAGTAGTGCAAGGCGAGTTTATTACACACACACATTTCACAGGTTAGGCGTTTCCTGACCGAAAATTTAACACACCATTATTGCCTGATAGGTTCTTAGTTCTGCCCTGTATTTGTTTGATTCTCGTACGCAGCCATGCCATAACACCCCCTCCACTGAGATTTCACGAAAGAGATGGTTGTGCTGTGGATATTGTGCCATTCCTTCTGTCCCTCTGCATTGACACGTTGTTATTACTCTGGTGCGTGTTAGGCTTTGTCTCAACTGTCTGCAGGACCTATTTTCAGAACTCTGCTGCTTGTTTTAGATACTTTTCCACAAACTATAACCCGGCATCTCGTTCTGAGATCAACTAGTCAGTTGGATCTTGCTGTGTTGCCTCTATAGTTCTGCTGGTGAAGTCTTCTGTGGATAGTATTGGCTTTCACTACCAAAAACAATGGTAAATAAGTAAGAACATATCTTTCTTATTTTCAGTGTTATTGTTTAATATCATGTCTTACATTTTGGAGTGTAGAGCCTTTAAGTGTTCCAGTAATTATGGAGGGCAGTCAGTTTATTTGCCCATTCATCACAGGCAGGGATTGGTCTCATCATGCTCTGATCTACTGCCTCAGGTGCCTGCAAAGCAAACTGACGTGGTCAGGTGACTCTTGGAACAACCTTTGTTTCCTGTGTCTGTGAGGAGAAGATAGAGAGAAAGTTAGGCATCGGAAAATGGCTCAGCTGTTTTTGTTATTTTTCGTGACCCTGGGCTGGCTAGTTATGACGCTGTTTCTGTTTCTAGGCGTATTTCATAGATGTTTCTGTTCCAGATATAATTCCCAGCTTTATTATCCAAGTTTAAAATAGGTTTGTTTATTTCCACACTCATTGTGTCTTGAACATACTGCCTTCAAGCCTGTTTGAACTCTATGTTAACAAAAACACTACAGCCAAAAGTTAGTCTTGTTGTGTTAATCAAAACAGAACTAGACTGATCATATAAAACGCCTAAGTTATACATATTCAGAACCACAACTGAGAGCTGGCCTCACCAACTCCAGCTAGAAAGAGTTCCATATATTCCAAAAGGCTGGTATTCTCAAAGGAATATGATTATATTCACTGGCAAACCACAGTTTCTGGACCTCCCAACACATTATAAACACTGCAATGTTTCACATAAAAAACGCAGATCCACTCAGCAGTCACACAATCATTTCATCGTTAACTTGTTAAAAGTAAGTTCAAAAAAGAGAGACGCTAACAAATTAGCAACAACTGCATCTTTTTGTTGCGTACTAGCCTATAACCAAAGCTAGCTAGCTTAGAGCATGGAAAAATACTGCTCGCCAGTGTGCCGTGAGCAGTGATCCAGTCTTGAGAACAAGTATGTTTCGATGCATTTTGTCTCAGTAAATATATAAAGATCTTTGATTATACTAATATAAGCTACATTTTGTATGTATTACAGTAAGTGGGATTGAAATCAATAAAAAAAAAATCTCAAAATACAACTTATACATGCGTTATATGAGCATGTATACAAAAGATTAACACAGGATTCTTTGTTTCAATATAGCTGTGTGTACATTCCTAATGACATTCCAATTCTATCATCTTAATGCCGCAGAAGTCAGGGGATCCGTTTCAGCTTCCTCCTGTCCATCTTTCACTCCTTTGTCTACTCCTGTAACAAATCTAAATAACAAGTCTAAATAAAGAAACAGAGAAGAAGGTCATATACACTCCAGTGAAAAACAGACCGTTCTAAAAACATGATCTCACATTGTCTTTGAATGACAATGCCTTGTCTTAGACGTGTCTCCCCCATTTACTATCCAATTCTATTTAGGTTCAGGTGTGCAGCAGGTAGTATCTATTGTCACTCTTTCCTTGTGTTATTAGCTGGAAAGTAGATTTAGAGATTGTAGATATGTGATCATTAGATTGTAAGGACCCTTTAAGGGATAGATCCACGTAACATCCATAGGAAATGTTCATCAGTCATATTATGTGGGGTTATAATTAATTGGCATTTATTTATATGAGACACACTTGTTGGTGTTTACATGTTTTTCTCATGCGCCGAAACCCATAAAAGTGTTTTCCCAACACTCAGGAAATCATGAAGCAATACTGAAATGAAAGAACAACTTTAATTTGATGATAACATACTGTCAAAACTAATCGCGCAGTGGGAACTTTGAGAATTTTTTTTGACAATATCAGACAAGCACACACACACACACACACACACACTCACACACACACATGCACGCATGCACACACACACACACACACACACACATACATGCACAAAGACAATCTGCTCCACTCTCTCAGATAACTTTCCAGGAACTGGAGGACTTCACAAGAATACGGTGAAATACATACCATATGTATAGCACTCAAACCTACTTTGTTTAATACTGAAAGTAAACCTAGAGGCTGCTGGGAGTCTCTGCTCTGTATGTTCAACTTAACACTTGTGACTCCTGTACGGTGTCTGATCACCTCTAGTAAGGCTTGACACTTTTTTTCAGCATTGAATATATTTAAAGTCGTGTTCTTTTCTCTCATGTATCTCTGTCAGTTGGCACTGTAATTTGGTCTGCCTATACAAAACCACCAAGGTCTAGTAATGTTGCTCACTGTTCATCGGTCCTCTAAGGAGTCCATCTTATCAGCCCAAGACCGCCTGGATGTCATCAGAATGAATCTTTAATATTCTGATACTCTCGTAATTCAAACAGTCTCCAGTTAAATTACCCCCTCGCTCTTTCTTTTCTCCCGTGTCTTTCTACCCAACAAATCACCCCTTGCCACAGTGCTGTGATTGTGTTGGTTTTACGTGGAAATACTGTAATCTTTAAAATTAACTTCTAGGAAGAGAGTGCCTCATAGAAGTGGTTGCTCAAGAGAGCAGCTAATAGAATTGGGTCAGTCACAAGATGTCTATTCAGTATTCATGCTTGTTTTGTGTACCCAAGTTTGAATGCATTCTCATGTCTGCCAGTACTATATAATCACAGTAAAATAATATGAAATATATTTTATTATATTATACAAAAAAGAAATGCAACAGCAAATGGAATGAATGAATCTAATTCATTAAAGCGTCTCCCGATTGTTGTTGTTGGCTAGAGAACATGCTCTCCTCCAAGTGCGCAGGAACATCCTGGGTGACTGATGCCTATTCAGTATTGTTGCATGTTTTGTGTACACAGGTTTGCAAGCATTTGTGCTGGCATTTGTGTCTGCAAGTGTGCATGCGTGTGTGTGTGTGTTTGTTTGAGCGTGTATGTGGGTGTTTGCGCGAGTCCAGACACATTGCCCGCATGTGTTTGTTTTGTGCAAGTGTGTGTGTTTGTGTGTGTGTTTGACAGGCTTAGACTGTGATCTCATCTCTCCACACCAACCCCAGGTGCTCATCTGCACCTATAAGAAGCCCTGTGTTTAACATCATCACCCTACTGTCACTGAATCCAATCACACAGCCTGGGTTCTACTGTTTCTCAATACATTTGCACCTTTACAGATGTTAGATGTTTCACACTTTTCCTCCACCCTTTGAAACCTTATTTGTGTGTGTATATGTGTGTGTTAAACAAGTCTGTTTCCTTAAAATTTTTGGGGGGGTTGAATTGTCTGGGGATTTTGCATCGCTCTGTGTTCTTGAATGGCAAATCACGATTTGATAAAAACTAACCTGCCTATTCTATCTTATCCCCTCTCTCTAGATGCAGCTAATCTGCTGAGGAACCCTGTTTGGACTAACCTGCTGAGGGACTCTGTGTGGACTAACCTGCTGAAGGACCCTGTGTGGACTAACCTGCTGAAGGACCCTGTGTGGACTAACCTGCTGAAGGACCCTGTGTGGACTAACCTGCTGAAGGACCCTGTGTTGACTAACCTGCTGAGGGACCCTGTGTGGACTTATCCTGTTGAGGGACCCTGTGTGGACAAACCTGCTGAGGGACCCTGTGTTGACTAAGCTGCTGAGGGACCCTGTGTTGACTAACCTGCTGAGGGACCCTGTGTTGACTAACCTGCTGAGGGACCCTGTGTGGACTAACCTGCTGAGGGACCCTGTGTGGGTTGTCAGTGGCAGTGTCAGTTCCCGTCAGAGACACCTTGTTTCTGTTTCTCAGAAAGACTTAGAGACCTACCTCTAGCTGGACCTTCATATCCCATACTGCCCACCTTGATCCACCACCCTCCACCACAGCACCTCTGGTGCCTGTTACCACCACCACCACTCACAGGGACGGATCTGGGATGACACCATGACAATTATTAATCTCCTCAGCTACACCTCACTTGTCATCACGAACGCCGCCCAGAGATAACCAGCACTAGAACGTGCCTACGCTCAGAGATAAATCCACACAACCTGACCCCTGTTGACATCATCATGGGAGACGGAGTCGGGAGCTGGGAGTGTCTGAGTCCGTCTGAGTTTGGTCAGTTGCAGCAGTACAGCGAGTGTAAGTACAAGCAATAACTTTCATGTCCATGTGTACTGGCACAACCCCTGTAAAAAGTATTTGTGTCAGAACTGGGTCAACCACCTCCAAAATCTTGAGCTGAATTTGATGTAGCTTAAAAGAAATGGAGCTCATTCATTTGAGCTACCGTTGTAAAGGGGTTAACCTTGAATTGGACAGTAACTTCACAAGCACAGCTTACACCTACTGTTGCATGTGGAATCACAGCAAGTAGTGTACAATCATTGTAAAATAAGATAAAATGAATAATATTAAATTACCTAAAGTAGAAATGCAACAGCAATTGGAATTAATTAATCAAATTAATTAAAGCGTCTCCCGAATGGACGCTTCCTTGCAGGCCAGCTATAGTATGTCATTGCAGCCAGGAGTTGAAATGTCCCAGGTGACGCACAGAGGGATTCACAAATAGGCAAAACACCATCCAGGCAGGACGAGTAGGATGTCAAAAAAGGTTTAATAATGTAGTTGTACTCTAGCGACTCCTCATGGCGGGTTGGATGTCTGCAGGTTGACTTGTTGTTGTTGTTGGTTAGAGAATATGCTCTCCTCCCAGTGTGCAGTTTCTGGAAAATACTTCCTGGGTGACTCAGCAGTGTGGTGAGAAGACAAATGGCAACGGTTTTCTTTTAACCGCTAGGGAGTTGTTGTAAAATGAATTAGGCTATTCATTTATCATTTGCATTTCTAGAGAGATAGTTCAGTTAGATTCATATTTGCGTGAAATAACACTTACTTTGAGATGTTCTTGAAAGCCAATGGAGTAATTTTTCACATCAAGCACCATTATTCACCCCTGTCCCAGCCTGGAATTAGCCTTATTAGCACTGTCCAAATTCATGAATTGATACTGTGTGTCCCGAGTAACAAAAGTTATTAAGTATTTTTAATACAGCTATGGAAAAAATTAAGAGACCACTGCACCTTTTTTCTTTCCTTTCCAAAAAGGTTGAAAAGGAATGTTTTGAGTTAGGAACAGAAGCGTTCAAGTTGCAGTGGTCTTTTAATTTGAACCCTTCTGTTCCTCACGCATAAAACCTTCCTTTTTCAACTTTTTTGGAAAGGGAAAGAAAAAGGTGCAGTGGTCTCTTAATTTTTTCTGGAGCTGTACGTTTCAGAGTAGTTTGCTAAGGTGTCAAACAAGATTTTTTACTAGAGCACAGAGTCGTTAACTATGGAAGCAGAAAAGATGGTTTACAAGAGCACTGAGTAGTTTACTATGGTATTAGATTGAGGTGTACCAAACATCACCCTATTCCCTAAATAGTGCCGTGGTTTGATGAGCACCCTGTGTCTTTTAAATAACATATTGTACTTGATTTCATACTGCTGCTTAGAGAAGAACAGTGGCTGCTTTTGATTTATCAAGACATAACCCTCTTGTCGTCAGATCTTTTCCCTTGTTCATCTGTGTAATTTATTGACAGCCAAGGATAAAAATACTACTCCTCTTTCTGCTTCTCTTTTGTTTGTTCAGCTGCTTTGAGGGAATTCACGTTTCTGTTATTCTCTGAAATTTGCATCCATAATTTAGATGCGTATGGAGTAGAGAAGATGAACAGGTCTGCACTGTAGGCTTATAAATGGTTCATCCAAGGATCTGTCAACCCAATTGAACTATTGTGAATACTGAGTCAACAATAGCCAATTAAGCAGTACTGTAACAGGTGAATAAAAAGGTTTGCCTGGACAGTCATTCATCACATTTTTATGGCACCTTTTCTAAGGAAAAAAAATATCCCTGCTCTAGTTGGTCTAAGGTTGCAACAGTTCTGTTCTGCCCCTGGTGAATGAAACCAGTCAGTCAATATCAGTGTAAATAACAGAAGTGAGATAACAAGCGGTTTCTTTATTGTTCATTGTAATCGGGTTGTTTGCTCATGTCTCTTGGCAAACAGGAGTGTGTGTGTGTGTGTGTGTGTGCGTGTGTACACGCTCCCAGTTCAGCATGCATTTGGTGTGTGCGTGTAGGCGTGCGGTGTGTTTTGCGTGCATGCATGCATGCGTGGGCCGCGTATCCGCTCTCACATCGCTGAAGGGCTTGTTTATTTGGATGCTACTGTGCTAATGAGTAGAGCTTGATATTCATCATCTATTGACGCTGGGTTCCCTAATGGGCCTTCAGTCACATGGGCTGTAGAACCCTAACCCCCAGTAATGGATATGCTTCGGACCTGCTCTTAGAGGCCACAATGCTGCTGGTGGCAAGTAGTTCACATTGTATGTGATAATTATATGGCGGTTCTATCAAATAATTGGTTTGATTGGGTCTGGTTTGAGTACATTGAGAGAGTTTGCACTTTTGGGGCTATTCTTTTGGCTCCATTCAACTAGTCAAACCATGAAAATGATCAAAAACATACATACATATCCGAGAGGGACAAAAAAAAAGTGAGTTTTTGCACAGTCCCAATTTAGAATATATAAAATAATTAAATATAATACAATACATTTCAAATGGAAATCTACATTTAAAAAATCTGCATATTTAAAACATTTTAAAATCTGTATATTTCAGTATATATTTGTATATATAAAATCCAATGAAGCGAATGTATTTGAAATAATAGTAATCCAATGTGAACCCTGCTGCGGTGTCTTTGTTGGACTGTCTGTATTTCTGGTACTATACATTAAGTCAAATGCTCTGGGTGACGGTGTGTCTGGTGGGTCTGTATTTCTGGTACTATACATTAAGTCAAATGCTCTGGGTGACGGTGTGTCTGGTGGGTCTGTATTTCTGGTACTATACATTAAGTCAAATGCTCTGGGTGACGGTGTGTCTGGTGGGTCTGTATTTCTGGTACTATACATTAAGTCAAATGCTCTGGGTGACGGTGTGTCTGGTGGGTCTGTATTTCTGGTACTATACATTAAGTCAAATGCTCTGGGTGACGGTGTGTCTGGTGGGTCTGTATTTCTGGTACTATACATTAAGTCAAATGCTCTGGGTGACGGTGTGTCTGGTGGGTCTGTATTTCTGGTACTATACATTAAGTCAAATGCTCTGGGTGACGGTGTGTCTGGTGGGTCTGTATTTCTGGTACTATACATTAAGTCAAATGCACTGGGTGACGGTGTGTCTGGTGGGTCTGTATTTCTGGTACTATACATTAAGTCAAATGCTCTGGGTGACGGTGTGTCTGGTGGGTCTGTATTTCTGGTACTATACATTAAGTCAAATGCTCTGGGTGACGGTGTGTCTGGTGGGTCTGTATTTCTGGTACTATACATTAAGTCAAATGCTCTGGGTGACGGTGTGTCTGGTGGGTCTGTATTTCTGGTACTATACATTAAGTCAAATGCTCTGGGTGACGGTGTGTCTGGTGGGTCTGTATTTCTGGTACTATACATTAAGTCAAATGCACTGGGTGACGGTGTGTCTGGTGGGTCTGTATTTCTGGTACTATACATTAAGTCAAATGCTCTGGGTGACGGTGTGTCTGGTGGGTCTGTATTTCTGGTACTATACATTAAGTCAAATGCTCTGGGTGATGGTGTGTCTGGTGGGTCTGTATTTCTGGTACTATACATTAAGTCAAATGCTCTGGGTGACGGTGTGTCTGGTGGGTCTGTATTTCTGGTACTATACATTAAGTCAAATGCACTGGGTGACGGTGTGTCTGGTGGGTCTGTATTTCTGGTACTATACATTAAGTCAAATGCTCTGGGTGACGGTGTGTCTGGTGGGTCTGTATTTCTGGTACTATACATTAAGTCAAATGCTCTGGGTGATGGTGTGTCTGGTGGGTCTGTATTTCTGGTACTATACATTAAGTCAAATGCTCTGGGTGACGGTGTGTCTGGTGGGTCTGTATTTCTGGTACTATACATTAAGTCAAATGCTCTGGGTGACGGTGTGTCTGGTGGATCTGTTTCCAGCGGGGGGTTCATAAAGAAGAGTTATAATGGGAGGGGGGAAAGGTTAGTGGCTGTTACAAAGCCACTTGTCAGTTCAATGAGCTCAGCTACACTACACTGAGAGGCTGGCTTCGTCCCAAATGGCAACCTATCTCCCCCCAGGGTCCTATTCTAAAATACTTTACTGTATTGGGAATAGGGCCATTTTAGATACGACTGCTCTTTTAGTCTGTGGTCTGAACTTGTCTTCCCTTTTCCCTACACAGTAATAGACTCTGTATCGTTTTCCACTAAACTATAAAGAATGAATGAAACAAAGGATGTTGAAGACAAATTAATGTTGATGACGGCTGTGGTGGAAATTTACTGGTAACTTCCTAGCTGTTGGCGGCAATTTGTCAGATTAAGATGAGGCTGCTGGCTTCTGTTCTGTTTTGCTGTGATTCAGTGGAAGTGTGCATTTTATCAGCATCTACATTTTGGTCATTCAGTAGACTATTTTATGTAGAGTGGTTTTCCATGTGCTGGATGACAACAAACAGAAGACATCTAGTTACATTAGCTGACACACTCGTGCCTCTAATTTTGTCGTGGACCGGATATATTTTAGGATATAAATTATAGTGTATCTAAGTGAATGCACAAAATAATAGATGTTTGAAATGTTTGAGAAGGTTCCCTCGGGTTCTCTAAGAGCCTTTTTAGACTAAGAGAGAGGGAGTAAATAAGAGATAAGATGCCTTGTTTTACACAAAGCCTAATAATAACAGTAGACTAGCGGCCATTTTCTTGCTCTTCCTTCACCTCAGACACCCTCAACTCTCACAGACACAGGCTTGTGGTCTGCTGAGAAACTCATCTAGCACCCAGTAGAGGTCTCTTTGCAACTACCATTGAGCAAATTATTGTCACGAGCCTGGCAGTAGGCATATCTCAAAACGCTGTGTCTGTTATTATTGACAAGCGATTTTCTTTGTTCAAGGTGGCCTGACAGACTTTCCTCCATTTCCAGCCACATTCCCTCACATAAACTGACTGCTGGTGATTAACATTGGGAATGCCTGTAGAATTCTTTTTTTTTTTCTTAACGTTAACTACACAGCTATTTTACTTGATTGAGACTACTGTGTTTTAGAGAGAAATGTATTAATGCATGTTAGAAACAGGAGAAAATGTGGGGTATTCAATATATATCTACAATGCTGTGTTTTTTATCATGATTCTTTAAATTACTCAATATTTTGGAAAGAAAGATACATCTATGTTAACACAAACTAGAGTGGGTAATGATGTTAAGAAATCTCTGTAATGACTATGTATTTATTTATCTTTGCTAGCCAGCTCTTTTTTTAGAACACTAGACATGTTTTTACTGAGTTGTTAAAATTAACAGCTGTGTACTTGGTTTGGCTACGGGATTATTTTAGGACACATTCAAACCATTTATGACATTGGATGCCACGTGTTAAGGGTTCTTTCTATTTCTACTTGAAATTCTGAATGAACAGATTTCCATTTTATTTTTATTCATGCATATCTGGTGGCGCAGGACTGATGTGGGTTTATTTTGGAACAGGTTATTTTGGGGCCCGTAATGACTATACAATGTTGTTAAGGATGGAGTTTGCATGGTTGTAATATTTAGAAGTAAATAATCAAGTGTGTTGTATTTTTTTTTATACAAGGAAAGGGTCAAGTGTAAATAGGTTTTACCTTTGGGAGGGTGACCAGCCCCCCAGTTTGACCAGCCCCCCTCCACCATGAAGTATCAGTATGCTATTTCTGTCCAAAGAAAGAAAGTGAGTGTCCAGTCTAATTCCACATAGATGAATAATTCAGAGGTTTGCAATCCAAACCCTGGCTAAATATTGTGTTAGAAAAGTTTGGTATAATTTCCTCCAGTAATCTTGAATGTACCGCTCATGATTCTCAAAATTGTGTAAAATGTATAATTTGTTATCATTCCAATTTGTAAAATTAATAATGTAACGAAACATTTAAGTGCTCATTAATTGGTCTATTTGTTGAATTCATAATTAAGTAAACAAATGTTCACCTTGTGATCTATCCTGATGGTTTTCTCAGATACAATAAACACATTATTTTTCCAGCAATAATACGCCTCGTTCAAAAAATTACCAATGATTGGGTTTAACAACCAATTTAGCAGATCATATACGCACCTCGGGGGATGTTGTTTTTGTGCTGTTGTTGTTGTTTTTCTGTTACTTTGTTTGCTCCAAAAATGTCTCCATTCCCAGTTTTGTATTGTGAGATAAAACAATCCATAGAGCCACCTTTAGAGGACAATGTAAAGAAAAGTTAACTCTGAAATCCGTGACTGACATTTATCAAATAAATTGTCAACGGCTTGAACCCCAATTGATTGGGGTTCCCCAATTTTTGTTTTTGCTGTGGCTGAACGTGTTTTTGAAGTAGAAAATTGTTATTTTACAACGTTCTATCAAATTGCCTTAATCTGGGGAGAGCAGCTGACACCATACACATGCTTTCTCAATACTGTTTGCCACGAGTGAAAGGGTTACGTGCACAGAGTATTGGCAAAACCACTGGGGTGGCCTAAAAAATGTATTGCCCCCCCACTCGCCACCCAAGTTGTCAGAAGTGTCTGCTATAATATATTCGTATTTAATTTTATTGAATAGTATTATATATTTCTACTTTCATTGTTTATCTCCAATATCTTTGTCTCCCCTTCCGGGTAAAATGGTTGAGTCCTGGAGTCCACCTGCTCCTATGACGGTGCTGCTCCCCTTCCCTTCCAATGAAAACACTGGGTTGTCCGTCTATGATAGTCATAGCAACTGAGCAGTCAGGATCTCACTAGACAAGCTAGTAGTAATGAAGGAAGGTATTGTGGTTGGATTGATTTCCTGCCTGTTGGGCCCTGTCCGGGGCCTCCCCCGGGTAGGGCCACAGTGTTGCCAGACCCCCCCCATCTCAGTTCCAAGGTCTTACGCTGCTATACTATTATGCTGGGGGATTGGGTCAGTTCTCCTTCCCCACAAAGTTCTCCTTCTCCACTATAAATCGTTGCTGACATGAATGCATTTTCTGAATTTTCCCAGTCTCCTCCCGTTTTAAACTTTAGGAGGACATGAGGTTCTGGTCCACACCTGCAGAGTACCTGGTTTGGGGGGCCCGTTGCTGTCCCTGTCCTTGTCCATCTGGTCATACTTCTGACCTAGTCTAAATTTAAATAAACTCTGGATTTAGCCCACATGCATTTATTAATTATTCCAATTGGACTCTTAATATTTCACCCGGCACAGCCAGAAGAGGACTGGTCACCCCGCTGAGCCGGGGTCTTCTCTAGGTTTCTTCCTAAAATTCAGACTTCTTAGGGAGTTTTTCCTAGCCACTGAAATTCAACACTACTGTTGTTTGCTCCTTGGGGTTTAAGGCCGGGTGTTTCTGTAAAAGCACTTTGTGACAACTGCTGTTGTAAAAAGGGCTTTATAAATACATTTGATTGATTGATTGATATTGCTGCACATTTTTACTAAATATACAATACAAAATATAGTTTTGTAAATTAATCATGCGTTAGCAGCAGCCATTTATTATAGTTTAGATGTCTGATATTGTCTACTAGCTAATGTAATGCAATCGTCAATATTATTGGTAAAGTTCGCTAACTAGTTGTACAATGTCAAAACGATACCTTTTCTTATCTAAGAATGTTAACATAGTTTAGAGATTTATCGTTAAAAGTGTATGTTGTTTCAGCCTGTGTTAAGCAATGGACATAGTGGTGGAATATTTACCTTATATGGAATACATTATGAACAGAATGTTAGCTTTACATTTTGCTGATTTGTTAAACAATTGCGCGTTTTGTATAGCTCAGAAGGTTGGAACGGTGTGGAAGGCATTAACGCATGTTGTGAAGCAGAAGGCCGCGGGTTTGCGTCCCATCACGTGGGAGCGGACCTGCAGCGGAGGAAGCATAAGTGTTAAGCAGCACCACACTGACAATGAGCTATACAGGAGAACTCCCAACGAGCTATACAGGAGATTGTGCACAGTCGAAAGACTCGTACCAAACTTCGTGTAGAACATGTATGATATTTATTAGCAAGACATTACACTGTCCGTTTTCAGTAGCTGGATTTGTATAAATAAAGTGGACATAACCAACAATAGAATGATATGCCACCCTGGAATTTCATCTTGCCCCCCTTCTGCCACCCCATGTAACATTTTCTAGAAACACCTCTGTCATAGAGTCCAAGAATGAGTTCAAACTTAGACAAATCTTAAAAATGAGTCGTTGTTCCCCTTAATTGTCAATACTGTGTGAGTCTGGTACTACTAGCATCTCGGACAGTCTTGTTCATGACCGAAGTCCTCAATTATTGCAGAGTAAGATTTGCAATGCTTGGTCAAACAATACAAACCTTCCCTATCTCTCTCTTTCTCAGATTCCACCAAGAAACTGAAGGATGTCCTGGAGGAGTTTCACGGTGAAGGGGTCCTCTCCAAGTACAACCCTGAGCAGGTACGTGTCCCCCCCCACCGGCTTTCCTCTCATATTGCGCCTCCCTTCCCATGCCGTCCTCCATGACCTTCCTGTCCTTCCGTCTGCCCTCATCCGCTCCCTGTTGACATTTGTCTACGCTCATTTTATCTCCCCTCCTTCCACCCCCGCCCCCCACCCCCCCCACCGTCTTTCCTCTTTGGTTTCTTCCCCCAGCTTTCCCTAGTGAGATCATGAGATTAGTTGTTAAGGCACTCCCCTGACTCAGTCCTCGCTTGCGAAAACTCAAACGCTTAGTCATCCCTTCCATTTAGCGGCTAGCGATGGGGACAACCCTCTCTCCAATCCTCGCCGCCGACGGCCACGCGACTGCCCGTAGCCTCGGCAGCACCGTCCCCTGGTTCCTTGCTAGTTAAAACTCCAGCGCCACGGCATGACTGACAGCCAACGGCAGCCGGGTTGGCGCCGCCTGAGCCCCCGTGACTGGACTCAGACGTCACGTGAGCTGCGATGTGATCACCGGATCGAGTTGGGCCCGGCGCCAGGCCGGTGGTGTTCTCTGCGCAGTTCTGGCGAGGAGTGAGGTGACTCTTGAGCTCATGCCATCCGTAAGTGGTGCTCTTGGTGAGTCATCAATCCTCGCCTATCCTGGAGGCTGTCCAGAAACGACAGTGACACACCCTCAGCGGTTTAGCCTCCCCTACCCTAACCCACCGCCTCCATCTGCGTTTCCCTGTGGCAGATGAGCGATAAGGAGGACAGGGGATTGTAAATTAAACGGAGGAGAGATTTCCACAGTGCACATGCACACACCAACACACACACACGAATACCACAATGAGCACCGAAAGGGGAGATGTCAATCAGACGGAGTCTCATTCAGTTGAGCTCATCTGGCTGTGATGCTGTTATGCCCTAGGAGGACACGAGTCGTGTAGTGCCAGGAACAGAGACGTCCCTTAAATGTGTGCTGAAGGGTCTCTTGAGTTTTACGGTGTTCTAAGGGCCCGCGTCACGGCGCCGCTCTCCATCACTAGGACTCGATTCCCTCAAAGGCACCAGGATATAGGGAGGGAACGTCACGGATTGATCTAGCCCCTCCTGGTGGCGGGTTGGGGAAGTTCATTGTTTTGTCGTCAGCCGATGGAGTTCTTTAACGGCGTTGCTCCCGGCTAACCTGGTTGACTGAGTGATGACATAAAGCAGAACGGCTTGGCAGATGTTTTTGAGACTCCCCCAAGCCCGCTAGGAAATATTGAAATGAGACAAGGTGGCAGTTTGAAATTTCAGGTCACGAAACTGAAAAGGAGGTAAGTTCAGAAGCATTTTATATACACTGCAACCAGAAATAGGGGTACATAGGAAGGGTTGAATTGCTGTGCTGTTGTGGCTGGAATGTGGTCTTGTTTCCTTCGGATAAAAGGGTCATCTGAGAAGAGGTCTACTGAGAGCTGATAAGTCTTCTGAGTTTATTTATGTGACCTCCTAGAGTTTTTAATTATTTCTCATGTGTTTCTTGGCTCATAGAGTAAGGCTAATCCCTGTGTCCTTACCTCTTACATCAGTCATTAACTCCCTATGTCAAGACTAGATGTGCCGTGAATATATTTAAAGACCTCCCGTTTAACCATAAATCTTCCCAACGATGACACCCTTAGCTAGCGTCTAATTCTCTTTGTGCCTTCTCCTCATGTTGGCATGGGCTCCACAATAGATTTGATTGATTTATCAAGGCCATCAGTGCTAAGAGGGCGAAGAATACCGCTTGATGGAGATATTACAGAGATTCCTACCAATTGCATATGGGTGCTCTTATTACAGACAAGCCCGTCAGTCTTACGAAATCGCAGAATGTCTCTTTCTTTTCATATATATATATATATATATATATATATATATATATATATATATGTATATGTATCTTTTGGGAACACGTGATTGTGTTTGCATTATTTTCAGGATCTCCTGTTACATGGTGCAATGTTGCATGATGCATGAATAATCTTGTGGCAGCTTCGCCAAATAAGGAGAGGCGATGTGAAGCGAGACGAGGGGAGGAAAGTAGAGGATAGAAGAGGAGGAGTGATATAAATGATGGTTCAGTGGGTGGCCTGCCAACCCAATGTGCTTTTTCTCAGTCTGTCTCTCTCTCTCTCTGTCTGTCTCTCTCTGGCTCTCTGTCTGTCTGTCTGTGTCTGTCTCTCTTTCTGTCTCTCTCTCTTTCTCTCTGTTTGTGTTTTCTCTTTCTCTCTGTCGGTGTCTCTCTATTTGTCCCGCTCCATGTTTGTCTCTCCATCTCTTTTCTGCTCTCTTTCTCTCTCACTGTAACCCAATGTCTACTTCTTACCTCTCCCTGTTCCAACTGTCAAACAGAAGCAAGATGTTCTCAACCAAGTAAGCCACACCCCACTCTGCATGATCTGTGGTTTCTGTGTACATGTACACCGCAGACTGCATGTATCCGATGTAACCCTGCGTCATCAGATGTACGAACACTATCTCCTTCAGTTGGAAGCCAAAGGTCAAAGTTCAGGGGCAAGGCTCAGTTCCTGTGCCTCCGTGGTTTCTGTGCATGTAACATACTGTAACCCCCCTTACTGTGTCGGAGAGATATGTAGCATGATGTACACTGGTACCATAGAGATGGATAGAGGGCTCCATTTGAATGGAACACATTTTTGTAAGGACATTGAAGACTCCTGCTTTTTTAAGTGGTCAACTGGGTAGGGATTATTATGGGTTGTTCTGACAGTATGCTATGTGCTATAGTCTGTGAATTGCTTCAAAACCACCATCACTCCGGCACTACAAATGATAGTAAATCAACAGCAAATACTTTTTCAGACCTCAAATAAGAACTGGACCACTTTAAAATGAAGACAGCCTCAATCACGTTTTCCAATTCTGTAAAAGTTGATCCTCTCACCTCTTTGACCCAGAAACTGATAAGTCATGGAATGGCCAAGGACGTGTCAGTTCTTTAGCAGGCTAGTGGAATAGTGCCCTCTCCCCAATAGCTGACTATCATAAAGTCTCTTTTGAGTCTTACTGTGCAATTTTTCAAATCTGCCACACGTCTTTGTATCAGCTTATGTTTTGTCAAAAGAAAACATCATGCAAATGTTTAAAAACAATATACTAATTATGATTTATACTGGGCGGAGGAGAGAGGACATTTGTTCGATAACCTCAAATGGTATTGCCCAGTGCTACTGTATTACAGATTCCACAATGGCATGTCACTCTGTTCATCTCTATGTACAGTACCCATAAGCTCAGTCATAGGTCAAAGGTCAGGCATCAGGTTCAGTGCTTCAGTATGCCAGCTACAACTGGCCAATATGTGACAACACTGTATCCAACGCAGGAATATTGATGTGCCATTTTTGTTCTCTTTCTTTGTCATTTGTTTTTCAACCTAATTGCACTGATAACCGTGTGAATGCCAGTACTGAAAACCTCATGATGTTTCTGGAAAGGTATCTGCCCTAAGGAATCTCTGTGAGGCATTTTATTGTGTCTGCCTGCTGATGAAGTGACTAAGGATAGTTTCTGTGTGTTGTCTATGTGCCTTATTCAAACGTTTCACTTACATTCAACTTTTAAAGGTTAGTTAAAACCACAGGCCTGTGCACCATCCTGTCTGAAATCCATGAAACCACCTGATTTGTGTTTCAACCAAATGGGCCGTTTCCAGTTTTCTTTTAGCCGTAGTTTTGTTCCAAAAAAGGCCTGACTCAAAAGCAATAGATATTGAAGACTAAAAAGATGGTTGAATGTTATGTACTCATCTACAATGCAAATACTGCAGACCATCATTAAGGTCCTGCTTTAAAACAGTTGACTTTCCTAAAGGGTTTATTCCTTTCAGATATGCTGAAACACAGCTCAAGCACAGTAGAACTCTGTCTTTCACAACACTTCACTGGTGAAATCCCAGATACAGTCAATAAACTACGGAGTGGCCGGGAGGCAAAACAGTATGGTGATAGTTTATTCCATGTTATCAGTGCCGGCTCTAGCCTTTTGGGTAAGCAAAATTTGATTAGGGGCCCCCTTCCCTAGCGGTTCCTAGTGGTAGGGGGCCCCAAACGATCGGGGACCACTTATTTCAATCATGCCTAGAGCCGGCCCTGCATGTCACCATCGGGTATTTTGTTTCAATCCGTGGTGAATTACTGACCTCTGACTCTCCCTGTGTCTGCAGCCCATCGACTACGAGGGTTTCCAGCTCTTCATGGCCACCTACCTGGAGAACGACATCCCAGAGGAGCTCTGTCAGCACCTGTTCACCTCCTTCAAGAGCAAGACAGGGGGCTGCTCTCCTGAAGTGCCCCGTGCTGAAGCTGGACTTCTGGGTAAGAAATGGCCTCCCTCTTCCTGGTAGTGATTGATGTGGAATGCTGGGAAAACCTGGGATGTGTTCTAAAGGTCACAATGTTGCTTGTTCATTTTTAATTGATTTGTTTAGCATTTTGTATTCATATTCTTACTGCACAAGTTAATGTAGTTAATGTATTGGTTGATTCTGGTTCTTGTAGAATGATGAAGTTGGGGTAAATTGCTGAAATACTAATGTTCACCCTGTTCTCAGGATAGTCTCCTTCTGGGGCAGATTTTAGCCAGCATTTATAGATGCGCTTGGAAAAACGTAAAACAAAAAAACATGAACACTGTTTAATACCGGAGAGGAGATTAAACCGACCGAAAATGAAGGGATGAGGTGGAAGGACAGGTGGAAGGGATGAGGCTGAAGGACAGGTGGAAGGGAGGAGATGGAGGGATTTACATCCAAGCCCTGGACAGAGGAAGCCCGAGGGAGACAGACAGGTGGTTTTGCTCCTCCTATGGCTATGGAGCCTGTGGCTATGATCCTATGTTGGGATCAGATGTGGAGGAGAGAAAGCGGCTCTGGTCAACTCCACATCACTACACTGCCCTCTGGTGTTGACACTCTCCTAACCTACAGTATATCGTATGTGGAAACTCATACAAGAAAAGGATAGGGTCAGATCAATACACGTTTACCCTTTTGGTGTATGTGGATTTATCTTGCTCTGTGTCCTTTTCTACCTCTGTATTTCTTTCTCTGTCTCTTCCTAACGCCCTCCCTCTGTCTCAGATCAACATTTTGGTTTACTCATTCAAGGCCGGGGTCAAACTCCCACTTTCTAAAACAAATAGAGAATAAATCTACCTAGCATGTTGTTGACATGATTTTTCCCTCCTCTGTCATGACAGGCGTCTCTTGTTGTGTGATGGAATGGACGAGGGGGCACAGTCCTTGCAGATTTATTTTATTTTCCTCCCAGGGCCAAACAGACTATCACTCATGACTGTCATTGTTCATTGGCCTACAGCACCAGTTTCTTTGATCCTCAACATTATGCATTAATATGCATTGGTTAGAATGATTTGTTTCAAGTTACTACATTTATTTTTGTTTCTATAATTTGATTTACAACCCCGTTTCTAAAAAAGTAGGGACGCTGGGTAAAATGTAAAGAAAAAACAGAAGGCAATGATTATGAACACAGTGCAAATCATTCAAACCCTATTTACAATAGATAATCGTACCAAGACAACATATCAAATGTTGAAACTGAGAAATGTTATTGTTTCTTGTAAAATACAGTGGATATAAAATGTCTACACACCCCTGTTAAAATGCCAGGTTCCTGTGATGTAAAAGAATGAGATTAATCATGTCAGAAATGTTTGCATTTCTTTTAATGTGACCCATAATGTGAACTATTCAATTGAATTATTTTGTCAAATAACCTGGTTTCGTTAGTGTGCACACCCTCTTATAATTGGGGATGTAGCTGTGTTCAGAATTAACCAATCACATTCAAACTCCTGTTTAATAGAAGTCATTACACACCTGCCATCATTTAAAGTGACTCTGACTAATCATAAATAAAGTTCAGCTGTTCCTGACAGGATTTTCCTGACATTTTCTTAGTTGCATCTCAGAGCACAAGCCATGGTCCGCAGAGAGCTTCCAAAGCATCAGAGGGATCTCATTTTTGAAAGATATCAGCCAGGAGAAGGGTACAAAAGAATTTCCAAACATTAGATATACCATGAAACACAGTGAAGAGAGTCATCATCAAGTGGAGAAAATATGGCACAAAAGAGACATTACCAAGAACTGAACATCCCTCCAAAATTGATGAAAAGATGAGAAGAGAACTGGTCAAGGAGGCTTCCAAGAGGCCTACAGCAACATTAAAGGAAATGCAGGAATTTTTGGCAAGTACTGGCTGTGTGCTACATGTGACAACAATCTCCCATATTCTTCATATGACTGGGCTAGGTTGGCAAGACAGAAGCCTTTTCTTACAAAGAAAAACATCCCAGCCTGGCTGAAGTTTGCAAAAACAAACATCAAGTCCCCCAAAAGCATGTGGGAAAATGTGTTATGGTCTGATGCCCATAATTCCAAAAGGTATGTTTGGTGCAAAAACAACACTGCACATCACTGAAAAAGCACCATAACCACAGTGAAGCATGGTGGTGGCAGCATCATGCTTTGGGGCTGTTTTTCTCCAGCTGGAACCGGGGCCTTAGTCAGGGTGGAGGGAATTATGAGCAGTTCCATATACCAGGCAATTTTGGCACTAAAACCTTCAGGCATCCGTTAGAAAGCTGAAGATGAAGAGGAAGTTCACCTTTCAGCACGACAATGACCCAAAGCACACATCCAAATCCACAAAAGCATGGCTTCACCAGAAAAATATTAATGTTTTTGAATGGCCCAGCCAGAGCCCAGATTTGAATCCAATTGAACATCTGTGGGGTGATCTGAAGAGGGCTGTGCACAGGAGATGTCCTCGCAATCTGACAGATTTGAAGCGCTTTTGCAAAGAAGAGTGGGCAAATATTGCCACGTCAAGATGTGCCATGCTAATAGACTCCTACCCAAAAAGACTGAGTGCTGTAATAATATCCAAAGGCGCTTCAACAAAGTATTAGGTTAAGGGTGTGCACACTTATTTAACCAGGTTATTGGGAGTTTTTTCATTTTTCCCCCTCAAAGATTTCAGTTTGTTTTTCAAATGAATTGTTCATGTTATAGGTCACATTAAAGGTGGAAAAGGTTCTGACATTATTTATCCGTGTTCTCATTCTTTTACATCACAAGAACCTGGCATTTTAACAGGGGTTTGTATACTTTTTATGTCCACTGTATATATCCACTTAGAATTTGATGCCAGCAACACGTAAAAGAAAAGCTGGGAAAGAGGCAACAAAAGACTGGAAAAGTTGTGTAATGCTAAAAACTGCACCTGGTGGAATACTTCACAACTAATTAGGTTAATTGGCAACAGGTTAGTAACATGATTTAATGTAAAAAGAGCATCCCAGAGAGGATGGGTTATTCTGATGTAAAGATGGGAAGGGGTTCACCACTCTGTGAAAGACTGTGCAAGCAAATTTCTCAATGTAAAATAGGCAAAGAGTTTGGGGATCTCATCATCTAGAGTAAATAATATCATTAAAAGATTCAGAGAATCCTGAGAAATCTCTGCATGCAAGGGACAAGGTCAAAAACCAATATTGGATGGCTGTGATCTTCGAGCCCTCAGGCGGCACTGCATTAAAAACAGAGACAATTCTGTAGTGTACTTCACTGCATGGGCTCTGGAACACAATGAAAACCATTGTCTGTGAACACAGTATGTCACAGAATCCACAAATGCAAGTTAAAACTCTACCATGCAAAGAAGAAACCAGATATTAACATGATCCAGAAACGCTGCTGCCTTCTCTGGGCCGGAACTCATTTAAGATGGACTGAGGCGAAGTGGAAAACTGTCCTGTGGTCTGACAAATGAAAATTTGAAGAGACAATGGTCAGTCATGGTCACACCATCCTCTGGGCTCCGTAGTAAAAGAGTCCTAGTGCAGACCTGTCACCCACTGAAAACATTTGGCACATTATGAAACATATTATACGACAAAGGAGACCCCAAACTGTTGAGCAGCTGAAATCCTATACCAAGCTTTCAAAATTACAGCAATTGGTCTCCTCAGTTCCCAAATGCTTACAGGGTGTTACTAAAAGAAGAGGAGATGCAACAGAGGTAAACATGCCCCTGTCCCAACGTTTTTGAAACGTGTGCGGGCATCAAATTCATAATGGGCATATCTTTTTCCAAAAACAAAAATAATTCTCTGGTTCAACATTTGTTGTTTTTGTTCTATTTTTTATTAAGTATACTGTAGGTATAAATTATCTGCACATCAATTGCATTCGGTTTTTATTAGCATTTTACACAGCGTCCCAACTTTTTTGCAAACAGTGTTGTAAATGAATCACTTTCTCTTAAGACTACCGCAACCTCTTTTATCCTTTTATATTGCTACCAACATCTCTTTAAATGGCAACAGATTCACTCCACACTCTGAAAAAGGCTTTTACCAAGCCATAAACTAACTAGATTCTATTTTCAATTATTTTCCAATTTTGTCTGGGCTGTGACTAGAAACCTTGCCTAAATATGTCTGACCCTTCTCCTTACACTTTGACCTCCACATCCTCTCTTCTTTCGCTCTCACATTCTCCGTCTTGCCTTTCTTGCGCTGGTGTGTCTGCAGAGCCGCGTTCCATTGATGCAGGCATCTCAATACAGACTGAAGTGGCCTGTGCCCCCATAACAGGTACTGCTACTGCAGGGCAACGGAAAAACGTCGAACAACTATCCCCATAAAAAAGACTCATTATCCATCTCTTGAAATCATCTCCCTCACCAGTGTTTGCCTGTTGTCATAGTGTTTTGGAGCAGCTGACGTTAGTTCTGTGTGCCCTGGCTAAGTGGAATGGCGTTTGTTGTGAACTGTTTCTTGTGCGTGGAATATATCTCACCTTTGTTTTTCGCCTGTGACGTCCTTGGTATTAATAATAAATAGAATGTCAGTTGACGGCTGTTATGAACAGTTTTTTTTCCTCTTAGTCAGTTTAATTCTCTGTTCATTGCCCTAGTTTGGAAACCAAGGAAGCTTTACTTTCTGCTCAAACTATAATCCTATTTTTTCAATGTCTTTCCGATAATACAAATACAAAAGTTCCACCGCCTACTCTAGCTATACTCCCTTGTCTCTCTTGCAACCTCATCTCCCTCCTCATCTCCCTCTCTGTCTTCTAGGAATGAATGGAAAGAGCATCCTTACAACCATGGCTAGACACACGCCGGAACATTCCTCCATGACAGCCACGTGTTCAGGGCCCGCGTCCACCTCTCCCTGCTCCTCCCGTTCCTCCTCACAGCGCTCTGGGACGGGGACCCAGACTCCCGGGAGTTCCCACTGCTCACATGCCTGCAACCAGGCCAACACGTCCTCAGCCGGCGGCCGTAACGCCTTGACCCCCAAGCCGGCCAGGTCCCGGGAGTCCCCCTGCCTCTCCCCAGGTAACAGCTCCGTTGGCTGTAGCATAGACATACTCCAAACACAGGGTCCCAACGGTTATAGTTGTGTGTGGTCGTTATAATCATGCGAAAGTATTTTATTATGGAGGGGGGGGGGTGTATTTCCTTTTTGGGGCATTGGTTGTAAAATTGGAACTGTCCCAAAAGCATGCTGGTTATTGTCTGAGGATGTGGCCATTCCTTTCTGTCTGCTCGATACGTTTCGAAGCAAGCAAAGGCAGGGCTCGAGTATTGATAACAGTCAACAACCATATGCAGGGATGGCTCTAGCCTTTTGGGGGCCCTAAGCTACATTTTATTTGTAGCAGTCCCTAACGGTAGGGAGCCCCGTGGCGATCGGGGCCCCTAAGTGGCTGCTTATGTCACTTATGCCAAGAACTGGCCCTGCTTGTAATGCACTTCGCCACTCTACATCACCTTAGTCCGCCATGTCGATTATTCACGCGTGTCATTGTCATCGTACAGCGTCACCATCTCTCACGGACTCCCCTTGTTCCAATCCTCTCCCACAGAGACGATCAAAGCGGAGAAGCAGCGGAGCCCCATGCCACAGAAGGGCTCCTCCCCCATACCGTCGCCTCAGGTGGTGTTTCTGAAGGACATCGTGTGTTACTTGTCCCTGCTGGAGAGGGGAACCCCGGAGGACAAGCTGGAGTGTGAGTTGCTCAGGGCTGCTAGTGCGGAATCCCTAGTTCGTACCCACACTGCTGTTCACGCACCTGTGTCTTTTACAAATGTCAATTTGGACGTAGTCCAAATATAAAAATATTTAGAACACCTTTACTTTTTCCGGGACCAGAAACAGTTCCGCTATCACACACACACACAAGTAGACATAAGACGGAAAACACCAGCCAGCTGTTGCCTCAGCAGTATAGTCTGAATAACAGACAGGCTGTCAGCTGTCAGGAGTCAGTCTCCTGTGAGTCTTAACCCAGCACCTGTCCTCGTTAGCACCATGACATCCTAAGCCCCAGTGTGTTCAATAGACTTTTTTAAGCTCCTGGAGCTATATCCGTGTACCCTGACACAGCTAATCTCCGTTTACTGCTTCCGACTTCCCAACGATACGTGAGAACGTATCCCTCTCTGTTACCTCAATCTGCTCCAAAACAGTAGCAGCGTTGTGTCGTGTTCAAATACTTCCCCTGCTACCCATAGGGGGTCTGACTGCTATTACGGCTGAATCATGGGGTCCCTTTTCTCTCGTTCCCCTCTAGTTATGTTCAGGCTGTACGACACAGATGGCAATGGAGTTCTGGACAGCTCGGTGAGTCTGGCCTTCCTTCCTCTCCTTCCTCTCCTCCTCTCCTCCTCTCCTTCCTCTCCTCCTCTCCTCCTCTCCTTCCTCTCCTTCCTCTCCTCCTCTCCTTCCTCTCCTCCTCTCCTCCTCTCCTCCTCTCCTTCCTCTCCTCCTCTCCTCCTCTCCTCTTCTCCTCTTCTCCTCCTCTCCTTCTCTCCTCCTCTCCTCCTGTCTTCATCTCTTTCTTTCTCCCCACTTTCTCTTCCCTCTCCAGTCCAATAACATACAAACCCTGTTACCCATATTTTATGTCTATGAAACTGGACAGAAGCTACATTCTTAGAGCGTGACAACAGTGAAGGCTGTGCAATGAATTATCTCTAAGCTGAACTTCTTCCTGGTGTCCAGAAATAGAAAACATTGATGCCCATGACTGTGAACACAGTCGTGGATGTTATGAAAGTAGATGCACAGTAAGTTAACTCAGATGACATCAGATAATGTGATTGTAAACAGAAAAGTGGAAATGTGTGACTGTAAACAAAGAACTAGAAATGTGCGATTGTAAACAGAGAAGTAGAAACGTGTGACTTTAAACAGAGCAGTGGAAACTTGTAACTGTAAACAGAGATGCGGAAACATGTAACTGTAAACAGAAAAAGAAACGTGTGACTATAAACAGAGAACTAGAAACGTGTGACTGTAAACAGAAAAGTTGGAGTGGGATATTAAAAATAAATGATTGCTGTTGAGGTCTCCTCTTTTTCTGTATTTCATTAGTAATGTTGTGCCCCCCTTTTCGATTGTTGTGGTTGTTGTTCATGTGGTTGTTGTTTTGGTGGTTGTTCTTGTTCTTCTGGCTCTTGTAGTTGGGGTTTCAGCAGTTCACTGGTTATTTTTATTATTATTTTAGTTGTTGTTGTGGTTGCTGTTGTTGTGGTTGTTGTTGTGGTTATTCTTCTGTTTGTTCTTGTGGTTGTACTTGTTGTTGTTGTGTTTGTTCTTCTGGTTGTTCTTGTGGTTGTTGTTGTGGTTGTTCTTCGGGTTGTTCTTCGGGTTGTTCTTCTGGTTATTCTTGTGGTTGTTCTTGTGGTTTTTGTTGTTCTTCTGCTTATTATTGTGGTTGTTGTTGTTCTTGTGGTTGTTTTTGTGGTTGTTCTTGTGGTTGTTCTAGTGGTTTTTGTTGTTCTTGTGGTTGGGGTTGTTGTTATGGTCACAGGAGGCTGGTGAGAGAAGGACAGGTTGCCAAAAATGTGCCATCCTCCCTGTGTCGCAATCCTGTGTCTCCCTGGGTCATAACCTGTGGTGGTGTTGGTGGTTTAATTGTTCACTGTCTTCCTGTGTGTGTAGGAACTGGATCGCATTATAAATCAGATGGTCCATGTGGCAGAATACCTGGAATGGGATTCAACAGAGCTACGACCGGTGAGGACGAACATGAACAAATGTGTTTCTGAATTCCCTTCCACTCATCTTATTGCAGCGTTGGAGCAGGACCGCCTCACCAATATAGTCCTGCTTATATGCCTCTGTTATAGATCCTGAAGGAGATGATGGAAGAGATAGACTACGACCGAGATGGAACAGTCACTCTAGAGGAGTGGATCAGAGGGGGTCTCACCACCATCCCCCTGCTGGTCCTACTGGGCATGGAGACGGTAAGACATGAACAGAGACAAACACCTAGTAGGTTAGGAAAACTTAGGTTATTGGAGATGGTGTTATGGTAAGAGTTTAGGTAAACTTAGGTTATTGGAGATGGTGTTATGGTAAGAGTTTAGGTAAACTTAGGTTATTGGAGATGGTGTTATGGTAAGAGGTTAGGCCGTCACAGGTTCAGGATTTGGGGGAAAAGTGACTAAGAATGAAAAATGACTTCAGACAGATCCATCCAGAAAGATATTTTGTAGTGATGGATTACTCCTTTGTTTTCTCTGTTTTTAAGCTCTCAGTTCTGTCGGGTCAGACAAAAATAGTGTCATGGCGTGCATGTCTATCATTTTATATTTCTCCACTATTTTGTCTCAATTCAGTTTTTATTGGCATTGGAAACATTGGTTTACATTGCCAAAGTGTAATAATGTGCAAGTAGTTGACAAGGGAAAATAAATAGGGTTTAGATCACAATGTTATTTTTGCTCTGCTAGTCTTCCTTTCTTCAAGGCAATGGGTCACAAACTGTTCTGCTTTCACTTAGCAAACTTGCTTTCACAATTTTGATTTGATAATCTGAGGAAAATATGTGGTGCTAACGTGGTTGTACATTTGGCAGGAGGCTGGAAGTGCAGCACTGTTGCCACCTCATTTTGTGTATAAGCCTGTCGTCTCTCTGGAGCAATGTCTGCCTATTGCGGCCTCTCGCAACAGCAAGGCCATTGCTGACTGAGTCTGAATGTAGTCAAGGCCATGCTGAGTCTGTACGTAGTCAAGGCCATGCTGAGTGAGTCTGTATGTAGTCAAGGCCATGCTGAGTGAGTCTGTATGTAGTCAAGGCCATGCTGAGTCTGTATGTAGTCAAGGCCATGCTGAGTCTGTACATAGTCAAGGCCATGCTGAGTCTGTATGTAGTCAAGGCCATGCTGAGTCTGTATGTAGTCAAGGCCATGCTGAGTCTGTACGTAGTCAAGGCCATCCTGAGTCTGTACGTTTTTATAAATGTTGGGTCTGTTACAGTGGTCAGGTATTCTGCCACTGTGAACTCTCTGCTAAGAGCAATGTAACATTCTAATTTTCCTTCCAGTGTGTCAAATAGTTTAATTTTTTCTTATAATTTGATTGAGTCTGACTTTGTTGCTCTCCTGGGTCTGTTTGAGGTTCGTGAATAGGGCCCCAGGACTAGCAAGCAGAATGGGCTCTCTATGTTTTTTTCAATGAAAGGTTCGAGATTTGCTATCTTTGAAATGGATGTGAAATGTAACAGTTCTTTTCTGCATTTTGAGGATTAGTGACTCTAGATCCAACTCATTTGCGTTGAACTCTGAGGAGTACTCCTGCAAAGTGATTCTCTCTCTCTCTGTGTAGAATATGCAGGAGGACGGGCAGCATGTGTGGAAACTGAAACACTTCAACAAGCCGGCCTATTGTAACTACTGCCACACCATGCTGCTGGGAGTCCGTAAGCAAGGCCTCTGCTGTTCCAGTGAGTCTACGTCACCCTCAGTCTGTCTGTCCGTTTCCTCAATCCTCTCTCTTCTTGAGTCTCCCTCTCACTCTCCCTGAGCCCTTTTACACGTCAGATGTCATGGACACAACTTTGTTTAAATGACATTCACGCTAGCAGGAGAAACCTGCTGTGCCGTAACACTTGCAGCAGCAGCTTTTTGGGCAGACCGATGACTTGGAAGACCCGCAAACCCATTGACAGGTTTGGGTTCAGGGTTATGATGTTAACCTGGTGACTAACGGGGCGCTCTCCGTCGAAAACAAGTTCTGTTGCTGGAGATAGAAATCCTTTCAGTCTCTGTCTCCTTTATTCTCTGTCTCCTTTATTCTCTCTCTGTCTCATTCAGTCTCTCTCTGTCTCCTTCAGTCAATAGGTTTGAGGCATTTCTTTGAACACCAAGAATATTTTTTGCAAGACTCCACGTGTAATATTTCAGTCGCTCTCTGTCTCTGTCTCCTGAAGTGTCTCTTTCTGTCACTCACTGGTGTTTATTCATCAACACGTCCTGTTCCTGAGTGACATACAGTTCCTTACTCTCTCTTTCAACCAGATTTTTATCAAATGGATTGTTAGGATCTATTAGCAAATCTAATGTTACGTTATTCCTGCTAATATTGGTAACACGATTGAATCAAAGCGTTTCTTATACAGGTTGGTGTTGATCCGCTGGTTAACTGTCTATGTGTACCTCTGGGTTTTCAGTATGCAAGTATACGGTCCATGAGCGCTGTGTGTCCAAAGACATCACTGCATGCATCAGCACCTACGCCAAATCCCGCAGACATACAAATGTGAGTATACACACTCTACACTCACATGTACACACAGCAATGATATAGTATTGTGTGTCACATCAACTTGCAGCAAATGCTTACGGACAAATCTTGATAAACCTGGGCCTTCACTAGATAAAATGCACGCCTAGTGCTTTGTGAACATTAGTCCTGTTAATTTAATCCTCTCGTGTTGGCTCGACCAGGACTTGGGCCTGTAATATCTAACCTTAAGTGACTCCTTCATGTGATGCTTTAAGCTGACCGAGCGATAACACCCAGTTAACCCTTAACCCATACAAGTCTATCGTCACGTGGGCAAAAAGCAATGGTAGTAAGAAACAACTCCTAATACCCTACCTAATTTGTTTCTTGTTTTTCTTAGTGTCTCTCAAGGAAGGACACACTTATAAGGGTCGTAATGCTCTGTCTGTTTCCCTTTGTTAATTGCCTTTTTCAGCAGCATACTGCTTCCTGCAGTACAAAACTGTCCAAATAATGCTTAAGGTCTGTTCCAACACTGCCTTTATGCAGACAAAGGGTTGGTAAGTAATCAGCAGAAGTTGGGACACCTGTGGGAATTTATACAATCAACTTTTAAGGCTTCCATTGACGCAGAACAGCTGTAGGTTGTTGACCCAGCACTTGTTCCCTGAAAATTGAATTTTTTATAACTCTGAAAGGTACATCATTCTTCAGTTTTTGCTGACCTGAAGTTTTGCTTTTTTTTGTTTTTTGTCTCTGGCAGTTTGGTGCTTATTCACTGGGCTTGCTGCTTAAATTTCAATAGAAACTGGAAATATTTGAGAGTTCTAAAACTTTTCACCAGTAGTGGGCTTTAATCAAAAGGGGAGAGCCAGGGGAATGCGCCAGCCATTGCCACTTTCCGCAGACACACAGAGCCTTTGATATGGACAAATCCATACAGAGTCATCAGAGGTGGTTGTCTGGTCACATAGACAATCATCATGACCAGGTGGTTGGAGCCACAAACTCATAAGTTACTGCATTTCAGCCTGGAGAGTCTCTGGAACATTTTGATGGGTTTAGTTTTGCTGTAGGATGCCAACACGCCATGCCCTATCAACCAAAAGCTATACTGAGGAGTCAGTGGAAAATCCCCCTTATCAGGTGCACTTGCAAGTAAATTCCATTAATATTTTGGGTTGGAGCTATAAAATAATATGTATGTTTGTATATTCAGTCTCTGTAACAAAGAGCTGGTTTTGGTTCTGCTCTGAGACACAGGCTGATCAGCAATGGGAAGGGTAGGCATAAAATAATCTGTGGGAAAATTAACAAGGGTAAGACATTTTACCAATAAAACAATAACATGAAAATGAATATGTTTGTTTTCCGTCGTTTGGATTCAAAGAGGCAAAGCAGTAAATAATTCAGGAAAACGTCCTGGCGTAGTCACTTTCATTCTTATATCAAATAATTTTCCTGAATTTTTTCAGAAAAGCTAGACATGAATTCATGTTAAAGCAATTGCTTCTGTTAACTTTGCCCTCAGGGAATTTAGTGACTTGGACCTGTAGAGTGTCGGCCGTGTCAACTAAAGTTAAGGGAATAGAACACCAGGCCGTCACTAAGCAACCTGTCTTGGCAGTTGTCCGAGTGCTTTGAGGACGTGCAAGAGGATCATGGGGCAGGGACTCTCACTCACTCACACACACACACACACACACACACACCTACGCATGTAAGCAAGGTGATCATGCATCTCTACTTAAGTTGTCAACTGCCTCTCTATATTTAATGCTTGATTTAATCAGAACAGAAAAGATTACAAGCTAAGGTCCTCAGCCCCACTTAAATGGGAGTTTCACCATAGCAAACCATCTTGATGTAGTAATTACTAATGTTTGCAATGATAAATTGGTGTGATAAATCTGTCCTTAACACAATCCAGATATTTTTTTTGAAATACCACCAGTTCTAGCATTCATAACAGACGTTAATACTACCTCCCGAACAAAATGTTGATCTTAGAATACTTCAGTAAAAAATAAATGAAGATGAAAAAACACCAACGTGTGATGTTCTGTGACTAGCTGTGCTAATTACATGCAGACACATGCAAAATCGGTGGTCCAGATGTGATTTTCACCATGATAATGTCGAGAGAAATCTCTGGAACACACATGTAAGGTTGAATATCACCATGTAAGATCACTTCCAAAAATACATCCTTAAAATTGCAATGACAAGCCATCCTAATTGTGCGTTGTAAAGTTAATGTGTTAGCTAGCCTTACCCAGTCTGCCGGGATGTTTTCCAAACCCGCTGACAGGAGGGAGAGGCTTGTGCCGTCCCTTTAAAATAGTCTTAATAATAATACTGTACACTGTCAATCCATATACCATGACACTTTTTACATGAATGTCTGACTGAAAGCTTTACATTTGACTTGAGCCATGCTCACTATAGCATGTTAACAGCATGTTGCATAATCACACCATCACATAACTTGTTCTGCAACACGTACAGTGGGGAGAACAAGTATTTGATACACGGCCGATTTTGCAGGTTTTCCCACTTACAAAGCATGTAGTCTGTCATTTTTATCATAGGTACTCTTCAACTCTAAAACAAAAATCCAGAAAATCACATTGTATGATTTTTAAGTAATTCATTTGCATTTTATTGCATGACATAAGTATTTGATACATCAGAAAAGCAGAACTAAATCTTTGGTACAGAAACCTTTAATTGCAATTACAGAGATCATACGTTTCCTGTAGTTCTTGACCAGGTTTGCACACACTGCAGCAGGGATTTTGGCCCACTCCTCCATACAGACCTTGACCAGATCATTCAGGTTTCGGGGCTGTCGCTGGGCAATACGGACTTTCAGCTCCCTCCAAAGATTTTCTATTGTGTTCAGGTCTGGAGACTGGCTAGACCACTCCAGGACCTTGAGATACTTCTTACGGAGCCACTCCTTAGTTGCCCTGGCTGTTTGTTTCGGGTCGTTGTCATGCTGGAAGACCCAGCCACAACCCATCTTCAATGCTCTTACAGAGGGAAGATCTCACGATACATGGCCCCATCCATCCTCCCCTCAATACGGTGCAGTCGTCCTGTCCCCTTTGCAGAAAAGCATCCCCAAAGAATGATGTTTTCACCTCCATGCTTCACAGTTGGGATGGTGTTCTTGGGGTTGTACTCATCCTTCTTCTACCTCCAAACACGGCGAGTGGAGTTTAGACCCAAAAGCTCTATTTTTGTCTAATTCAGACCACATGACCTTCTCCCATTCCTCCTCTGGATCATCCAGATGGTCATTGGCAAACTTCAGACAGGCCTGGACATGCGCTGGCTTGAGCAGGGGGACCTTGCGTGCGCTGCAGGATTTTAATCCATGACGGCGTAGTGTGTTACTAATGGTTTTCTTTGAGACTGTGGTCCCAGCTCTCTTCAGGTCATTGACCAGGTCCTGCTGTGTAGTTCTGGGCTGATCCCTCACCTTCCTAAGGATCATTGATGCCCCACGAAGTGAGATCTTGCATGGAGCCCCAGACCGAGGGAGATTGACCATCATCTTGAACTTTTTCCATTTTCTAATAATTGCGCCTACAGTTGTTGCCATCTCACCAAGCTGCTCGCCTATTGTCCTGTAGCCCATCCCATCCTTGTGCAGGTCTACAATTTTATCCCCGATGTCCTTACACAGCTCTCTGGTCTAGGCCATTGTGGCGAGGTTGGAATCAGTTTGATTGAGTGTGTGGACAGGTGTCTTTTATACAGGTAACGAGTTCAAACAGGTGTAGTTAATACAGGTAATGAGTGGAGAACAGGAGGGCTTCTTAAAGAAAAACTAACAGGTCTGTGAGAGATGGAATTCTTACTGGTTGGTAGGTGATCAAATATTTATGTCATGCAATAAAATGCTCATTAATTATTTAAAAATCATACAATGCGATTTTCTGGATTTTTTTCTGGAAAACCTGCAAAATCGGCAGTGTATCAAATACTTGTTCTCCCCACTGTATGTTGCTTGGTATTGAGCATCTTCACTGTCAACCAAGAGAAGAATCTTGCTGTCTCTGCCACATCTTATAGTGTGTAAAACATGATGTGCAGTGTACGGTTAGCTTTGCTTTAACTCTGTAGCAGGTTATTTAACACTTGAATCAACAATTGACAATTAGCTGTGGATCATTAACCGATTATTCCATTCAAATGGCCATGTACTTTGGAAGTATCTAGTACAAAATGTAGCATTTGGGGACTGGATTGAAGTGGTTACTTTTATTTAAAAGGCCATATGTAAGATGTTCAGTGTACTGCTAGCGTAAATACAAGCATAAATAATCCACAAAATAGATCGGAGTGCCTGAGATATTCCCAATTTAAATGTTCTCTCTGGTCCGTTTGTTTGCAATGATGTGTACTGTAGTCTCCTCATGCTTCATACACTGGCAGTACTATATCTTTACCAGAAACTACCTTCAACTAGCTAATACTATTTCTATTCCTCGTTTGGTAGGGAAAGAAGAGGATGTGACAACGCGTAGTGTCATTTGTTTTATTCGATCTCAGGCATTCTACACAGTACCCCTTTAACAGTGATTGTTTCACTCTCCATCTCTCTCTCCCCCTCTCTTTCCTCTTCCTCTTTCCCTCTCCAGGCTATGCAGCACGTGTGGATGGAAGGAAACTCTCCCACTAAGTGCGACCGCTGTCACAGAAGTATCAAGTGCTACCAGGGTTTAACAGGTCTCCACTGTGTATGGTGTCAGATAACTGTGAGTGCTAACTACACACATCCCAAATGTTTTGCAGTTGAATTCGGCTACATGAATTTACTATAGCACACATTTAGAAAATGTGGGATTAAAACCAATTAAACATTATGGCTTGTAGTATCCATGACACAGTAAAAAGTAAGACATTTTGAATGTTTAGTTAAGTTACATAATTTGTTTTAAATAGTAGGAAGTTCCGTGAAACAATTGTGCCTACTGACATCCAATGCCCAGCCATCTTATTAATTCTGGTGCCACACCTGCTATGGAAGGCTTCTGTTGTCATTGACAATCAACCTGATAATCATTGCCATTTTAAAATGTTTTCTTTACTACAGCTGTCCACTAGATGTCACTCATCACTTACCTTTAAGTTTTACACGGTTCAAATTGAGAACCCAATCTGTAGTACCTCAAACCACCATTAAGAGGGGTTTTATCTCCTTTGCTAAGAATGTCAACGTAGCTGAGTAATATCTTTTGTAGAGTCATGAATTCTCAGCCTTGAAAGCAACAACTCTACTCTGTTTTCATTAATTGGACAAAGTCAGATTTTTAATTTACTTTAAGGTTTTTTAGGGACTTGCTTAAAGTGTTTTGCTTAATATGAAAATATGGCACTGTGTACCAAGTCGGCATGTGATTAAATGTGTTTGTTTTCCTTTTTCTGTGCTCTTCTTCATAATCTCACTTTTTTTTACCGTTCCTCTCATCTCTCCATTGCCCTTGTAAATCCTCCTGGTTTCGGGTCAGCTCCACAATAAGTGTGCATCTAACGTGAAGCCTGAGTGTGATGGAGGAGCCCTGAAAGACCACACCCTGCTCCCCTCCTACATCTGCCCTGTTGTCTTGGTGAGATCAGCGAGCGTGCCCCAAATCCCACTCAAAACCACTTCTTCTATAATACTTACAGGAACACCTTGAATGAATGATACAAAGCATACAAAGACATTTTCCTGTTCTTCTGTCAAGATTTCCTATACACATGAGCACATTTTTCTTCCCAGTTCCATGTGTGTCTCTAAGCCTGCTGGCCTGTCTGTCTGTCTGTCCATAGGACCGTCATTCCTTAGTGAAGCGTGATGAAGGGGATTCCCCAGCCAGCACCAGCCCCGACCATCAGAGTCAGAGCTTTAAATTCACGGGAGACGGACAAGCGCTGCAGGTGAGAGAATCGAGGCCAGAGGGTCTCCAGCGGTTAGCTTCCTGGAGACCTATGGTTAGCGTTTGATGACTGTGTTGGAGAGACACATTATCTCATTACATTCTCTGATCACCTGTCCAGATCACTCCGCTCCCAGGGACACATCCTCTCCTCGTCCTGGTCAACCCAAAGAGTGGCGGGAGACAGGGGGAGCGGTAAGTGTCAGAGAGGGTCACTCGGATCGAAAACACCTGCGATGGACAATACATCCGAATCGCTAAAAAGCTTTTGGCTGGCTACTCACCATGACATTGGTATTATGGGAGGCTCACATAGCTAACAACAATGAGCACATGATCTTTGGTGGAAAATACATTCTGGAATATTTAGGCTGTGTAATTACACAGGATTTTGAGTTTGGGAAATAATTACGGCCCATTTGATCTACTGACACGGCGTCCTGAAACGCTGTTGTTAAATGCAAAAAATAAAACCGCCATTCTGTCTGTAAATGAATGTGTTCAGTGTTTCAGCTCTCCTCCCACCATGCCTTTCACACCACCGGGTGGCCTTTTTTGGCTTCAGAAACACCATCACCATAGCAACACGGACTTAAATACCATTAAAAGGGAGACTTATTCTCTATTATTAGAGGTGTCCTCAAACAAAAAGACGAATTTATGGCATGCACAAATGAAAGCCTATTTCTGCTCCCTTTGATGTTAATAAGGAAATTTCAGTCTTAGTGTTGAGTCACCGATTGGTCTTGTTTTGGTGAATGAGGCTTTCAGGCAGAACTATTGAGCCGTGTTTTAAATGTCATACCATCCTCTGAAGTTAAGTAGTGCATCTCAACTAATGTATCTTCCCGAGTGAACTTGGTAACACTCAAAACAGTGTTCTTCATGACTTAAAACTTGTTCTGCCCAAGTACAGTATGTGTTAGTGCTCAGCCTGTTGTGGTCTCCTCTATCCACTCCCTTTGCTGTCTGTACCCACTCTGACCGAAGTGCTGTTTGGGTATTGGAAGCTAACGCAATTACCAGTGTAAGACTCTGAAGGACAGGAGAGTACATACATAACCCTCTGATGCATCTACACATTCTCAAGGTTGTCAGGGCGCACAGTATGAGTTTAAGACATTTACCACTTGTGGATGAATAAATATAATTGGTTACTTTACCACATTATCTGTGCTTTTATTTAAAAACGGTACTATCAAGATGGTGCTACTTAACATGTCACACGTCTTTGTACTCATTAAACATGTCTTTGTACTCATTATTTGTACTCATTATTTCTCTTTGGGCCCATTTATGCTCGTTATGTGATTGTGGATGTTCACTGTGCAGTAACTCTAAAATAGTTCTTTTATATCTCCTGCAGGGTGTTAAGAAAGTTCCAGTACCTGCTAAACCCCAGACAGGTCTACAGTCTGGACCGAGGTGGACCTATGGTGGGGTGAGTCACATCCGGACACAACGCAGACAGTGGATACTTCCCCAGGCAACGCGCGCCCCAAGGGGCCTCGATCTGTACCGGAAATAGTTGTGAAATGATTTAGGTGCAGTGTGACATGCAATGTTGTGACTGTCATTAGGTCCCAGGTGGAACCTGGTAGTGAGACAACACACCTGCTAGTGAGACAACACACTAACATGGGTTCACCATGGTGTCGAATTTGTTCCTCTTACAGAACACAACAGCTTTCATCCTATCTTCCGTGAGTCATGCTGCTCTGCTTTACAGGACAATCGTAAAAGCCTACGTAACCACGTATAAAGTAGATGTAAATATACATAAACGCAGACACACGGGCCCAAACACGCACACTTTACCAACACACGCGCGTACGCACTTCGCGAACACACACACCCTATGTATTCCAGCCGGTGTGCCTTGTTACGCTGCGGAACATTCAAGAGGACGCCCTATACAGCAGCAACAGACAAGAATGTTTTCTGAGAGCAGCCAACCTCTTCAATCCCTGCCTCCCCTCCCCCTACTGCAACCTCCCCCCCTTAGTCTGTCAGCTGTCACGACAGGAACCCGTCGCTCCCTCTCTCTCTGCCTCTGAAGAGCCCATCGCTCACTGTCTCTCAGGAGCCCGTTGTAGGGAGGGACAGACCTCACTGACACACGTTCCTCCCAAGCGAGACCACATCTAGATTATAGAAATGGCATCATGACTGTCCAGGTTTAATTGTCATGATATAATGCTGGTATGCCTGAATAGTGCTAGTGGTAGTTGTGTTATTTGTCGTGATGAGTTGTGCTGCCTGTCACAACTAAACCACTGATGATAACCTATGCTGGTGTATGTACGGCGCAGTAGTTTTGAAACAGTGGTTTTGAAATAGTGTTTGTGTGTGAACTGCGATGTCAAATTGATATTATCATTCTTTAACCGTTGAACGAGGTTTGGTGGTGATGAAAGTGTGGTTTCAGTATTCACGTGTCTGGATCCGAGGGGACAGAGTCACTCATCTAGAGGTGTTCTTTTCCATGGACGAGTGGGTTAGTTTGGACGCTTGCTGATCGTCTAGCATTAGTCTCTGTCATTGTAAGTGGTACGGAAAACGTGAAGGCACTTTACAAATGTAGGCCCAATACAATGTTATACAGTTTAGATTTGGGGGTTTTCCAATGTCGATGTTATGCGTGGGTCCGTTTGGGAAGAATCATGAGTGAAGTTTAGCCATGCTTTACTGTAATTGACCTGTTGGCCTTATTATGTCACGGCGTCAAAAGGCATTATGGATGATACACATCTTACTACTGTAACATGAAGAGTGATGAGCCACCAAACCCCTTGGAATGCACAGTTGTGTCCTGGTCCCTGGGCACCATGTTTGCTGGGAAGTCAGCTACAAGTGCTTGGCCTTCATTTATTGTCCAAAGGCATTATTTATATTAAATGATGAATACATGTACAGTGGGGAGAGCAAGTATTTGATACACTGCCGATTTTGCAGGTTTTCCTACTTACAAAGCTTGTAGGGGTCTGTAATTTTTATCCAGAAAATCACATTGTATGATTTTTAAATAATTAATTTGCATTTTATTGCATGACAAAAGTATTTGATCACCTACCAACCAGTAAGAATTCCGTCTCTCACAGACCTGTTAGTTTTTCTTTAAGAAGCCCTCCTGTTCTCCATTCATCACCTGTATTAACTGCACCTGTTTGAACTCGTTACCTGTATAAAAGATACCTGTCCACACACTCAATCAAACATACTCCAACCTCAAGGTCCTGGAGTGTCTAGCCAGTCTCCAGATCTGAACCCAATAGAAAATCTTTGGAGGGAGCTGAAAGTCCGTATTGCCCAGCGACAGCCCCGAAACCTGAAGGATCTGGAGATGGTCTGTATGGAGGAGTGGGCCAAAATCCCTGCTGCAGTGTGTGCAAACCTGGTCAAGAACTACAGGAACTGTGTGATCTCTGTAATTGCAAACAAAGGTTTCTGTACCAAATATTAAGTTCTGCTTTTCTGATGTATCAAATACTTATGTCATGCAATAAAATGCTAATTAATTACTTAAAAATCCTACAATGTGATTTTCTGCATTTTTGTTTTAGATTCCGTCACTCACAGTTGAAGAGTACCTATGATAAAAATGACAGACTTCTACATGCTTTGTAAGTGGGAAAACCTGCAAAATCGGCAGTGTATCAAAAACTTGTTCTCCCCACTGTATCAATGTGTCGGTTAAAGACAAGCCTCGTATGGTCTGGCTACTGTATGTAGCAAAGCAGGCAAAGGGTTAATGCAGACCCAGACACATTCTCCAGCGCCGCTGCCACAGGCTCCATGGTAACGGCATCAGTCACCACCAGGCTTTCAGATAAGTGGCAGATCGAAGCCGAGTGATTTGTTTAGAGAATACAATTCGTTGCTTTTGCGTTGATTAAGAGCGATGCCTCTATCCTAATGCAGATCCTCGTTTGGCCCGTCGTCTTGTTGTTGTTGATACACTATCACCAAACTAGAATTGTTGTTGTTGATACACTCTCACCAAACTAAGCCCGCATGCATAAAATATTGACACAAATTGTCGAGCCTCATGAGGGGAGGTTAGGATATTAAAGTTTCATGTTGACGTGCAACTGCTTTGGTAAATGGGATACAGACGCGCCCTGCGCCGTGTCTACAGTTTGCCCCCGCGGTCCCGGCTTGCTTGTGTCGAGCGCTACAGAAGGTCGGCGCAGTTCACCTCAGCGACCAGGAGGGAGAGCTGTCTGTCACGCTGGTGTCACCCACCGAGTCAGGGGTACACAAATACACACTGACACCGCCCGCGCACGCGCACACGCACTCACACACACGCTGGTGTGATCTTTGCAGCTGTTTCATAGGAACAGATAAAAGCCCCTGTCGACACCTTTGTCCCGGTCAGATGAAGGTCTCTTTGAAGGTTCCTGTGTCTCTGGTCAGGGATTAGTCACTTTAATTCATCATGTCCCTCTATTCTGTCCTGCAGGTTAAACTTTTTTCATGATGTCCCTGACTTCCGGGTTTTGGCGTGTGGAGGTGATGGAACGGTTGGATGGATCTTAGACTGTATTGGTGCGTTGGAACCTGCTGGATTTTACTGATGAAATCTCTATATTCGATTCATGTATTTTATTTCCTTCAGAAAATCTGTCATTGTAGTAATAGTACTGGTAGCAAACGCATCATTGTAATCATTTTGTAAATCAATTTGTGTCCGCAGACAAGGCCAACTTTCCCAGGGACCCACCGGTGGCCATTCTCCCGCTGGGCACAGGAAACGACCTAGCAAGATGCCTACGCTGGGGTGGAGGTGAGAAGCCCTGGGGGTTTTCATATTTTACGAAACCGGTGGGTAGTAAAACACAATAGTAAATTAAGATACATTTTCCTTTCGCTGATCCCCACAAAGAATAGGGCTATTTGTGGCAATAGGGGTAAAGTTTAGGCAAACTTTAAGGGTTTGTGTGGGTTTAGGGTTATGGTTAGAGTAAGGGATAGGGTTTTTTCAGATACGATTAGGGTTTTAGGGTTAGGGCTTAGTGTGTGTATGTGTGTGTGTTTTATATTTATATAGATCGCAACTTAATCCTAGACATTGAAAGCTCCCATCCAACTTTAGCTTCCTTTCTCCATTATCCTCAAAATGCTTCTGTTGTGTCCTCGTGGTTCTAAATCTGTTCCCATTGAGCTAATTGAAAAGTCCCCTATAATGCAAGGCATATGTTTTTTCATATAATTCCAGTTTGACATTGGCTTGTTCTGTTTTTGGGCCAATGATTATGACCCTGATTATGACAGACTGCTTGACCTTACCCTGGCTTGTGTAGAGTAGAGGCCAGCAGAGCACTTTAGCCAGCCAGCAGGCTTATGTTATGATGTTTGGAAACTAAACGGACAGTTAGTTCCCAGGGGCTTTTGAACCAAGCATCAGTTGAATACATTATCTTCTCTGAAATATCATTTAAAAATCAGCTAGCCACTTTCTGTGAAACCATTTAAGTTTCATGACCATGTAAGTACAGTAGTAGATAAAGTAGTTGCGAGTGACCTATTGAGTGTGGGTGATCTGTTTGTAGAAACATATTGCACATGCTTTTTTATTCCAAGCTTCGTAAAACAAACATCTAAATTGTGTTTAGTTTCACAGTTTTCTATTGATATCCTATTAAAGTGGAACTGACAGCATTTAACTACTTTGCAGATATGAGGCAAACAGCCAATAATATTAGGTAAAATAAACAGAATAAAAATCCAGTGTTATGGTGTGAAACCAGCTTTATATTAGGTTTTAAAAATAGATTATTTGTCTAAAACATACATGACATTGAAGGCATTGTTGGCAGAATAGATTAATGCAGCTAAACAAATTATTAATATAATTCCTGTTTCAAATTTGAATTGTCATATGCATAGGATACACAAGGAAACTACACAACAACATTCTTAATTGCAGGCTCCTATATGAAAATGCAAAACAACAACTTCAAAAATAAATGACAAGAAAGACAGGATATGCAATAACATTTCAGCTGCTGTTGGACTTAACTCTCTCTGATTTTGTGCTGGGAGAGCCATATGCACAAAATGTCTAACGATGCCACAAATGGCGCATGGAGAATTGTTCATATCCAGTGGTGCCTCTTAGTGGCAGAATTGAACAGTAGCTCATAACTTGGCTAGATTCATAACCCTGAGGATTTGTGCCATATGTAATCACAGTTTGTGATGCGGATCAACCATAGACTGTATATATAAGGGATCAACCGATATCATTGTGCGGCCAGTATAGCGCCCCCATGTGGCCAAACAAAATCTACTCACGTATGTCACAGCGTAATACACTTTTACGTATTAACATCAATTTATTGTGATTTATTGCCTATACATAGATTGTATGTGCAAATGTATGCCTACTTGAATGTTTATTGGTTAACGTATGTAGTCATAGAGGCCTGTTTATGCAATTATGATTTGAAGCATTTCACCAATGAATCATGGCAAACATATTGTCACCCAGTGGCAAACAAGTTCCTTGTGAGATGTGACATGGACCAATTTGCCTGTTTTTAAGACTTCAGGTCAAAAGGGGTGAGTTGCCTGAGCTTGTAAAGTTGGCCAGTTCATGGCTGGTTCAATGTGTGTGGCTGATCCGTTCTTCAATATGAAGTGGTGATTCTGGGCATTTAGACGTTACCCTGGTTTTCACAGGCATCGGAATGATGTGAAATAGAAAATGTCTGTTATGTTTGCCAGCCAGCTGGTTGGCACAAACTCTAATAAGTAAGGATGCCATCTGGACAGGTGGCCTGTGAATGTTTACTCTTTTTAGCGTCCCTCACATCAGCCTCAACGAGTGGGAGCACCTGATCATCTGGAGCTGGAAAATCTTTCCTTGTTGGCTCAGTGATGTCAGCCATGAAGCGAGCATAGAATGTGTTGCACTCATCTTACTTGTCTTTCATGTGTTGTCTGTCAGCTGGTAATTGGGGTGATTTATGGTAGTATTAAAGGCTGCACTAGGGTATTTCAGCAGAATCTGCATTCACCAGTATATTTATTTTGGTAGTCATATAAATAGAAGTGTTGCACATTGTTTGCAGCCATCTGGGATTATGCACTTTTTCAGTAGCATTTTTGGACACAATCTGATAGAATTACAGATGTGAATCTTAACACAACAAGAACAATGATCATAGGTCAGTAATACCATGGTTAAATGATGGGTTGTATAATCTAATGTCATTTATTATAGTTATTAACATCCTAGATATGAAGACAGAGGATGTCATGTTACTGGACAGGTGGACAGGCTACTTCTGTTTTCTCCCATATCATTTTCCAGTGGCTTCAACTACATACGCATCGATCAAACGTTAATCAAATGCCTGTCAAGTTAATAAGAAACCAGGAGATTTTAGACATATAAAAATATGTCTGCCACTGTCAGGAGGCTGAAACTGGGTCATCACTGGATCTTCCAGCATGACATTGATCAAAAGCATTCCTCCAGATCCACACAAAATTGGCACACTGACCACAGATTCAGACGTTTGCAGTGGTGGAGTGAGCTAGTTTGATGGACTTTTAAGGATCTGGAGATTTTCTGTTTGGATGAATGGAGTCAGATCCTTGGCTGTGTGTTCTCGCACTTCTTCAGACATTATAGAAGAAGACTTGGTGCTGTTATCTTGGCAAGGGAGGGGTGCACAAGTATTGTATGCAGTAACACAATAATTGTGACATGTTTTTCAGAATATTTATTTCTTGATTAAGACCATTCATTTTTTTCTTTGAACAATTTTACCAAAATGAATGTTTAGATGTTTCTCATATTTTGAGTGTAAGATAAAGCTAATTAATACCAATTACATTACATGACACTTTTTAACAAAGGGTGTCAGTAATCATGGGAGACACTAAACTTGCTTTAGCACACGTGAAAGAGCATGTTTCTTTAATCTATAGGCCCCAGTTTTTCAAAGGTAATCTGGGTACACCTGTGAAGTTGGCTAATTGGCTTCTTACGTTACATCAGCATTGCTTTCTCCCTCTGTAGTTTGTATATGAGCTCCAGCTTTTGGAAAGCACATGATCCGGGTTCCCATTTGCACACATTGCAAAATCCAAGAACAAGTCACGTATAGGAAATATTACAAGTACTTTGTGAACCAAGTTTCGTAGCAATCGAGGAGCATGTGTGATCACACACGAAGCCTGGCTCTCAGGACATGCTGTATGATGGGTCCTCATTAGATGCTCACACCCCCATGACAACACCATGACACCCCCATGACAACACCATGACACCCCCGACACCCCCACGGCAGCCCGTCATATAACACTAACACCCTAGCCCACCTGTCAGCAGTGCTGATCACAATCATCATTCGAATCTCTCCTGGAACACGCCGTTCTATCGTGTGGCAGTGTAAAGAATGCTCTGTTGCGTACAACATTACTGACCACCAACGCTTATCTTTGAGAGGCCCAGAGGTTGGGAGAGCTATTTTGTATTTCCTCTTTTGTTTCTTTCTTTATTTCTTCCCTCCTTTTTTCTTTCAATAATTTCTTCCTTCATTACTTCCTGTCTTTCTTTCCCTTTGGGGTATGAGACCATGCTGAGTCCACATGACATGTTCATTGTGTGTATCCATACTCGGTCATTAAGCTGTTTTGTCGGTCCAGGGTTTCTCAGACTTTTGGAGACAGTCAGGAGCGAAGTGCAGTAGGTCTTTTCAGATGTACTGTCCTGTCACCACTCAATCTAAGCTTCATTCTACAAACTGGTGGCACTCTGAACTCCTGTCAAAATGCCTAAACAAAGCACATTGCAACTTGATGAATACTAGCTTTCATTTCATTTATTAAAGTCTGTCTGAGAGCCCAGGCCTGAGACTGTGGGTGATTTATTGTTCGCTATGTCCCACGTCTCATCGCTGCGCGCTTCTCTCACCTGTCCTGTAGGTTACGAGGGAGGCAGTCTGCTGAAGTTCCTTCGGGACATAGAACACAGCACAGAGATGTTCCTGGACCGATGGAACATTGACATCGTACCTGTGGACAAGGAAGAGAAGGGAGACCCAGTCCCCAACAGCATCGTTAACAACTACTTCTCTATCGGAGTGGTGAGAGAACACACTGAATACACCTCTACACACACGCGCACACACACACACACACGCACATGCAAACACACACACTGACTCACTCACTCACACTCAAGCGTTCAGATTAAACAGGAATTATATTTTTGGCCATGCAGAACCATTGTTCACCCTCAAATAGAAAATACGTCAAACGCTCGCCCACAATCCTACCTGCCTCTTCATGTTCTGTTCAAAACCGTTGGACACAGGTCCAGCTCCGTGCCACTGCATGGGATTGCCTGTCCCTGCAGTAGTGAAACAATTAGCAGAATCACTGTGGTTTCTAAGCCTCTCAGGCAGGTTAATTACTGTGTTTCCCCTTTTAATGGAAAGGAACCAGCATCGCCATGGTCCCTGTTGCTTAGCAACTGTTTATCTCTTTCCTCACGATCGCAGTGTTGAAACCACCATGGCTCACCTCACACATATTGGACTGGAGAGATCAAAGGGATGAGGTCAAAAGGACCTTATCTCAGTTGTCTTGTTGCCTCAAATTTCAGATACCAAAAGCAAATGTTCCTAAAACAATAAGGTGTCTTCAGCTTGGCAGTTTGACAACCCCTTTTATAAGCAAACAATGCCTTTTATGGTCTTTCCTCTCTTTATTTTCCTTAAGCCACCCAAGGATCACTGCAGGGAAGCCTAAAAATACAAACAGGCAGGAGTAGACAGTGGGACTTAGCCAAAGTGTGAGTGGTACATAATATGTCTGGACCAATCACAGGTAGGATGAGGACCAGGAAGGAAGGGGTTTAACTTGGCAGGTTCTACTGTGATGTTATGCAACCAAGCCTCCCACTGGTACTAGGCCTGCCATGTATTCAGCAGGGTTCAGCCAAACACACTCCAGCATCCGGTTACCACTGCTTTATGGGCACACCCCAGCCTGCTGGTTTCAGATCTGTCTGTGCCGTTTTGCCAAACAACAGTGAAAGCAGTTGACCAGGATGTCATAATCTTCCGCGTTTTACCGAATACATGGAATGACAAAATGTTCAAATATAATGATAATGTTAATAACAAATGACCAACCCTCTGACTTTTCTGTCATGATAATGGTCCTTGTATAATTGTATAATGTTTGTGTCAAATGGGCTAGAGGGTGTAGATTTGGAGGTGAACAGAGGCAACTGTTCTGTCTGTGGGATTCAGATTTAGGGCAGATGAGTAAATACTGAATATGCAAGGATGCACCACATTATTGTTTTAGCCACTGTCTTGTATTAAACAAAGCTGTAGATAATGTCTAAAAAATGGCCTGGGTTATGTTTAAAACTTATTGATTACATAACAGTGTTGTAGGTTCAAGTAAGAATTTTCCAAATTATGTGTTTCTCAGAGAAACATTGACCCCTTTGAAAGATTCTGTGTGTATGTAATCCGCTACGACCAATGCCATTCCCATGTTGTAGATGGCGCTTTTGGTCTGCTTTAGCCTAGTCCTAACCCACTGCTCTGCTCCAATGCGGGATGGCATGGCCCTGTAACAGGGCAACAGATCGCACCCCCATGTCTCCAGAAGCTAGGGACAGATGGCAGTATATCTAAACAGTGAGCAGCAATGACACCTGAGCAAACTAACGCTGGCACTGTGACTCATGCCATGTGATGATGTAATCATTAGCGACCCAGAATCGGGTTTAGTATCCATATCCATATTTGGGCAGCTCTTCCTGCAATCACAGTCACAGACCTTCCTTTCCCGAGGCAAAGACTGGGTTGCCATGGCATTGGCGCTCTTGCGGCCAATTTTCAAATCTCCACTGTCATCTGTTTCTTGTTGCAGTGAGTTAACTGTTTGTGACATGTTACTAGTAGTTAGTGTCACATAATGCTTTAGGCTAGAGATAAGAATGTGTGTTGGGTTTTTTCTATTGGTTTCTTGTCTGTGATTATTTGGTATAGCTTTTAGGCCAGGGACGTCCACAGGGGGTGGGGGGCGGGAACGTTGTCCCAGGCCCAGGCCTGGGGGGCCCATTTGGCATACTCAAATAAAATGACTTATTAGTCAGTTGATGTTAGTATTCAGTACTATCAAGAAAGATACACAGTTATTAAATAGAAGAATCGCATTGATGATTTGATTTATGTTTTTTCTATTTGATGTTTGTTTTCTATACAGCATTGTGATCCAACCTTTTTCTGTAAAAATGGTTTCTTCTACCAACAGCCAATCAGAATGATTGCCTAACACCAGCACCAACGCAACTTTGAATAATAAGAAATGTTTTCAAAGTTAACCTACATAAACCTGTCTAGCTACTGTAGCTATCTGGCCAAAACCATAGGCGGAGTTTGACATTCGGGCCAGGGGGGGCAAAAAACAAACAAAATAACTCATTTTTACTAAAGCAGTATATGAAAGCAGATGTATTACCTACCACCATTTAGTTGTTTTGTGTTATTTAAAATACTGTTGGAAAATGAAATCTGCATCTCCATAAAGTTGGTCAGCAGCAGGAAGCATGAAGTGCTCTAAAACTTCCTGGTAGACAGCTGCGTTGACCTTGGACCTCAGAAAACACAGTGGACCAACACCAGCAGATGACATGGCACCCCTAACCATCACTGACTGTGGAAACTTTACACTGGACTTCAAGCAACGTGGATTCTGTGCTTCTCCTCTCTTCCTCCAGACTCTGGGACCTTGATTTCCAAAGGAAATGCAAAATGTACTTTCATCAGAGAACATAACTTTGGACCACTCAGCAGCAGTCCAGTCCTTTTTGTCTTTAGCCCAGGCGAGACGCTTCTGACGCTGTGTCTTGTTCAAGAGTGGCTTGACACAAGGAATTTGAAAGCTGAAACCCATGTCTTGCATACGTCTGTACGTGGTGGTTCTTGAAGCACTGACTCCAGCTGCAGTCCACTCTTTGTGAATCTCCCCCACATTTTTGAATGGGTTTTGTTTCACAATCCTCTCCAGGGTGCGGTTATCCCTATTGCTTGTACACTTTTTTCTACCACATCTTTTCCTTCTCTTCGCCTCTCTATTAATGTGCTTGGACACAGAGCTCTGTGAACAGCCAGCCTCTTTAGCTATGACCTTTCGTGTCTTGCCCTCCTTGTGCAAGGTGTCAATGGTTGTCTTTTGGACAGCTGTCAAGTCAGCAGTCTTCCCCATGATTGTGTTGCCTACAGAACTAGACTGATAGACCATTTAAAGGCCTTTGCAGGTGTTTTGAGTTAATTAGTTGATTAGAGTGTGGCACCAGGTGTCTTCAATATTGAACCTTTTCACAATATTCAAATTTTCTGAGATACTGAATTTGGGGTTTTCATTAGTTGTCAGTTATAATCATCAAAACTAAAAGAAATAAACACGTGAAATATATCAGTCTGTGTGGAATGAATGTGTACATTATACAAGTTTCACTTTTTGAATGGAATTACTGAAATAAACTTTTTGATGATATTCTAATTATATGACCAGCACCTGTATGTCAACTCTGGTCAGAGCAGAGTAATCTCTCAGATAAATGGCATATATATGTCAACTCTGGTCACTAACTCTTCTGGATACTAAGACGCTGACTGAAGCCAGATTAGAGGAAACCAACACTTTAGAAAGACGGCTCCATGTCAGCCATGTTGGATCTATTTCACCATACTGAGACTACCTTAACATTTACCCTCAGTCAGCACGGCAAACACACTGATCGAGTTGGAGAGGGGTCTACATGTACGCACGTGGCTTGGGTTTCAACCCTCAACCCCCAAGACTTCCCTATCTATCATGCATTTACAGCAGATATCACATCCCTGAATCCTGAGTGATCCTGAGTCCAAGCCCTCACCCTGGAAAGAATCTGTTTGAGGAATTAGCCAAGGGGAAATTACACCATGTCATTGGCCACCTCTCTCTTCCCCTATCCCCTATCTTCACCTCAGTCCCTTCACCGAGGAATGCCATCTCTCCAGGGGCAAGAGAACGATGAAACCTGATTATTTTTCCTGCCATCAACATCGGCTCTCCAAGCCTGGCTCTATGCCTAGCTATGAGAAGCGGAGCGTGCCTCGCTTTAGCACCTTCGTCGTGTGACGCCTTCCGGCGATGCATTAGCTATAGCTACATACCCCCTGCCATGGACCGTGGATTTCATCCCCTGTAGCCTGTCCTGTGTGTACCATCGACAGGGTGCATAGGGCTTGCTCAGGGGACAGCCAGGCCAGGGTGGAGGGAAGTGTAGAGTGGGTGGCGGGGGGGGGGGGGGACCGGGGGTCTGGCAACACACCGAAGGTCAGGGGAAGTATCAGTAACAGGAAGTGAACGGCTGCCAGGTTCAGACCAGGTTACAGCAGTAATGAATGGCTGCGTTGAGCGACACCTGGCTCACTGTGTCTTAAAGATAGCGAGGGAAACAGCGCCACGTGTCCCTCCGTCTGCCAGGACACACACAGACACCCAGATGAAGCACTGCAAACATTCTACACAAACATACGACGCCTTTAACAGACGAACACACGTACACCCAAACAGCCTTTCGACAAATGAATTCGGTGGGGAAGCGGAACGCGTCGCTGCCATAAACACACACACACACACACACACTGCGCGCTTACCGTCACAGGTCCCCGGAGAGCCGCGTTAGCACCTGCTACCTACAGCTATGATGACAGGCACACAGATGGACTCTGAACAGGCACAGCAACTCACAAGCGTAGGCTCTCTATGACCCTGTATGGGCATGCAGATGGAGAGCTCCGGTTCCATTTCAACATATCCTCATTTAATAAACTTAAAAGCCATCTCATTGGTGATTCGTCACTGAAAACATAGTCTTGGCCTGCAGGTTAATCTATGTCCGGGAAAGTGAACAGAGGAAACCTATGGGAGACTGAATGTGACATTTATTTTCCAGGGAGTGATTTGTTTGTCATCGCCCTCCTCCACCGCCACAGCCCCTCCTCCTAATGTCAAACAACCTTTGTCACGCCGCGGGGGACGCTAAATGTCACGTATTGACAGTGATAGCGTTTTTGTAAATATGAGAGCCTGCTGGACGGCACTGGCGTTAGGAGAGTTGGACACAATGCAGTCACGCAGTGCTTTCGGAAGGTGTTCTGAGACTGTGAAAGTGTGAGTCCCATCCTAGCCCTGACCTAGATACAGGACATGCAGTTCTTTAATGTAACAAATGTCATTTCCACCAGTCTCTCGCCCTTTTCCATCCATGACACACAACACAGAGGTTCATACCAAACACACCAACCACTATCTTCTTTCCACTAGTCTTTGTCATGTGACGCATGGTTTCCATCCATACCTCCAGTATTACCTGTACCCGCATGTTCACATTAAATGCATCCCGTATTCACAGCCATTGAACCAGGCCAGGCAGGTAGTGGCGTAGTTATTTTGGGACCAAATATTTTATGATGTTGTGGGACTTAATATGTTTGGTTTGATGTAGGCAGGGCCCTAGAGATAGACAGGCTCCTGTAAAAAGTAAGAGACGTTGACCAAGTGAGGATTGCATGGAAAGAAGAAAGTGAGGACGAGAAACTGCTGGTCATTTTTTTTTTGCCGTGGTCAAATATCTGTGATCAAATGTCCTCTCAAAGCATGTAGTCCATTTGCAGTGTATGCTCTGCCATCACCAGTCAAGCAACCAATCACATCGGCCTCAAGAACAAGATTCATGATGAAAAACATTAACCTGCAATGTGATTGTAGTGTTGAGCTGCCTGCCAGTCAGTTTTCTACTGCCTGACTGTCGGTCTGCCTCCAATCTAAAAATAGAAGCAGATCTGTTACAATGACAGGTCTGATTTGTCAATTATTCTCTCCTTCTCTCTGGCTTTCTCTCTGTCTCTTTCTTTTTTTCTCTTCGGCTTTCTCTTTCGCTCTCTAGCTCTCTTTTATTCTCGTGCTTTCTCCCTCATGTTTCCTCTGGCAGTCTTTCATTCTCTCCCTTGCTCTTTTTCTCCCTTCATCGTCTCTCGCTATTTTGACATTGTGTCTTTGCTTTAATCATTCTTTGTGTTAGCAGAATGTGCTCTAGTTACAATTTCAGAAATGTCATCAAGTCAACATTGGGAACTGGTGACATGGACTATTTCCATTGTTAAAGGATAACTTCATCTTTTTTCAACTTGATGTCAAACCGTTCTTCTCCGTGAATTAAGTCTATTGGCCAAGAGAAACTATAGTCTATAGTTCAGTTTTCTTTAACGTCATAACTTCTTAAGCCCGTCATAACTTCTAAGAATGTTAACATTTCCACTAAAGAGAAGTGATTTCTACGAAGATTAGAAATGATTTCTAGACTTGCAGAATGAGGAGAGGCCAGGATCGGAGACAGGAGGGGGGACAGTCATGAGCAGCCAACAGACGCCCAAACAGGAACCCCAGTTCACAGAGGGAGTGGTAAAAGCCCTCTAATTTTGTCATTAACTGGCAACAGTGAATGCAGCGGTGTACAGAAATGCCTCCGAAATTAAATAAGCACGTAATACCATGGTACTGAGAAATACATTGAAAAGCACTTATGTATATGAAGAAACAAAAAATAAATCCATCAAATATCCATCAAATCTATTTCATATATCTGAGACTTTTATTACATCCCAAAGTCTGATTGTTACTTGTCTACCTTCAGATGGCTCTTCCAAAGCTTGTGTGCTTGTGATTGTTTGGTCCAGTCTGTTTTGTGAGAAGACAACTGTGAAAGATATCAGTGTCACACGTTGAATTGTAATGTTGTCTTCTATAGATACTCTATATGTGAATGGCTAGCTTACCCCGGCCAATTCAGGAGGGCCTGAAAGGCAAGCAGAAACAAAAGAGGACAATGTGGCGCACAGATATTTAATAGAACATAATGTCAAGGTAAACAGTTTGAAATAGCTAATACAAACTTCAGCTAACTTCAGCAATAACAGCTAGCATAAAAATTATGAACAAAATATGGGAAAAATGTAATCTGAAAATGAATCAACTCCATATCTGATTTGATCTTACAGTACCTAAAGGTGATTTTGTGAAACAAAAAAGTCCCATCATTACTTCTATTGATTATAAGCAATTTTTCTACAACTTTCTCCTTTAAGAACTATTTTGCCCTGCTGACCATTTCAAAGGTACTTTGTCCATTTATTTTATAGTCACTGATTATAATGTGAAAATCCTCAGAGCCTAGTCGCTGTTCTCATAACCACCATTATGACAATGGGTCTCTTCTCTCTTAAGGACATGACATCCATGGGTCTGTTAACAGTTTCCTCCATACTTGTCCCCTCTTTGCCTATCCATTACTGGAAAGACTCTGGTCTCCTTCTGATAAAATTACTTATTTATCCAGTGGGAGGCTTTCTATCCCAGTTGTCATCTCCTGCTCTTTGCTATGTTAATCGCACAAGAATGATCCGAGTGAGATCACCCTGCCCTCGGGCCATGGTCAGAGCAGAGAGCAGCTCTGGAAAACCGAGACACATAGCCCATGGTCGTAAGTGGGCTCACTCCTAGTGTTGGAGCCATTCAAATGATTTTGTACACCCCTGTCCCTGGGGTTCATACAGGCCTGGGGTCAAACAACAAGGGTAGTCAGGGCAGTTGATTAAGGACTATACAACCCAATCAAAAGTCAAGAACAGGGTAGGTCCGGGATTACATCAAATACAATCACATAAGATCTCTCTATGGTCAAATAGGCCTAAAATCACATTAGTATCGCATTGGCCTAGTATCAAAAAAGGCCTAGGATCATATAAGTGAAAAGGAATGGCCCACTCGGAACCTAGCTAATGCTTCTCTATGTCTCCCCCTATAGGACGCCTCCATCGCTCACCGCTTCCACTTGATGAGAGAAAAGCACCCAGAGAAATTCAATAGCAGGTGAGAGATTGATATGGATTTTGTTTCACTAAACCTGTATTGGTGCATTGATGTCCCAGAGTTGACTCGCGCTGCTCATTTGGACATAGTGAATCGTCACGCATCACAGCCTCTGAACTTCCATCAGTGACCACCAGAACCAGAGTGCCCCTCTCTGTGGCCTGAAAGCCTATGACATGATGGATGATCAATGGTCAGGACAAACCTGCCTGCTTTGTAACGTCAATACACTGAGATAACAAATCTTCTGTCTGTGACGGAAACTAACTGATTTCAGGGATCCATGCGACCAATGTCCAGTGTCTATGTTAACTGGCTGGCAGGCCCTGGGTAAAGAGACATGAGTTATGTACCATCATTTATTGTCCTGCTTGAGTCATGTTACATGTGTTCTGAAGAAACGGCTGTGACATTTTGCACAAGGTACAATCATTCATGCAAGTAGGTGTTCACACCAAAAGCACTGAACTGGAATCCAAACTATTCTACTTACCACTTCATTGTTGATGGTGTATACACACATTCCATTATGCATACAAAATTTATTCAATTAATGTGTTGAATCAAATGAATTAAATGAAGCATTAAGAACATTAGAACCAGCCCTGGCCTTACTTTCCTTGCATACATTATTTTTTATTATTATTATTGAAACATAATAGAAATGTAATCAAAGGATTCTTTCTCCCTGGAGACAGACAGTGTGACTAAAAGCAGCCTGTCAATGTTATTTTACACAATGGAAACCTGCTTCACATGGTAAAGAGAGGGAAAGAGAGAAGGAGAATGCGAGAGAGAAATAAAAAGCCCTTAATTATATAAGGGTTTGATGATAAGTAAAATGTCTCTCCCTGACTGACTGATTTATTGACTGACTAATTCACTGACTGAGGGATTGTCTTACTGACTTATTATTTTACTGGCTAGCTGACTGATTGTCTTGTTGACTGATTGGCTGTCTGAATGATTGTCTTTCTGACTGACTGATTATTTTACTGGCTGGCTGACTGATTGTCTTGATGACTGACTGGCTGTCTGGAAGATTGTCTTTCTGACTGACTGATTATTTTACTGGCTGGCTGGCTGACTGATTGTCTTGATGACTGACTGGCTGTCTGAATGATTGTCTTTCTGACTGATCAACTGTCTAATTGTTTTACTGATTGACTGACTTACTGACTGACCAATCGATTGACTAAGCTATATTTAAGAAGAGGAACCAACAAGACCATTTCAGAATACCCAACTCTTATTACATCCTGTTGTGTTTTCAAATTGCAGCAATTGAGAAAAAAAAGGAACATAATTTTTAAGATAAGCTTAGTGATGTTATGTCATGATGTCATGCAGCTCCTGTACTCTATACTAAATACCTGGTAAAAAACGGTTTCCCCTCCCCCACAGACAATCCAGGTAGTCTTTAATGGCGCATGGTAACTTCTTTGATGTTCGTCCCTTTTATTTCCAGCTGACTCTTGGCTTTATACCCCTGATGCCTCCTCTGTCCACTGATGCCTTCTATTGAGATGCACAGTAAATAGCACACATAACATAGCCCAAAGCATCATGGGCTTTTGAGAATGCAGTAGGAAGAGTAAGGCTGTCTGTCAGTCAACAGTCTGTCTTCTCTGAGGGTAGTCACCCCTGAGGCCTCTATGTGTGTGTGTGTGTGTCCTTTCACCTGCCATAGTGTGCGCGAGCGTATGCGCGTGTGTGCGTGCGCTTGTGTGTGTGGTGACTGGTTCAGGAAAAGTGAGTGGAAAGCTCAAATTCCTAATGTATGGCTGCTTCTGCCGCTACTGCCATTGAGTCTTGTTAGACAGCATCTCCAAGGCTCTCTGTAGGGTGCTTAATAAAAGGTGGAAGCAAAAGTGTGTGCATGTGCGTGTGTGTGCCCGTGCATGTGCGTGTGTGTGTGTGTGTGTGTGTGTGTGTGCGCGCCCCTGCCAGTGTTTGGTGGTAGGTGGGACATGTAAACTAGGCCAATGACTGGGGAGGGTTCTTATTGTTCTAGTGTTCAGTGAAGTATGTGTCAGTGGGGAGTCTGGGACTATGACTGATGAGTCTTATCTCCCTGGAGCAGCTCTTCCTGTTTTATATTTGATACACACATACACGCTCAGTACTGCATACACGGCGCTTCTGTTGTTGTTTATCGGGATTGTTAATTAGCAATATGTGGACTAGTCTACATGTGGAGGTTTGGATGATGGAGGGGGAATAGAGCTTGTTTGCAGTTTGGATCTTAATAATTCATTCTCCTGACTCAAGCCTTAGACCCAGATTTCCGTTCTCCATTCATCTCCAGACTCATGGCCGAACGATAGTTGAAAAAGACAGACAGCGATATTACAATACACTTTACTTATCCTTAGTTAGTCAAGATATTGTCTTTAAAACTGTAGTTGACTACCAAAGGTTTATCACCTGGACCCAGATCTGTTTGTACTTTGTCTCACCACTACGGTAGCTAACAAGTTAAGACCAAGAGCGAGAGATTAGGAGAATAAAAACAGATATGGGCGTTGAGGAGACACATTTAATTTTTTACAAAAAGTACAGTTCTAATTTTGATTTCAAAATAAATCTATTTCTACATGGGGAGTTTTGTTAATCAGATTTGTCTCTGATTATTGCTACAACTATGGTATATCTGTTGACAACTCCTCCCAAATGTCACCAGACCAAATAGAGGGAAGGCAATTGCCACCATGCCTTCTATCTCAATGGTTATCATTTACATTTAACCTTTTAGGCATTCAGCAGATGCACTTATCCAGAACAACTTACAAATGATCTCAATTGTTGTTTTGTCATTGAAAACATCTTAAAAGGACATATACGCTGTTTTGGCCGTCCCAAATAACACTTTGTTTTCTTCATACTGCACAATCAAAAATGGCGTAGGGTGCCATTTTGGATACATCCTCATTCAGAAGGTATTGTACTGAAGATCAGCACTGTGATGCTGTTGACTCTGTGGCTGTTTGGCTGGTGTCCCGGACGCAGAGATAATACTGTAGAACTGCTGCTCAATGATGTTTTACGACAGGGTTGTAACACATCAACCTTAGTGTCAAAGCAGTGCTCTATAAACAGCCTTTGGTTTGAAATGAATCACTGGCTTTTTTGATTTGTGTCTTATCTTGATATATACCTGCATCCTTCAATTAATAAAAAAGGGGAGTTACTCTGTATCTGGTGATGATCAGAGACTTAGCACTTTGGTGTCCTATTACTGTGAAAGCCAGATAGACAGAGGGGACTAGGGAGACAATGGCACTCAACGAGTGACCTTTGACCTGGCTGAATTCAGAGAGTGAGTGGCCTAATGGCTTATATGTCATGTGTCCCTCTTTGCTAAGTGCTTTGTTGTTCAACCGGTCACACACACACACACACACACACACAAACACACGCACACACACGCGGGTGCTCACACACACACACACACACACACACACACACACTAAACCTTCTGACTCCCCCTGCTGTCGTCCAAGTAGGGGGACGGGCAATGTGTGAGGATTGACACCTCAGCCAAGGGGGACAGCCTGCAACAGCATGTATGAACCTCAATAGAACCAGTAGCCAGACCTCAAGGAGCCTTGCTGCTAATGACCACAGAAACACAACACAATGCTATGGGTGGGAGTGTGTGTGTGTGTGTGTGTGTGTGTGTGTGCTTGGCCCCATCGGGGATGGGTGGAGGGAAACTTAGATTAGGAAGTGTCAGATTGCCCTGTGAGAAAATATATTCTCTGGGTGCTTTTGTTGGTTTGATTACAATGACAATGTAAGATCTTGGTTAAGTCCGATGGACAATCAGTTTCCCAGCGGTTTCCCAGAGGTCACAATAGAAAAGCAGGGCAGCTAGGTTGCATGTAGCCAAACAAAAGACAGTGTTACCTTTGACACAATGTTATATTATATTTTCACCCTTCAATTCAGCCGTCGCAAAAAGAGAAGGGGGGACAGGTATTTTGACAGGAGATGAGTGACACCCGCCCGCGAATGAGAATGAAACACTCCTGGCCGGGATGGGGCTACTCCTCGTTCCTCCGATCATCCCTTCACAGTCAACCTGTGGAAGACCAGATTGGCAGGCCATACCAAGAGACTGACCTGGATCTGTGCCGCGGCGCAAGCTGCTGTCAATACGCATTATGCTCCAGCTAATCGGGGCATCGGTTCGTCGTTCTCCCATTGATTAATCAAGAACCATCGATGTCATCTGCCGTGCGCGATGAGCTGAACGAGAGTGTGTGTGTGTCTCCCGTCATAGTGTCACAGCTCTGTGTGTTTTTAGTTTATGCTCGTGTTTGCCTGTGTGTTTTCCGGGTCCAGATTCGCCCAGAGAACTGGGTTTGATTATGGACCATTTGAACCTGTGATTTAATGCTGTTGGCTGTTGTGTTCTTGTGGTGTGGAGGGTAAATATACCCACAGCCCTCTCTGTTTCCAGACACAAGCCCACACCTCCTCTGACACGCTCTGACGTCTCCTCTGTGGTATTCATATTCTGTGTTTCATTTTAGGACTCTGAGATCCTACACCTTGTGCCTTGATAGCTACTGTTGCAATGTCATATCTCTTACTGTGTGTGTGTGTGTGATAGTTGATTCAGTGTATATGCTTTGTCTAGTCCCAGATCTGGATAGGTTCAGTGGTTCATCTCCTCCCCCATGCTGAAAGCTGACCCTGCTGACACTGACCTAACCCGTCTATGTAGTGTTTGTCTAAGGCCAGAAGTCAGGTCAGAGGTTATCAAAACGTGGACGGGTAGGTGTGGCCAGGCCTAGATGTTCAGGAACAAGCAGAAATATGTCAGAAGGGGTAGCTGTGAATGGTTGTTAATGACTTCCTTGCGTTATAAACAAATCCCCTCTCATCCAATTAGGATAGTTGTTGAAAATCAATTTCAAATAAATCTGATCCTGAACTAGAAGGATAGGAATTCAGTAAGCTGCTTTATCCAGGCCTAGCAGGTCTTCAGGTTGATAGAAACTAGTCATATTATTGGATTAACTACTGGGATTAGTATTAACCAGAATACCCACTATTCATTGCAGGGATTTTGCTGTTGCAGTTAATGCTGTAGTTTAGCAAGATTGTTCAAACAACCATTTAGGGCTACAATCTTTAAGATTGAATGTTATAAATGTTGTGTTATATACTTTCCATTATAACATAAATTAATGCAATTTAGTGCAACCAAGATGTGTCCATACTGTCCTGCCCCATTCACCAGCACTCATTCACAGAGCCCCCTCCCTCATCTACCCTCATCCCCACTCATCACCCGTTTCCAAACCAAACCCCCCCCCCCCACGCACATCTTATCACCGGCTCCTCCCCCTTCCGCCTGCCCTGCCCTCTCCGCTCCCCCATCCCGTCCTAGCGGCCCGAGTCACCGTCCTGCCATACGTACCCATCCTCCGTCCCTCAGTCGGGCAGGCCCCGTATCTCAGCCGGGATCAGCTGGATGAAGGCAGACGTTGCCGCCCATGCAGGGCCAAGTGAGCTTTGACTGATCTGTGCTGGAGATACAGAGAGGGGAGAGAGGAATGGGGGGGGGGGGGTGCGCAGCATGGAGGTCAGCAGGTCATTGCTCTCACAGGGGATTAGAAGAGATGGTTATCACAGGGCCATGGGGAGGGGATGGAGGGGAGAGACGCGGGAGGGTGTGGGAGGATGAATGAGCGGGCGTGGTGTTTCTGCCTAGTTCCGACCTTCCAGAGAAGTAGGATGGTGTAGCGCTGTTGGTTTCCTTCATAAAAGGGATGTCCTCTTGTAGCACAGCCCATGACAAGGATCTGCGCTCCCTTAAACATTAGATGTGCAACGAAATTCCTTGAAAGGTCCTGCTCGATGTAGTATTCAGTGAAGTATCATTGATTATTTCACTTGAAGATGAAAAAATATATCTTGCTGCGTTCTGCCAGTAGGCTTTGCTTGAGAAGACAAGAAATGAAAAGAAACAATCTAAACAATCAATTAACTGTTCAAAGAATCAAGCAACATGGTATTTTCATTAGAATCCACCCCAGAAGGTTTTATGTTTAGAAGTAACGTCAGTTACAATGAATTCCTGACAATGCTAGAACCTGTTAGCATTTTTTTAATGATTTGAGTGGATGGCCCTATATTTAATCAACATATACATCTTTTATAATATATTGCCAGTAATATTATTTCTCATAGAGATTTGGGAACATAAAAAAGACTATCCAACTTGCTATGTTTTTAGCCACAAAAAACAAGCTAATTCTCCTAGCAATGAAAGGTGAGTCCACCATACTTTTTCCATTGCTATCCCCAGGATGGTTATCAGATTACCAATCTATGCACATTAGGTTTTTAAAGATCTTTATTATTCTAGGCCATTTTCTGAACTTGAAACCAGTGTTTTAACAACATTGTTTTTGTCTTTTCACTCAACCTGAATTCTAGGTTTCTTTCTATCTCCTTTTCCCATCCTTCCTTCCATGCATATAAAATCTCCTCCCCTCTATAATGAAATATGAATACATCCGCTAACATTGCTTGTCTCTGTAATGTGTTTTGGCTAGCCTTCAATCAGCAAGACTGATCGGTCTTTGCTTCCTTTGAACCTGTGAACCCATCCCCCTCCATTACTAGAGCTCAACCAAGTTAAACTGGAACTCTTAAAGCATTTGAATGAAAACCTTTTTTTTTGGTATATTAAAACTGCATCTGAGTACCAATGGCTGTGACCCTAGACCAAAAGTAGCCTTTATTCTGTGCTTTTTCTGGAGGTTTTTTTCCGGTTTAAACTAGGCTCAGCAAGATAAAAGTATTGCTTGTGGAGGCACCTTTCCTCCCTCTTTCTACCCCATCGCAACCCTCTGTCCACAGGAGACAGAGAGGAAAAAAACTGTTACAGCGCTTCTCAAGTGGAAGCTAGCTAATGAGGTTAGGCAGTTTGGCTCATTGTGATTCCAAACCGTGCCTAATTGTGATCTCAAATATGCTTCTAATCCTGTAATGGACAGAGCAGAGGTTTCTAGTGAACTGTGAGTTGAGTGTGTGGAAGAATAAACATTGAACAAGCTCTTAAAGTAACAGTGGACAATTGTAGTGCATGTATTGAGGTAGCAGACATGTTGCTTTGACTTATATTTACAACTGGACTCTGCAGGGGTTTGTATAACTGGTATCTAGCTGCTGTAGAAAACAGTTTCCCTAAATATTAGATTGGCAGAGACACAATGTTTTTTTTTTGGGAGGGGCTATTCACACAATACGGAAATACACTATAGTCTAGTCTAGAGAGTCCTCCTCTATGTTACAGTAACATGCTACCCTTTATGTCCACATGGCAACAGAGCTTGTTTAGCCAATAACCATGTTATCAGTATAAGCAGCACACCCTATTTTGGGTCATGTCTTTTGAAAACACTGTCAAATTGTCATGATTGCTTGCAACCAGCAGATTCAGAAGAATAAGACACACACAAAGGATTTTTGACCAGACTGACTTTACTTATGTGGGAGGCCTAAGTGTCGACCTTTCAGATAACATGTGCTCAAGAACGAAAGGAGAACTTCCCCTGATGGGAAAAAGCTGGGTCGGAACGGTTTTTGATGCAGCTGCTCCTCTTTGTCAATATCGGCTAACAAGAAAGAATATATGATGTAGGCTAAATCAAGTGTCATCAAGTGTTTATCAAATATCATGCTGCTATATTGTTAATAACTGCAATAAAACGAGGTAGCTACTCAGCTAATCACAACTCTTAAGCCATGGATGTATGGATTCTGGCGGATCTATAGGCACGACTAATGGACTTGTTTCAGGCACATTCTGTATTTGAGAATGTGCCTGAGCCAAGTCCCTCCAGGGAGCAGTGTGCTTTCCGCGGCCCGGGCTTGTTCAGGTGATGGTGAACAGTGGGGGGTATTGTTAAAGGCTGTCCAGTGAATAGCTGAAGGGTGCTTACGTGAGCAGGTGAGGTCAAGGAGGTGACTGAACACTTCAGGCAAAGACGGGGATAAACATATTGGTTAAACAATAGGGACCCAGTGAGTGTGGGTGCCTGTCCTCCTTTTCTCTGTCTGCCCGCCCTGCACACGCGCACACGTGCACGCCCTCTCAATCGTTCTCACACCAGCAGTCGGGGTACCCTTGGGGGATTGAATTTCTCTTCACAGCCAATGATGCTCCTCACACCTGCCTATCGTCTGTCTGTCTGTTGTTGGCACTTTGCGTAGGGCAACAGGGAGTGGAATGTAAGCTACCATGATTGAAACCCGGGCCAGGGCTCAGTGGGACAGGAGTCCAAGTCTTTGCAGAACCACTTAAACATGCAGTGGTTCCCCTGGGGACTAGGATGTTGTAATCTGATCGGAGAATGTAGGAAATAAAAATGATTCAATCTAGTTAAATATAATTGCTGGTAAGTCAATTTTCATGTTTTGTTTACCTCAGTTGAGCGTCGCTGTCTCTCTTTCAGTCTATGTCTGTATCTTTCTCTACTGACAATTTGTTGAATGATGGAGAAGACTGACATTAAATAGAGAAGACCTAGTTTGCATAGTCCTGGCTAACCCAATAAATGCGACCATAACATTAATAAATAGACCGTCTAATGGAATTCATGTCTAATTGTAGTTAGTCTTGATGGCAAGGGCAGCGTTTGCATCGCCGAGCAGAAAAATATTAACTCCTATTGTCTGATGCTAACACCCCCACGCAATCAGAACCCTTTTGTGTGTACACATTCCGTTCTACTGTCTGCTGCAGCCATACTGCCCAATCGCAAGATTGATTAGCTATTGCAATGGAGATCTTTCCATGGATGAGAAATAAATCACTCTATGGAGTTTTATGCCCAGCATGGGTTTCCTGAAGTTTGGGGTGTTTATCACCTTTGTAAATTACAGAAATATTTATAAATCTGTATTACAAAAATACTGGAGACTTCCTTTGTGTTGACATATTCTGCCAAAGCATCACTGAATAATGGAAGTACAAGAAGCGTCAACCTAGTGCAACCTCACCAGGGACACTCTCTCTCTTCCTGTTTCTGCTTTTTCCTGTTTGGTTCACAGAATGAAGAACAAGCTGTGGTACTTTGAGTTTGGCACCACTGAGACCATCTCTGCCACGTGCAAGAAACTCAACGAATGTATTGAAGTTGAGGTGAGTTTCCAGTGTTCTTGTTTACATGTCTGTTCCATTCATGTTGGCTTGCACCTTTTATATAGCCATTGCTGAGAGGTGGGAGGGGTCCTAATTACTATTAAGTAAATTGCCAAGAACACTAAAATAATAAATCTTAAACATTAACTGTAAATTGTCCTGAATAATATTGGCATTTCTCAGTGAGCAGTATTTATGAGGTTTGGCGAAGTATTTATGAGGTTTGGCACAAAAAGACAGTTATTGGAACTTCATGTTTAAAATGAAATTGATGCTGCTATCCAGTGCACATTCAAAGTTGTTTTTGGTAGCTAGCTGCATGTGTAAAAAGAGTATATTTTATAAAGATAGCTAACTACAGATCTCAATAGCTTCTTAACCTAGTCCAAGGAAGTTAATTCCAACAGCTATTATTTGTAAAGAAGCAAATCACAAATCAATAAAATGTACTTACTTATTTGTCACCTTGGTCCTGATAAATCTCTTGTGGCCCAAATGTGATTGGTAAATACATTCTTCAATCCGTACTTGGATTTAAGGAAAACTGTGACTACACAAATTGACCATCTTTATATTTTGGAGGCTTTGTGAAATAGAAGAAAACAAGAAATGTGTCTTTCACATTTCATTCACCCTTCAATACACATTCTGACAAAACAGAGTGTGTGGTTGACCGCGGAATGCCCATTCCTATCCTCCTTCTGGCCAATGTGTGAAACAAACCTCACTGCCCTAGAATTCCCTCAAACATGATACAAACCAATTAAGTGTTCCCATGGTGAAACGCTCCTTTAAACCAAACTTTAACCCGCACATTTTTCGGCTTGTAATCTGCAGGTTCTTTTGTCTTGAGTCAAGGGGTTCATGCTCCCACACACTCTATTTTAACATGTTAATTTTGCACAAACAGACTTCTACATCTTAGCATGTTATATTTGAGTGTGTGTATGAGTCATAATATATGTATTCCTGACAGATGGGTAGTCAAACCTCTGTCATAAATGTTTCTTTGCCCTGACAGCACTTGTGGGTTGTAGAACATTTCCAACATATTTTGCTTTCAACGAGGGTGGTCTCTGAATCTTGTGAATGTTTTTTTCTTCTTCTGTTTTTACATTGCTTATTTAAGTATGTTGAATGAGGATTTTTTTCAAACATTTGGAAAACAGCATCCTTGGATGACAATGTCAAAGTAACCAAGTTATTTTGATATGACCATTTAGCTGGGACAAAATACCCAACAGTATTATTATTATTATTATTTTTAAGTAGGGAATAGGAATCTATTCTTTAGGTCAAATACCTGTGTGAAGTTGGCCCCCCACCCAATGCAAAACGTTGGCAAAATAGTCTCCATCTCAATAGTCTCCATCATTTGTACTCTGTTTGTGCTGCTTACATTTCTTTTGATATTAAATAATATTTTATAGGTCATTCTGAGGTCAGCCCCCCAAAATACTTGCTTGGGTACAACAAAATGAGGAAAAGTAACATGAAACCTCCCTGCTCTAGAATTTAACCTAGCGACCTTTCAGTTACTGGTCGGACGCTCGGACTGCTTCCTGCCGTACATGCTTTTGAGAATCTCTCTCCCCGTGCATCACCCCCTCCCCTTCCCTCCTCAGTGTGATGGCATCATCTTGGACCTCAGCAGCACGTCTTTGGAAGGCATCGCCGTCCTTAACATACCCAGCATGCACGGCGGCTCCAACCTGTGGGGCGAGACCAAGAAGCGCCGGAACTACAACCGCATGAGCAAGAAGGTGCCGGACCGGATCTGTGCCAGTACCATTACAGATTTAAAGGAGCTCAAATTCTGTGTTCAGGGTGAGTCAATTCAGCTGTCCCACACCCCAATCTCACCCCACTCCACCCCCACTCCCACTCCCACCCTACCCCCCCACACCCACACCCCTCCCCCCCTATTCCCATTAGGATCTGGTGTAATGTGGTTCTGTGGGTGTCAAAGGATCCATTGTGTCGGACTGGTCTGCCGTTTCTTGAGCACATAAGGCTGCATGTTGTGTGCCAAGCGCTATGTCATTTCCACACTTAGGGAAGTTTTGAATTCCCTCTTCCCTCAGCTCTCTAGCCCAGGCTTGCCATATGGTACCAGTTAGTTTGCCCTTTCCGTGGAAGCTTGTTGGTAAGAGAAGACTGTTAGGGATCATTTACTAAACAGTCCTAGCGCTACGATTTAGCGTCACCCGCCAGAAGGATATCGGTGTGTCACTTGGGTGACATTTTGGCCAACAGTGGGTCATGGCCATTCCATGTCAGCCCCAGAGGGGACACGCACGCACGCGGTGGGGATGTGTTGTGCTTGCAGGACTGGCACCCGCTGGTTTGTGAAGAGCAGCCTTGGTGAAAAACAGAGCTTTTTCTCTGTTGAGGATAGTAGACAGACATCAAGTCCTCATGATGATGATGTTGATGATGATTATCACGATCACTATGTGGACGGTGCGGTCAAAGGGCGGATTTGTTGTCCTCCTGTTAAATCACTTCCTGTCAGTGACTCTTTCCTTCTGTTTTTATCCATTCTCTCTGTTTCCCTCTTCTTCAACTACCCCGCCACTGTGCTTCTCGATCCTGATTGAACTCGTTTGAATCCTGTTTCCATGGAGACCCTCCAGATCCACTGAACTAGAGAAAGAGAGTATCCGAGAGAGGGGAACCTAGAGAAAGAAAGGAGTGGTTGAGAGAGAAAGAGAAAGCTAGCTAACAAGAGAGACTGTAAGCAAATGGATGAGAGAAAGAAAGAAGGAAAGAAAGAAAGGGAAGCAAGGAAGAGAGGGGAAAAAGAGAGAAGGCAGGAGTTAGAAGGTTCCTGCCAGCTGTGTGACTCATCAGTAATCTTAAACTGCCCTCCCAGCAGCCTTCACTGGGCACTGTGCTCACTGCCTTGGAGACGGTTGAGCCTCAAACCACTGCCATTCAGCATTACAATACTGTAACATACTATATAGTACTGTACAGTCACCCTCCCGGTCCGGCCCTCACCTGACCATCTCACCACCCATTAACACCCTCCCTGCCTGCCCCCGAGGCCCCTTCCCTGGTCCAGCAGCTCAAAATTGAGTCCAAAGATTGCATAACAAAAGGACATTCTGTCTGAATGCTACCAGTAGTAGTTATAGCCTGACAACATAGAGGAGGCTTCTATCTAAACTGTCTTTCACACACACACACAGTCTTGTGCTAACACATACGCATAACAGATTAATAAGTGACAACCCTGTCCCCTCCATAATATTTTTGTTTAGTGAACTGAGAAGTAACATTGTTCTTCTTAAGTGATCTGCGGTGTAACATTTCATTTTTCTTTAGTGAACAGTGGTGTAACATGTTGTTGTTCTTTAGTGAACAGTGGTGTAACATGTTGTTGTTCTTTAGTGAACAGTGGTGTAACATGTTGTTGTTCTTTAGTGAACAGTGGTGTAACATGTTGTTGTTCTTTAGTGAACAGTGGTGTAACATGTTGTTGTTCTTTAGTGAACAGTGGTGTAACATGTTGTTGTTCTGTAGTGAACAGTGGTGTAACATGTTGTTGTTCTTTAGTTAACAGTGGTGTAACATGTTGTTGTTCTTTAGTGAACAGTGGTGTAACATGTTGTTGTTCTTTAGTGAACTGTGGTGTAACATATCTTTTTGTTCTTTAGGGAAGTGTGATATAACATTGTTGTTCTTTTGTGAACTGTGGTGTAACATATTGTTTTTCTTTGTTTTTCTTTCTTTGTGGTGTTACATATCATTGTATTATTATTTTCTTTTAGTTATTATTTAGTAAACTTTCGTGTTTACTCAAAAGTAGTTGTTTGAAGTACTATGTTTAACTTAGTACTTTAAACAACTAAAAATAATAATATTTTACCCTTTAATTCTCGGCGTAGTGGCTTGTAAATATACTCAAAATGTTTGAATTACTTGAAATGTTATTCTGTTCATTGTCTTATCATTTGTGTTGTGTCATCTGTATTTCTTCCTTCACAACACTGCAGATGTGGTCTCTCAATGGCTCTTTACAGTAAACAGCAGTATGGCATCCCTTGTCAGGTCTCTGAAACATCAATATCATCAAATGTCAAACAATGTTGGTTTGCTTCAGGCAAACTGATTAACAATGTTTTAAGCTGTCAGGTCAAGACTTTCCTTTAAAGATTCTGCCATGCTCAGTGTCCACCGGCACTCTGTGTGTGTGTGTGTGTGTCTGTGTGTGTGTGTGTGTGTGTGTGTGTGTGTGTGTGGTATTCTGACTGGACTATAAACGTGGGTAAAATGTGTCCCCAAAATGTGGTTGAATCAGAATTTTTTTCAAGAAGGATTATTTGGCTTAATTGTTAGTTTTAAGGGTTAGGGTTAGAATTAGGGTTAGGCATTAGGGCTGGGTTAAGTGTAAATGTTAGGTCATTGTTAAGGCTAGGGTTAGGGTTAGGCATTAGGGCTGGGTTAAGTGTAAATGTTAGGTCATTGTTAAGGCTAGGTTTAGGGTTAGGCATTAGGGCTGGGTTAAGTGTAAATGTTAGGTCATTGATAAGGCTAGGGTTAGGGTTAGGCATTAGGGCTGGGTTAAGTGTAAATGTTAGGTCATTGTTAAGGCTAGGGTTAGGCATTAGGGCTGGGTTAAGTGTAAATGTTAGGTCATTGTTAAGGCTAGGGTTAGGGTTAGGCATTAGGGCTGGGTTAAGTGTAAATGTTAGGTCATTGTTAAGGCTAGGGTTAGGGTTAGGCATTAGGGCTGGGTTAAGTGTAAATGTTAGGTCATTGTTAAGGCTAGGGTTAGGGTTAGGGTACAGATAAGGGAAAGGGTGAGATTTAAGGTTGCGTGTGCGTATATGTGCGTGCATGCGTGTGCGTGCGTGCGTGTGTGTGCGTGCGTGTGCGTGCGTCTGTGTAACTGCATGTCTGCGAGGGAATTTGGTGCTCTAGTCTAGAGTTCTCCCACAGGGTTTAACCTTTATTAAATTAGCTCCTTCCTCTAATCCCATTCAGAAACAGAATACAGAGAAGGGCGTCTCTGGTTTCTTCGAGAAGCAGAAGGCATGAAGTGTGTGTGTGTGTGCGTGCGTGCGTGTGTGTGTACATGCTAGTGCTCACGTGTGCGCACACAGCTCATGACTAATTGATGACGACCCTTGTTTGCTTCATAAGCTGTGCTCTGCAGTTAACGCCATCAGTCACTTCAGCCAAAACGCTGTGAAATCCCTGCTAGTCTGACTCCAGACTGACACCAGTCATTGATTCACCTCATCTCTTTCACTTCAACATTCCCCCTCATCCTCAGGGATAATGGGCTACCTAAAACTAATCTGTATGTATGACCGTCTTACCCAGAAGCAGGAGATATAGCTCCACTTACAAAGCCTGAGGAGGGATGTGGTGACCATGTTAAACATTATCGTAATATATAAATGAAGCCAGTGGTTAATTACTGCTTTTGATGGGGAGGATATTGACCATGGTCATATGGTCAGAGAGAGGGGTTGCTGACTGGTTTTTAGTAACCAGGACACAGGAGGGAAGCAACCCTGTTTTACCAGCTCTACTCCTCCTTTTTAACTCCCCCCGTCCTTTCTCTGCCTCTGTCTCATCCTCAGTTCAATTACATTTCAATTGTTTTATTGGCATGAGAAACGTTTGTTTATATTGCCAAATCAAGTGGAAAGTAAGTTTGGTAATATTAGAAGTAAACACTACACAAACATTTTGACAGGGAAAAGTCATGTTACATTGTTAGTTACATGAATTGGTATAATGTGCAAGTAGAGACGAGTTTCAATGGGCTGGGAAATTAAATCAAGGTATATTACATTTTGTTTGAGCTCAACTGCTTTCCCTTTTGTCTTGGCAACAGTCACAAATCTAGGTGCTGTTTTTACACATTGCTGTATTTTGCCAGATATTTGAGTTCATTGTTTGATTTGTTTTCAAACGGAATTGCAGCACTGTTTCCAACACATTTTTATTTGTGTTAGTATTTCATAGATGTCTGCTCTCAGGAGCCAAGTCACCCTCGCTCAATGGTGAATGCAATGCTCATTGATTCTGTATGGACCAGGTTCAGTCTTGGTCTGTTATTGTGGTCAGGCACTTTCCGTTCAGGACAAGGTTCTATCTAGATTGGCTCGATTCTTTCCAGTGAGTCAAATGGTTCTCTTGTTTTCCAGTGGCCTATTTGGATCTAATTGTGTGGCTGTCCTCACTCTCTTCTTTCTTTCTGTCCTTCTCCCTTCCTCTCTCTCTTGCTGTCTCTGCCGCTTTGTATCTCTGTCTCCCTCTTTCTGTCTGCCCTTTGTCTTTGTTTGTTTGTCTCTCCTGTCTCTCCTTTTCTCTCTCTCCTTTATCTCTCTCCCTTTTTCACTCTCTTTCTCTCTCACTGTTGTAGAGTTGCACCATTGCAGGTTAAAGCCTGGCCATGTTTCCACAACCTTTCCCTGCTGGAGACACCTCCTCCTTCTCCCTCCCTCCCTCCTTCTTCTTCCCTCTCTGTATACCTCTCCTGGTTTGCGTAACACCGTGGCCGGAGTGTGGGTTATTTTTGGGCTCTGCCATTGAGGGACAACTTATTGTCATTGCTCTGCCTCCCACAGGGCTAAAACAGAAGGGTTTATTTTATATCTCCCCCCTGTGTTGTTCATCATGATGGAAATAGACAAAACTGTAATAAAACAAGCCACCCAGAGAGAATTGTGGGAAGAGCTATGGCTTTCTGGCACATGCTGCTAGTAACTGCTAATAACTTCAGGTTCAATGAGCCAGTCTTTCTTATGGGATAATATGAGCCACTTTGTAAATGTCCCTCACATTGGATGAGTTTGACGGTCAATCCATTTTCCTCCCACGAGAACCATGTCATGAGAAGTGCTCTTTTTTAATGGCATGAGAACGACTTGGATCTTCTTGATGAACTGCATAAAGGGCTACAGTATTTGAACATCATTATTAGTAATATTAAGAAATAGCATTTTTTTTATGCGAACTGAAAGTGTATTAAGATACTGGTGTGAGGAAAGAGTTAGGTTAGTGGAAGAAAGGAGTCAATGAAGTGTAATAATATTCTCATCTCTATGACAGCATTCCTGTACACTGTCAGTGAACCAAGCACACCTTCCCACGTACCTTTACCTCCTCCAAACTTTTACTTCACTGAAAGTACCTTTACCCCCTCCAAACCTTTACTTCACCGAAGTACCTTTACCCCCACCAAACCTTTACTTCACTGAAAGTACCTTTACCCCCTCCAAACCTTTACTTTACCAAAGTACCTTTACCCCCTCCAAACCTTTACTTCACTGAAAGTACCTTTACCCCCTCCAAACCTTTACTTTACCAAAGTACCTTTACCCCCTCCAAACCTTTACTTTACCAAAGTACCTTTACCCCCTCCAAACCTTTACTTTACCAAAGTACCTTTACCCCCTCCAAACCTTTACTTTACCAAAGTACCTTTACCCCCTCCAAACCTTTACTTTACCGAAGTACCAGTTTGACAGTCTAGTCCAGTTCCTATTTTCCACCTGGTCCCAATCCTGACTTTTCTTTGGCCACACGGAGACAAAGCTAGCCAAAGTGGGTCAGAAGAAGGAAATCAAAACACACACTATTTTATAAATACCTGAGCAAATATAGAAGCACTGTACTTAGGAATACTCTAGTTTTCATAGTTGCATGCAGTACTATCACAGCAATTCTACACAGCCATGTTATTTGGAGAACCATTGAACTCACACGGAGAATAGCATAACTTACGGTCAAGGACAGACCAACCTCAAACATCATTTTTTAAAACTGTTTCATGTTTCTGATTTTCTCCTGTTTGTTTCCCACATCCTCTCTACCTTCTCTTTCTCTCTCTCTCTCTCTCTCTCTCTCTCTCTCTCTCGCTTTCTTCCCCACTCTTTATCAATCTCTCTCAGTCTCTCTTGTTGTATCACCTCACACACAAACAGCCCTATATGTTTCCCTGGGCAGTGTTATTCTTAACCTATATAAGAGCATCTCTGCACTATACCCGGCGTGTGTTTGCGTGTTAGTGCGACTGCCCGTGGCACGGCGGGAGTGAATGTTGTTTGGCCAGCTACCCGCTATCCGTCCCACAATGCAGTGGGTTTCTGTGTTATGTAAGAGGCTGTTCTGCTCTATTATTAGCTCTAGCTCAGTGCGCTGAGGCCCTGCATGTACAGTGGCACAGAGCTAATGGAGCTGGAGACGATGGTGAGGTGAGGAAGAAGCAGCATGGCGATGCTCTCTCTCCCTCTCTCTCCTTCTCTTCCATAAGGTGGTCAGTGACATAAAGCTGTGGATATGATGCCTTCGTGCACAAATCAAAGGTATGTTTTGGTGTCCATAAAGGCTCGGTTCTGGGCCCATTATAGTTCTCACTATATATGCTGCCTCTGGGTGATGTAATCTGGAATCACAATATCAATTTTCACAGTTATGCTGATGACACACAGTTATTTATTTCAATGAAGCATGGAGAAGCCCCAAAATTAGCTACTTTGGAAGCATGCGTTTCGGATATCAGGAAGTGGATGACAGAGAACTTCTTGCTTTTAAACTCAAGGAAAACAGAAATGCTTGTTTTAGGACCCAAGAAACAAAGAGCTTTGTTAGCAGATCTCACTGTGAACCTCGACGGCTGCATGGTCGTATCCCACAAAACTGTAAGAAACCTTGGCGTTACCCTTGACCCTGACCTCAACATATAAAATATGTCTCAAGAGTTGCCTATTTTCATCTTCGAAACATAAACAAAAATCTGAAACTTTCTATCAAAAACTGATGCAGAAAAACGAATCCATGCTTTTGTTACTTCTAGATTAGATTACTGCAATGCTCTTCTTTCCGGTTACCCTGACAAATCAATGAATAAACTTCAATTAGTGCTGCACACGGCTGATAGAATCCTAACTAGAAATTTTTTTTAACACATTATTCCAGTACTAGCCTCTTTACTTTGGCTGCCTGTTAGAGTTAGGGCTGGTTTTAAGGTTTTATTGTTAACCTATAAATCAATACATGGACTTGCTCCTACTTACCTCACTGAAATGATCCAGCCATACATACCTACACGTAACCTTAGATCGCAAGATGCAGGCCTTTTAATTGTACCTAGAATTTCTAAGCAAACAGCCGGAGGCAGGGCCTTTTCTCATAGAGCTCCACTACTGTACAATGATTTGCCAATTAAGGTTAGAAATGCAAACTCAATGCAAACTTTCAAGTGTCTACTAAAGACTCATCTCTACAGCATGGTCTATGATTAAGTGAAGGTGACCTGAAAGGCTTGATACTGTCCACCCTTGCTGTCTTGCCAGGTGGGCTCTCATCACCACTGGGATGCCCTCCCCCCAATGCCATTCGGGGGCGGTGTCACTGGCTTGTTGTGGCCTCTCTGTTGCGCACTTGTGCAGTTGGGCTGTACTCTGCTGGCAATACTCAGTTGGTGGGTGTCGCTTTGGTTGATGCCTGGCAATGTGGGTGGATTGATTTCCTGCCTGTTGGGCCCTGTCCGGGGCCTCCCCCAGGTAGGGCCACAGTGTCACCTGACCCCACTGTCTCAGCCCCAAGGTCTTACACTGCTTATTGTGTTGGGGGAGTAGGGTCAGTTCGATGCCTGATGATTCCAGCTGCCACCTCCCCCTCCTGTCCTTGTCCGTCTGGTCATGCTTCCGACCTGGACTAAGTTTAAATAGACTCAGGACTCAGACCACATGCATTTATTAATTATTACAATTTGTACTCTTAATATGTTCACCCGGCACAGCCAAAAGAGGACTGGTCACCCTTCTGAGCCTGGGTCCTCTCTAGGATTCTTCCTATATTTCGGCCTTCTTAGGGAGTTTTTCCTAGCCACTGAAATTCAACACTGCTGTTTTATGCTCCTTGGGGTTTAAGGCTGGGTGTTTAGTAAAAGCACTTTGTGACAAAGGCTGATGTAAAAAGGGCTTTAGAAATACATTTGATTGATTGAAATTTGATTGATAAGGAAGTAAAGAGTAGAGGTTCTCTCACTGTGTGTGTGTGCGTCCGTGCGTGTGTGTGCGTGCGTGTGTGCACGTGTGTGTGTGTGTGCGTGTGTGTGTGTGTGTGTTTATACATTATATAACATCTAGATAATTTCAGTGTGAATCCTAATTCATGAATATAGTACAATATTGGTTGAATAAACTTAACTAGCATAGAACAATATGTGTTTAACATTTCTGACATTTTGCTATTCATGTGAAAATATTAAATTATTATTAGCATTTTTATTTACTGTTGTATAGGAAAAGTTTCACTAGATCAGGTGTCGACAATCTTTATGACTGTTTGAAATATAATGTCCAGTGACAAAATGTGCACACTTTCTAAGAGCAATAGCATCACTATTGAATCTGCAGGCCAATGGATTGAGGTTGGATCAAATGACCACGACAGGGTCAGAGAAATGGACTGGTCATGAAGGCTAACATAAATGTTAGGTTGTAATACGTATCTATGTTACAGCTTTAACTAAGGTCAAAGTGTTTTTTTGTTTTGTTTAGTTTTATAATTACAATTTTAAAATGGACTTGATGAGCAGTTCGCTGGTGTACAGAACTGGTTTTGCACCAGGAAAAAATAACTAGTTCTTTAATAGAACAGTTGCATTGACCCATCATCTTCCACCTCAGATATAATATTCAGGCTTTTTGTGCTTTTTTGGACAGGAAAGTGGAGAAATATAGAGACATTTTTTGCTTGAATAGCAGGAGGTCAGGATCGAATCAGCGCTGTAGCATTACATGTCCACAGGAGGCAGCACTCTGCCCCTAAGCAAGGCATTTTACCCTGATTGCTCCCAAGGTGTTGCTGTAAATGACAATCCGTTCTCAGTCAGTTTCCTTCTGAAAAAACACTGGTACAGACAACCAAACATCTTTCCTGCTTGCTCTGAGGAAACTGCATGGTCCTAAAGCATGCATTAATGTTCCCTCTGGAATGGTTTTAGTAGCCGATCTCAAATTGGTTTTGAGCTGGGCTGCATTCCTGTTCTAATCTGACCCTATTTCTGACTGAATTTGTTTCACCTGATACATGTACAAACTTGTGCGAGTACGAATTCATAAATAACCAGGGATCCTCTGGGGGCATCTGAAGAGCCCTGGATCGCCGAGCCCTGCGCTAGGTCCAACATATGTGTTTACTTTACTCATCTCTGGTCTTTCTATCATCTGATGTACTAAGAAGAGCTCTGCTGTTTCTGTGCAGAGTCCGGTCCCTGTCGAGTCCCCATCTGTCACGTAAAGCCTGGCACGTCTTCCTGCCTGCGTGGCGTTCATAGTGTCACCAGTCCACTGCCGCTAATCCAGGGCTCATCATGCCCAGTTTGCTCTTAATGGATCTCAATCCTATTATTCTTTCTGGGAAAAAACGACGTCCCTCACAGATAGAGGTGGAGGGCGTTTCCCAAATGGCGTCCCCTATCCCTACAGAGTATGCTACTTTCATCCGGGGCCCAGCGGTCCCGTGTGGGTAGGGTGTCATTTAGGATACAGCCTGGGAGTTTGGTCAGGATGTGTCCTTGTTGCCTGGTTCTGGTCCCCTGGGTTGGAGGACGGTCGAGATGTTGGCTAACAAATGAGCTAGTGCTGCTGGGATGTGCCATGCTGAAACGACCCCTGTGGACCGTCGAAACGAGCGGAGCGATGGGGGATGTTTGTTTTTAGTACAATTCTCCGTGTCTTGACATAGAATGGTTTCCTCTCGCGTTGGTCAAGGATGGTGTAACTATACCTGATCAGTTGGCATGTACCCGGGGCACAGGAGGGAAAAGGGAATGTCTACCGGGCTATTTGTCCTCATCTGTCCATATTCCCTCTACAAACCCAGCCAATCTATTCACACGTCAATCAGTTATTCTCTTTGTATGTCAGTTACCGTTGTCTCAGTCCCTGGGTCACTCTGGAAATGTAGAAAGTCAACAGTACGTATTCAGGTTGACTCTCAGTCAGAACTACAGGTTGAAGCAGAAGCATGTTAAGCATCACACATTCCTCTAAGCATGCCCTGTTTGTACTGCAGGTTGATTCTTCATGATGCCACGGCCTGGTTCCACGGGTGCAGGTGCGGCTGTGGAGCCGTCTTCATTCACATGTTGCGTGTTGTACCCTCTCAGTGATCTACAATGTTTTCCCTCATCCCACGTCTGACATTTGCTGTGTGAATCTAAAATATTAAAGGGTGCAGGTGACTCACTGATTTTCTTATCCCCATAGAAACTTTAACAATGCCCAGTGTGAAGGACAAAACTGCAATATGTTTTAAATGCCACTCACACGCACGGTTCTGTATAGGGCAGCACCACTGAATGCAGCTCTGAAGCTGAATAGGTTTCCAGTGGCTTTTAGTCAGCAGCTAACTTCTTAAAAGAAGCACAAGTGTATTGTTGAATTTGGTTAGTTGTGTTGTGAGTTTTTGGGACCAGGCAACTAATGGAGTCCTTTTCAATATCGAAGTTGTCCGCACCAACGGATGGACGGTTAATGTTACACTTGTCATACAGGATCCAGTTAGCATCAGATCCATTGCACAAGCCAAGCCAGCCATCTCTTCCCTCCCTCTCTCCGAAATAAAGTAGCCACGCTACTGCTTCCTGTTTGTGGCTGACTCGAAGACAATGGCAGAATGGGATTGGATGAAATTATTAACAGTGTTTACAGTGCCATGGGCCATACAGGGCTAACAGGCGTGACTGCACGCACACACACGCACACACGCGCGCACACACACACACACACACATGCACGCACACACACACACACACACACATGCACACACACACACACACATGCACACAAACACACACACACACACATGCACACACACACTCACACACAGCACTGAGGATGGCTCCAGTCATTTAACTATCACTGACCGGCAGGCAGTCTTCTGTCTTTGTGTGGATGAAATAGGCTGAGTGTGATTATCTCTAGGTGTTCAGCTGGCATAGCACAAGCCCTGCACTGTTAATCAGCTGAGCAGCACCTCAGAGCTACACATCGCTAACATGCCTGATTAGCCAGGGATATGGTTCAGGTAGACAGACAGCTGGAGGGAGGGTGACAACAGATGAGAGACATGGAAACAGTGGGATTGTAGAGAGTAGAAAGGAGAGGAAGAAACGGATCAAATATATGTGTGTGTGTGTGTGTTGGGGGGGGGGGGGGTACTGGTGTTATTTAACAAAATACAGCGGTGTTGTCTTTAAAAATAAACATCTCTGTAAGCGTTTGTAGTGGCTTTCTATGGTCCAACATAAACTCATCAAAATGCATCAGTGTTCCACTCAAACGTTCCTTTTCCTTTTCTTTTTCTCTAGACCTGAGTGACCAGCTGTTAGAGGTGGTGGGTCTAGAGGGGGCCATGGAGATGGGGAAGATCTACTCAGGCCTGAAGAGTGCTGGCCGCAGACTGGCCCAATGCTCCAACGTCACCATCAGGTCAGGGTCCATACTGCCATAATCCCCTCTGTCCCTCATCCATTCATCCATCTATTCCTTCATCCCTTCCCCTCTCTGCCTCCTTTACTTTGTCTTCATCCACAAAACCAGAGCTGAGTCCCATAGGCAGGTGTCTCATTTTTCCTTCCATTCTTCACTTCACACTCATTTAAAACAGAAGGTGCTTTTCTCCAGAGCCTCTGACCGTGTCCATTAAACCAGACCATTGACCTGCTGACATTCATTACAGCCACGAGAGTCTGGAATCATGGCCTGACAAATTACCTTTCTCACATGTCTGAGGCCACTCAAGCCTCTTTTAGATATGCCAACCAACCAATCAGTTTTTGAAAAGTGGAATTAGTTCACATGTTTTTGTTACTCCAGCATTGGCCCGGTCCATTTAACATTCACAGTGGGCCCAGTTACAGACCCATTTATAGGGGACCCAGTCAAAGCTTTCCCCTCACCTGTTTCAGCCTACCCTTAACATTTTCCAAAACCAGAATTAAAAGAGCATTCATCATAGTCATTCTCCCGTACGGTGCTTCCCTAGCTGGTGAGGCATGCATGAAAGGCTTAAACTAACTGTGTGTGTGTGTGTGTGTGTGTTTGTGTGCGTTTGTGTGTGTGTGTGTGTGTATAGTGGGTGAGCGAGTACGTTTAGAGAGTGGAGGCCTGAAAGGGCCTGTCTGGGAACACTACTCGTGGGAACAAAGACAGCTCTGTTTAACTCAGGTCTGCGGACGGATGTGATGGACCGTGTGAATGGAATCGTGTGCCTCTGAGGTGTGAGAGATCAGATCTCCATGCTTTAGCCCGACACCTCTCTCCTCTCTTTACAGGACATCCCGGCTACTGCCCATGCAGATAGACGGGGAGCCATGGATGCAGCCACCGTGCACGGTGAGAGACCCCCCCACACACACACACACACACACACACACACACACACACACACAACCCATAATACACCAACACCTTTCTTTCAGTGTCCTTCCCTCCATCCAGCTCTTCCACCACCAGAGCTCTCGCCACGTTCACTGTGACAGCTCTGTTAATTGAAACAGTGCTATGTCACACTAGACCACTGACTGGTTATGTCATTAAAAGAGGATGGGATGCTGGCTGGACAGCATAGCAACAGCACAATGCCTTCTGCTTTATAAATATGACCAATCTGGTTAAATAGTGTTGAGGACAAAATGGCTGCGTTCATCTCAGTCAGTGTCACGTCCTCCATTATTTTTCAGTGGACCGTCCAGGGGTGTATGGCCAAGCTAAGGGATATTATTCTGTTTTCTTTGTTGTTATTCAGACTTCAATGTCAGACAGTTTTAATATTCATACGGGAATATTCTATTTGCTAGGAAACATGAAAGGCTTGCTATTTATTTAACAGAACATCATGGTGATATGACATTGTGTATCTAGTAAATGGATTTAGGATTTAGAAATAGAAAAGAAGGATTTGACTTGTTGATACTCAACGTTTACTGGTTCAATGTTCCCTTGCCCCTCCCCTTACAGATGCAGGCATTTTGCTAAAACATATTTTTTAGGATAAAGCTTTGTTTGCTCAGGCAAAATTATGTTGTCCTACAAGAATTGTTGGAATTTAGTTACATCTTGTCCCTCCTCCCCTTACAGATAAAGATCACACATAAGAACCAGGTTCCCATGCTACTGGGCCCACCTCAGAAGACCCCCTTTTTCCTCTTCAAAAGACGCAACCGAAGTAAGGACTATGAGTGAGGAAGACAGCAAAACCCCCCCCCCCCACACTTCACACACACTCTTCACCAGTGGCTCCACCAAAACCAGCTGAGGACTCGTTAATTGTTCCCCATGTGGAGGAACTGTACCTGGGGGATAGGAGGTGTGGTGGAGAGGTTCGTGGGGAACATCACGATGTGGATCCTTTGCAGAACCACTCAACAGGTCCGGAAGACGAAGTCATTGCCCCTTGGACCTAAAGTAACACTTCAAAATGAACTGACTTCTCAGTGTAATGACCACTTCCTGTGTACCAATTTTCTAGCTTATATAGAACTTTATTCAAACTTTGACCCTGCCACTGGCCCACTAGCTCAGCCCCTTTTCCAGTCCCAGACCCGCCAGTACTGCCACGATGCCTTGGCAAAACAAAGTGCCAGCCTGCACATAGGTTTATCTAGGGATGCTGCCAAGGTCCTCAGAGGAGTAGAGACAAGGAGTGATAAAGAAGAACCTGCTGAAATAGGTTGGAAGGGGAGACAAGCAGATGAGCAGAGAAGAGCGTAGAAGGGAAGGAGCGAGGAATGGGATGATTAAGACACAGCAGATAAAAGTAGCATGTTTGTGTGTGTTCTCCTCTCTCTTTGAGGAACCCGTTGAATAATGGATCAGAGCTTGTAGAGTGTTCGCTTCCGCGTCTCTCCACGGCACCAGACCACTGCACTGCCTAAGAGATGAAACGGAAAGAGATCATCTATTATTGACTTCTTCGTTTACGCTTGACGGTGGCCGCAAGGCAAAACACACAGTATAACAGTGGCCTGGGAAGGATGGGAAACTCAAACTAACACGCAGGGATTTCAGACCACTACAAGCGTCTTTAGATGTAATAGCCATAGCTGATCTGATGCTAGGCCTTGGGGCAAACAGATGCTAAGGATGGGTGTTCTTTCTGTTGTTGAGGGTTAGATGCTGTAGACTGGCCATCATCTTAGTAAGTGTATGAAACTAAATCTGACTGTCACACAGGCCCTTGACTCAGCCTGACATACTACAGATGGCAAGGCCATTGGTCCTACCAGCCAGACCCGTAGATCAGTGGAACAGAGCCCAGTGTGCAAGGAACATTAAATATCTTTGAGTGAACATTGGACCTTACACTGGATGTATCCCTGTGAAGAGAAGTGTAGGCCACTAGGACAGCTATAGGTTAAAGAAAGAAGCCATGTGTACAGTATTGGAAAGACTGAAGGAGTTTGGGGAATTATTACAGGGGTCTCCAACAGGTCGATTGCATTTTACTCGTAGCTACTCGTAACTATTGCTAGTTAGATGATTAGCTTATGAAACAGTTAAGGTAAATACAGTTTTTATGTTTCTTTCATGAAAACATAAGACTTTTTAGACTCTAAACTACTGTCTAATCAACATTATTAGTATCCCTTTTAAGACATTGTTGGTTTAAAAATAAAAAATCTGGCAGTTGATTATCAGGGTGTTGCCACTGTCTGTTTGTGGTGCATGAATCGGATCACTCATTTGCTAATAATGATGACGTGTTTTGTTAGCTGACAGAAATACTTTGAGCTTTTATTTGTATGAAATGCCAGTAGCAGTGGACCACAGATTAATCAAGGCCAGCACATTTCTTTTTTGCTAGATGTGGAATTAAAGGGCCAGATGTGTTATTAAAGGGAAATACAAATTATTTCTTTATTTTTGTTCCAGACCTTAAAAATAATTATTCTCATGAATTGGCATGGAGAACTGATAGAAAGAGTTACTTTCTCTTATGCACTAATGACATAAAGAAAAGTTGTATAGAATAAAATGTGCCAAATGTATATACAAAAATAAAAAGACATTCCATACAAACTCCCATGCCCAAAAATGTTGGAGACCCCTATATAGATAATGGGAGATGAGTCAATGCTCCAATTAGAAGAACCTTGCCAGACAGAAAAAGGATTCAAACCTGTAAAGAGGAAGACAGGTTTCAGGGATAAGTCCTGCTCAGTATGACAGCTTTCTGTTGACTATGCTGTTGTGCTATTGGTAGAACCAACAAGCCCCACCCAACAGCAGAGGGTTAGAGGTACACATGGTATGGATCCAACAAAAATATGTCACTTATTAATGGTTTATAAGTGTGTATAAGTAGCAAATAAGGTTGTTATTATATGTTATTACTCATATATTGGGACTAAATTATTTTTCGATTGAAACATGTCATTTGTTACTGGCCAATCCATAACACCCCCATAAATACATATTTATAGTCAATAAAGAGCAGGTTAGACAAGGTAAAGACTGTTTGTGAGCTGTCTTGATATGGGTCTAGCACGGTATATTAACTTAAAATGTATTCCTTATTCAGAAGGGTGTCCAAACCTTAAAAAATATTCTGCATGTGACCTAGTTAGTCAGATACATGTAATATAGACAGCATTCAAGTCCAAAGTGAATGAAAACACAACTACTTGTTAATTCACATGACTGCTGGTTATAGGGTTAAAACTGGTTAATATGTCATTTAACCAACAGGTCCAAGGTCAGTATTGTATTGCAATTCGATATTGTCAACTATTGTGACTGAATGTTACATGCATATTGCTCACCATGTCTATTGTTGGGGGGGATGTGAAATCCATTAGCAAAAAAGTAATAGAGATTGATCGATCATGGAATTTTTTTTTTAAAGTAATAGAGATTGATCGATCGTGGATTTTTTTTTTTTTTTAAGTAATAGAGATTGATCGATCATGCTCCCAATTTTTTTTTAGATGAGAACAATTACGAATAGAAATTAACGGGTTTTGGTGCAAGTGCAGTACCCTAAAGCAAAAATGATGTGGCAGTATTATCAAAACAATATGATATGAAATACTGTCAAAGACACAACCATAAAACCTTGCTCTTCCATCCCCACCGCGTTGCCTGTCAACTCAATCCTAAATGGCTTTTACAAGTCTAGCACACTGCAACAGAAAATAGAATGGAATCAATGCCCACGGCAACATGTTAATGGACGTTTTGTCTCTAATTGTAATTACAACTACATATATGTGGAATCTATTCCTTATCTTAGTGCAACAGTGTGTGCATCAGTGTTTCTCTTGTTATGTCGGCCACGGACTATTGCCCAATTAGTAATATTAGCTAAAATGTTTTCACTTGGTAGCTAGTCAATTATGCTTTTAGTTATTATGTCAGAATACCAGCCTGGAGGTCTGGGCCCCTGGAGCAAATTAGCAGCAATATTTTTCTCCCCACACACAAATGCAAAAATGAATAGGCTATAGGACTACATAATGTAACAAAACGTATCTCTGTCTAATGGTAAAATAAGTAGACTGGCATTACATTTGCTATAAAGCTTCGCAAAGGTTTTTGTCTGTCTAATGGCCAATTAAATGGACTTAGATTAAATGTGTATTCCTCACCCATATTGCAAAATGTGTACAATTACAGAAAAAGTGGGAGAACAAAAATATTTTGCAGAGTGGGGGGTCCCCTATATAACTCTTGCCTGGGGCCCACTAAAGGCTAGGGCTAGTCCTGAGATGTGGGCCGTTTCATTTTATACATTATATTCCAATACTGCCTCACAAGCTAAGAAATGTTGGGCATGAAAGAAACACTCTTTCCTCTGGTCGAAGTAAATGCCACAGTGATTGGGGATTTAATAATAAAAAAGGAATATGTACCATACATCCAATATTGAAATGTATGGAGGTTTACTCTTGTTTCAGTCAAAGGACTCGAAATGTGTATTATATTAGTGGGGAGGTGTTATCCTTTCTGGTCAATTAGGTAATTTCTGGAGAAAGAAAATGTGAAAGTCAAAATGTGGTGACAGTTCAAAATAAGCACCACATATTAAAATACTATGTACTTCATTCTATTTGTAGACAGGGTATTAGCAGTCAGTTCCCTTTGTATCTCCCTACTGTACTTATTCACTATGCATACGTTATTATAGCAAACAATTACGCAATTAAGGATTGATCAGAGACATGCAATAAAAAAATACTTAAATCCTAATATATGGTTAACAACACACTATAAAGGCCTTATTAGCTTATTAATAAGTGGCTAATATCTGTACCCTAAAAGAATGGTTACCAGTGATGGTGTAACAGGCCCCAGGGTCTGATTTGCCACAGCATGGACAAGACCTAAATTTAACCTACTATTTCAGGAGGATCTATCCTGTGTAACACTATTCCTAATTACAGTGTGAAAACATCAGCTCGCAATGTGAAGTGTTGCTTGCCGTCAGGATTGTAAAACCAGGAGGCCAGGGACGGGGGCCTGCTGTCTATAAAATAGTGGATCTTATGACATTGATGTTTGCTGCTGGGCAGTGCCACTGAGGCGACATGAAGATATGTTATCCATTTAAATTACTGAACTGAAAATCACACTGAGGAGTCAAACTGAAACGCAACAGCTGAAGGGACAAGACATCAGGAAGGCAGAGGCACAACCTGTGATACCTACTATATCTCCCCTGTCCCTATGAATAGATCACTGGTCCAATGAATATGGCCAACTGTTTAAGTCCAGATATTATATTATTTATATATATATATATATATATATATATATATATATATATATATATACATAATAGCATATTCTGGAAGTCATGTGCACATACACTAGAATGTGTTTTTAATATATTGATATTGAAGAGTTTTGAGACATGGTATAGAAGCCTACATGCAGATCTGTGTTCCTCAGTGAGTCACGTGAATGACAGTTCGGGGCTTGGCACAAGACACGCCCCGTCTGGTGGTCTTGCACCCTTGTACGCCAGGAGGGGTTAGGATGCAGGGCACAGGGTTGTGAAGGCAGAGTGAGCACTACGATACGCCTTCGTCTCAAATCGCACCCTAATCCCTACATTAATCACTACTTTGGTGGTGCACTAATTAAGGAATAAGGTGCCATTGAGCTTCACCCTGACCACCAAGTATGGGGCAAACCTTTGATGTCCTCGCCCCTAGTTCCCTTTAAAATCCCACTGAGCCAGTAGTCTCATGTCCACGCCCCACTGAAACAGAGTCGTGTGTCCAGTGATCGCAGGGTATAGGTGCAACAGTGACTTGGTTCCAAATGGCAGCCTATATCTTATTGTTAGCTACTTTAAACCAGAAACCTTTAGAATGAATGCACTATATAGAGAATAAGGTGGTATTTGGGACCTAGTCTAACCAGTATATGCGGCCAACGTTTCAATGACCACATAATCTGTACAATCATCACATGGCATTGTCGGTCAACGGTCATTGGACGATGGGGCTTGTTTTAAGTGAAGCTGTCCTGGATAGAGACGGCTCAGTGAAAAGTGTGCATGTTTACAGTTTACTTTTCATTGATGGGAAAGTATTATTTTACATTTTAACAGTTATGATTATGTGTATATAGATATTTGTTTATATATTTTTTCTCTGATGTGACACCACCGCATGCCTGCTGAAACAAAGGAGACAGAAATAAATATCTGACTCCTTGAGAGAGAGACCACACAGATTGTTTCAATCCCCTCCCTCAAACTATAACCAGTCTTACCGTTAGGTCATATTAGCTAGTCAACCCCCCAAGGAGACCCCGGGGAAGACCTAGGACACGCTGGAGGGACTATGTCTCCCGGCTGGCCTGGGAACGCCTCGGTGTCCCCCCGGAAGAGCTAGAGGAAGTGTCTGGGGAGAGGGAAGTCTGGGCATCCCTGCTTAGACTGCTGCCCCCGCGACCCGGCCCCGGATAAGCGGTAGAAGATGGAGATGGAACCCCCCAATCTATCCTTTGTGATTTTCTCGTTTATACACTAGCTAGCATGTTGATGATTTTGTGCTAGAACAGGACACCGATGGCTTGTGTTTTTCAAATGGATACTTTCCAGGAGAAATGTCCACCAGGTGACCATTTTGTGATTCATCATTTGGAGATGGAAAAGGGATGCTGACTTCAAAACCACCAAACTTAATCCTATCGGACTCTATCAATCCTCAATGTTTGTGTCAGTCACCGATCACCTCTGTCCAATCAGAAATGATCAATAGCCAAACAAACAAACTTTCAAACAACAACAGGACACTTGCCATACAGGTCACGGACCAAGAAGAAGTCAAAGAAAAAGTTTTTTTTTGTAAAAGAATGATGATTATAATAAACTCTGTGTCTGTGTTCCCATAACCAATGGCTATCACTAAACAACTGCTGGGTCCCTACCATCAATGCCCAACGGGTATGAGCCTCAACTACCAACAAACCTACAGTACATACAGGCCAGGTTGTCAACGACATGTAGAATATAAGCTCTGGCTATCCTAGAGACACAAGAAGGGCCAAAATGAGGTCATCCATTATCTTCTTGACAGACAGGCTATTTGTTCCAACGGCACTATAGTGCATATTTACCCTTCGCAGGCCCGGTCAAAGGTTAGTCATCCTGCAAGGATTTTATATGTGGAGCGCTGCAGCCACTGTAATAGCCACAGCCATATAGTGTGTGGCCGTGGTGGCTGTGTTGATGTCAATAATGGTCATGATGTGCAGTGACTTAAGAAAACCACGCCTTGTCAGAGGTGACGGAGTGACAGTGTTTTAGTTGGGGGTTAATGTTTTCCGTCATTAATCTTATGGTGTAGGAAGTTGTGCCCTGAAAACAGAAAAAATTGCCTCAGTGGGAAGGCTGTGTGCTATGAGAAGGCAGACATTAACTTAACTGTTTAAAATGTTGATGTTATTGGGGTGACTTCAGAGATGGGCAATCCTTGAGTCAACCAATCAACCTTCGGGAGACGGTTGCCTCTAACACAAGATCAATGACGAAAAACAATGACCTCCGTTTGGATGCTGGTTAAAGGACGCGTTTGTGGTATTTCAAAGAAACCAGTCATAGAAACTCTGTTACAATTCTACAGTTCAGTTCACTTTGCCACCATTACATATCCGGGTACAAAAGAGGAAACAGTGTGTAGAAAAACAAACCACTGACAGTATCTTGCAGAATATTTTATATAGGTTGTCAATTAGAATAATTGGAATGGAGCCAAAGACCGTCCCCATAACCGTTCTCTCCATGTGATGCACTGTCTCTCCTAATGTTGTTTTTTGTTTTGACATTTCGAGACTTATGGAGGAAATGAGGTACATCATACTATCTATGTCGTTGGCGACGCTTCTATTCTTAGGCCTGGTCTGGTATTTATTGACACCAGTGGCTTGGCCAGATGAAGTGGAGCCATGCCTACAGTCCATATCATTCCTGTGTAATGTTCTACATGTATGAAAAACCCATAGGCCTACAGTGTTTGCCATAGAAATATAATGAATAGATTGGGCTCGGAACCTCTGTCCATAGCTTAGGGTACGGTCGAAACGTCTGTCAGTCTATCCATTAAGGCATCATTGACTTTAATGTTGAGGCCTGTTCTATTTATTTAAGTTTTGTGGTGTTTACCCCCTCAGGGTCAGTGTGGTATGTAAGTATGTATGTGTGTAGCTGTCTATACGCCTATAGCTAGTGCTCGGTGACAAGAAGGCAAAAAGAGGGCCATGAATCTGTAATCCCATTTTCTGCCCTGGCGTCGTCTACTGCCTGTCTGTCTGCTCACTTGACACTAGCTGTATGTTGGCATCATCAGTGTTGATGGACAAAAAAAAGAATCAATAAACAAAATGGTTGAATAAGTCATTGGTGATATGGTCCACTGAGTTTGTTCAATTCTCCCCAACACAGTCACACAGACACAAACACATACTGACACACTGGGTTTTCTACTCACATTTATAGGATTCTAATTGAATCCACCAGTTCTTTGTGTGTTGAACACAAGCCCTCCTGCAACACAGTGGTTATTATCTTTGCATAATTCCAGAGACAAATATTTTTTCTGCATCTTTCTTGAGAACAAAAGTGTCCCAACCATGTCCAATTTACTTCTGAAGTAGACTGGGTTGTAAAATGATTATATGCTGATTATATTAGTATGTATGTTGAAATATCTATATTGAATTTATAAAATGCATAGGCTACAGACACACCAATGAACACACCCGTATTACTGTCTTGCTCAGAGGGAAGAACCCGAGACTCGAATGTGATTGACTGAACAAACAGCAGAAGATCCATATCCCTCACCACATCTATGAATGACACGCTACTCCTTTACGCCAACCCCCTCCTTCCCTCAGGCCTGTGAGCCGACACGTACATGCACACACACACACACACACAAACACACACACACACACAAACACACATACACAAACACACACACAGTCCACCATAAAAAGCTGCTTTGTTTTTCCAACGTCTGAGGTGTCTGTTTCAAGTGTTTTGTTTTAAACAAGAAACCTAAAGTTCAAATGTACTTAGCAACATGTCCACTTCCCAACTACAGTCTTAAAAAAAAGTTGTATGTTTATTCTTAAATAACCTACACACAAAGAAAAAGTATAATACATGCTCTTGAACTGATTACCCTTAAGTGCTATAATTAATAAATCTAACATAATGAATGCTATTTGGAGTGCTTAAAGTGGCATTTTGCAGTCCACAGAACAGCGCCTCCCAAAATGCTTCGGGATAGGTCTAGAAAAAAGTAAACACTCACTAATTCGTAGATGGGGCAATTAAAGTATTAAAGGACAATTTCAATTAGATCAAAAATTATTGTTTTAACTGATCACTTAAGATTCCCAACATTCATTAGAAAATATAAATAATATTTCACAAACAATTACATTTATTTTACTGTAGATTTTGTGTTAAATAGCTAAGTTCTTGGGGCATTCATATGTTGCATTATTCTACACTCAATGGTGAAGTCAAAACATTCACAGACTGCTCTTTAAGACCTTCTCCAAGGTCTTTTGATTGTATCACAGGGGATCTCATTGTTGTGAGGAACGTAATCACATATGGAGAGCCCTCACCTTTCGCGGGTGTGTAAATGTTGACTCTTGACTTGACCTCTGGCCCAACCAGGCACCTGCAGAAACACTGAAGCAGCAGGCGTTTGAGCAGAAATCGAGAGAAGAGATGATTGCAAGTAGTACACTCCATGGGCAATAGAGTGCCATTTGGAATGCCAACTCTAATTATAACTGGAAGCCCCACAGAGATAGAGGACCCTTTGGATGGGAGTCCTTTATTTGCCACAGCAAAGATAAGGAGGCAGGAATTATCTATGTGTGTCAAGCGTTCAAGGTGACACCTGTAATATAATGCTTTAGACCTGGGCACACAGCAAGGTACTGTATTCCCTCTAGGGTAGTTCTTCAGAACCGAGCCCACAGCAGTACAATATACTACATTTAGTGTAGTGCTTTAGACCAGGGCCCATAGCAGTACACAATGTACAGTAGTCACATTTTGTCTCAAGACAGTTTTTTTTCCAGTTTTGTATTATCTCGCTGAGTCAAGCGTTCCCCTTTGGCATGACTGCCAAGAAGGCATTCAATGATTAAGATGGGAAAGTTATCCACTTAATGTGTTTTGGGTGCTACAGTACAATGGTCCAGCTTGTGACGGGATCTAATTAAGTGGAGTTGGGAATGGGCCTAACAAGTGACCCTGGTTGAAGGACTGAGCCCAGATTTGGTAAGGCGAAGGTGACATGTATTGCTCAAGAGCAGTGTACTGTATGTTTTTAAATGTCACTGTACCATGCCATTCTTATTCCCCATTTCGAGCTAGAAGAGGTCCTACTAAACAAACCAATAGATTTCAAGTACACCAGTAGGATGCACTGAGACACCAAACTACCTTATGCCTTGTGTGTTTGTGAGCATGCATGTGTGTGTGTATGTGTGCATATGGAACAAACATGTGTCACACTGACCCAGTCCCTGCTGGCAGGAAAAAGACCTGCCTAGTAAAGGAACAGGAAATGATGCTGCTCTCCACGGGCCTCCTCCAGACCTATAGCGCTGAGGTCCTTCAGGACAGGGGCAAATTTGTACCAGCGTAGCATTCTACGGCATGCCGCAGAGCATGTGTCACTTTGTGTGGGTCGCGTTTATTTAAGGAAAGAATTGAAATAGAGACACAATATGCTCACTCTCAAACAACACCCCCTAGCCACCCACCCCCAGACACACACACACACACACAAACGCAACTCGGACCAAATCCATGCCAACTGACAGAGCGGACATACAGGCCAATAATAAAATGAGCCTCTGTTGTAATTCAACCTCTCCCCTTGAGACTTTTGGGGCCAGGCAACAAATCCATTTATTTATATATTCCTACTATTCACGTCCATCCCTCAATCTTGTAATCTTTGCGTCATGGTTGTTGGCTTGTAAGGATTATGTTGTTCATGCCAGCTGTTGGATATTCTCTGGATGTAAATTACACTTTCAACTGCAGGGTTTAGGTTTATATACAGTACTCCAAATTTAGTGGGTCTGGTGATAATGAGAGGGGTTTACTGCTATGACCCATAGGCACTAATCCTACCACCACATCCAAGATAGACATATGCATGCAGTCACACACACACACACACACATACAGTACACTCCTCCACCTATCTTCATGCACATAAACATTTGTTTTTATATCTTTTTGCGGGGACCACAAAAAGGTATTCTTATTGTTCCCCATTGTTCCATAATCTGTACCTTAATCTTAACCTCAGATTTCTAACTTAATATAACCCTGAACGTAACCCATAATGCACGAATATGTAAGTAACACCACTTCTAACACTAACCCCAATAGTAGGTTTCACCCTAAACCTAACTCCTAAACTGTAAATAGTCATTTTCCTAGTGGATCTTGCCTCCCCACGTGCAGTGTTAGGCATGGATCACACAGAAACACCTCACAAAGGGTACATGTGGCTACATTTCTGTGTTCATATAAAACTCTAATATTACCAGTGTAGAAGGCTCATTATGCTCACACGTTCATGCGCGCAGGCAAGTATGTACACCCGTCCAAACACATGTACAGACAAAGGGTACATGTATCTTCTTTGTAGGTTTAAATGAGACTAAATTATCTAAAGTATTATAGCATAAATATATTTGACCTTTCTTACAGACATGGTAGGGGAAATTGTACTCTGTGGCTTTCTAGTTTGCATCACATTTTGTTTCCGATGGCGTACATCAGGTTGTGGTTGTGACTAGTGAAGTGGACTGTGGTCAACCTGTTTCTAAAATTACAGTTATTGGTCAAATCATAAAAAACAAACACTTTCACATAAAACAGTAACCATCGATTTGTATATTTCTACTGTCTGTTATAGCCAGGTTATTTGTCTTCATTGCTGGCCCTTTAAATGTCTCACAGAGGCGATAACCGATTTTTTTTTTTGAATGAAAGCTAGCCATTCATAAATATAGGATAGACTAACACTACCATTGGTCCTCGAGCACCTGATGAATAATTCATAAGTTTCAGATGTCCATTGGTTACTCCCAGAAATGACAATGCCAGCAAGCCAATGAGCGTGTGCCTTTTGTGTACCACTGGAGCCCCAGGGAAAACCAACCCGTCCATTACCTTAGCTTTCAGTCTAGTTGTATGATTCGAAGGGAGCGCATCAATTAATCACGGAACGAAGACATTGTGGATTTATTAGCCTACATTCTTCCCATGCTGTAACGGAATTGAAACGCATAAAGGGTGAGTAGCTTAAAATCTAAATGCTTTAGATTCTTATTTTGCATGAATTGTCGTCAGTTGCGAATCGATGTAATATCTCGAAGTTTACGAACGCCTGCAACAGCTCAATTAGAGCTCTGCCATGGGCGAAAACGGATCGCCATCTTCTTCAAGAAAACATAGCCTACTTTGGCAACCATTTTCTTTTGCTATGTATTAAGTTGCCCCATGCACTATATTGTAGTTTGTGTGTGCTGTGCTGTCCTCTTTGCGTGTCCCTTTATCTGAGTATGCATATTGGTTTCCTTATCTTCGAGGTCAGTGGGCTGCTTGTGATTTTATGAATGGACAGGGTCAGGCTTTTTTCTTTCTTGCAGTTCTACACGGATCAAGTTTCACTTCATTGACAAAAACAAGGGTCGGTGAATGGGGAGGGTGGAGGTGGCTGGGGGGTGTCGGCCGTGTCGGATGTTGTTCACCTCCTCAACAAATGCAAATGCTTTAAACTAGTTAAGATTTTAGTTTGATCGTTTAGCAGTTACTACTTAAAAACAAGGATTTTCATATCATTGTGATTTCTTATTTCGAGGGGGCCATTCTTTTTTAATTCTTATTATTCGAAAAAGCCAACGATTTACCACTTTTCAGCGTTTGCAGAAGTTAAATGATCGAACATGCGAATGGTTATGTGGACCTCTTATTTTAGAATACGGTCCATGATCTAATTGTTTTCACAACTTGATGTAAAATAAATACGCGTCATGATGTCCACTTTTGGAGTGGCACATTTTATGCATTAGAGAATACACATTTTCCATGGGTTGCCACTATGCGTGTCACTTTAATGATTGGCCAGCTATGCCTGTATTCGTCATCCAGTAAGTGAAAACACGGGGGTGTAGAGAGCCTGGTGACACTGTATGAGGCTTAGAACTGCGCTATGCCCAGGGGACAAGGCAGCTGTGCTATAATGTATATTGAAATCGCAGTACCCCCGCACGCGACCGCGCATACGCTATGGTGGCAAAAAAAAGTATAAACATCCTTTTCAATTGGACTTGAGGAAGGGGTTGATAATGACTTGTTATAGCTTCTGCATGTAGTTTCGTGTAAAAAAAACAATGCTGTCCGGAAAAAATAACAAGACATCTCCTTAGTCTTAACTGATTATGTTTGCGGTCTCCAATATGTCCTGTCATTAACTTTGGAAAACCAGTCACATTACAAATCTTTACACATGTACCGTTCTTCAACTAAATGTGCTTCTGTAAAAACGTTTAGTAGAAATCGCAACCCTATCATTGCGCATGGAGATGTATGGTTAGTTTAACTTTGCAATCAATGTTTTTTATTTGACATTTTCAAGGGGAAAGAAACACTATGACATCCTGTTACTGTAGAATTGACCCTTAAATGAGAGCTACGTATGTTGCACAGCTACAACGTGTGTCTAAGTAGTGCATGCTCGACAAGTTCCTAACCAGCATGTTCACTTAAAAACATTCTTGATGCCATGTAAAACCGCTTTGGCCAAGAGCAACAGGGGGGTGGGGTCTTGGGGGTTCTGGTGTCTGTTTGCTTACATTTGTCTACAATAGACAAAGCAAGTGGCTTTCAGAGTAGCAAAGAAGACTTGTGATCTAAACTTGTTTCTGTTTCTGTTTTTTTCCCCCCACAGTTGAACTTTTAGTTAATAGAGACCGTTGCGCTATCGCTTTAACGCGAACCCCACTTTCTGGGAACTTCCGAAGACCTGGATAACATGGACGGATTCTATGATCAGCAAGTCCCATTTCTGGTCCCAGCGAATGTAAGAGCGTTATCTGCTGATGCCTGGTCATCTTCATAGAAATATATATTTTTTTAACCATTGACTTGAATAGGGATGCCCCTCCTAGTTATCATATTGTTCTCTTTATAAATCAGAAGCATGGATGTTGTCTTCATCAGCTTTGTTCCAACTAAAGTTGCGAAGAAGTTGAAATGCAGAACGTTTTGGCTCTATATTCTAATGTGGATATTGGAACAGAGCCATATTTTTATCTGTATGGTACTGTGGGGTCTAGAATATTGACAGTGGGCTATACCAAGGCTAAGGGTTGTTAGGCACAAGGCAATGTGGAACGCCTGGATTCAGTGCTTGGCCTGGCATGGAAACTCAAATGAACCACAGCTAAGGGCTTTTCTTAGCACTCTGCTGGATACAGCTGTTAGCTGAGGTTTATTGGCACATTTTACCAGCCTTGAGGTGCCTTATTTCTAATATGAACAACTTATCAGTGACCCCTCATTTATATCTATGCAGTCCAAAGTGGCAGACGGCATCACGTCCAAACTAACATGTCGGTTGTGTTTTCTTCATTGTAGCAGAAATCTCACGTGGATGAAACATACAGCAGGTCAGTCATAGACAACAGGAAAAGGAAGTTTGTTGACACAGAACTTGCCCAGGACACAGAAGGTAATTGGACAACTCTTCTTTGCTCTTGCTGATTCATGCTGTACTCGAGACATACCCTTATCAGGTATGTCTGATAAATACTTTTTTAGCTCTGTAAAAACATATTTCAAAATCTTTTTCAGACCTCTTCCAAGACCTTAGTCAGCTGCAGGAGATCTGGATTGCAGAAGGTGAGTTGACTTGTATGTATCCCACAGAGCTGATTCAAAATGCTTCAATTTCCTGATCTCTGCTGCAGATCTAATGCATTTGCCCTCTGTTTATGCTAATATCATCCCTACTTGCCTTTAGGCCACTGTACTGAACAAAATATAAACACAACATGCAGCAGTTTCAAAGATTTAACTGAGTTTCAGTTCATATAAGATCAGTCAGTTGAGGTGGATTCGTTAGGCCTTTCCACACGAGTGGGAATGCAGATGTTTATAAGTAACATTTGTTGAATCTTGAATATTTTTGCTAGGTGTAATACAGTTATCCCTCATGTGCTGCTGTCTTCAGAGCATGCAGTACAGAAGTATTTTTAATAAGTGATTGACTTATGTAGAAGTACTGTATGTGGTTATTGAGTGGTAGGGGGCAATAGGCAAGATAAGCCGTTAGCTTAAGGGTCACACTGCACAGTTGATCTGCCAATCTTTTAACAAGCTATTGAGGCCCATAATATTTCGGCGCACTCTATTTGAAAAGTACTCAGGAAGTACTTTCAACAGGCAGACCGCTGTGGTGCGTTTGAGCCATAAACAGATCATTTGAAATATTCATGTGTTCTGTCTGTGCATTCAGCTAGAGCAATTAGAGAGAACCCAATAAATGAGCAAATTCGCTGACTAAGAGAACACAATTTACACTCGCCTTTTAAGTTGTCTAATTCGATTACATTTCTTAATGGTTAGTTTCTCTCTCTGGTCCTCTGTACCCTCTGTATTTATGGTGTATTCACTAGTGACTTGTCCATTGTCTTATTTGCCACAATTGTAGGGCCTGTTTTAATGGGTCTTAGTAGCTCACTTTAGTTTGCTTTGGCAGTTTATTTAAAGCCCTCAAGATGAAATGGGCAGTTCCAGTGTTACTTAAGCGGCGTGGACTCAATGTTTGCTAACGTGCCCCCCCCCCCCACCCATTTCTCTTCCTTCACAGCCCAGGTGCCCGATGACGAACAGTTTGTTCCAGATTTCCAGTCGGATAGCTGTGAGTACCTGAGATGTATTATTTATACCCTGCTGGGTGCTGGGGCAGGAGGGATCAAGTTAGAACCAGAGTCGTGTGTGTGTGTGTGTGTGTGTGTACACACAAACACGGTTGCTTCTTTTGATCTTAGCTATTTTGAATTGAACAAAACTTTCTGTGCTTTTTTTTTTGCCTATGGTTGAAGTAGTCAGTTACTTTTAGGAGTGACAAAAACCGCTCGAAGTTAACATGCTTGGAATACCCCTCACTATCATGAGACATTCACTCCTACATCAAAGGTGTACTATGTTGTATATTTTGTAGCTGAGATCATGTCGAATTCATTCCACGAAGGGCCTAGTTTCTGTTGGTTTTTCTTTTAATCGTTGTTTAGCTGGGTCAATGAAGGACCAATTCTTATTTTTGAGGACAACCTGACTGAAGGCAGTCAAATGCCAGACAAGACGGTACACAGAACAACATAAATTATGTACGATTATACAACTTTTCTAATTAAAATAGTCAAGACCTAGATAACCAGGAGCATAGAGATCTTAACTAAGTAATGACCTTAATTTTCAACTAGGTACAAGTTAGGAGCGAAGGTCCTGCAGACACTCAGTCCTCCATAGAGTGAATAGGCCACCTGTGGCTTAGATCCTGTCTTTTGCCTGCCACTAGATTTAAATAATCAAGACTATACAGTGTCACAACTGATAGCAGGTACATAGATTGTTTTCTTCGGAAGGCATGCGCTCAATAAAGTGTCTAAAAAAGAAACGGGACAACCCAACCCACATATTTGTGCTGTTTTGTATCCAGGCCAACTCTGAAATGTTGGAGTATTTCGTGGACCTCATAGACCTTATGTCAAGCGCTCCCAAGCACAATGTAGCCAAATCTCAGGTCTGCTGCTGTGCTTGACACCATTTAGACCTACAGGATTAAACAGTGCTGCATGGAAAGAGACATTTTCCCTCAGATGTTTTATTCAGTCCGTCTCTCACACTGATATATCCATCCGTCCTTTGAGGGCTTTCATTCTGCCACGGCCTGACGCCATTCTTGTTTCCCTCAAACATTCCTTTCTCATCTGGGAAGAGTCCCCCCCCCCCCCCCACCACCATTTTGGGTTTAATCAGCCGATTGGCATAGGGCATCACATGAGCCAAGCTCATAATCTGATTTCACACTTTTGTGAACTTTCAGCCTCTGGAATGGGACTAATTCCAACAGGGGGAGCTGGAGCGGGGGTTTGGGGGAGGTGCGGAGGTGCTGGTTGGTGGACCACCAACCCAACATTAGCTACCCACCCCTCCTCACACCAGAGAGCTCCAGTCCACAAAGCTCTCTTCCTTCTCCCCCTCGCCCATCTGTCTGCTCTGCACAGAGCCTTTATATTGCAGCCAAGGGAAATATTTGAGTTATGTTCAATGGAGCGGTTTATTTCACCCCCCCACCAGTCCCCTCCTCTTTGAGTTTGTTTTCGTCTGATGTGGCAGTGGAGACGGGGTGTGGTTGCTGGCGTCTCTCGGTCTTTGTTAGTGGTTTGTGTTTGGGCCCTGGTCTGCATGGTGGTGCGCCGTAAAGTAGCGACCGCTAAGCCGACGTGCTGCGATATATTATTGAGTCAGACGCCGTGTGTTTAGACAGTGGGGCCCCTGCTACGGTGCCCGGGAGAACCCAGTACTGGTCTGGTCCCTGAGGTAAGTGTGCTGTGGGGTTCTTGACATGGGCTTTCAGGTGCGTGCCTGCGTGCGTGAGATTGGCAGCAACCACTGTTGCCGGGCAGGAAGCCAGACTCTTACAGAACCTCTATTCACCGCTGCCTTTTGGCTCCGCCTACAGCCAGCCGTCCGTCACATGGGAACCAATGGACTGCTCCGCCACCTGCCGTTCCTGTACTAAGCCCAACCCTACCATCAGCGACCCCTGACTAGTCGAGAAAGTGCCCCGATAATCTCCCGTTTCTACGCCCAGCCGTATGCTCGGTTTCACCGTCCCTCCTGGGTGCAGTCCGGCCTGGGGCTACTATAGCACGCACGGAGATCAGCTCGCGGGCCTATTGTATCCCTCCCTCAGTCCCATGTCCATCAGAGTCAGGGTTAGGCTGATTTATCCAGCTCCTGTTACTCCGCGCTCGCCGGGTATCCGCTTTCACTGGGCCATTATGTGGCGCCGGAAATGGGATCCCGATGTGAGACTGGAGATCTAGCGGGGGCTAATGGTTACAGTGAGGGGAGGAAAATCATTGAGAATCATCGAATTACGGCCACACTGATTCATGGGTATTGACTGGTGACGTCTCCCCAATGGCGCGCTGTTCCCTGCACAGTGCACTTCTTTTCAGCAGAACCCCTTAGTCAGACCTCCCTATGTAGCGCACTTGGTAAGACATCGGGTGCTGTTGGGGATGGGGATGAGGTCGTAATGGAAATCAGAGGCAGCTCTTTGTCACATGTGGACTGTGGTGATGGTATGATACTGATGGGGGAAATATAGATGGAGGTTTTATATTGGGCTGTCAGCCGTCATTAGGATGTGACAAATGGTTGTTAAGTGGCTTACAGTGCTGGTTGGGGAGGGAGCAAGAATGCACTGTCTGTCCATCCACCGAAAATGGAGGATATTTAATAAGCACTGACTGTGTGCACTTTTGTTTATTGGGTGAATTCGCCAGAGTCCAATTCTTTTCTAATGTGCTCTCGCCTCTCCCTCCCGATCTCTTCAGTGATGTTTCATGGCCCCCCACCAACCAAGATTAAACGGGAACTGAGTCCTTCCAAAGAGCTGTCTCCTTGTAGCCAGGACAGGAGTCCCATGCCGTACACAGAGAAGTGCCTTTACAGTTACAGGTATGGCCTGTTTCCACACGAACGCACATTCTTGTGTGCGTGACACCACACCAAAATAAATGCAGTCTGTTACCATCATCTTCATCCTAATTGTCTTTCCTTCCCGCCTCAGTGCCTATGAGAGGAAACCTAGTGTGGGCTACAAGCCATTGACCCCTCCCTCCACACCCGCGTCGCCGTGCAGTTCCTCCAACACCCCAGGGACACATCCGCACGGCGTGCCGACTCCACCCCCTCATCCTCAGATACCCAATCAGAACCAGACGCAAGGGCCCCGCCCCTTGACGCATGGGCAACCTGGCAACCAAGTGGTTGGCCCCGCCCATAACCAGCAGAGGCCGCTCCCCCTTCACAGCCAGAGCCCGCCCTTTGCTGTGCCCTGCCCCCCGTCACACCTCCGTCAGGATGGCACCTACAGCCCCGAGCACAGGTGAGTGTCGCGGCCACGCTGCACTGCAACACTCCAGGGATTTCAGTCGCCGCCACAGGCAATATATACCCATGTTAGTCCATGCAAATATTCCCAAATACGGAGATTAAACACTGTCACTGGCCAACCAGTGAATGACTCCATCTAGTTGTTTACAAACATGTAAACTAAAGAGCTTGTGTGTGTATATATATAACTCCTGTTCCTTTCTTGACTGGACTAAATTTACTCACTTGTCTAACTGAGGCTGGAGTTCATGTGTTTCCATTGCCCTTTGAGCCCCTGTGCCATTTGAAAGTCCAGCTCAGGGGAGAGTGTGTCAAGCCTCGTGACCTTTAACTAATGCTGACTTTAGGGGGTGAAAGGCTGGGAAAGAGCCCCGATGTTGTTCGCCACCGGTTTGACTGACGGCCTCCTCTGTGGGAGACGACTGAATCCTAACGGTCGTGGGAAGCGCCCGCCCTCCTCCACCTGTTACAGGGCTCCTGACCCAAGGTGTCGGAACGCAGGTGTCGTCACCAGCCAATAAAGTGAAACCCGGCGTGCAGCCAGAATCCATTGACCTTGTCTCTGCGGTGTTCAGGCCAAGGAGCTCTCATTCTAGAAAACGGGGTCTTACTGTCACTGAATGGTCTTTTTATATCTGCTAGCTGGCGGCACCTGCCTCCAACATCTCATTTACAGCTTGGAGGCAGCAGGCATGATTGCACTGAGTTAGCCAAATTGGCTTCTGAGTGGCTTGTGCGCCCCGCGTCTCGGTCTAAACCTGGCCTCTTAGGAGTTGATCGGTTGTTAGCGACTCTTACGTTTTCATTACCAGCGGCGTTCTTTTTACCATCTCCGTGTCTTGTTTGCAACTCATTCCCTGTAAATCCCTTTTTAAAAAGCTGTTTTTCAGCTACCGTTAAGAACAGTCTAACCGTCCGCCATGCCCCCTCCCCCGTCGTCTGTCCCAGGTTCCAAAGGCAGATGTCGGAGCCGTGTCTACCCTTCCCTCCCTCTGAGAGCCCGGCGTGCCCCCAGTTCCTGGCACAACAGCAGGCCCCCGGCCACAACTCTATGCCGCGGGACGGGAGGCCCCCCTACCACCGCCAGATGTCCGAGCCCCTGGTCCCCGTGCCCCCACGCGGCTACAAGCAGGAGCTGCTGGACCCTCGCTACGCGGAGCAGGGGAGCGTCCCCTCCGTGGGCCGTCGTCAGGTTGCCTTCCACCCCATGGCCGTCAAGCAGGAGCCCCGGGACTTCTGCTTTGACTCTGGTGGGTGCTCTCTCTTCCTGTTGCACTACACAACCGGCGTGGGTTGTAGGCAGGGACGTCGCTGGGGGTTGGGGGGTTGGGGGGGGGGGGGTGCGTGCAGTCCCAGGTGCGTCAGTGTCAAATCGCACAGTTTTGTGGGGAAAATGTAAACAGATTTTTGGAATTGGATCGAAAGCACAGGCCTAACGAGGCCACTGGTTGTAGGTTTATGCCAACGCAGACTCTCCACCGTACTTGATATCGTGCTCTGATAGCTTTCCCTGGTGACTTGGCTTGCTGACACACGGCTGTTAGCTTTGGTGCGGCAAAGCCCAGAACCGTAGACAAACCCGACTGCGTAGACCATCAACCCCCACTCGCCTTGCACTGCCCTGCGTCAGCACCTCTAACGCGCGCGCACACACGACTGTCACTTTTAATTATGCAAATTAGTCTGCTCTGACAGTCAGGCCAGTAAAACTGGGTCTCTGTGCCTGGCTTAAGCCTCCAATGGGTAGAGGGCAAACAGTAAGTAGGTCAGTATCCCAGAGAAGCGTGGTTAACTAGTACAGGCCTACCTAGAATGCATTTAGTCTGTGTTTACAAAAGTTACTAGCATGAACAAGGCCCCAGCTCCAAACTGCACTGATATTTACATTTAAAATGAATGCAGTTAACTTATGTAGACAAACTTTTGACAAACTTTGTCTAAAATCTGTAACCACAGAATCCAAATAGGGACACTGTGTACCTCTACATAAACACAGAAGTACAGTTCTCTCCCAAAGCCCACGCACCCCAGCTGTTGTTCCTCTGCTGCTACCGACACCCACTTCCCCACCCAGGCCAGCTTTACACTTTCCCTCTCTCAATCTCCCTATCAGCTTTACGATTGGGAGGCCAGTGATGTAATGACAAATCCTCTTAGCTTCTTACAGCCTATAAATATGAACGTCAGCACAAGGGCACATTGGTCCGGGCTCCCTGTCTATGGTTGGTTGGATGGATGTACAGTGGATAGTGGAAGTCGACACATCCCTGGCGCAGTCCTCACATTTGGTTGCCAAAAAAGGATTACATTGGACATTTTTCCCCTAAAGATCTGTACAACCTACTCAAAAGTTTCAAAGGGGTAGAATGCTTTTAAAACATATATTTTTATTGATTTCTTCTAACACCCCAGAGGTAGTACCATTGGCCATAACTGTTGCTAAAGTTATTGTTTTTATAACCGCTCTTTTTATTGTATTTTTTATAAATTATTAATACATTCTTAATAAATTATGAAATAAATTATAACTTTTGAAATAAAATTCTTACATATCTTAGGACAACATACAGTAAGGCTATGACAATAAGGCTACTGACAAGAAGTAATATTTTTTTCATACAAAACATTCTCTTTGTATGTTATTAGAAAGTATGCAGCAAAGTCAGAGTAATCAATTGAATGTATTTTAAGATGTCCTTTTTACGTCAGACGTTGCCACAGAGTTCATAATTCAGGAAGACAGTCGCCAGGGGCTGGTCTGTCCTCATTTGTCTGTTCCTGGTGGAGGTTATTAGAGTTCAAAGCCTTTTGAGGCCACATTGTTCATCAATTTATTTCAACTTTCAGATGACCAGCGGGTCAATAAATACAGGCGGAATGTGGTCAACGACAATTTGTGTTCAGGCTGATCTGGAACCGGCCTGAACCACAACGAAGTCATTATACCAGACAGGACCAACTCACCCTAGACCCCCCCCGGCACACAGACTATTGAATATCTGTTGACCCCCATAGTCCCCATCAGAAATTGGGCTCACCAGATCGGGATGTCTTGACAATAGAATTCGTCCCTTTTCCCAATAACATGCACAACTTTTAGGTTCTGTTTGAAATGCTAGATGATTGGGTGTCTTCAACGACACGACCAACGAGTTGCTGTTAGCTGGAGCATCTATGATTCAATTTAGCCGCGGCTAAAGCTGACACTACTAGGATAACCACTGGGTAGACGTGGCCCCATGTGGTGATAAGGATCTGATCCTGTTGACAGGTAACCCAGGCCTGGAGGGGAACTGTTGTGTCACTACTTCCGCCACGCTGGCACTGCTGCCAGTGGGGCGGGGCTTTGACCCATCGAGGGACAGCCCAGGCAGAACTCGATTGGCATGACTTAGTATCTGGATGCCCGACCCGATGGGTAATCTATCTGGCGGCTAAGCGGACATGCGAGGGCTCTTGGGCACTGTGTAGCGATCGAGGCGTAGCCTGCTCCTACAGATGCTGTGATATGACTGGCGGTCATTTTCCCACGTAGCCGTTCGGTTGCTACGTCACAGGCGTTTGGTGTGAAATGAGGAAGTGCTGCTGCAGCAAGTTCAACAGCAGAAAGCAACACAAAGTGCTCATGTAGGGAACAGAGACAGCACGTCTACCAGAGACACAATTGCTGTAAATGGGTCGCGCATCTCCCTTTGTTGGCGTGTGAGCCGAGAGCAGTGGGCCAGATCCAACTCCTTCCAGAGGTTGATGTTTATTATGTATGGGAGAGAGGCTGTCAGTGTGACTAACATGTCTTCTCGTGTCTCTATTACAGAAGTGCCTAATTGTCAGTCTACATTTGGAAGAGGAGGGACCTTTTACCAAAACAACCAAGAAAGTAAGTAATGGTAACAGGTTTCCGGCAAAGGGGAGTTTGAAGTTCATACCCTCTGTAATAAATACATAAACTCTACCTTGACAACTTAAAATAAAACCTTATTACAACGATGTTGGTTTGTGTGGTAATGATAAAAACAAGGAACTATCATATAGTGACTTACTAAGCTGCATGGTTGTGGAATGGGACAGACAGCCTGACTGGAAAGGCAAAGGTCATCATTGAAATGACATCTCTTGGGGATGCTGCATCCATCAGCCGGGCCTGTGTAGGTTTTCACTACGTGAGCTTCTCGCTCTGCTGCACTGCTGCCTACATGATGTTGGTGCATTGGAATTTTCCACATATGGGCAGCTGCCCGAATATTATTGCTTTGTTAGCTGTTTAGAGTGGACCGTAGCATCTAACCTCCACAACGAAATGGGAGCCACATTCCCACCACCTCCTGTTGCCTACCTAACCTAGTCCCTCTTTGTTTCCATATACAGGTTTTCACTTTGACAGAGAGCCTCACCTCTACTACGACGACGCCTGTGTGGTTCCAGACAGACTAGAAGGTAAGAGGCTCAACGTTAAGAACATGCTTATACTGGCCTTGGTCCTGGGCGAGAGCATTTTGAGCAGCGTGAGGTTAATATATTTAAAATGATCCCCGCTAGATTCTTTGTCCCATCCTTGGGGGACTCCGTCTCTGCTCAACTGCTGGCGGCGTTTGAAATGCCAGAATTATTAGTATGCCCGTTGCGTCACCGACTAAAAGAGAGCTAGAGAAGGTCTCCTTTGAGCAGAGATGGCAAGCGGGTGTAAAATGAGCAGCCCGCTCAACTTCAGTCACTCGCTCCTAGGAATGTCTCACAACACCGTAGCTAGCTGAGGGGGAATACAGTGCTGGCCGACCCCCTTTTCTTTCCCTCACTCTCTGTTCTCCCTGGTCACAGGCAAGGTCAAGCAGGAACCCTCAGTGTACCGGGACGGCCCACCGTACCAGCGCCGCGGCTCCCTGCAACTCTGGCAGTTCCTGGTCACCCTTTTAGACGACCCGGCCAACGGTCACTTCATCGCCTGGACGGGCCGGGGCATGGAGTTCAAACTCATAGAGCCAGAAGAGGTGAGTTGGAATCTTTTGCCGTCTCAGCGTTTTCTTACCCTGGTTCTAACAATACTTCAAGGCTATTGGGAATTGTGGCTCTAAAACAACAAGTTGAAGAAGTGCAATGTTTAGTCAGGCATTGTGACTGACTGTGTTTTCTGTCCCTCTTCAGGTGGCTCGTCGCTGGGGTATCCAGAAGAACAGGCCAGCCATGAACTATGACAAGCTAAGTCGTTCCCTGCGCTACTACTACGAGAAGGGCATCATGCAGAAGGTAAAGGCAGGTTCCCCGTTTCTATCCTTCCTCAGCGGCAGCATGACGCTGCTTTGCGAGCTAGCTAGCTATTTGCACAATCCAAAACCACCTTGCGGGCTGACGCTGTGAGGTCTAACCATAGAGATGATTCCAAGTCGATGTAGTAATTCTTCAATTAGACTCTGTGGGTCTAACTAACTTGCTCTATTGATTTTGTCTACTCCAGGTTGCCGGCGAGAGGTACGTGTACAAGTTTGTGTGCGACCCCGAGGCCCTGTTCTCCATGGCTTTCCCTGACAACCAGAGGCCCAACCTGAAGGCGGACCCAGACAGCCTGCCCTGCGGTGGGGTCGACGACGACACCGTGCCCCTCACCCATTACAACGACAACCCCCCTTACTTGGTGGACTCCGGGGAGCAATGTGTAGGAGGCCTGCCCTTTCCCGACGGCTACGGCTACTGACACAGCTCATGCGTTACACACTCCCTCTACTACTCCTGAACCCGACCCGGGGCTCAAACTGACGAGGCTGAGCGAAGACTGGATCAAACCTGAACCCGATCCCTCCCTTTCCTCTCGCCAATAAGTCACTCCTTCGATCCTGTCCACTTACAGATTAACTTAACCCTCCCCCTAAAACGACTGAGGAGAAACCTGCACCGACCAAATTCTCTGACGTCCTCTACTGTACAGAGAGAGTGGGCAGTGACAGCGAGGGTGGAATGTACGCCGGCGGCTTTGCCGACTCAAGGCGAGGTGGCGTTGTTGTTGCTATGGAGACCAAGAAGAAGCGATGGAGTGCCGGGGGCCGTGTTATGGTGTCAACATGCCGGAGGACTGACAGATCTCTCTGCAAGAATTGTAGCAATTCTGATTTTTGACAATCTGCTTTTTCTAAAAGATGAAAAGTATATTACAAATGAAAGTTTTAATTCTCACTAAAATATCTATAAATGCAGCACTATTCTATAGTTGCCTTTTTGGTCCCCCATAATTCTATATTTTTCTGCCACATAAACAGCACGATGTGTGTTAGTAAGAAAGGGCTTTAATTTTCAAGATATCAATGAAAGAAACTCAAAACCCACAGACTTGTTAGTTTCTGTAGACATGGTAAAGACATGTCTGGTAGTATGCTGGCTTTTTTACAGTTTGGTTTAGAATTAGTAGTACTCTAACCTACTGAGACACTTTGTTTCAGATTAGATGGCTGGATTCCTCTAACCAGAGGCCTATAACTTTTTATAGTTTCTTTTTTTTTTTTTTGAAATGAGTCTTGGTTATGTTTTTATCCAGTGTAATCTGGGCCAGATTACTGAACAGGCACACAGGGCAAATGTGTTTAAATGCAGGACGTTACCTAGAAGTTAGCTTATATTGCCTCAGCTGTAACTAACAAATCAGTACTAAAAATTAATTCAATATAAATTTGCCCTGCAGGAATCCTTTTTATTTTCCAAAAGGGACACCTCCAGTAAATGTTTCCCAGAGATTCAGAATTTATATGCCTCAAAGGTTACATTATAAAGGTCATTTATTTCATTGGGTGCTTGATGTTTTCTCTGCAATGAGTGTACTAGTTTCTCAGATGCACCAGGATGGCAGGCATCGTTCAGGACCTTGCATGCGAAGGGCTGATTCTACACCTTTCCCTGGACGCGTCTTTCTGCCAATCACAGGTTGTCGACAAGAGACCTCTGCTTCTCTTTGCATGACCGTGTATTCAAACTGTCCACCAACATATCGCTTTACTCTGGACAAAGCAGACATTGTGAAAGTTCTCTGCATTTTGTTCATGTTTTTGTTTCTTAAATGGGGAAAAAGACAAACTTATATAAATATATATTTTTGCTAAGTCTGCATCTGTTTGATTTTATTATTGTATACTTCTGTATAGTTCTGCCTATAACAGATATGTATCTTTTAAAAAAAACATCTAAATCCCTGTGATGCGATTTTATTATATTACTGCAGACAGTTTGCTTTAGAGGTCATTTTTGGTGAATGAAAAGATGACTAACTAGAAGATTGTCTTATAAAGGGGTGGTTTGGCTGGGGTTCTTTAGGATATCCTAAATGTCCCTCTACTCCTAGTATAGTGAACTACTTTTTTTTCAACTGGGATCACTATATATTGTGAATAGGGAGCCATTTTATACTCAGTCTCTCAATAAAGGGATGTGTGTATCCACCTATAGTCTCTGCCCTTACCTGGCCAATGGTTGTATGCACCTGTATAGGCTTCACCTTGTCTCCCTCTTCACAATGTGTACCTTACACTGCTGAGTTTATTATCATCTGTACGGGGTACAATAAACTGTCCTTTCTGCTTCACTTCCTGTCATCTGGTATGTTTCTTTCTTGCTCACAGACTTACCTAGGGTGTATTTTTCTATCTTTATAGTGCCCTTCTTTGCCTGGAATCTCTAATCACTGTATATGTATTAAGGTGCCATTTGGGACTTAAGCACAGTCAGCTGATGTTCCGCACTGAAGGTCACTGTTCTCAGCTAATTACTGATAAGTCACATGCTTTTACTCCCATTTGATATTAATTTAGTTAAAGATTAGTCTCTGCTATACCGTTGAAAATGGTTGAACGGCACTGAGGAAAGAATGGAACACTGTGTCAATTCTTACATTATTAAATATTACCTATAATTACTTAACATACATAATACCCACGTATTGTAAAGTATAGCAAACTGCTTTTCTGTGTCAAATAGTGACCATACCCCAATAACAAAATGATGTGGGTGTTTATCAGTCATAAAAAATATGAATGCAAGTAGAACACTGATTAGCCAGCTAATCCTCCACTAGAACGTTGGCTCTTAAGCAGTATTTTACGATTTTATTCATGATTTCATTTATCTGTGTTAGCCACTGCTACCCATTCTGGGGTCTGGACACAATGTAAAAACAAAACATGCAATGTTCTTCATGAGTTTTGGTAAAAATTAGGCTATGAAGAAATAGTTTTGCATCAGCTCAGTCATACTCTCAAAATAAGAGAGAAATCAAACCTTTAAAAAACGCTTCTCAGAAACATGTATAATGATTATTAGCACTCCTGCATCTCCTATAATGTTTGATTAGGTGGGAGAACCCATGCCAGGGGTCTGAGACCATTCATCCATGCCCAATCTCTCCACATTCTTTGGTCCATGCTACTTCAGCTCATCTTACACATTTTCAATTGGGATTAAGTCAGGGGACTAGAATGGCCATTGCAGAAATCTTCATTATGTGGTCAGTGAGACAGTTTTATTTGGATCTGGAGGAATGCATTGTATCACTGGCATTGTAGACTTCTGACTGAGATTTTGATCTATCTTGACAATGTTCCCAGGGCTTTTAAAAGCAAAACAACCCCATAACATCAAATAACCGGCACTAAATTTTACAGTGGAAATTTTATTACTATTATTTATTTATTTATTTTATACAAATAATAATAAGTACATTTATAGTACTGTACATTTACAAAATTCCACATTATATTTATCCAGTGTGCGGGCCTGTCTGTCTTCATCATCTTTTTGTGTATTTTTTATATTTTCCATCAATTTTAACTGGTTGTGTTGTTAGATTGGGTTACCTAGGGTGGCAGAAAGTTCCATAGTCATGGCTCTATTTAGTATTCGCCTTCCAGCTTCATCTGGCCTCGAGGGCTGTGAAGAGACCTCTAGTGGCATATGTTGTGTGGTGTTGATGAGTGTCCAAGCTGTGTGTTAACTGACTAAATGTGCCATCAATTGATCTCAACCAGATCAACAGATCTGTCCTCTACTATGCACCATGCTATGGGATTTTAAGTGTTTTGGCCACATGTATGACATTCATGTATGAAATATGAACTTAAAAAACAAGATTTTGACATGGCTAACATGCTTTAAATATGTACAATTAATAAATACTATTATTTAACATGTAAAGAACATTCTTGAAATGCCCAGTGCCCCTTTCCTTTTTACCTGATATTTCCACATTGCGAAAATTATGATAATGCATTTATTATTTGAATATGTACAATGAAAAAGAATAACTTCTGTTCCATAAAAATGCATTTTCATGGACTACAATATTTGTACATTTAACATGGAGAAATATGCAAGAAAACAATGCACACTTATGACGCAGGAAACACATCGACCTCGCATAATTTGTAACAAGAAAGCAACCTGTGTATTAAATATTTCACTGCTTTGATGAATTAAAGATTCTCACTTTTATCACAGTCAAGTGTAAAACCTCACCAACAAATAATTCATAATCTAGGACTATATGTTCAGGACAGAGTTGCAATTTACAGATCATTATTTATTTTACTCATACTAAACAAGGAAACATACTGTATTTTCTAGTGACAGAGACTAAACAAACAATACTGTAGCTGGTCTACTTAACAGGCCAGGATTGTGGGTACAGCAGAATGGAGATTACGTTTTAAACAAGAGCTAGATATCCTTTTAAAGTTGTATATGCCCCTACGACAAAAACAACACAAATGTTAAGATACTGTATGAATGAGGAAATATTACTACCAATGACTGTTGACATAGGCATGAATCAGTGTCCAGGACTTTATTCTTTATTCGGCCGTGGCTCTTAAAAATTCCAGATTGTGTCGGCCCAGAGATTGGTTTGCCCTCCATCACTTGTCTGGCTCGTTACTCTCTCTATCACTCTCTCACTCAATCACCATTGATTGGCAGACCAGAGAAAAAGAGAGCATGGAGCTTCTCATTGCTGTTAAAGGCCCTTTGGGGTCCCAGAGGGACTCACACAGCTCTGACATAAACTGCATCAGAGCAGCTAGTGGGGTTGGCTGGAATCCCATTGTGTCAGTGCCCCAAATGGACCTGCGAGTCGGTCTGCCCTGATGGCATGGAGCATCACTCTGTCAGAAATTATGTTTATTTAATAAACTCTGGTAAACTGTAGGTGTTCCCCACCCTCTGTGTTTCTCACTGTTGAGTTCAAAACCTACTGCACAGATGTTAGGGTATGTATGTCAAGATTTAGAGTTTTAATTATTGATTCTGTCTTTAATTTTATAAAAGAGAAGGAGAATACCATGCGCTACATACTGGTACACTGGCTAGCCTACATGTGAGCCCACTAGGAATTGCAAAAGGAGACTAGTTTACACATTCCATCACAAAAACAATTCCTCAGCCTGAGGTAAAATAATACAAAATATAAATATTTTCCAGCTTTTATGTATCCAGTCTATGCCTGTCAGATGTATAAATGGACTGGACCACTAAATGACACTGAGTTCCTGAACAATACGTATTGTTTGTAAACAACTTTGGAAATTCATAAGAACTGTGGTAGTCCTATTAAAAATATGAGACCACAAATTAAATGTTTATTTAACACTATAAACAACTACAATTGAGTTCATTTTCAGAAATGTACAAAGTCTTATGCATTTAGCCTTCATCTTCTCTCTATTATAATAAGTCATCCTCTCCCTCATACCCTCTCTTTCTACTTCTCTCTCCCTCAATCAGGTTTTAGCACTGATCCCTATTTGATGGGCTTAATCCACTTACTGAGGATGCAGTGTTTATATTGAGGCTGATCAGATGTCAGATCACTGTGGAAACATCCACTCTTAGAAAGCCAGTTATCCTTCAGCTTCACACAGAGTAGAAATATAAATGCTGCTGTAAAAAACGTGTTACAGTTTTTCTCCATTTGTTTGGCTCATTTCTTGAAACAGAAATTACATTCTCAAAACAACATGGACAAACCTCCAAACCACTTGGCAATTGTTCACAACAGAATTTAATTTCTCATTCATTTCATCAAATTGCAAATGTCTAAGTACATGTCTCAATGTCTCAGAACATCTTTGCAAATGATTAAGTACAGGTAGCCTACATTTAGCACAATTTCCAAGTGAATAGATCTTGTTGATCTAAACTGATTGTTGATTCTCAGTCTCATGGTTGTTCGCTCCAAAATGTGTCAGCGTCATTTCATTGTATAAGTCATCACATGCACAACAGTCTGTTCAATTGTCAAAATTAGTCAAGAACATAATACCATGAATACCATATATGAATTCCTTGGAACATTTGATACATTTATTACAGCAATTGACAGTCAGGTGAAACTAGAACTTGACTAACAAAGGCAGAGTTTTTATTTATTTCCGTAATTCCATTCTAAAAGTGAAACTTGTATAATGTATACATTAATTCCACACAGACTGATATATTTCAAGTGTTTATTTCTTTTAATTTTGATGATTATTACTGACAACTAATGAAAAACCCAAATTCAGTATCTTAAAATTTGAATATTGTGAAAAGGTTCAATATTGAAGACACCTGGTGCCACACGCTAATCCGCTAATTAACCCAAAACACCTGCAAAGGCCTTTAAATGGTCTCTCAGTCTAGTTCTGTAGGCAACAATATCATGGGGAAGACTGCTGATTTGACAGCTGTCCAAAAGACAACCATTGACACCTTGCACAAGGAGGGCAAGACACAAAAGGTCATAGCTAAAGAGGCTGGCTGTTCACAGAGCTCTGTGTCCAAGCACATTAATAGAGAGGCGAAGGGAAGGAAAAGATGTGGTAGAAAAAGTGTACAAGCAACAGGGATAACTACGGAAGAGGATTAGTGCCAAGCAATAATAAAAAAATATCTTTCCTCAACCCTATTGAGCTGTATTTCTCCGCTTGGAGGTGGAGAGTGTATGAGCATCGGGCCCAAGATCAGAGGTCCCTGCTCCATGCAATGGACGCTGCGTGTGAGGATATTACAGGAGATCAGTGTAGGGGATGGTTGCGTCATGCACGCCGTTTCTTACCTTGTTACATCGCAAGGGAGAATATACGCTGTGATGTGGACGAGAATCTGTGGCCAGACAGACAGCAGCGTGTGGATGGCCAGGAGGGTGAGGACGGTGGCCAGGAGGGTGAGGACGGTGGCCAGGAGAGAGAGGGTGAGGACAGCTTAACTCCATATTTAGCATGCATGTATTTGATTGTAAGTTAATTTACTAACTCACCCTCCCTCACTCCTTAACTCAGACACTTCCTTTTTCCCTTACTCAGCAGGGGTGGAAAAAGTACTAAAATATCAATCTCAAGTATTGATGCTGTAATTACATTTACAGTACATTTAAGTACTGACATACAAGTACTTAGAAATATCACTCAATTACAGTAACAATATTTTTCAATTTTTTAACAATATAAGAATATTATTTGAATCCAGGTTTAACAAATGTAACGGGTCCAGAATTCACATTCAGCAGAGTCATCCGGAGATTCTCAATATGATTTCTCAATGTCCTCTTTCCTCAGGATAAGAGTAGAGAGAGCATGAAGAACTGTCAGGAGGACTTACAGACAGAGCACGAGAAAACTCCTCAGGAGACGAGTAGATAGGACATGAGAAAACCCTCAGGGGAAAAGCAGAGAGAGCATGAGAAAACTCCTCAGGAGACAAGTAAAAAGAGCATGAGGAATCAAAATTAGGATGGTGGTGCTCAGAGAGCAATTTATGACTGTGTGCACAAACTAAATGGACGGCCCATCAACATACATTTGACCATACAGACTGCTAATGACTGCATTCAAAGCAAATTATTGATCGCTTTTGTAAGGAACAAGATGTGTCAGACAGCCACTAATGCATATAGAGGTTTTAGTGCAAGGCCGCAGGGCCCCGACTCACTGCAGTTTGTTTTTAATGAGATAGGAGACTGTGTAACCCAAGTGGTTGCTGGATTTAAAAGGAGAGTGTTTTATAGAAACATTTTAACAACACAATGATGTGACATTGTAACAATGTTTTTTAGTTTTTACTAAAATAGGCTACTTTCATATTTGACATTTGCAACAGAAAGCATTTTGGGGTGGGTTATCGACAGGTTATTATTTAATGAAACAAAACAAATAAAATTGTATCTATTAGGGTTAATTTAAATATGACTAGGTGTCAAGAATAGATAAGAACAGAGAGTGAGGTGTTGATACTCACATTACCCCAATTAGGCTCTAACCCTGATCTCAGATAGCTGAGAATCCTCTATATTACACACACACAAAAAAGAAATCACCTAGTGGACGAAAACAATAATCTTGCAATGGAGAATCAGAATACACAGTACAATTGTTTCATAGAATCACGACTGCACTCTAGTGGAAATGTTATGTTACTACATCAACAAAGTAGTGCTGTTGGGAATTGACTCGTGTGCTATCTGTAAAATTGGAACATTTTGATTGATTGACCTCTTGGATAATTTCAGATATTTCACTATATTCAATTAACACACAGGACTTTTAGATAAGGGTTTTTAAATTACCAATGTGAATGATTTACATGTGCGATCTCCGTGTTAAAATCAACAGACAGAAACAGACAGCTTCCGCTAGCATGGCAGTGTTAGCGTCTCCATAAAAGCTAGGTAAATATTTGTCAGTTTACTCTTTTTACGACCAGTTTAGCTAATGTTACATAGCAGTAAAACAAATTAATATATTTTGCTAACAACTTTAACGTCCTGAGATCCCGGTGTCCACATATGTGGACATTTTAGGCTTCCTGCACCCAAGCTCAGGTCTTAGGAGGTTAAAAAGTATTTCCATAATTTTCCATAATCTTACGTTTTTGCTTCTTGAATTCATATCCATATAAAATGGGTACTTTGGGAAATACTGACAGATCTACACATAATAACTAGCTGACTAGTTAGCAAATTAAACGGGAGTGAAGTTAGCGCCTCTTCTGACTAGCCATTTAATCTGCGTCGGCGCACATGGCAACAAGGTGATGTGTGGATCAGTGGCCAGTCGAAGTCATTTTAATGCCCGCCAGAACTTTAGCCAACTCAAAGAAGGTTTAAGGTTTTGGTACTGTAGTCACGTTTTACGTCTGGTTGACGATACAGTGGCCCCCGGGTCTGGTCTGTTAAATTTGCTTCGCCAGGGTTCGTCAAATTATCGCGTTCGCGTTGTTGCTCCCCTGATTTTTTAAAAAGCTAATCCGCTGATGCCAACACGTGCAAATACTCAAGCTTCGACCAAGGTAACATTAAACAATTTTCAACGATGTAAATTAGGCACATTTTCAAAATGATGTCATGGGAATCTTATGTCCTATTTATATAGTTATATTTATTGACCTAAACGTGGATATAATTTAGCTAAATGATTAAAGGGGAATAACGAGGAACATTTAAGATTTGCCTAAGTTCGCTTGAAGTAATGGTAGGACTCTGCACGCTACTGCACTCAGGCCAGGGAGAACGAGGTAAAGTTGGTTTTATTCAGAGATCAAGTTTCAAATGTATCAGATTAACACAGCATCATCTTGCACAATTAAATTATTGTAAAATGGCACACTACAGTAGTACGTAGTAAGAATGAAGATGTAAATCAAAATGTAGAGGTAATATACATAAGAATGTAAACTAGCAGCAATTTTAAAAGATTAGGATCGGGAATATGAACAGTATGGGTAGTATTGAATATAATAGTTGTAGCAAGTATAGCTATAATATACATAATGTAAGCTAGCAGCAATTTTAAAAAGAGTATTTTGGGCAATATGAACACTATGGGTAGAGGTATTGGAATGTTATAGGTACAATATGAGCAGGATCCGAAATCAACACACGCCAAGGCCCGAATGTTATTGAGATATAATTGAGTTTTTCAAAGTTTGCAGGATTTTGAAGACTCAATCCTTTTTGCATTAAATCAAATTTAGGTCAAATGTTTGCATTAAATCAAAGTTTGTAAAAATTGTCCAGCCTAGTATAAAATATTTTGAATAAAATTTCAATTATATTTTTTTGAAAATGTTACTGTGATTTATTTCCGTTTTTCAGTGTTAGACAATTTGTATAAAATCTAGGTGATTATAATTTTTTTATCAAATCAAAGGTTGTGAACGTTGTCCAGCTTAATGTTGAATATTTTGAAATGTCTGTCATCGTTATCAGTGAAGAATGCAAGTAAAATGTTTTATATTTGAATATGTTTACAGTGAATGTTATTTGAATCTCTGAATATAAAACCAATTTTACCTCAGGGAGAGCAGGGTCAAAGGGATACATTCATACACTGAACAAAATTATAAACGCAACACTGGTTTTTGCCCCCATTTATCATGAGCTGAACTCAAAGATGTGAGACTTTCTCTATGTACACAAAAGGACTATTTCTCTCAAATATTGTTCACAAATCTGTCTAAATCTGTGTTAGTGAGCACTTCTTTGTTGAGATAATCCATCCACCTTACAGGTGTGGCATATCAAGATGCTGATTAGACATGATTATTGTACAGGTGTGCCTTAGGCTGGCCACAATAAAAGGCCACTCTATAGAACTTTGTGAAATAACAATTCATGTTAAACGAATGTTCTGACACAGCAAAAACACAAAATTGGGGTACCCTGATTGATTGTAGTATATACCATATTGTATGTGATGAATATCAGTCGGGTGTTTTCAGTTGACCCTTATTACCATTTCTTCCAAAGACTACTTATTGGGCTCTATAGTAAAGTTATGAGCCATCAATGGAGATGTAAGATGTGTTAACTTGGACAAATCTTAGATTTGTCGTTATTTCCCTTTAAGGCGTATCCACATTCAACCCATATGGTGCGTTGGAGTGCAGTATGCTCAGACTGACAAATCAGTTGAATGTTTTTACAGAACATGTGGTATCCTTTCCCTATGGTCCTTCCGTTGGCTCTGTTGCCAAATCGGGACTCGGATAATTTACAGATGTCCTGTGCATCAGGGATAATTCAGATGAACATGTTGCCTTATCGGTATGACCAACGTTTCTTTCCAAATGCAATGAACCAGTTAGCTGGTAAGTCAACAAGAGGTTCTTACTAAGGGACTGTTCGAAATATACTGGTGGGGTTGGGTAAATAAAAAATGGGGAGGGGCTGGTCAGCTTCTTTTCTTTTTGCTGTGGATCATGGGGACACAGTCACATGATGTTCCCATGTTAAAAGAAATTAATAATGATAATAAATAGTTCCAGATTAATCTCACATTTTTTATTTTGAAAATAAAGTTAAAATGGTATTTACTGCTTGATATAGCAATATTCCTTCACGATCAGCTTGTGAGAAGCTTCATGAATACAGACGTATGTATCTTAAATACATGTAAGTGGTTTGTTGGTAGAATATGCATGGTGACAGAACTATTCTTGAAACCATCAATTGCACCGTTGATACAAATACCATATGGCATTAGTTAGGGCTAAACGATTTGGATAAAATATTGAATCGCAATTTCTTTGAGAAATACTGCAATTATGGTTATGATTTGCAATTTTCAAACATGGGTGTAAACAGCTTAGATTATCTCACTTAAAAATAGAGATCATAGTCTACATAATGTGCTATTAAACTGAGTCAAACTATTTGTTTAACTGTTAATTTAATTCAATGGCGTTTACAGCATTTATGTTTGTGTCGTTGCCAAAGCTGGTTAGGCAAACATTTTCAACCCTTGAGGTATACAGTGAAGTGCCAGAATAGACTGGTGCACTTGTCTAATTCTTGGTAGGCCTCCCACGGGAGCGCAGAACTGCAGAAATACGACGGGGCATGTACTCCACAGGCTTGTTGAAGTATTCTGTAGGCAATGAACAATGGTTACTTTCGTAACTCCAGTTCTATGAGTGGAGCGTCGCCCATAGGGGCTTCTTTCCTATTGGTTTACCCCTCTGCCAATAGGCAGGCACTGAAAATTGAAATATGCAAATTGCACCTCTCATGGCCATCTGCTCCATGGCTATAAAAGAGGTCGTCATACTCTGTTCTGTCTCCCTTCTTTCTTCACAAGAAAGTTTTTAGTATGCAATCTGTGATTTCTACAAAGCCAAGGATGTCTTCAGATACTTCAGTTGCTGGAGCGACTTCTTCTAGCACGGCACCCCGGCTGCCGACTTCACTGTCGGCCTGCCGGTGTAGCGAGCTGGACCCGACGGTGGACGCACACACACTATGCTGTGACACTATGCGTGTCTGGGACCGCTGCATGCTCGCGACGGTGCCATCGAGGAGCCTGTTTGCACTGCCTGCGCCGTCCTCCCTTTGCAGGTGAGGATGGACAGGCTGGCAAAACTTCACGATATAGAACATCATACTTTCTGCAGAGCGGTCCACAATTCTGTGGTATTCCGAGGTGTAGGATTTATGTGTTCCACAGCGTGTTGCATGACATTCCAGATGCGTTCAATAACGTTGCGATCTGGTGACTTAGGTGGCAATGGCAAGACCCCAAACTCAGATGCGTGTTCCTCCAACCATAATTTTGCGTGTCTAGACTTGTGTGGGGGCCCATTGTCCTGTTGGAAGAGCCCAAACCCATCAGAATGAATGCAGGACATGGAACGGGTGTAACTCGTCAGAAAGGATGCACACATAGCTTACTAGGGGTCCCACTGAATTCTCGAGCCCAGGCGAGGCACATAACTGTGTGTCGAGTATACATCAGTACTCGAGTTGGGCGGCGGCTCCTAAAGCCCTTATCTCAGAGGGAAGGTTGCACAGTCCTCACGCTGATGTTTGTCGAGGGTGTAAATACGATGATGTAAATACGATGGGTGTTTGTTGACTCGCGTGAAGCGCCTCCCATTCACCTTTTTTGAAGCTGAAAATCGCTTAAATTGGCAATTTGAATATTGCACATATCAATATTGCAATTTAGATTATAATTTGACTAATCGTGTAGCCCTGGAACTAGTTTATCATATGAGTCAACATGTCACTATAAATTTGACTTTGGTTTCTGTAAACCGCTGTAAAATTATTGACGATACCATTTGTCTCACAAACACTAATATCTCCCAATGCCTCTAACCGAGAAGAAAAGTTAATTTACTCAAGCAAACTGGCCGTAATGACAACCCAAGCATGAAAACGAGCGTAAAAGCCAAAATGGATGGTATGGTAGTAAAAAGTAATACAAAAAATATGAAATATTTGGACTTTATTCTCGAAATACAGTTTTAACTTAATTGTCAAAATGACATTTTGAGTATAATCTGAATATAATGTAGACTTTTTGAAGATCTATCTGTTGAAAAAATGAGTAAAGTAGGGCCTACAAAATCAAGTGGCCTCGTTTTTCATGGCAGCAGTATGTGACTGTCAGGGGATGGGGAACATTGAATGGGATTATTTTTGTTTCCATTTGCCATTTTGCAGGGTTTACTAGATCATTTACTGTCCTTGGTTCAGCTTAAAATAGCAATACAACTCTTTATTTTCAAAATATGTCAAGTTGTGCAGTTGTTTTTTGTTGTTTTTAAATGCAGCTTGTGGCAGAACAATGTTTTTGTTAGTGCACTGTATGCTGGTGGTTAAATGTGAGGAAAATATGTTAACCAGTACTGTGCTTATAGAAAAGGTCACTTGGCACCATCACACACTATAAACTTTAATTTGTTTTTGCTTGAACATCCCTAATTTAATACTCCCTTTCATTGCCTTCATAATGACATGTAATAATGTAACTTTTTTACCTCAAACCAGACCCTTTTACAATAGAAGAAGGCAGAAAATTCATTCTAAACAGGTATTCTTGTAGATCTTGTCAATAAATCACATCTTAAATAATTTATTACGCATTCCACCCATCCTCCCTGTCATGGATTTAATAATGGTGCAAACTCTATCCAGTCAACGCTTTTTTTATCCTAGATCGGGATTGTGCTAGTGCACACATTGGGAGAAGTTTGGAGAATCGGGAAGCAGTTTAGGCCTAACTCTGCATGTTACAGGTCTGTGTTTGACCTGGTGAATGTCACACATTTCCTGGAGCTGACAGACCCCAAGCTGCTGGGTTGGTACCTATCTCTGCCTGTGGGGGACCGGAGGTTAATTCAAGGTACAGTACAAACAGACCATGGTTGTATAATGGAGAAATACTACCACAAGCTCCCAACTGTGTCATTATAGTTTTCATATCCAGGGCCACCAATACTCTATCAAATATTCATACTGGTAAAGCCGGGCATGTAGAGCTATTGTTCCAGGAGGACAAAATATACAGGTGCATCTAAAAAAAAATTGATTATCGTGAAAAAGTTCATTTCTTTCCATAATTCAAATAGTGAGACTTCATAAAAAGTCATACGTTCATATATTCAAGATTAATTACACAAAGTGAAACATTTCAAGTCTTTTTTTTGTTTCAATATTGAAAACGTGCTTATAGCACATGGAAATAAAACATCCAATATCTCAAAATATTAGAATCAAATTTACAGTACAGAAGTGTTGACCTGAGAAGAGCTCTATTCAATTGACACCCTCTACGAGGAGGGTAAGCCACAGAAGGTAATTGCTGAAAGGGCTGGCTGTTTGCAGAGTGCTGTATCAAAGCATATTCATGGAAAGTTGACTGGAAGGGAAAAGTGTGATAGGAAAAAGTGCACAAGATGACCGCAGCCTTGAGAGGATTGTCAAGCAAAGCCGATTCAAGAACTTGGGGGAGCTTCACAAGGCGTGGACTGAGGCTGAAGTCAGTGCATCAAGAGCCTCCACGCACAGACTTGTCCAGGAAATGGTCTACAAAGTGTCACATTTCTATTGTCAAGTCACTCCTGAACCAGAGAGAATGTCAGAAGCATTGTACCTGGAGAAAAGAGAAAAAGAACTGGACTGTTGCTCTGGTCCCAAGTCCTCTCTTCAGATGAAAGTACATTTTACATTTCATTTGGAAATCAAGGTCCCAGAGTCTGGAGGAGTGGAGAGGCACTGAATCCAAGTTGCTTGTGCGTCCAGTGTGAAGTTTCCAAAGTCTGATGATTTGGGGTGCCATGTCATATGCTGGTGTTGGTCCACTGTGTTTTATCAAGTCCAGAGTCAATGCAGCCGTCTAACAGGAGATTTTAGAGCACTTCATGCTTCCATCTGCTGACAAGCTTTATGGAGATGCTGATTTCCTTTTCAAGCAGGACTTGGCACCTGCCCACAGTGCCAAAACAACTGGTAACTGGTTTGCTGCCCATGGTATTACTGTGCTTGATTGGCCAGCCAACTCGCCTGACCTGAACCCCATAGAGAATCTATGTATTGTCAAGAGGACAATGAGATACACCAGACCCAACAACACAAGCTGAAGGCTGCTATCAAAGCAACCTGGGCTTCCATAACACCTCAGCAGTGTCATTTCTGTATTATACATTTTTTATTCTACTATTTTGAGATACAGAATTTTTTATTTCCACGAGCTGTAAGCTGTAATCATCAAGATTGAAACATAAAAGGCTTGAAATGTTTCACTTCATGTGTAATGAATCTAGGATATATAAACTTTTCCACAATATTCACATTTTTTGAGATGCACATGTGTATGTATTTTAATTACATGAAAATCTCTCACAGGTTCAGAGTACTGTACAGACAGATGTAAACTATTGAATAGGCCTATTCCAAGTGCAACGTCTGCCTACACCCTCACATAGCCTGTTTCAAGAACATGAACTAGTTTTAATAACCTCAAACAATAAGTTAGACATCCAAAATAGGCCATTATTGTTTTTATTACTGACAAAACAAATGAATTGCTAGGACATTTATTATTCTTCACATTGAGCAAAATATTCAGTCTACTAAACAAGGACCTTTGTGGGAAGTGATGCTATTCTCTTTAAATTACACCAGTGTATCGAGCACGGTGATGAGAGTAGACTTAAGGGGAGGCAAGAGGTCTTGATCCAGTACTGTGTATTTTAAAATGTGAAAAAAGTAAAAAAGGACAACTAGACTTTAGCTTACGGAGCAACAGATTAATGGTCTTTCGCTTGAATGTTCCACAGAGGAAGGAGGACTCCACCAGTTTCTACGGAGGCATCCTGCTCTGGAAGTTGTCGGACAACTGGTATATGTGAAAAGTGAGTTCTGGCTCTGCTTGAGTTTAAAAAAATATTTTTGGTCCTTACTGAATTATCGTAGTGAAAGAATAGCCTATCATAGTGGCTTTACTCTCTATTTTCCTGTTAAATTCTTAATTTATAGTTTTAACATTTCTAAATTGGTTACAGAACTGGTTGACAGTTGCGTGGAACCTCCTGATATTAGGCAAACAATGTCATCGTCAAACCTAAACAAGTACGTTGTCCAGTCTATTCTGACTGATACGTTTGTTGGTCCCAAGGTGGTATTCTACAACTAGTTGTTAACCACATAAAAAATAACAATGGACAGCATTTCTAGCTGGGTAGCTACCGTTGTCTGCTGTTCTTAACCAACATTTTCTCAGATCCAGAAGGCCTTCATTCTATGGTGTGAGTCAGTGTCCCAATTGTGGAACCAGTTGTTCTTCAGGAGGTAAGAGATGCCCACGCTGTAACACTCCCATCCAGAAGATGATCCCTGCATGCCGCACAGGTCTTGTTTACCATTCCATAACATCTAAATTAAAATAAACATATTTGTGTTTTGTAGGCAGACTGAATTGGTCATTTGGTAATATTAAATGGCTAACAGGTTTTCCTGGCTCAAATATTAGGCAAAGGTGGCACACCAACCCACGCTCTACCGGACACCCCTCTGATATACTTCATATAATATCCAGCTTCACGCTTGGAAAAAGACATATATTAAAGTGTTAAATCTGCCCTGATGTCCATGTCCATTTGAGCATCTAATGCACACTACAATGTCCTCCCTAATACAATAGTAACCAAAATAGAAGCAATATATTCTTAACATATTAACATGTTACTTTTTTTAAAATGAAATCACTCGTCAGTTTTATAATTAATCACAGTCAATATTATTGTTTATTTTTGTTGAAATGCAATGTTCCTTAAAAAACAACAGAACTGTCCATTTTATGTATGAGCGCAAAATCATGTTTTACCATGCCGACACACAGGTTGGGTGAGATTTGGGGAAGGCGGTCACCTTTCTGTTTTGAATGCAGGAAAAACCCTGAGTAATAGTAATACTTAATTGATCCCACAATGGGATATCGATTGTATCGCCACATCATTGTTTTGTTTTTACTCAGTTTTTATCTTTAATTTGACTCAAAGGTATTTCTAAATGTTTTTATTTTCGTAGACAAGTGGAACGAGTTAAGTCTTCTTCCCAACAATGTAAAGCAGGAGCTAAATCTGTTCCACTGTTCACGACATGAAGGAGTCCAGTCAGTCCAGGTCCACCACCATGTTGCGCCTGGAGCATTGCAGCAGTTCAGGGATTGTCAGCTTCAGCCCTTAACCACCACCACCACCACCACCACTACTTCCAGGTCCAATGCGCTTGGCGGTCTGGTGAACCTACAGGAAAGCTTCCACTCAGCCTGCAGTATTACCAGTGAGAGACATTTCGGGGCTGCAGAGGATCTTCTACCTCAAAAGGAGGCACACGTCTCCAAGGTCCAGCTGCTCTCTCAGCTGTGGGAGGAAGGGGGACGGCAGGATGACTGCAACAACAGTAGTGTGGATGGGTGTAGAGATGCTGACACCCAGGCTAGCCACTCTCTGGACATGGAGCTGGAGATGCAAATTCAGAGTGCAGTCAAAAAGGGCCAGTCTGCTATATGCGACCAAGGTGATTCTGTGACCGTGCCCAGCCAGATGACAGATTCCCCCATTTTGGACCAGGTGTCTCCACCAGAGTACTACAGCTTTAACAGCACACAGGACTATTCTGACTGGAATGACACCACCAACACTAGTAATAATATCATCCAAGTAGCAGAGCTGGAATGTGACAAATCGTTATCACTCATGGACACCAGCAGGAGCACTGAGCAGCCCAGCAGAGCAAAGGAGGCAAACCCAGATGATGGCGATATGCTGTCCTACAGTGTCGAAGTCTCTAGTGAGTTCTGTGATTGCACCCTTGATAACTGTCCCGCCCAGCTGGCTGATGCAGAGAAGGTCTTAAAATGCACGCTGCAGAATCAGAACATTATGAATGAGGATGTGAGCAATCTCACGGAGAAAGGAAATAAAAAGGGGACAGCAGATTCAAACTTGACACCTTCACAAACCAACAGCCATCACTCAGGTTGGCCTAGAGAGAGTCTCACTGCACCTCAGAGCCCCCCACAAAATGAGCAATCCATCTACGACGAGTCCTTCACGTCCATAAGCCCAGGTGCGGAAGTTGGGACTCCTACCCATGGTGGTAATGGTGTAGATGTTGCCTCTGCAGTCAACCTGAACCAGACGTTTGTTCTTACGCCCCCTAACGTCTCAAAGCCTGAAGAGATCACAGCCGCCCGGTCAATGAATACATCGCCATTACCCACTAAATACAACATGTCAGTTGGTACTGATCTAAGTCTGTCATGCTGCCACCTGCAGAGTCAGTTGCAGGGCACTGCCTCTGCTGACAAGAATGTCATCACCGAGGTCCACATGGCTGACATGGATTATCTCACTGAGGTAGAGTTACTCTGCTTTTCTCTCAAAACCCAGTTAGAGCTGTCATTCTGAATAAGTTATGGGGGCTCCTGAGTCACTTCCTCACAGTACTGATGTCTTGTCGGGCCCAGTAGTTCAGTGGCTGGTCTTGAAGTGGGTGGTGCACATTGGCTCAGCACCCTTCGATGGTGGACGGGTTGGGTGTAGGATAGGCCCGCCTTGTCATGTCGTGCTCTAGTGACTCCCTGTGGTAGGTTGAGTGCCTGCAAGCTCAATCATGGTTGTTGGCCGGAGAATGCATTCTCCTCCAAAAACCAAGATGTGCTTTGGCGGACACATTTCGAACATTGACTGACCCAAAACTGCTGAGGCAAAGTCATCAACTTGACAGGAAAATGGGGTAAACAATTGGGAGAGAAAGTTTGTCATCAATAGGTAATAATAATGTATTACAATTTGCTAAGCAATTTTCATTATAAAGTATAATCTCAACTTAAATAATAAAAAAATAAATGTTTGTAGGAATTAATCAAGCTGCAGTCTACCAAAGAGGAACTGAACAAGCTGAAAGAGAAAATGGCAAGGTTAGAAAAAAATTATTCAGGCTTTTGAGATCTTTAACTCTCCATTGCCTTTTAAAATTCATCATTGCCTGGTTGGTTATTTCCATAATTTTGCTGTGTTGGCAGTTCGGCAGGTGTGAGAGATGGAGGAGTTGGTGGTGGCGGTGATGGAGGCTGCGGTGGATGTGACTGTGCCAAGCGTGCCATGAAGGCAGAGCTGAGCCTGCTGACTCTGCAGTATGGGATGTGTCAACAGCACTGCTGGAGGCGCTACTACACCTCACCTGAGGGAGACCTCCTGGTCCAGGGGTAAAACAAGAGGAGCAGCCCAATACCCTACAACGGCAGAAAAACAAGTCACACTAAAGTCTATTTCTGCATGTGGAAATTGTTTCTGTTCATCGCAATTGCATAAACAATTTGCAAAGTAACAATGTTTTTGTGTGAATTGTTAAATTGTGTTACCTTCATCAATGAATGAGGTTTGAATTAGCACAAATATCCATGAGTCCAAATGTTAAAAAAAATAACTTTCCAGGGGGTGTTCCAATTTACGTGACTACGTCATTACGGTCCATAAGTGTCTGTTAATGTTGTCTATTTGACAATGCACCTCACCTGCCGATCTCTCAGCCAGTCACCCAGACATAATAACAACCCTTTAAGTTAATGAAGAAGTATAAACAAGTGTTATATTATTCCTGTGTTGACAGTCCATTATTGCCATTCCCTGTTCTTCAGGCCAGAGGCTATTCCTGAGAGCCTGATGAAGGTCCTGCAGGTACTGGAGGTGGACTACAGGGATATGAGAAGATTGGTCCTTTCAGGTGTACCCCTGGACCAGCTCAGACCCCTTTCTGTCAACTCTGAGACCATCTCATCAGAGACCACTTACATCCCTGCACTGGTAGACTTCTGGTACCTGTTTGTTTGAATGCATTTAGGTTTATTCTATCCAGGTTTCACCTCATGTCTTCTCCCCATTTCAGATTATTTACAAGTCTTTGGGAAATGCTATGGCTGGGTATGTATTGTATTCAATGGATGAATAAATTAACTGAATAATTGATGAATGAATAAATGAATGGCGTGGGCTATAGTTTTAATGTTACTATTTTAATTCAGTGCCTCAGATGGGAGCGCTCAGCAGTTTCAGGTAGAGAATGCTCACAGACTTGGTGGTGAAGGTAGTATGGGGATTGTTAATGAAGAGAGCCCTAAGGGAAAAGGGCCAGTGGTCCAACCCAATGCAGAGGATACAGTTGTCCACTGGAAGACTGAGGACTGTTCTTCTGAGAAGGCAGTCAGCCTCGTCCCCCAGAAGCCTGTGGTCGGTCGCTGTTCCAGGCCAGGTAATTTGACTGTTCATCTAGGCCTGTCTCAATAAAAAAAAAAAAGATTTTAGTGTGTTTTTTTTCTCCATATAATATACAATTTATTCTAATAAAATATAGTTAACTGAATGATGGAATATTACAAATGATGCATATTATCATAATAATTACTGTGCAGTTCGTAAGTAGTTGGACTGTGACTCAAGTTTTATTTTGGCTCTGTATTGCAGCACTGGCCTTGAAATGAACCAATGACTAAGTGGTTAAAGTGTGGACTTTCATTATTAATTTGGGGGTATTTGCATGCATTATACGTGAACCAAATACGAATTGCATCCATTTTATACCACTTTCTTAAAACATTCCTTCATTCTGTCGGTGCTTATGGACCTTTTCAATTTAAACCGCAGGTTCTGAATGGGTGCTTGCAGTCATTGTCTCATGTGAAGGTCTACTTGTGACTAAGTTTCAGCCTCCTATCGGTGTTCTGTTCGGTAACTGATGTGCTCTTGCACCAGTGGTCTTGGGACTAGATGTTTGTTCTAGGCTCAGGTTCGCACCCCCCATAGTGTGACCAATGAAATATGGATCTTGTGACGCTCTCCTACAAACCACCCTGTTTCTGGCACCCCCTCGACTTTATTGCAGATTTTCACACGCTGTTGGTTTAGATTTAGTTTTTTTATCGTGTTGCTTTACCTCTTCTCTGCCTCTCTGTGGTCCTCCCATAACACTGGGTAGTCGCGGTCCACCTCCAGTACTGAATATTCCGGTGGTGACTCCAAAAAAGCAGCACCTCTTGTTGACTCTTAAGATCTGTTCGGTGTCCTATGGGACGTTAGCCATCAAGCTGTTTCCCTACTTGGCAAAGATTCTCTTATTCTCAACACTTAAAAGGTGACCACAACCACGCCACTGAGGCTTGGTACGACGCGGAGGAGGACCTTGTGCCAAGCGCTGTAGAAGGCAAAAGTCTGGATGTGGGGGTGGAGGAGGAAGAACATGGCAAGTATTGGGCATATAAAAAAATGTGCAACAGATGTAATTTCTATTAACAGATGTTTTGAGTTTAGTTTCAATGTGCATTGTTTGGGATTGGACTTAATACTTGACTTTAACTAAATGATGCTGTATTTTAATAAAGACTTATGTACACAGAGGGGGCATTTTACCTAAGTATTACCTAAGTATAACCTGTTCATATGCACTGTTTAAAAAAACCTTTTAGGAGATTAACAACAAATATGAAAAGATTGTCATTGTTGGATTGTCTCTGCATGCAACTCACTCGGAACCCAGGGGGACATTCTATATACAAGGGCTTTTCTAACATCTCCATACTCAGCTTGTGGACTTGCTGCATAAGCCAACAACAGTTCTTTGGAGGAGATGTTTGTAAAGGTTAACTTTAAAACCCATGACTATGATTTATCAGCTGAAATTGATAATGTATGTGCCAAAATCAATTAGGGTTCCCCAATTTTGTGTTGCTTGCTTGAAGAGGCAGTCTAACAGTTACTTTAAGCGAGTTATGAACTTAGGTAGATTTTAGATATTTGTCCTGATTTTCCTTTAACTAATATCTCCTTTTAGAAGTTATTGGGTTGAAGGAGGAGGATCAGAGCTCGTTCCTCATGGTCACCGGCCTGCCCACCGAGGTTACCGAGGTAAGCTTCAGCCTGCCACAGTGTCTCTAATGCTTCGTAACCATCACACTGCTGCATGAAGCAGAGACATAACTGGCACGTTGTGGCAGATGTCAATCCTTTCAAAGGGTCCGCCCACAACAGAGTTGAGTCTCCGTTACATTAACATTTTAGCAGCTTAGCAGAAGCTCTTATTCAGTGACTTCTAGGCAGCTTATTCATCTTAAGATGGCATTGTGGGACAACCACACAACTCCATAGGAGTGGCCAAGAGACCAGAGGTAGCAGAACAAAGTGCTTGTTCGGGGATTTAGCTTTTGTCTCAAACCAAGGTGTGACAGTTCCAGTCACTGCTATGTAGGCAAGCACCACAGTCTTCTAGTGGATGCCATCTTCCTTGCTTCCGTGCTCTTAAGTGGATTAAATACAGGCGACTGAACTTGACATTGCAAGTAGGCTCAACCTTTGCAGTTATCCTGCCTCTGTTCTGAACACGGACAAAACAGCAGAGGTGGTGGTCGACTTGAAGACCCCCCCCCACACCCTTGAGATTCAGGGCTCATCTGAGTATAAATTCCTAGGTTCCATCTTTCAGGTCAGGTAAAAAAATGTCCCCCAGTTAACCCAGAACTGGCTCTACAAATCAACGGTATCCCCAACTCCACCACCACTCTCTGGTTCTGGTGACTCTTCCCCCGAAAGGCATTAGAGGGAGGACATCCCTGTGGCGATGAGCAAGACGGCAAGGGTGGACAGTATCTAGCCTACTGGTCACCTTCACGCCCCCAGGCCAGGCTACACTTAATTATAAATGGACAAATCACTGTGTGTTGTCTGTCACTAGCAACAGCTTTGCACCAAGTTAAATGTAGACTGGAAATGTATTTGGTGCAAAAAAGCCAACTGAGGTTCTGAATTGCCTACCCAAGAACCAGCTAACGTTCCCGTGAAGTTAGGACAACAGAGTCCCTGACAGAATGTGCTTTTAGCAGCAGGTCGAAAGTAAAAGGTTGCATGGAGGAAGTGAAAGGATAAAAAGTTACCCAGAAGTTTTGTTTTACTCCATTTTGACTTGGCTCACCTCAAGTCTCGTTGTGTGAGTCCCTTGGATCACGAGGGGAAGGCGACACTGGTCGAGGGGCAAGGGGAAAGTATGTGGAGGGACCCGTAAACATTTAAACCACAGAAGACAGTTTTTTTGGCGATTGCATTATTGTCCATTTCATATCAAAAATGTTTAGCTAGCTCACCATGTACAAGAAAGATGTGTTCATTGACTACTGTATCTTTTTTAGAGCTATGGCAGTAGGTCAAATGGATTTTGACTCATTTGTAATAATTTTTCTTGTGTGGAAAATGTTGATTTATACCCTGGTCTACTTTATTACCTGGTCCTTTCAACCACATTTGCACTACCGATGGTCATATGTCTATCTCTGACTCTCTACCAAATGGGGGAACATTTTGATATCTAGACAGCCACTACAACTTAGCCTACTGTAGCTGCTTTGTGGACCAGCTAGACTTATAAAGTAATAACAACAAGACATTTTATTAGCACCTTTAATATATTCCCCTTGTGTTAAGGAAAAGGTCATCTTTTGTAATCTTCCAAAATCAATGGAATCTCCGACAAGATGTGCCCTTAAAACATGATTTTTCCAAAAGTGATGGAATGTCTTCTTTTAGTGTGAGGAGTGGTTTGGCCACCAGAGTGCAGCAGATCCTAAAAGTTCCCTCTCTGTCTTTACAGGCAGAAATGATGCTTTGGTTTGAGAAATATCAGCCATGTGAAGTGAACATATCCACCTTTAGCAACAACATAAGGTAATTTAAATCCACAGTGTGCCTGCGAATTGAAACTGGAACATTTAAGCGAGACTATAAATAACTGCCATTTCAACATAACTCTGACAGCAGAATGCTTTGTATGATACATGTTTTCATCCCCTCAAATGAAGCAGTAAAGTACATGTCGATGTTTGTACTATAGGGTTGCCATAGTGACTGTGAGCGGTTCAGAAAGGGCTGACAGTGCTGTAAGCGAGATGGACGGGTGCCGTATGAAGGGACACACTGTACATGTACAGCACATCCTCAGACCCAGTATTGGGAGCCAGAGACTGGGTCAGAACCAGCCAGGTCCCTCAACCAGCATAGAGCCGGAGTCCTCTGGAATCATCCCAGGCTCCCAAAACTCCAAGAAAAGCAACATCCATACCACCATCCAACCAATGGTAAAGTGTTTCTCAACAGTTATTGTTCTTGGTTTGTTGTCAAGGACTGAATGGACACTTTGTTTTCCAGCTGTTCATGGATTGCCCCTATGTCGATGTGTCTTATCCATGTCTCTCTACTGTGTCCTTGGTCTCGTTGTCTGTAGGCCCTGCCTCTCCGCCTCCAGAAGCGCACCACTATCTGTGACTCCCCCACGGCCTCAGGGACCTGTGTGCCCCAGCACTACGCCACCATGGGTAGCTTCGATACAGTAATGGCGCGGCTGTCCGAGCGTCACCCGGACGTGGGGAGGCAGAGGATTGTGAACGCCCTGTTAGAGCTAAGGGCCGAACTCCAGGGGTCCCTCTGTGGCCTGCCCCTTAGCACTATTGTAGACATGACTTCTGACCTACTGAAACCATAAGGACTTGCACGTTTTCTCCATTCTGTGTTGTCTGTTAAATTCAAATATTGGTTGACTTTAGTTGTCAATGGTCTGTACCCAGAGCACTGTTTTGATTTAGTTCAGTGGAGTTGAACAACTACTATTACTCCACTCTATCCACTGTTTTGTGTCTCAGAGAGGACGTTTTCATTTATTTGCAATGGTTAATTTTACATTGTTCCTTAGAATTTAAAAAGGTTTAGTTGAAAAGCTCTGAAGGTTCTGTATTACATTAATAACAGTATTCTCACTAAGTGGAATGATAAAAATGTAATATGTTTGTGCCAATGTACGTAGAATTGTTTTAGTTAAATGTCAAATTTGTTAAGGAATATATGAAGCAGTTTTTTTTAAGAAATACAAAAAGGTTTTCTTTACATGCTGCAATGTATTGCCATCTGGGCTATTCGGTTCATTACAAAATCCCTATGTTTTGTAAATAATTTCCCTTTGTTTATTTGTTACCATAAATAAGACTTTCATTTGGTAATTGTGTGGGTTGTTTTGTGAATTTTGAGTAGTTTAATCCACACCATCATCCCAAACTGTCCCTGGTGTTCTCTGTATGAGCGCACCTCATAGTCTTTTACGTTACCACGCGTTTGCTTCTGGCCAACAGTGGTGCATGCGCCCGGATTTTTGTTGACGTGTGTTGCTGAGCTACATTCACTTACCAGCCCTGTAGAGTTAAAAACCATGGTTTTACTGCGCATGCAAAAGCGGCGGTGATTGTACGAACATTCGATCATAAATATTTGCTGTATACACACGATTGTATATTACAAGAGCTAACCGAATGAATGAATGAATGATCACGTGTCTGTTTACTTTGCTCAGTCGGGTTATATTGGCTAAGCTTAGACAATGGTGAAAGGCAGGACTATATTTGATGTCTTACTGATATAATACAAAAGATTGGCTACTTACGGGAATAACACATATTTAGACTTGGCCAAAAGCTTAATAAAATATCCAAAATCTTGACATGACTACAGCTCACATTTTTGGTAATAATTACAATTAGCTGCAAATACTTTATTAACTATTGCTCGTCAATATTATAAATTACAGTGTCTACTGTGTAAGTAGTTTTGAGGCGGTAAACAAACCAAAGGCTTCAAACATAATCCTCAACCCCCATCTCTAGCGAATGGGCGGGACTTCACTTCGGGAATGACGAACACTAACTTAGTCTGGTGAAGCTATTCAAGGGAGTTACAATTCTACATTTGGGACAGGCAACGAACCGCAGCTTCTATATTTATATTATCCAAGGGAATTATGCAAACTGGATAAAGTTTATGGGACAACAAAAGCAACAGTGTCAGCGATGGGGGTGAACTACGGACAGTATGGTAGGCTGGCTCTGCATAAATGTGCAAAAATCACAGTCCTTGACTTTTGAACAGAGTATTTCTAAATATGTTCTTACTGTCTGGCGGAGATGATTCAGTGCAATAGTGAATTCTAAATTTTGTTTGAAGGCGTTTTTATTACGAGTCTGATTCGCTTCGCCGGAGTTCAAATGGACAAAGAGACTGATTTGCTATTCTGCACCTACGGAGCAGACGGAACGTGGATCTAATGAGAGGTTTGATTTCAGTGTCACAAAACGACTTTTAAATAAAGGCACCACTACGACAAAATGATGTGGAGCCCATGGCAGTTGGTTTACCGTACAGCTATTGGCTGCATGGTTCTGGAAATACTTATTCACAATGTTGCTCAAGGTAAGAAAGCGTTTTTGTTCCCACGTTGTTTTTCTTACGAAAGTTCCCCTGCATTGGCATATAATGGCTGACTATTCCATGGATAAGTGTTCTAAGATGATTTTCGGGAGGCAATTCCTCTATAGTGTATTAACAATGGGAAAGTTAAACTGGCCGCGGAATTCTTGCATCAATTGCAGTGTTGCGGTGTAGCCTACTCGATTGCTTCCTTTAAAAAGTATCTGGTGTGGCTTAAGTGTTTTTTGAATTGATGTAATTGAACAATATAATTGAAGTGCAAACTATATTTGAAGACATTTCTGAACAAAGGTTACCAGTCCTTTAATCGATTTAAAAATCGGTTGTTTCACTAACGTCGAAGAAATCGGAATTGCCATATCCCAGTACCGCTTGAGCAAGAATCAGACTGAATACACCGTATCGAAGTTTAAGTCCATAGCCCATATAAACATTGATATATGTTGTAGCCCTGTATATTTGTCAAACAGTTGCTATTTATTATTTATTATACTATTTATTATTGGTACTTTCTCATCAGGCCTGAATGTTTGTATGAGTGGCAGCGCTACATCCTGTGAGGAATGCCTGCTCATTCACCCAAGCTGCGCCTGGTGCGCTCAAGAGGTAGGGCACGTGCCACCTTCATTCTACATGTATTTACTTCCACCACAGTGACATTGTGAGTGATCCTCACACTGCATTTCTAAATGTGACATGGTGAACCCAACTGCTGACTGACTGTGAAAAGGGTTGTGCAATATTCAGAGTTCACAAGCTAAAGAAAAGATGGCAGATGAAGGCATGTTGTCATGAACCAAAAGATGTAGAAGTGCACCTGTGCGTTGGTGTTCTTTGTTGGTATTGAACTGTATACATCGGTTTTCATTTGGGTAGACCTACAATAGCATTATAGAAATGAAAAAGATGGAGAGTTCCCCTGTCTTTAATTTTTTCTTGCCATACTCATCTGAAGCCTAGGGGGAGGATTTTCATCTCCTCCTCCATGTTTAATAATGGGTGCCTTTATCTTTGTTCTTCCTTTAGGAGTTTGGCAGGGTACGCACCCTGATGTCACGGTGCGACCTGAGTCAGAACCTGCAGAAGAGAGGGTGTGAGGCCTATAACATAGAGAATCCCAGAAGCACCACCAGGGTAGTGAAGAGCGAACCACTCAGCTCCAAAGGCTCTGGTCCCACCCAGTATGATGTGATTCAGATCATGCCCCAGAAGATCTCCCTGAGTCTCCGGCCAAGTAAGCCCCCTCTTCTGGCCTAATGGTCAACGTAGGCCTTTTGCATGACATTAAAACTGTCAGTGTTTTGCAAAGTCAACAGCCTTTCAACCATAGCTTGTAGGGAGACATAAGCTGTATCATCCCTGTTGTCATATCTTGTTGAAATCAGAAAACGACGACGTCTTAGAATATATTGAATGTGGTGCAACAGTGTAGGGTAAACGTAGAATACATCGCTAATTAATAAATGTATGTGCCACTAGGTGATCAGACGTCATTCAAGGTGCAGGTGCGTCAGGTGGAGGACTACCCCGTGGACCTCTACTACCTGATGGACCTGTCTTTGTCCATGAAGGACGACCTGGACAGCATCAGGAACCTGGGGACCAAGCTGGCCGATGAGATGAGGAAACTCACCTCAAACTTCAGACTGGGCTTCGGCTCATTCGTAGACAAGAACATGTCCCCGTTCTCCTACACAGCCCCAAAGTACCAGGACAACCCCTGCAATGGGTGAGAACTTAGGAATGGCTGCCAAGAGCAAGCTCATCAGTTAGGGGATCGATTCATGAATCAAATAGGCAGTGTGGCTGAACCGTTTGTGTTCATGTTTGGATTTTGAGTCAGTGTTATGAGAATATTTCATTATAGATTATGTATTTCCATTAAGGTGTGGCCAATGCTCAGAGTGGTTGTGCAAGAAAGAGGGAAATACCTTTATCACTGTGATCACTAGCCAGTTCTATTTTGCACCTTTTATATAATTTATTCAAGAATCATTTTTATCTTTCTAAGTGATCTGTTTCATTAAGACTTCAAGAGATACTGTCCTCCCCATATGCAGAGTCAGTAATGTTAAGGCTTGTTATGAAGATGATGACAGGCTAAAAGGGAACAGAATAGGACATAGAGGCAGAAAAGGGGCTACCCACACATCAAACGCACCACATTTGCCCCAGAGGTGAGATTACACAGCATTAACTCACGCATCACTTCCCAACTAGGTTATGCCCTGCATGTGGTGTGTCACAGTCAAAACAGCCAGTACTGCAGGAGAACACTGAGTTTGAAATAACACTAATTTAACAATGATTATAATGTCCCTTTTTAGAATTAGCTTTTTAGAAAAATCTAAATTTCATCCTGTTTATGGGGAATCATTTTGTATTGTTTTTAAATCTATTTAATCTATTAATCCGGGTAGATCAGTCTGTTCATTGGTGTTAAGGTGTCAATGTGTATATTCTTTCTAGTGAAAGGAATTTCAGGAAAAATAAATCGCTACATTTGTTCCTGTTATTTTTGGTAAATTAACACATTTATTGCATTGAAAAATATTTACTTGAAGAACACTGCAACTTCTTAGTTTGTCAAGGCATGACAGCACAAATGTGACAAATGGTACTTCTGCTGCCAAACTTTTTCAAGAGTTTTTATGGAATTGTCACTGGAAATAATTAAAACGAGTCATTGTGTATAGAGTTGACTGGTCTGTTTTGTTTTTTATATACACAAAAGGGAACAATCTGACTTCACCTGGATGAGATACTCCATCCATGTGCCAGATGGGCAGGGTTTCCACTTTTGGGATGAGTTAATTGGCCAGATTGTTCTAAACACAAAAAGCATTATTATGCAGTATGTGTTTTAATACAAAGTGTCCTCTGGAGTTCACAACATTTATTGGAAACATTCTCTTTCCACAGATACAAGCTGTTCCCCAACTGTGTCCCCTCCTTCGGGTTTCGCCACCTCCTTTCCTTGACTGACAAAGTGGATCGCTTCAACGAGGAGGTGCAGAAACAGATGGTGTCTCGCAACAGGGACGCTCCAGAGGGAGGCTTTGATGCCATCCTGCAGGCTGCTGTCTGTAAGGTGGGTTGAGACCAGGGTGCACCAACTTGATTGGGTGGCATGTCCACCTATAACCCTGATGATCATTTTAAGGCCTAACCAATTAGTACCAGGTTTTCAGTGAGTGGTTAGTGGTCAGTCAGGTATACTGATATAACGGGTGAAGCCCTCCAGCTCAGGACTCAAGCTCAGGCTTCCTCCATAATAATCGAGGATATTGATCACCTGTCTGCCGCCAGCTCTAGTTGGCTTGTATCTTTGGTATTCTAACTAGGTATTGGAGCCAAAGAGTTAAGTGTGGCAACGGGGTGTATCTACTCAGAATGTGGAGCTGCTGTCCAGAGCCGTTGGTAAGATGAGCAATAAAAGCTATACAAAAAAAGCTGTCGGATTCGTCAGAAATGTTTCCTTTAATTGGAGTAAAATCTTAATCAAGAAAACATGGCTTTCTTTAAAATGTCAAGATTTTGGCACTGCTAAAAAGGAGGATTATTTGAGCCAAAGAAATCTCCAAAGTTCAAAGTTGGAGTATTAAAGAAATTATTTTTCCAAGGCTCCAGAACTACAATTGGATGCCACCTCCATGAAATCAAGCTAATGTAATCAAGCTATTTGGATGTCTTGACAGAAGATAAACTACGCTCATCAAAATTTGTGCCTGAAGTTTGCCAAACGTCATTGGAAGTTAGTTTGGAACCGTCTTCTATGGTCATATGGTACTTCTACTAGATTTGATTTCTTAAAATATTCTAGAGGTGCCAATAATTGTGAACATGTTTTTGATGTTGAAAATTCGTCTTGATTTCCATAGTTAATGGTTTGATTTTATAGAAATGTTTTAGTGTATGATCAATCTGATTAATGATAATGACATTTTGTATTGGTGTTTTTTGCTAATCTTAACCTAGGTGTCCAATAATTCAGGAGGGCACTGTATGTCTTAGTCCAGTCACAATGGTTCACACTGTACACTCTGAGTGCATTCTGCCCACTGTTCCACATTGCAAGCACTTGGCTGTAGTACCTGAACCCAGGGTCCTTAACACATTTTGTCTACAGGGCTTATCATGTCACGTAGTGTTCCCCCGTCCAAAAAACATCCTGCGTGCAATACAATGGTTTTCAATAACCTATTTACCTATTAGCTCACTGTATTCAGTAGGTGCTGTTTTGCTAGAATAGCCTCACTGAACAAGTTTGCTATGTTCCACTAATACAGGTTTTCCCTGATACAGGCTACAGCATGACCTAAAACCCTTGTTTTGTCCAACACAACTGCCTCCATATTAGCTTGTAGGTGGAGCTCACAGAGCTGACTAAAGACTTATTACCATCTCTCTACCATGCATACCATCTCTCTACCATGCTGTTAATGTCAGAGTTCACCATTTTCATTGTACTTAACACAACACTTATTGTAGGATACTTTATGTAAATTATTTGAAGCAAAAATTAAAGCTTAGTTACCACTTACACTAAGTATGTTAGAGTTACCTTGGTTAACTTTGATATTTGACATATTTTGACATTGAAAGTTAAATAGCTCACTAGCTGTCAACCTCTGTTTAGGCTCTTTATACAGGATTGAAGTCTAGATTATTGCACAGGTCTTGTTCTCACATCACGTGGCACATGTCTTTACCCACACAGGCTGCATTCTGCATGGTCCATGAGACTGTCAACACTGAATGAACACAATACATTTTTTATTTTAACTGTGTGACCATGTCACCTGGATACCAAGCATTAGCTGTTCAGGATAGGACACCTTCTGCATATGTTCTCCTCAAAAGGATTTTAATGAAAGATCTGGATTCCTCAAATCAGTGTTGATTTTCTATCGGACAGGTGTCAATAACGTTTCTATATAAAACAAAACAAAAGAGCAGTTTATTTAGGTAGCATATAACATAAACAAGCCAGACACAGACTGTGGCAAACACTGTCGCAATCCGCTACGAAAGTTACGGCGTGGCTGCCCATAGATTGGCGTATTTCAATCGCGCTGCCTATGAATGGGTTTGGTAGCCTGTTTGCTTAACAACTGGCGGACAAACGGTCCAATTTGTGTTCTTTCCAGCCACTCCGGCTACAGTATGTCTTCATAATTATAACAACGTGTCACGGATATAGCTAGATAGGTGGTTGACATGCAACTTATTTTGCACAAATCCATTTTGTGTGTGCACCTTATTTTTGCTGATACAATTACCGGAGCTAAAACGTAGACGGAGGTAGCATCAATGCCCACAGGGTTTTTATTTCTGCTGTTCAGCAGTGAGATGACACTATCCTGATCTAACAGTGAGTAAAAAAGAAAGATAAATGTTCAGAAGCAGAAGGGAGGGTGGGGACCGTCAGCAGTTGAATATGTAGCCTGGAGAGAATAAATACATGCCCAGAAACCTCTGGGTCTTAAGCAAGTCAAATAAATATTTTCTAAAGGCCCACGGAAAGTTTATTCCTCGTCCACTGCCTATTTTCTTCCCGGTTTGTGTACCTAATGAACACAAGTCACTAACCTTATTATTAATTAGATGCACAGAGAGGTGGAAGCAGCAGGAGTTTGAGCAGCTGAACAGGAAGTTTGGTCTGGTGCAGCTGGTTAAACAGAGACTACTGACTAACAAAGAACAGGTCCAGTCTTATCCCAGTGTCGGACTGTTAATTGTATTTTACTGGAAGAGATTTCTCTCCCTTCCCAACCATGTAATTTGGTGTAACAGCTTGAAGAGGCCAGAAGTTGTGTGGTTCTTCCAGTACATTTCTTACACTTTTGTTTTACTTTGTTACTTAGCATATTCTAGTACTACTGATTTGTTTGTTTGCATTTCAACCATTTAGAAAACTTAGCCATAACTGTACCTGTGTTCCCATAACAATAGTTTTCCTTAAAGAAAATGTCAACGTGAAATGGGTCAGCTTGCAAGAGTTTAACACGTAGTAAATAACTACAATTTCCGTTAAAACACTGATTTGAGTCATGTCATAGCTGAACACGACAAGAAATATACCTAGAATGCTACAATGTTATTCAACAATGCTTCTGTATACCAATCGCCAACCTACATCTTTCCATTGTGTACTAAAGCACAGTGTTTACAGGCTGAGCATCACAAACAGTTGCCTTTGTATGCCCATGCACTGGTCCGGTTTGTTTAGTGTCATGTCATTACTCCGCCCTGTGTTGACACCTATGCTTAATCTGCTGCTACGCTGGCCTATCCCTTCTCTGTTACTCCCTTTGTTTATTAGAGGTTGTCAAAACACAAAAAAACAGGATTTAATGTCCTGGTTTATTGAAGTGATCGTGTTTTACAGGGGTGGGAACTGTTATGGTTGTACCCTGATCCTCTATCCATTTCTCAAGAGTAATCAGTTACTGTTACAGTTATTCTGTTTTCGATGTCAGCATTCCAACATGTTCTTGTCTTTCGTGCTTATCTCCTGGGCCAACATAGGTAAAGGTGTTGTGGGAGATGTTTGGTTGGGAGACAGAAACTAATTAAGACAATGACTGTTGCACTGGTAATTTCTCACAGCTTTCTTATATGCACATTTTTTTTGCATTTGTGCTCGAGTGTCTGCATATGAAATTAGGTCTCACTTAAAAAGGAGAATGTGGCTAAAAGGGCTAAAAGAAAAGCTGTTATATTATATTTCTATGCTTTTAATCCTATCCAATTGCTGAAATCCAGTTAAATTACTTTTAAAGAAATGGGCCTACAGGGTTTACCAACTTACAGAAATGCACAAGCTACAGCAAAATGGAAGAGTCTAATAAAATTTTGACTCCAACTAGGTATCACATACGGTCAGTTAATTGACCAGTTATCTTCCCTTGTGCAGGAGAGAATAGGTTGGAGAAAGGAGGCTTTCCACCTGCTGGTGTTTGCCACAGACGATGTGCCTCACCTGGCCTTGGATGGCAAGCTGGGAGGCCTGGTCCAGCCACACGATGGAAAGTGCCATATGAATGAAAAGAATGAGTACAGCGGCTCCACCGAGATGGTAAGACAAGGCTTTGTTACAGTTTAGCCATTACAACATTCCTACTAGCATTGTGCTGCTAGGCTAATTATCAGTACATTAAAACTAAGTCCCCATTTAGCAACCTCGAAACTTTGTGCCTCTTTACACTACAGTACTTTCATTGAGATTAACAAGACTTTTCAAGTTTTGATGTAGCTTCCTGACAAATTTTACTGGTTGACTCAAGTAATGTTTATTGTTGCACTATAAACTTCTGAACATTGTGTGCCGCCCCAGTTAGTAGCATCCCTATTCCCTTTAACGTCCTATGAAGTTTGGGTGGCTAATCTACAATAGCTAGCAATGCTAAAATAAACATAACATCATTCATGGTATGGTTTATGTGACTGTAAGACTTCAGAAATGCTGACCTTAGGTCAAGCTTAGATGTAAAATGGTATGATGTAATGTCCTTTTCAAAGAGACATTGAATGTGTGGATGTGTTGCACTTACTGATATGCTCCTGTCGAGTTGTGAGTAGAAGAGTGTATTTAGATATTACTTAAATGTAATATAAATTGAAATGGTGTCCCCTTATCTGTGGTTTATGTGAGTAGGGCTTTTGGGACAGATGATTTGCTTTTGAGGTTAACATCAAAGGCTAATGATAACCCTTGAGACAGCTTTTTTAAACACTGGTCTGATTTTTGATGATGACCAGAACAGGGCAGGTTGTGATAAGGTGGAATTCAACATCAGCTGACTTTTGCCAGTTCTCTCAGTCTGTCTGGTACTGCTTCCAGTAAAGCTGAAACTGACTTTATTGGGAACCCACTTAATGTCTTATTGCTACTGCTTATCTCCTGACGGCCTTAGGATGCTGAAAGGTAAAGCTGTAATTACCTTTGGAAGATTACGGAGACAGCAGTTAAGGGGTGTGTGTTGCAGTCTTGAGCAGAAATACAAATAGTAGTAGGAAGTGGTAAAAGCAGATTTCTGTTCTAAAACATCTGAGGAGGCTGATTCATCCCTGTTTAGTGAACACACAATCCATTCCAATTAATGTTAAAGAGTAATTTAATAGAAAAGAATCGTGACTCAGGTTACCATCATAATAACTCAATGATTGCTCCACAGTCATCCGAAAGTAATCAATTTAGATTTGATTAAATAAACAGTACCAGTCCAAAGTTTGCACACACTTACCCCTTCACTTGATGAAACCTGGACATTTATGTGTATGTATTAGCAGTGCCTTGAGAAAGCGTTCAGACCTGTCCTTAGGTCATGGATGGAATATGCCTCCCAGAGCAGAGCTCAGTGAAAACCACAGAGGGTTCGAAGTTGCATGAAAGTACTTGAGAGAAAAAAATAACAGGACTTACTGGAGCAATTTGAATTGCGTTCCTTGCTTAATTATTTGGGTGGGGAGGCCATTCTTTGCTTCGTTGGACAGGAATGTAAAAAAATAGAGGAGTGTTTGCTGAAAGAGCAGTAGGTCATATTCCAAGCCATGCCAGGACATTGACATTTGAGTGGAGGTAGCGGTGAACACCAATGGACCACTATGGCCCACTATTTCCGATTTCTCAATTACTGACCTTATACTCTGTCCACTATCACCATTCAGTACTCTGCTGAGCTTTACTGTAGAGTTCTAAATGAATGGACCAAAACTACTTCTGGCTCCTTTGTCCTCCTTTCTGCTGGTGAGAATGAAAATATCAAGGGACTAATGTAAACAGGCCACAGGAATCAGAGAAGCATTAACTTCCTGTCACTATCTTCTGGGCGGAGTGATAACGTGGAAGCTAGTCTTGTGAGGACTTGACAAAATCCCTTTAATATTCTCCCATGTGTTTTGTCTGCAGGACTATCCCTCCTTGGCTTTGTTGGGGGAGAAGTTGGCGGAAAACAACATATATCTTATCTTTGCTGTGACAAAAAGGCACTATGTCATTTACAAGGTATTTGTACTTGTGTATTTGCTTTGTTGTGGCCTTCGATTGTGTTAATTACTGCAAGTATTTTTAATTTTTTTCCCTGATGCTTATAAAGAATTTCACAACACTCATCCCTGGAACCACAGTGGAGATTCTCGACGCGGACTCCAAGAACATCATCCAACTCATTGTAAACGCTTACAATGTAAGTAAAAGACCGTCCTCCCATTTAGAGCAGAACAGATTGTGTGTTCTAGAGGAGGGAGAATGAAGCGGCAGGGCCAGTTACCAGACCAGGGATGCAACTCCCACCCCAGAATGTGACGAATAGCTGGAAATGAGCTTTGAAAATGCAAACAGTTTGTTGGAGGCAATGTTTTGAAACATCAAAATGTTTTTGATGTCGTTTGCAAAGATTTGTGCCCTGAAGAACCCTGGTGCGTAACCGATAAGAGGGTGTTTTTAATGATTTGGCATTGTGAAGGGAAACACTCACTCATGTCCTCTGTGCACAGGATAGCCATGGTTCTGCAACTTCATGGTCACTATACAAAGCTGGTTTATGGCACACCCTGTCTGAGACACCTAGTCACCAACGCAAAGAAAATCCATTCCCTAATATCAGTCGTTTGAAGGGAGAGTTGTTGAAAGGCTTGAAAGTCGTTTTTGAAGGGTGGGAAAAGGGATCTGTGTTCTTCTATTTTAAAATGGTAATGCAATTTTCCCTTGGTTATATGAAACTAGAAATGACACATTTATGGGAAAGCGCAGAGATTTAAATCACCACCAGTTTTCAATTTGTGTGTCATGTAAAAGAGTTAAGAACATACTGTACTTACTGTAAGCTCACTCCATAAATGCTTTGAAATATTGCCAGTGGGGCTATCCAATTGATACCTTTTGCCCAGCTGAAACGGTTAGGAGTACAGTCGCATACTTTGGAAAGCTGAGGACCTCCAGTTTGTGGACATTGTGGGGGAAGCAAACTGTCAGTGGAGAAAGAAATACTGTTGTGGCAGGGTTGATATCAATTTTTCTAAGTCTATAATCTTTTCTTCTACCAAAGTTAAGTCATGGCCTCACATGATCTTTAATTATAATGTGAAGGTGGTTTTTATAACCGTCAGAGCAGACACTCTCATAATCCATTCTCAGAGCATCGATCTTCATCTTTTGGACATTTCTGCTGTCAGCTGACCAAAACCTGACCCTAGATCACAGAGAAGCAACTATTCCACTGTGTGTCAGCTTTTAAGTGAAGAAATAAATTATTTCTCGGTCTGTTTAGAATACTAGTTTTACGTATTTGCCTGTTTTGGTCAACCTCCCCCAAAACATTCGTCAGTCAAGCTGCGTGGTTTTTGTCAGTCAGTCAAGCATTTTCTCTTTCTGTGGTTGAGAAACAACAAATTGTTTTTGCATAGTGAAGGACAAGGACACGAGAGTTAAGTCTGGAACTGATAATTATGTCAGGCACAAATTCTGTGATCTAGTCTACTTTCCGTTGACTTCACAAGATTGCATCACATTTGGTTTGTATCATGATACTATCTTTGTTGATGGTTGAGAAATTTGAACGCGTAAGCAGTTTAGCTTTTTAACACATTGCTAACCGAGAAGGAAGATGGTCATTCTCAGTTCACTGTGTTCTTTCTCCAACAGGCCAAATGGGGCAGAGATCAATCTTGGCATCATCTGTCCATCAGTCATGGTTCTGATTAGTCCCTTTACAGTGTTTTACATTTGTAGCTTTGATGCGCTGGCGAGAATACACACTGCTGCATGAAGCAGAGACATAACTGGCACGTTGCAAACAAAGCCAGGCTGCAGTGCGCACGCTCCAAACCCATTGATGTCTACTGAACCGATGTGGGTTTGCGGGGGCATTAGAAAAGACCTAATTAACAGCTATAAATCTTGCTTAACCAATACATTGTATTTCTTCTCCAATTCTGTTTCTATCCTGACTGCTAACATATTGGAAAACAGGATTTTCTAATTAGTTTTATTATAAAAATGCTGAGTGGTGGTAGATTCTGTGCCAGGGTTACTGGAAACATTTAACATTGAAATAGTATGGAAACCTCCAGGGGACCTCTATACCTACTCTGATACACACAGAGGAATTAATAGTTGGTCTATAATTCAGTCTTTCATCCCTGTTGACTAGTGGACAGTCTTGTGTGTTTTGTAAGTTAAGTTGACTACTTTTGTGTCGTTTACACCCCCTGACCCCCCCATGTCCTCTCTCCAGAACATCCGGTCCAAAGTGGAGCTGACTGTTTGGGACCAACCCGAGGACCTCAGTCTGACCTTCACTGCTACCTGTCAGGATGGACAACCTCTGCCAGGCCTCAGGAAATGTGCTGACCTCAAGATCGGAGACACGGTGAGTGTCTCGTCTTCACAGCCTGTTTAAAGCGATTGTCAGTCTGTCAGTATGTCCTGCTGTTCAGTAGTCATTCCAGTAAATCTCGGAATAGTAATATGGGGGCGGACCTTATTGGTTGTTGGAGAATATTTCAGAAGAATTCCTTATCTCCTCACTGCTTTGCTATCTTGGCTTAACATACCGGATGTCTACAGGAAATAACCTAGTTGTAATGTTATGGTCATGGAGTGCATAGTGCAGCCCATTGTAACAGGATGAAATTACAGCCTGTTGAAAGTACCTTCATGGGATATAGTATTCATCTGACCTAGTGGCCGTTCTCTACAAAGCAAGTTGTGATTTGGATGTTCTGGCTATTTCTGTCCTCCTGCTGTGATAGTTCCCATTTTGCTCAATCAAACTGTAGTTGTCCAGAGACAGTCTGTGGCTATTTTAATAAAATCAGGTGATATTAACCTTGTGTTAAACTCTACCGGGCCTATCCTTCTCGTTTCTTCTTACCACAGGTGACATGAGTAGACTGCTAACTGAAAGCATTTGTAACATTGTCCCCAAAAACCAAACAGGTGCCAAAAATACTGAGTTAATTCACTCTCTGGAACTCCATTACCTCTGGACTCCTACCAACACACACACACAATATTGTCTTGGCAGATATTGTCCAGACAAAGGTCATCCTCTTCCTGGGATAGATTAGATTGGATGAGATTCAACTTTGTCACTGAACAAGTACAGTGCAACGAAATGCAGTTAGCATCTAACCAGAAGTGCAAATAGAAGATTGCAGAAAATTTACAAGTATTAAGTGTATGTATATTACAAGTGGAATGTATATATGTGCAATGAAGGCAAATGCAATACTAAATGTAAAATTAAAGCAGATGAGGGCAGAAAATGTACAAATGTATTAAGTATAGTGAATGTTACAAGTGGGATAATAGTTGTGCGGGTACAAATGGCAATTCTGGATGTGCGATGGAGGCAATTTGAAGGAGTAAAGTAGCGTGTGCCACCGGGATTCAGAGATGGCAGCAATGAGGTCCCAGAGGTAGACCTGTATATGTAACAACTGTAAAAATGTGTGCAATGAGGCAAATTGAATGTGCAACTGAAAGGCAGGGATAGCAGAAGTGAGGTTCCTGAGGTAGAACTGTACCTGTAACCACTGAAAACGTCCATTATCAGACTATACGAGGTAGTGTCAGAGCAGTAAAAAGGGAGTAGTGCAACAAGGCCCCTGTGAGGGGAGGTGGGTATGGTTAGTGTTGGGTCACAGAGTTCAGCAGGGTTACAGTAGATGGAAAGTAGCTGTTCCTGAGCCTGCTGGTGTGGGACCGAAGAGACCTGTATCGCCTGCCTGATGGTAGGAGGGCAGTTTGTGGCTTGGATGTGAAGTGTCTCTGATAAAGCCGCTTGCCCTGTGCAGACACAGCTTGCGCTGGAGGTCTATAATGGCTGGGGGCTGGGCACCGTTGATGTGCTGTGTGGTTTTCACCACCCGTTGTAGGACCTTCCGGTCGGCTACGGAGCCACCGCTAAACCACACTGTGGCGCGGTTAGTCAGGATGCTGTCGATTGTGCAGTGGGTGTCGTGACCAACTGAACTCTCATTTGTTATGATTTGTTGTCTGCTTCTGAATGCAGCAATTGGAAATCAGTTCCAATTGTAAGGGTTGTCACTGGGAGATGGGGGTAGCGGGATAACAGGAGGAGACTGTTGTTGCTGGTGGTTTGAGTCGCATTGTGTTGGTGCCATTTAGGTGGAATTCATTTTCCATTTTCCTTTGTTTTCGCGTAACCGAACTCTTCAGAATGTTCAGGTGACCTGGGCTCGACATACGTTGTGATCGCTTGGAATTCCACACGGGTCAGATCCTCAAGCCCCTTTACATTGATCTCGCGTCTGTTGAAACTCTTAGGACGGGGCTCATATGAACACGCCACCAGACAGAGATCCGACCCTGTGGAATTCTCCTCCCAGTACCCCAGTGTCTCCCCCGCCGATTCCTTCATTGTCTTAACTGAATGCGGTGTTGTGGTGCGGGCGACTGGGAACTATTGAATGGGGAAACCCATCTCACCACGGCCAGGGCAAAGGCCCTAGCTCTGTCTTTAGTCTGAAGATTGCGGGGTTTGACGCACAGGCCTCCGAGTGCCAATCGGGGTCCTCCTAAACAGCTCCAGTGCTCTTTCTAAACGCCAATCTCTCCTCGATTCATTGAATCCTTTCGCCTTGACGAGCCGCGTCAGTCCGTTCCCTTCGCTGGTGCCGTTTTAAAGGGAGTTCCAGGACAGGCACTTCAAGGGATTGATTGGAAGGCGCATTGGGAAAAGAGCCCATGTGTCAGTCACAGAAATAAAGGACCCTGTTCCAAAGTAGTGGACTGTGTAGGCGAGCAGCAGGCCATTTGGGATGCAGACTTTGGGGATCTGGCTGCGGGCTCCCTGAGAGGCCTGATGCTGCATGTCAATTATCAAAACGTCCTTAACAAAAAGGTTTGCTGTAACCAGAGACAATGGAAGAACAAAGAGCAAAAGAGTAGAAAAACAAGCCCAGATCCTTTTCACTGCAACTCTCGCTCTCTCTCAACACTAAATATATCTCATGCATACAGATTGGGCTGTTAAGCCTAAAACAACACACTCCCTGTCTTTTCGTTTCTGTCTCAGGCTGTATGTTTTTGAATGCCGCAATCCTACAGGCATTTTAATCAAATACTTGCTCTCTGTTACTGTGCTTTGCAGAGAAAAATGGGTTGTCACAAGAATGCTATTAGACTTTTTTTCTCCATGGTAACAGTGATCAACTGTAAAGACAAGCTTATTCAGGATCATGAGAATCAAATTGAATTCTTTGGCTGGAAATTCACAAAGAAGACAGGCCCTAAACATTCACCCCAGAAAATTTCCATTTGGGGAATACCTATTTAGACCGGATGCAGCTATGATTGCCTAAATTACACAATTAAACTGTTCATATAAAAACATTATTTCCCTTTTGGTAAAAAATAAATAAAAATAGCTATATTATTTCATTAAAAAAATAAAAATTCCCCCCAATATTCTGTGCTTTTTTCTCTCTTGAACAGAAATGTAGGATTTTGCTTGCTGTCATCTGCCATGGGTTTGTTTGAGGGGAGATATTCTCAAGTCTTCTAAGTGAAGCCAGTTGAATAAAGGGTGGGTGCCATTTTTCAATTTGCACTCAGAAGCTTTCTGTTGACCAGTATAAATTCTGCATTTTACAATATGTTTCCGTTTTCACCCACTTAATTTTTGATGAGTAAATGTTGCGAAACTCGATCATTCCAGTTTTAAATAAGATAAATTGACTTTTTTAATGTTAAAATGCAATACATTTACATATAGGCCTTTTAAATGATCGTCCAGTTTACAGAAGCTGATTGCTTGGCCCTTGATTTATTTTGAGGGGACAAGTGACAACTTTGCTTACTTGCTGGGTTAATATCACCCACAATTAAATGCAAACTGCCTAAAAGTGGTGGTCACAAATTGTAAAATGTAGATGTAATTTTAACTTTCAAATCCAAAGTACCACAGATAATCAAATGTTAACAACAACATATTAAGAAAATGCATGCACCTGCATCTCCTCTTACACTCAAACGCCTCAGTTACTACCCAACTACCAATCCAGTCGGTTGCTCCAACCTCCCAGTCGTTTTCAACCTGTGGGCTAATAGGCACAATGCGTTACGATTGAACGTCTTTGCATTCGGCACTGATTGAGGTAAACTGAGGTGAATGGAATTCAATACCGTCTGATCCTCTTCTCTCTCCCAATCACAGCATTCAGGTCCTGTGGTTTGGATCTACTACTTACTGCTAGTTTCCCTAACGAGCCACATGATTTAAGGAGCTGGGTTCCTCGTGATTCACATGTCCCCTAAATCTCATTACCTCGTTAGGAAGAGAACTTCGTAGTAGATGAGGTAGAGACGAGCCAGCCATTGACCCAGAAGAAAGCAAGAAAGCCAGCTGAGAGAGATCCATATACACTAGCGTTCAAAAGTATGGGGTCACTTGGAATTCTTCCTTGCTTTTGAAAGAAAAGCTAATTTTTGGTCCAATAAAATAACATCAAATTAATCAGAAATACAGTGTAGACATTGTTAATGTTGTAAATGACTATTGTAGCGGGAAAGTTCGGACTTCTTATCGAATGTCTACATAGGCATATAGAGGCCCATTATCAACAACCATCATTCCGTTGTTCCAATGGCACAATGTGTTTGCTTATTTAAAAGGCTAATTGACCATTAGAAAACCCTTTTGCAATTCTGTTAGCACATAAAACTGTCCTTCAGAATAGTTGCCTCTTCACTGTTGACATTGAGACTGGTGTTATGCAGGTATTATTTAATGAAGCTGCCAGTCACTCTAATGTATTTGTCCTCTTGCTCAGTTGAGCACCGGGGCCTCCCACTCCTCTTTCTATTCTGAGCCAGTTTGTGCTGTTCTGTAAAGGGAGTATTAGAGCTTCAGTTGTTTGGCAATTTCTCGCATGAATAGCCTTCATTTCTCAGAACAAGAATAGGCTGCTGTTTCTGGACATTTTGAGCCTGTAATCGAAACCCACAAATGCTGATGGCGAAGATACAAAACTAGTCTAAAGAAGGCCAGATTCATTGCTTCTTTAATTTGCACAAAAGTTTTCAGCGGTGCTAAAATCATTGCAAAAGGGATTTCTGATAATCAATTAACCTATTAAAATGATTGACTTTGTGACGGTTCTCCGTTCAGGTCCATCGTGGCCGTCAGCTCCACTGGTTGTAGCAACTCCACCTCCCTCCAGGAACTGGCGTTCCACGTCCCGGAATATTTAACACACGAATCAAACGTGCCGTTCACTTATGTCTCGTTATCCCTCACACCTGTCACTAATCGGGGTTTAATCACGGGCGTATATAGGCTTCCCTTTTCTGTTTGCCTCTTGTTGATTGTGCAACCTGCTACCGTTTGTGTGCGTGAGTGTTACATGTATTGGTTGCCTCATTGAATTATGACTGCCATCGGTACTGTGCACAGACCTGCCGAGGGGCATGTGCTCAATTTGTGGGGAGAGTTGTCGGCTCACACGGACGGACGATGTATTGGAGTGAGTGACGTATGCCCATCGGATTGAGTGACTCCCGTAAAGAAGACGGATGACGCATGCCCGTCAGTGTGCGCGACGCACGTCACCAAGGCGGACCGGCACATGTCAACCGGAAAGGCCACTAGATAGTAAAGGGACGTGCTCAGCACAGGCCTACCTGTGCACGTGCCTGCCTCTAAAAGCCTGTTTACCTTATTTCATTTGAGTTACGTCCTCAACATTCTTTATTAATATCCTATTGCCCGATTTCCATTTGTTTGTTTTTACAAGTGCCAAGATTGCAACCCTTTGTTTTCTAGTCCGGGTTTTACCCGAGTACCGAAGTTCCTTTTTCCGTGTCTGAATAAATTCAATTGATTTCAACTCTTGCAACTGGTTCTGCGCCCAAATCCTGCCACCATTACAGGATTAGCAAACACAATGCACCATTGGAACACAGGACTGGTGGTTGCTGATAACGGGCTCCTGAATGTCTATGTAGATATTACATAAAAAATCTGCCATTTCCAGCTACAATTCTCATTTACAACAACAATGTCTACACTTCATGTCTTTCTGATTAATGACAAAAAAAGGCATTTCTAAGTGACCCCAAACTTTTGAATGGTAGTGTGAATATATATATATTTACTTTCCCCTGGAGGGGCCGTACTGTCTGCATATTTGGGTGAGCAGAAGGGGACTGGTCAGTGTCTTGGGGTTTCTCTGTCAGATGTGTCCTTAAGGTGCTCAATCTGGTCTGAAATGTCTTCATGGATTAGGGTGTAATCACAGTGGCAGCCAGCCCAGGATGACACGTTCCATGAATATTTGAACTCCTGAACGCAGCAACTCCCACAATCATTGTTTATTGTCAGACAGCAGTTTTGCATTAGTCTGGCCTGCAACATGCTGTTCGGTCCTTCAGGACACAGAGGCCCTCCCAGCATGCTCTCTGACCTTTTCAACACTAAGCCTGTCAGTGCTCACTTTCCATTCAATAGTGAACCTTAAAACTGAGCTGTGGCTGCAGGATCTAGTAGCGTCTACTAACTACTGCCAGGTCTCAGGGTTATTGGAGATGGGCTAGGAAACCCCCAGAGAGAGAGGTATTCTAAATGACAGGGCGCCGCTCTCTCCTTTTATTCACGGAAGCTTCAGGTCTGTTGAGTTCAATGTGGAACTTATGCCAACATCAACACTGCCTCTGCGTTGTGTGTTCGGAGAAAGAGACTGTGCGCCCCAGAGTGTCAGAGCTTCCGCTGGGAACTGACCAGTAATGCAACCGGTATCCCACCTCCCTTGACACTCTCACATTCCTTCTCCCATCACACCTCCAGGCTCGGTAATGCCAGAGGCACAGGCCCCCTGCAGCCAGGGGGCGGGGCTTTGGGATGTGGAGGAGGGATTCTTTTCCGGCCCACCCGTCCCACAGCGCTGCCTGTTTTACACCCCAATGTATCTGTAGTCTCCCTGGCTAAACTTGTGTGGTTGAGGGAACCATATATATTGAGAGCTATGTGTGGTTTAACATATTCAAACATCTATTAAGACATTAATTTGACGTACCCTTTATTTGAGGGGGGGGCAGAATGATTTAAATATATAGAATTAGAGACTGATAGATATTGAGACTACTGATTATATACAAACTCTTTAGTGTATGTTATGTTTTAATGATGGAGAACAGAAAGATGGAGGAGTGAGTGTGCTGAAATGGCAGTGAAGAAGAGGCAGCAGCTTGGACCCCTGAACCACTACATCTCTGTTTTTACAGTTGTCTTGCCTCCGGCACATAAGAATACACTCAAAAGTTTCATGGAAGCTGGTGGTATGAAACGCAAATGTACAGTACATTGTACAATGTGGTATTAGAGATTGATGGCGATATCAGTTTTACTGGGTAAAGTAATGCCTGTTGCAGTGTAGTGATGGGTGCTGTGCGGTTTGGCTGTACGTGAACAAATACACACTCACTGGAGTTGTTGTGGCAGATGAACTACAGAGAGTAACATCACCAACAGTGCATAGTTATGGTTCGTGTTGAGGCAGGCTAAATTAAAGAGTAGGTGGAGTTTCTATCTTCTTTTAACTTCCTTCCTCAGAGCAATCAAATGGGTGGAGGTCCCGTCCTGACTCTGTCATCTGCTTCTCTTGGCAGTGATTAATCAACTTTCTGACTCAAAGCAAAAGTAACACTTCTCTGATGTCTGTCTGCCTGTGTATGTCTCTATCGCTCTCTCTCAAATCCCTTTTAATCCCCCCTGTTTCTCTTGAAAGTTTTCTTCCTTTCTCTATCTGAGAGATAAGTCCTCGTGTAGATACACCCTGAAGGTCAGACGCAGTTCACTGCCAAACCTTGACGACAGCAGAACACAATTGAACTAAATCACGGTTGCACTTTCAAAATCACTGTCATTGGTTTGACAGTGATTTTTGGCGGGTACGTCCCATTAGTCCGCTTGACACGCTGACCCAGTCCCGCTGTCTCGCTCTTCTTCATCCCTTCAGGTGTCCTTCAACGTGAGCGTGGAGGCGAGAGGCTGCCCTCCTCCGGGGACCAGGCAGAGTTTCACCGTCAAGCCGGTGGGCTTCAAGGATCGCCTGGAGGTTTCCGTGGACTATCGCTGCGACTGTGGCTGCACGCACCGCGCCCGGGCCAACAGCAGCCGCTGCAGCTCCAGGGGCCAGTACGTCTGCGGCACGTGTCGATGTGACACGGGCCACCTGGGCGCGCGCTGCGAGTGCCACGAGGGCGAGGCCGGAGCCGTGTACCAGGGCGCCTGCAGGGAGGCAGAGGGGAAGCAGATCTGTAGCGGGAGAGGCGAGTGCAGCTGTAACCAGTGCCTCTGTTATGAGTCCGAGTTCGGGAAGATCTACGGCACCTTCTGCGAGTGCGACGACTTCTCCTGTGCCCGACATAAGGGCGTCCTCTGTTCCGGTACGTGGGTGCGTGCGTGCGTGCGCGTGCGTGCGTGTGTGTGTGTACGTGTGTGTGTGTGTGTGTGCGCGTGTGTGTCGTGAAGCTTCAGAGGTCTTCTCAGGTCCTGAGATTTATATCTGACTACTCATTGTAACTTTGAAATTCCCATCAGAGAAACCTGTGTTTCTTTGGGGGGAAATCAGTAACCCCAACTGTGGATTGAAATATGCGATCTGAGGATGTGAATTAGATATGAATTGGATTGGATCAGATCCAAATTGGTCTGAAAAATATAAAGTCTGTGCTTTATTGGCCCGCAGGCCTGCCAAATGGTTTTGACTGGTCTGGTAGGGAAAGTTAACATTTTACATTCATATTCTGTTGTACCTTGATAAAAATGGTATATTAGTCTAAAGCTTAGCATTGTTGTACATCACCTTAAGATATTGAGACAAGAAGGGAATGGCCTTGAGGTGAAGATGTGCTTTGCATCTCTCCGGAATGCACAGTGTCCTCTGCTAATTTGTGCACATTCGCTTCTTAATTTTTATTTAGCCAATTGTTTAAGCATGCGTAGGTAATCTATCTGCAGTTTGAGGGTCTGATAGTTGGCTAGTGATTATATCCAGAGCTGCAGAGCTGTTGGAAGTATTTTTCTTTGACCTCACTCCTGAACGTCAAGTGTTTTTTTATTTATTACACGAGTATAGTGTAATAAATATTTAGTTTGGGATAATTTTTTGACAGTTGAAGACAGGTGAAGTGCTCATCTCTGGTTTAGTGTGCTGTTCATATTTTGTTATTCTGAACTAAAGTGCTCTCCTGCAACTGCCAACGTCACCGCCCTCTACGTGCATTGCTTGTCCTTTATTGATTAATGATGCATGTGCTGATGTCATTCACATATTATGTAAAATGTTCTATATCCAGAGTCTTCCTTAAAGCCTATGTCATAGATTTGTCGCACCAGACTGGAGGCAGGCTGGGTTGCTAGCTGAGAGTAGTATTCGTGACATGCTAAACATGCTGGCCTATTGGATTCCCAGAACAACGGGTCCAGTCCAAGAAGCCTCTATGCATTTTGGGTCAAGACCTGCTGGATGTTGGCCCAGGCTCCCTGGCTTATCCCCAAGCTAACGGCTGTTTCACTGAACCACAGAGAGAGCTTTGTAACAGAGAACCGGCTCAACTCTTTGTGTATTCTGAAATACAATGCATGGGTGTATGGGGCCCTGTTTCGTTTAGTCAGCAGGACCGAACAGCAGACCAATACAAATGGACCATTTGTTTGTCTGTTGGTTGAAACATAAGACGGCCCTTAGGGTAGAGTAATAACCGGAAGGGAAGGGGTTGCAATTAAAACGTAACAGTTCAGTACGTCATACACACACACACACACACACACACAAGCATACTAGTGTATCTGCACGGTTGGCTCGGTAAGTTCCTAATGAATCTCAGTAACATTCCCCTCTCACTCTTTCCCAGCACTTTTACTAGGTTGTGTAATAGCCATTTGGTTCCCTAAACCCACAGATTATCGGAATGCTCTGACAGCTCTGTACCCGATCCATTTGTTAGATACCTTGTATACAGCACTGTGTGCAGTTTGGATTTTGATCATAGCAGCTTATTTACTCTTTGTTGGGTTGAAGGGGATCTGCTTTGGATTGAACCTGAGCAGATTCAGAACAAATCAATTGCTGGAAGGAATTGGGTTTTATTGAAGAGGAAATAAATTGGCATGGTCTCAAGAAATGGTTTCTCTGATCTAGCTAAACGCTGTATAAATCATCCAGCCTTTTAATCAAATTGAGTCTGGAAGTATTTTATTATTTTGTAGGCAGAAGTGTCCCACCATATGAGTAGAAGATGGCTGCATCAGCTTGTAGCTCTGACAAGCTATTAGGCAGAACACTACTGTTGTTTGCTCCTTGGGGTTTTAGGCTGGGTGTTTTATAAAAGCACTTTGTGACAACTGCTGATGTAAAAAGGGCTTTATAAATACATTTGATTGATTGGTTGTGTTGATATGCTTAGATAGGGGCTTGAAATATTATTAATGAATGATTGTGGTTCTTTGGCTCTTTTTCATGTCAGCCCCCTCCAGATGCGTTCTATAAAGGATAGAAGGCTAAGACCTCTGAGGCAGGAAGAATGACCCTGGCACAATTGACCTCCCTCATGGGATATAGGAAACTAGCCTAGGACTAGAAAATAAACTGTAGGACTAGCCTAGAGTCTATTGTAGCAGCCAAGTCTAGTCATGAGGCTAGGAAGCAACTCCTCTTCTGCTGATCCTCTGCTGATCCTCTTCTGATTTGATAACCATGTCACTCGGCCAAAAGCCATGCCAGCACCAGCGGGACTCCATGCTGCAAGTTGATTGGTTCCCACTCACTCAACATAAAACACTGTTGAGTGGCCCCACATGCCCTCTGAGGTTGTTCTATGGTAGTGATATTTCAATGAACCAGGAGACTTTCAATGCAGTTTTACAGACTCAGACAGACACTTGTCTGTGCCAACGTGTAGAAATCTTTATCTTGCTTATTGAAAATAGCCACGTTGAGCTCCGACCTTTGCCGTCCAACTGTCATGCCGTTACTATACCGTGACCGTTCCAGTCTTCCTGGATAGCCTCTTCCTGAATTATTTTCCTCCTACAACTTCGGCAGCTGCGCTATTGTTTGCCATGGCCCCCTCAGAGTTCGAGGTGGTCGGGTGGACGGACGGAGGCCAAGCCAGGCACACTCCACACCCAGCTGTTATCATGTCTGTGGTGCCCGGAGCTGCCACTGTGGTTATGTGAGGAAGCGCCAAGCCAAACCTTTACAGCACCCGGCCGCCTGCACAGTTGCGCTTTCTGGCCAGTGACTGTCAGTGTGGCATTGTCTTCAGCACACAATGCCGAACCAACCGCACCCACATTAAACCCGCGATTCAATCAACCAATGGATATGATGTAGTTGGGAAGGACTCCGTGTGGGACGTCCCTAATGGGGCACCAATCTGAATCCACTGTAAAAGAACAGCACTCCAGCAACTCCTTGCGGTGGTCTGGTGTCTGCAAGCTTAACAGTGGTTGTTAGCATTCTCTTTTAAGTGTGTATGTTGTGATAAGAAGCAGGGTGGCCTGGGGGGCTGTGCTTTCAGGTGGGGAATTACTGCGAAAGACAAGGCCGTAATGATGAATTGGGTTTAGGGAATTGGTAACATTGAAAGGTGAATGTTTAGCCCTCTAACATCTTAAAGGGGAATAACAGCAACATTGTATTATGCTTCAGTAACTAGCTACATTCACTTTTTCTTTTTCAGGACCCAAATTTGACAATGACAATTAAGTTACAGTCCTATATTGCCTTTCTTGTGGTATAGCAATTTACAAGCAAACATTTTGTTTTCATACCCACGTTTGGCCCCACTATCAGGTATCCAGATCAGGCAGCTAGATAGCTACTTAGATGTATAACTAACCAGTCAAGGACAAATATTGCCAAAAGCTAACTTTTCACAACCATATAAGCCTGTGTATTCCTCCATCACTCAATAGTGATACCTACAGTGGGGAGAATAAGTATTTGATACACCGCCAATTTTGCAGGTTTTCCCACTTACAAAGCATGTAGATGTCTATCATTTTTAGCATAGGTACTCTTCAACTGTGAGTGGCTGAAACAAAAATCCAGTAAATCACATTGTATGATTTTTAAGTAATTAATTTGCATTTTACTTGCTTCTTACGGAACCACTCCGTAGTTGCCCTGGCTGTGTGTTTCGGGTCGTTGTCATGCTAGAAGACCCAGCCATGACCCATCTTCAATGCTCTTACTGAGGGAAGGAGGTTGTTGGCCAAGATCTATCGATACATGGCCCCATCCATCCTCCCCTCAATACGGTGCAGTCGTCCTGTCCCCTTTGCAGAAAAGCATCTCCAAAGAAAGATGTTTCCACCTCCATGCTTCATGGTTGGGATGGTGTTCTTGGGGTTGTACTCATCCTTCTTCTTCCTCCAAACACGGCGAGTGGAGTTTAGACCAAAAAGCTCTATTTATGTCTCATCAGACCACATGACCTTCTCCCATTCCTCCTCTGGATCATCCAGATGGTCATTGGCAAACTTCAGACGGGCCTGGACATGCGCTAGCTTGAGCAGGGGGACCTTGCGTGCGCTGCAGGATTTTAATCCATGACGGCGTAGTGTGTTACTAATGGTTTTCTTTGAGACTGTGGTCCCAGCTCTCCAGGTCATTGACCAGGTCCTGCCGTGTAGTTCTGGGCTGATACCTCACCTTCCTCAAGATCATTGATGCCCTACGAGGTGAGCTCTTGCATGGAGCCCCAGACAGATGGAGATTGACCGTCATCTTGAACTTCTTCCATTTTCTAATTATTGCGCCAACAGTTGTTGCCTTCTCACCAAGCTGCTTGCCTATTGTCCTGTAGCCCATCTCAGCCCTGTGCAGGTCTACAATTTTATCCCTGATGATTTTTTTTTAGGTTCCGTCTCTCACAGTTGAAGTGTACCTATAAAAACCTGCAAAATCGGCAGTGTATCAAATTCTTGTTCTCCACACTGTATATATATTCGAGTTGTCCTCAGAGCTTTATCACAATTTATTTGGGACTGGCAACAACACTACACAACAACTGGAAATGATGATGACAATCATCAGGAAATCATTGAATCAACTGAGCATGAGTACACCGACAACAACATACTTTGGGAAGAACTCCATTTTAAATAACACCTTTCATCAGTGGCCTTTTAAATATAATTATCCTTTATCTGCTTTTGTATAGCGGTCTCCTTAAAATTACTCCTCCTAAAGAAAAGAATAAAAGAGGAATGGTGCCGGACAGTATCTGAAGCATCTTGTCTAACACAAATTTTGTCCACAAAATGGTCATCCTGCTTATAATAATACCCCTAATATACAAAGCGTAGTTAGTTTGTCCATTAGTTTGATCGGAAGGTAATCGTGTGATGTATACACACGTAAGGTCTCTGTGCCCAATTAGTTAAGGAATGGAACAGTGGTCTTACCTTGTGCTCTTTCTATTGTCTCTAAATGCCTGGATTCTTTTAGAGTTTAATTGGCAAAGGGTGGTTTGGTTTGCATGTGTTTGTGAGGTGAAATGTTTACAGACAAAGTTCCACTTAACCCTCTGAGGTTATTTCCATGTAATTACTAAGCATAAGTATCTAGGGGTTGCCTCAAGGTAATGGAGCTGTGGTTGGAATAGTTTGACTGTGTCATACTGAGAACACAGTGAAAGAACCTCTTATGACTGCAAGGGCAGCGCTCTTCTTTGATTCTGTATGGCCTGTGGAACGGAGGTCATTAAGTGTGCTCTAAATTTAGCAGGTTTGGACCGGAGCAACGATATTGGAAGGAGTGGTGTCAGCAGCCTGTCTTGGTGTATGCTGGGTGTGCACAGAGATTCAGTGTTTTCTCATGAAATGCTGTGCGTGGAAGCTATATGCTTTCTTTGAGGCCTCAGTAAACTCTGTCTTTGTAGTTCTCTGTTCTGTCACGCATCTACAGCTGGTTCTTAGTAGTAACCTAACCACCTAATAGCGCCAAGCGCCAGTAATAGCTTGACTTTGTTTTCCAGACTTTCCTGCAAACCCCCTACATTTGACAGCTTCAGAGCAAGAGCTGATGGAGGATAGAAAAATTAAAGGGGTGACATGTTTTGTTTATAAATGCGTGTGTGCGTGTATGTGTTTCTGCCTTTCACAAACAAGACTGTGCCATATGGAAAATAGAGCATTTGGAAGACTTCCTCCTACTGACATGATTGGCCTGTTTTAAAAATAGACATGGCTACCCTGTAACTAGTCCAGTGTTTGTGAAACACCCTCAAGCACTTTGGTTCAAGTGTCAAAGTGTTGTAGAGACACCCTTTACAATAGTACAAAACGTATCTTATTCTTCTCCACAGGACTAAGTTATAGTTGTTGGCCATAAACATAGACTGTAAATACCCCAGAGAAAGCAAAGACACTCTGTGGCATGGTGCCGGAACAAGATGACTGAGCCAGTCGACCAAAGGCTTAGGCTGTCATCTACCGACTACATTCACAAAAAATATGAATATTCACATTTCTAGGTTGCGATCTGGCCTACTCTACTCTATGAAAGAATCCTGTGTCGATGGGCAGTGGGGTCTTTGTGCTAATTAACAGGCCTACCGTGGCTGGAACACTGCCTACCTTCGCTGCTTTTTAACACAATGCTTGCTTAACTAAGAATACCTGTGGGTTCAGGAGAGTTGATGATCACCGCAAACCATTCATGGACACTGTTGTTTCAACCAGAAAGTCACATGGATCAAACCATTCATGGACACTGTTGTTTCAACCAGAAAGTCACATGGATCAAACCATTCATGGACACTGTTGTTTCAACCAGAAAGTCACATGGATCAGCACTTGGGAGGGAACGTTCATTTACCTGACAATCACCTACGGCTTTACAGACATCCAAGCTGCCTAAATGAGTCGCTAGAATGCAAGGAGACCAAGAAATCCCTGCTGTTGATGTCTCCTTATCTAGTGGTGCAGTTAAGGTCTCAAATTTAACCTGCGGTGGTCAGCTTGGTGCTACAGAAGAGTGCTGTGGAACATAGGGGAACCCATAGTTCCTACTTCTAGATTACCTATTGTAAAATCTACTACTCACTGTCCTGTTTTTCCATTGGAATACAGTTTCATAAGGATCTCAGGTTATACAAGGCTGAAGAAACAGTTCATTAAACATTTGGAATGGAATGGAGTCGATTAGCGTTTTATTTGTTGTGAGTTTAACACACGGTAATTAGTTGTCAAGCTGTTTTTGGTAAAGTGTTGGCAGACAGCCCAGCGTGTAAATAAACTCTAAAGCTCAGCAGTGGATCACCGAGCAGAATCGTGCCTAACATTGTCGTGCGTGCGTGCTTATTTTTCTGCAGTCCATCGCAAAAAAACTTGGGCTCATAGATAGAGTCCAAAGTTGATAAAGGTCCATACTCATGATTTTTTAATGCATAATTAGTGAAAGAAAATTGGTATTAAAATGTAAATACTTTTTGTATGATAGAATTTGCATTAGCTGAGGTTAGATTCATCATCAGAATCAACATTTCTATTTAATGTACGCCAGGATACACAGGAACTGACATGACAGTACATAGGTATCGGTATCAGTTTTAATATTGGCTGTTGTCGTTGGTTAAGAATGTTCTTATTGGTGCGTCCCTAGTAAATAATACAAGACTCACTCTCCCATTCCAAACCTGCTGTATATGTTCCTGCTTTTGCACTTTTTAAGAAATAATTCACAAGGAATTTCCTCCACTTCCTGGAGGAACGTGTCCCAAACGACGCCCTGTTCAGCACGGCCCATGTCACTCTGCTCTAAAGTGTGGGACGCACTCCAAGACTTCAGTGTAGCTGGGCTTCCAGAGGAGGGACACTGAAATATTTAATGAAATATACAGTGTGCAGTATGAAATATGCAGGGAAACTTGACCCAGGAAGGGGCTCAGAGCTCATCTCAGAGCTTCTCTTTAGTTCCGTTGTACTGATGTGATGGTGAAGGGGATAACCCCTGCAGGTCCTCTGTACTTGACAAACTCTGGGACATACAGTACATTATTTGTTTGACAGAGGTCTGTACAAATTTCCAAGAAACTTAATCAACACTTTGCCCAACTGTTACATTACCTGCCTTAATAAATGTTGTGGTTATGTATAGATAGACAATATACAAAGCAGATATTTGAGAACACAATGAAAAAGACTATACAATCATTTATTGTTTATTGTTGTTAATATTATTGTTTTCACCTGGGGGAAGTGAGTACCTTTGTTCTCCCTGAACATGAGCTGGGAAGAGTTTACAGGATTTGCTTTTCATTTTTCGGGTTCAACGCTTGTTTTGAAGACATTATAAACTCTGCTCACTACGGCACAGCTGCCTCCTGGGAGGTGGAATGGGGCTCCGTGAGTCGCCGCAGATCACCGGTTTAACCCCCAGATTTGGCTTGCGAAGCAGAAAACATTTTTTGGAGGAATTAAAAAAGCCAATGGGGTTCAGGTCTGCACTACTTTACATTGTAGCAAATGAAAAGATATACTCGAATGTTTACAAAAATGTGAGAGGTGGACTCACTTGTGAGAGTGTGTGTGTGTGTGTGTGTGTGTGTGTGTGTGTACTGTGCTAATTTATTTAATTTCTGTGCTTATAATACTGTGGGGAGGTTGAGATTAGGGCAAAAGGAATGAATACTTAGTTCTCAATTTAACACAACCCCAATTTGCGGAGTACTGAGTTCTAACACTGTCTGGTGTGTTTTCTATGATAACCATCATGTTATATCTGATTTCATGCTTTACTTGCATTCTCTTTGTTGCAATTTCATTAGCTTTTGTTCCCAGTGTTGTCTGTCATCTGACCAGCACACAGGACTATTATTTTTATACCATGTAATTGCTATAGTCTGGTGAGATGTTTTAGACATTCAATTGCTTACTCAAGACAAAACAGTCGATACCAGTATTTAAAAATAATGATATCCCACTTTGTTTGTTTACATTTGGTAAGAGGTCTTTGTCATCATACTGGTTGTCTGAATGTTTTGAGAGGTTGTCTGCAGTCTGGTCTGACATTACTGGATCAGATATTGCTTTATTGGCTGTGGATCGCTGACATGTGATCATTCAAAGTAATGTCATGCTAATACAATCTTAATTCCTCTGCACACAATACATTTAGAGTTATCATAGTTTAGAGTTCATTAGTGTTATGTAGCTTTCATGTTTGATTCTACTTATTCTAATATGTCTCCTCCCAACAAATAACAGTAATATTACCTAAAGAATTATTTGTTTCTGGAGAACATAATTTGGCTCAGCATACAGCATTATTTTGGCCCTGAGAGAGTAGAAGAACACCGACAGGCCTGCTGTGATATTGCCTGTAAGGAGAAGAAACGTAACAGCTTTTATACTGTACTGAACAAGCATCACTGGGGATAGTACAATACAAACACATATTACTGCACACACATACAAATATAAATAGAATGCTGCAGCATATGGGAACAGTTTGGGAGGTTGGAGCTAGCAATCCAAACTGTGTGTTAGCTATGCTCACAGCCAGATACTGTTTAATCGTGTCACTCTGTATTCTCCTCTGGTTTGGGGCAGTGAGAGGTTGATGGGGCGCTCTGTATTCTCCTCTGGTTTGGGGCAGTGAGAGGTTGATGGGGCGCTCTGTATTCTCCTCTGGTTTGGGGCAGTGAGAGGTTGATGGGTCGCTCTGTATTCTCCTCTGGTTTGGGACAGTGGGAGGTTGACGTGTTGCTCTGTGTTCTCTGGTTTGGGACAGTGGGAGGTTGACGTGTTGCTCTATGTTCTCTGGTTTGTGACAGTGGGAGGTTGACGTGTTGCTCTGTTCTCTGGTTTGGGGCAGTGGGAGGTTGATGGGTCGCTCTATGTTCTCTGGTTTGGGCCAGTAAGAGGTTGATGGGTCACTCTATGTTCTCTGGTTTGGGCCAGTGGGAGGTTCACGTGTTGCTCTGTTCTCTTCTGATTTGGGACAGTGGGAGGTTGACGTGTTGCTCTATGTTCTCTGGTTTGGGGCAGTGGGAGGTTGATGGGTCGCTCTATGTTCTCTGGTTTGGGGCAGTGGGAGGTTGACGTGTTGCTCTATGTTCTCCTCTGGTTTGGGACAGTGGGAGGTTGACATCTGTTACACTACTGTCTCTGTCTATTCTACTGCTGTCTATCTGGTTGATCTACTGATGTTTATCTGTCTCTTTCTGTTCTACTGCTGCTTGTCTTTCTGTTCTACCGTTGTCTGTTCTACTACTGCTGTCTGATCTACTGCTGCCTGTCTGTCTGTTCTACTGCTGTCTGTTCTACTGCTGTTCTACTGCTGTCTCTTCTTCTTCTGCTGCCTGTCTGTCTGTTCCACTGCTGGCTGTTCTACTGCTGCCTGTCTGTCTCTTCTACTGCTACCTGTCTGTCTTGTCTGTTCCACTGCTGCCTGTCTGTCTGTTCCACTGCTGTCTGTTCCACTGCTGCCTGTCTGTCTGTTCCACTGCTGTCTGTTCCACTGCTGCCTGTCAATGCTGTTGCTGTCTGCCTGTCTGTTCTACCAAGGACATAAGAATTAAGTGCTACTCCTTTTGATTGAAGGCCTGGGGTTGGAGGATAGACTCCATTCTAGGAGACCCACCCCCATGTGGTGTTGTCATGATGTGATGGCGAATTGAGAATGTCTCTCCATCTGATTCTGTTGGCAGCTCTGATTGGACTCAAGTGTGGTGCATTTGTACAGAAGCCAGAAACCTAAAGTCACACAAATATTTTCCTATCTCTTCCAAGACCATTTGCGATTCCCCAAGAGAAAGTAATCATGAAATAGCAGAACCACAAGCCGTAACAACCCTGGACTGAGGTCAGACAGACGCAATGCATGCTGGGATTGTAATTTTTTTTTTTACCTTTGTTTTACTTAGCTATTGGACAACAAAACGAGTCACTTGCATGTTCGCCAGCTCTTTGTAATATAGAGACTAACTGTCTCTGTGAACTGAAACACATATAATCTCATTTGAAGTCATATAATTACATTGTGTGGTTAAGGCGATATTGTTCTGCTGTCAAAGCCTTCATTAGAGGCAGTATTTTGAATATACTAGGAGTGGCCCCATGTAATAATAGACGCATCAAGCCCTTTCAAATAGATTTTTAAAGCATGCTACAACACTAGTTATCATTTTGTATTTTAATGAGTAAGTACACGATTGACTCCAAATCCATTTCAGGTAAAAATGTAAGCTATCACTACTTGGCTTTCTCCCAGCAACAGCCATGACAAAGTATTTCCCATATCTAATAAACCAATCATAAACAACCTTAAAGGCTTGTTTCAAACCGGTGCTCCGGTCTCCAGGATATAGTGTGCCTGTGTTAATAGTATCCTGGGACCAGGAAGTGCAGCAAAGCCCCATTTTAACCTCTCCTCTATCTCAGCTATGTCAGCCCTACCGATGGAGTGCATCTGGTCCCTGCGCCCTCCCTACCAACTAATTTACTCCGATTTAAGAGAGGAGTTATGATATTACTATCTCACACTTGTCAAATCAGCCTGGGCCAGCATTCTGCATCATCCAAAGGTGTTTTCATACCTAGTGTCTACAGGTCCTCATTCCTCACAACCATACTCAACAGAGACCAGGAATTTCACGAAGCGTATTTCCTGCAGTCTTCACATGGGATGGGGGTCACTGTCCCTCGTCTATCAGCATGGGAGGGCTTCTACTATCTAATGTCTCTGTGTGACCATGGTGGTCAGACAGTGCAGTCTTGATTATAATTGGGATTATTGAGTTCAGAGTGTGGGGGGCAGTTGTGAGGCACACGCGTTGTTGGGAAAACTGCCTGCAGCATTAGTAATCTGTGCGGAATGTAAAATATGTGCGGTCATGTTCTGTGTATGCATGCTGTTTGGTCGTTGTCCCCCAGAAATGTACATCATGTGTGACTTCTATTGACCTAGCGCTAGTGCTTTTTACTATCATGTAAGTAAGACCTGGGTGATGTTTTCCATGTACCGCTCTTTTTTGTTTTTTAACAGATGTTTCAGATTAACACTTCAGTGGCCCATTTTGTTGTAAAGCTGTAGTGTTTTCATTACAATACAGTTGTCCAGAAATGAGGATCAGAAATAAAAGCAGCAGAGCAGGCTGAAGTTGACACTTTCTGGGCCTTACGACAGAAAAGACAGCTGAGTGTAATCAATTCATATTGCTTTCCCTTTGTCTGCTCTTGCTCTCATGCTTTCTCTCTCTCTCTCTCTTTCGTGAGAAGAAAAACAGAGAGCAATGAGTCAAGCAGGACTTAGGTCATTCAGGCACTCAAGCAGCAGACAGGAAATATTTGGAAAAAGTCAGTCCAGACATTTTGTTTGTTTTGCAGCTTTTTATGATACATGCTGCATAATATTGACTCTTCTCCCATTTGCTTTAGATTCCCTTTACCTAGGTTACATGTTTATTGGCTTATCATGAATCAACCATTCTCTAACCAACACAGGGGAGTCCAGATCCACCAAGTCACACACAGGGGAGTCCAGATCCACCAAGTCACACACAGGGGAGTCCAGATCCACCAAGTCACACACAGGGGAGTCCAGATCCACCAAGTCACGCACAGGGGAGTCCAGATCCACCAAGTCACACACAGGGGAGTCCAGATCCACCAAGTCAAACACAGGGGAGTCCAGATCCACCAAGTCACACACAGGGGAGTCCAGATCCACCAAGTCACACACAGGGGAGTCCAGATCCGCCAAGTCACACACAGGGGAGTCCAGATCCGCCAAGTCACACACAGGGGAGTCCAGATCCGCCAAGTCACACACAGGGGAGTCCAGATCCGCCAAGTCACACACAGGGGAGTCCAGATCCGCCAAGTCACACACAGGGGAGTCCAGATCCGCCAAGTCAAACACAGGGGAGTCCAGATCCGCCAAGTCAAACACAGGGGAGTCCAGATCCGCCAAGTCAAAACACAGGGGAGTCCAGATCCGCCAAGTCAAAACACAGGGGAGTCCAGATCCGCCAAGTCAAAACACAGGGGAGTCCAGATCCGCCAAGTCAAAACACAGGGGAGTCCAGATCCGCCAAGTCAAAACACAGGGGAGTCCAGATCCGCCAAGTCAAAACACAGGGGAGTCCAGATCCGCCAAGTCAAAACACAGGGGAGTCCAGATCCGCCAAGTCAAAACACAGGGGAGTCCAGATCCGCCAAGTTAAAACACAGGGGAGTCCAGATCCGCCAAGTTAAAACACAGGGGAGTCCAGATCCGCCAAGTTAAAACACAGGGGAGTCCAGATCCGCCAAGTTAAAACACAGGGGAGTCCAGATCCGCCAAGTTAAAACACAGGGGAGTCCAGATCCGCCAAGTTAAAACACAGGGGAGTCCAGATCCGCCAAGTTAAAACACAGGGGAGTCCAGATCCGCCAAGTTAAAACACAGGGGAGTCCAGATCCGCCAAGTTAAAACACAGGGGAGTCCAGATCCGCCAAGTTAAAACACAGGGGAGTCCAGATCCGCCAAGTTAAAACACAGGGGAGTCCAGATCCGCCAAGTTAAAACACAGGGGAGTCCAGATCCGCCAAGTTAAAACACAGGGGAGTCCAGATCCGCCATGTCAAAACACAGGGGAGTCCAGATTCGCCATGTCAAAACACAGGGGAGTCCAGATTCACCATGTCAAACACAGGGGATTCCAGTCTAGGACAGGCATAGGTTTATGTTGTATATTGGGATGGTCAAGGTAAATAGTTCCTGGGGTTTTCCGTATTTTGACCTGTTTGAATATTGGGGGGGTCATGACACCCTCACCCCCATCAAAATCTACACCCGAATCTAAGGTTGGATGTGTTTGCATTCAGATGCGAGAGCAGTTAGGACCTTGTCCCAATTTGTGATTGTCCAATAAACACCAACTACTTCTCAGTAGGGAATGATCATCCACAAGGGAAGAAGGCAAATGGCCTTTTCTCACTCTTGTTGACTTTAACTAGCAATCCCTTCTCATGTTTTCTCATTGGTTCAGAGCTGGCATCTAGTTAGTAGCGATATAACAAGACAAAACATTAGGCGCTAGACACTACCTGTGGGGGGTCATCAAAACACAAGAGGAGATTAGATGAGAGCCATGTGGTCACAAAGTCTACACTCGCTGCAGTGTGCCATGCCCTGGAATAGGGTGTGATTTGGATCATGGTTTTGACTTGCCTTGGGATCGGCTGAGCTGGGCAGGAATGGGCTGGGTTGAGCTGGGCCCAGATGCATTAGATTGAGCTGAGCTGGATTTAACTGAGTTGGTCACAGGTTAATGGGTTATTTCCTGCCTGTCTCTAAACTCTGCTCTACCCTCTGTCAAAGCTGTTTAGCCAACGTGACCGTGATGTGTGATGTGCACTACATTAACTCCCTGACCTGAATCCTGACTGTCAGTGAGACAGAGTGTGTGAAGGGGAGAGAGAGGTAATGGGGGTGTATGAGAGAGAAAGGAGGGAGGGGGGATGAGAGAGCGGACAAAGGGAGGGCAGAGGAGAGTTGGTGTGTAGGGAGAAAGAAAGGGGGAGAGAAAGCACTGTGCCGAGCTTGCCTGACTGAGTTGTAGTGGGTCGGATCTTCTGGTTTGTCTGTGCCCATGTCTGTGTCTGTGCCCGTGTCTGTGCCCGTGCCTGTGCCCGTGTCTGTGCCCGTGCCTGTGCCCATGTCTGTGCCCGTGTCTGTGTCCATGTCTGTGTCTGTGCCCAGCACCTTGTCCTTATTTGAAGGACCACACATCAGTATGGTTTGGTTTCATTCCTCTGCCTGGCATGCTGCACTACATGTCAGAATGAAGTCATAAGTGAGAGAAACATTTGAGCAAAACAACAGCTGAATAACCAACGTAACACATGGCTGTGTTGATAAAGAGCACCAGAACAGTACCTTCATTCAATATCCCAGTGTTTATTTCAAGGTGCGTTTAAACGTCGGATTGATTTGTACTAGTTCTTATGTGCAGTTAGGTATGATTCATTGTGTGTACCCCACATTACCCTTGAATGCTTTCTGTAGCTATATAAAGAGCACGATTATTTGATATACAGTCGATATAAAAAGTCTACACACCCTTCTTAAAATGCCAGGTTCTTGTGATCTAAAAGAATGAGACAAAGATAAATAATGTCAGAACTGTTTCCACCTTTAATGTGACCTATAACGTGAACAATTCAATTGAAAAACAAACTGAAATCTTTGAGGGGGAAAATAATAAACTCACAATAACCTGGTTGCATAAGTGTGCACACCCTTAAACTAATACTTTGTTGAAGCAACTTTAGATTTTATTACAGCACTCAGTCTTTTTGGGTAGCAGTCTATTACCATGGCTCATCTTGACGTGGCAATATTTGCCCACTCTTCTTTGCAAAAGCGCTCCAAATCTGTCAGATTGCGAGGGCATCTCCTGTGCACAGCCCTCTTCAGATCACCCCACAGATGTTCAAATGGATTCAGGTCTGGGCTCTGGCTGGGCCATTCCAAAATGTTAATCTTCTTCTGGTGAAGCCATGTTTTTGTGGATTTGGATGTGAACGTTGGGTTGTTGTCGTGCTGAAAGGTGAACTTCATTTTCAGCTTTCTAACGGACGCTTTCTATCCCCCGCTATTGGGGGACTTGATGTTTGTTTTTTTCAAACTTCAGCCAGACTTGGATGTTTTTTCTTTGTAAGAAAAGGCTTCTGTCTTGCCACCCTACCCCATAGCCCATTCATATGAAGAATAAGGGAGATCTAGCACACAGCCAGTATTGCCAAAAATTCCTGCAGTTCCTTTAATGTTGCTGTAGGCCTCTTGGAAGCATCCCTGACCAGTTTTCTTCTTGTCTTTTCATCAATTTTGGAGGGATGTCCAGTTCTTGGTAATGTCTCTGTTGTGCCATATTTTCTCCATTTGATGATGACTCTCTTCACTGTATTCCATGGTATTTACCCTTCTCCTGGCTGATATCTTTCAACAGTGAGATCCCTCTGTTGCTTTGGAAGCTCTCTGCGGACCATGGCGTTTGCTCTGAGATGCAACCAAGTAAATGTCAGGGAAATCCTACTAGAACATCTTTATTTGTGATTAATCAGAGTCACTTTAAATGATGGCAGGTGTGTAATGACTTCTATTTAACGTGAGTTTGAATGTGATTGGTTAATTCTGAATACAGCCACATCCCCAGTTATAAGAGGGTACACACTTCTGCAACCAGGTTATTGTAAGGTTTTTATTTTTCATTTTCCCCCCTTGAAGATTTCATTTTGTTTTTCAATTGAATTGTTCACATTATAGGTCACATTAAAAGTGGAAAAGGTTCTGACATGATTTATCTTTGTCTCCTTCTTTCACATCACAAAAACCTGCCATTTTACCTGGGGTGTGTAGACTTTTTATATCCACTGTAGGCCTAAGCCCTTCAGATGTTATCCTGTTGGTACCCAAACAAATCCTAAGGGATTAGGGTTGTTAGTTGGGCTTCGTGACCAGTCAACACCAGTGTAGAAATGGTCCCAATGCTATCAGTGGAAATACTGCTCTGAGTAAGTATCCTGAGGGCATTTTACCCAGGATTTAACTTAGTCTGGCCGCCCTCTTTCTCAAACACTCACAACGCTCCTCACAAAATACTGAGAAGTATTTGTTCTGTGGTGGTACCAACATTGAGATTCATTTATTTTGTGCGTGTTTGTCCTTTTACAAGACTGCTGGGTGTAACATAGTGTTTTGTAGCATACCAGAACAAATACATATGCAGAAAATGGACTTATTTTGCTGTGAAACAGGTGTGAGGCAACTCGTCAGGCCTTGCCTCATAGTCCTCTGGCTGGGTCAATTTGTTACTGGTGCTTTCCGAGTTGTTTATATAATCTAGAATTGCAACGGTAATTTCATGACACATGGTTTCCTTTTTAAAGCTATTTATACAACCCGTCTCTGCCCAGCTCAGCTCAACACGGTTGACATGATCATTCTAAAAATGTCTGATGGATGGCTGTGGATCTAAGCTTCCGTTTTTAAAGGGGTTTTATAATGGTGCTGTTAATGGTTATTTAAGCCTTTGTAAATCTGTTATAACATTAGTTACCATTAGTTACATTTTACCTAATCAAAGCGTGTACATTAGCAATATCCTGTATACTGGCATTGTTTATCACAGGTTAAGATCCTCCCTGTGTGATAAACACCCAGACCGCTACCGTAGCTGCCCTGCTGTCCCTCATTTCCCCCACTGTCAAATTCCTTACGAGACATCGTCATCTCAAGTAAACCCGAAGGTCCAAATGTGTCGGTCTGGCTCAAGGGCCATCAATCTAAAAAGAAAAAAATGTAGGAGTCGCGAGATAGTAGTCTGTGTTCCAGGTAGATGGGGACGCGCTGTCAAACACAGCTCCCAGATCAGCCACCAGTCACCTCGCTTTTCACCGAGAACGTTCTGGTAGTGGCCCGTTTCCTGTGGACCCGTTCCCAGGCCTCTCCCACAGTGACTCAGCACCCGTCATTGTTGTGCACACAGTCAGAACGTGGTTGTGCTGTTTGTCATCACCAGTCCGACGGTCGTAGGGTGTGCCGACAGTGTGACCATATTCCACAGGGACAATTAATCTGGCCAGACTCAGCTTTTCCACCTCCTACAAATATGGTCCTTTAAACCAGCCAGAAGCCTTTAAGAGTGGGGTATATGCTGGGGTATTGTCATTCATCCTGAGGTAAATATGAATCAAGAAAACTGGTCAAAAAGTGGTTTAATAACTGTCCTCTTGAATTTTGCCAGGCATATTTTTAGGCTTTATCTTTTTATTACTTCAAGGCCCTTTCCTGTAAGAGGCACAACCTTCAACATATTACCCATGAGTGACATTTAATATGATCGTCCTACGCAGTAGGAGAAATTACATTTGTTAGCTGGCCTTTTCTTCCTGTGTTTCAGGTTGCATACATATCTACTGTCCAACAACACAACGATAACCCGTTGGAGATTCTAGGACAGCTTTAACACACTTGAAAGTTCTTTGTAGAGGAATTCGGACCATTTCATGTTAGCGGCTAAGCGCGGTCATTAGTTTGTAACTTTCAGACTGGTTATTTATCTTCCTGTTGTACCGGCCTCTGAAGTCTACATTTATTACAAATCTAACAAGGTAAGGCTCGACTCATACCTAATCCCAGTGGAACTGCCATTAGTAGAGAAAGACCAGACAGACACCTAGATTATAGTGGGCAATAGCTCTGTCGGAAGATCAGAACAGACGTTGCCTTTTCTCTTTCAGAAAAGCCTGAGAAAGCTCTGTCGTACATGACTTAATTACTAGTATCCAGTTACTTCCCAAAGGCTTGATAGATGAACATTACAGGACTCACTGTTCTATATGTGTCTAGGCCTCCTACTCCATTTCAGTCAAACACAACCGTATTGAAGGCTGCTGGTAGCAGATCCGTTTGTCCTTCTCTCCAGCCGTCACATTGTCACCTCCAGCTGTGTAGTGGTGGGGTTCAGGTCAACAGCTGGGCTCTAGTCTTCAGGCTCAGCCCTGCCCTACAAAATACGAATTAAAAACCATTATTTTATATTATTTTATATTTACAGAGCCTTTTGTAGTTTGAGTTGTGTTCAATCGGCGTCAAAAGTGCAGTAGCCTAATAGTTTTACATCTGTATGTCTTTGCTACTGGCGCCTGTCTTCTCTTTTGCTTTGGGAAGGTTGTGAATGTGTTCATTGTGGGTTCCCATGGGAACAACTGGCGTAAAATCAGGAGAGCGGTTAGGGCTTAATTACAGCTGGTCGCTGTCCCCATTAAGAGCTCTAACAGTATCTCACACACACATTCGGCATATATACATATTATTTGCTTAACGTGTTCTTGTAAAAATAAACAGCCCCATATTGACTACAGGCAACAGCGTCTGTGAACATACTAAAATCATGACTATGTCTGCATTTCAAAATGTAACTTATATTCTGTATTGTTCTGTGTTCCACTAGCTAGCTGCTTTGGTAAAGTAAATGGCATGACGAAATATCCAGTGTCAGCAATAAAATAATGAACTTTTAGTTCCCCATGGCTACTGTTTTGTGTCCTCTGCCATGACGAAAATGAAAATGCTGGTATAAGAATACAGGCAACAAGTTATTGGGATTTTAGTCTGTGTATGAAAGGGCTAATACTCAAGACTGCTACTGAGACAAATCAGTGTTTGAACAGTGATCATCTCTGCTGTGAAATTATAACCCTGAGGCGTGGCATGATCTTGGGCCTGCTTCCGTTGTTCCAATGTCAATAAGCATTGTTCCGTGAAATACTGTTGAGCTTGCGCCATCATGTTGCGTTCAATGCCTAACCTCTCCCCTGACTAAGAATGCCACTGACAGAAAAAAGGTGTTTTCTGGTGACAATTTGAGTTAAGCTGAGTTTGGGTTACATTGTCGGTGGTTTATCACTATATGGATATTCCTTCGTGCTAAATGACCTGAGTATGGTGTTCTTTTCTTTTTCCATCACTGAGCTCCTTGGGCTCGATGACGGAAGGCTGCTGGAGGAGCAGGTCAAAACACTGCGTATACTGTGTCAGGTCCTGACCTTTGCATCCCGCCCTCCCCTAGGTCACGGGGAGTGCCACTGTGGAGAGTGCAAGTGCCACGCCGGCTACATCGGGGACAACTGCAACTGTTCCACGGAAACCCTGTCCTGCGTGTCCGACGACGGCCAGATCTGCAGCGGCCGAGGGAACTGTGCGTGCGGGCGATGCCAGTGCACGGAACCAGGGGCCTTCGGGGACACGTGCGAGAAATGCCCCACCTGCCCAGACGCATGCGGCACCAAGAGGTGAGGTGGGGGGGGGGGAATAAAGGGAAGAGGGGTGAGGTAGGATTAGAGGCGGAGGTGGGGTTGGAAGGGCGAGAGGTGAAGCGGGATTAGGGGGCGAGAGGTGAAGCGGGATTAGGGGGCGAGAGGTGAAGCGGGATTATGGGGCGAGAGGTGAAGCGGGATTAGGGGGCGAGAGGTGAAGCGGGATTAGGGGGCGAGAGGTGAAGCGGGATTAGGGGGCGAGAGGTGAAGCGGGATTATGGGGCGAGAGGTGAAGCGGGATTAGGGGGCGAGAGGTGAAGCGGGATTAGGGGGCGAGAGGTGAAGCGGGATTAGAGATAAAGGGAAGTGAGGTGAGGTGGGGGAAGAGGTCAGGCCGGAGCAGAGACTTTGGTTGTGGGGAGAAGAATAAAGAGAAAGGGGAAGCAAGGAAGAGTGGAAAGAAGTATTGAGTGAGACGTTTCCTGTTCTATGTGGCCAGGTTTTCGTCTAATGTGCGCCGGATGGTCACAGATGACTGGTCATGACAACCAGACCATCCATGACCATGCATGAAGGGATATAGGTTTACTAATCTAAATCACTTCTGTAAAACAAGACCCATACAATAGGAGGACAGCACCCTTGGATAATCCTGAAGAAACAAATGGTTACGACCCACACTCTATGCCAGCTGACTATCCCAGGAGTCAGGACATGTTCTACATTGCCAAATCAAATGGAAATTAATAATAAACTATAATAAATAACAAAAGTCCAAACAAAATACAATAAAATGTCCATTTTTGATAGACATTATACACAGGGCTTGAAAGAATAAAGGCATTTTTTGCGTTATATTAAAGATTCTGTACAGCAATGTAAAAATATGCAAATAGATATGATTGAGAATGACATGGATATGGGTTATATTCAGTGTTGTTTTACGCTCCACTGGTTGTCCTTTCCTTATAGCAATGGGTCACAGACCATGCTGCTGGGATTCTACATAGTATTTCACCTAATAAATTAGAGAGTTTCTCAATCTATCTCAAACTCTTTGTGGGTTTGTACAATCAGAAGGAAAATATGTGGCTCTAACATGGTCCTATAATTGGCAGGAGGTCAGGAAGTGCAGCTTGGTTTCCACCTCATTTTGTGGGCCATGCTGAGTCTGCATGTAGTCAAGGCCATGCTGAGTCTGTACGTAGTCAAGGCCATGCTGAGTCTGTACGTAGTCAAGGCCATGCTGAGTCTGCACGTAGTCAAGGCCATGCTGAGTCTGCACGTAGTCAAGGCCATGCTGAGTGAGTCTGTACGTAGTCAAGGCCATGCTGAGTGAGTCTGTACGTAGTCAAGGCCATGCTGAGTGAGTCTGTACGTAGTCAAGGCCATGCTGAGTGAGTCTGTACGTAGTCAAGGCCATGCTGAGTGAGTCTGTACGTAGTCAAGGCCATGCTGAGTGAGTCTGTACGTAGTCAAGGCCATGCTGAGTGAGTCTGTACGTAGTCAAGGCCATGCTGAGTGAGTCTGTACGTAGTCAAGGCCATGCTGAGTGAGTCTGTACGTAGTCAAGGCCATGCTGAGTGAGTCTGTACGTAGTCAAGGCCATGCTGAGTGAGTCTGTACGTAGTCAAGGCCATGCTGAGTGAGTCTGTACGTAGTCAAGGCCATGCTGAGTGAGTCTGTACGTAGTCAAGGCCATGCTGAGTGAGTCTGTACGTAGTCAAGGCCATGCTGAGTGAGTCTGTACGTAGTCAAGGCCATGCTGAGTGAGTCTGTACGTAGTCAAGGCCATGCTGAGTGAGTCTGTACGTAGTCAAGGCCATGCTGAGTGAGTCTGTACGTAGTCAAGGCCATGCTGAGTGAGTCTGTACGTAGTCAAGGCCATGCTGAGTCTGTGTCGTAGTCAAGGTTTTTCTTAATTTTGGGTCTGTTACAGTAGTCAGGTATTTTGATGTTGTGATCTCTCTGTTTACGGCAAGGTAAATTAGTATTTTGGTCGATTCCTTCCAGTATGTGAAGTAGTTTTTCTTTTTGTCTTTTCATCTCTCTTTATGTCTGTCTCTGTCTTTATGTCTGTCTCTGTCTTTATGTCTGTCTCTGTCTTTATGTCTGTCTCTGTCTTTATGTCTGTCTCTGTCCATCTTGCCATGTCTTTCCTCTGCAGGGAATGCATCGAGTGCCGACTATTCAACTCTGGAAGACTGGCCGACAATCAGACCTGCCAGCGGCTGTGCAAGGACGAGATCATAACCGTGGAAACGCTTAGTGAGTAAACGACTGCTGCGTCTGTGGTTGCCCTTTCTTACATCAGTACACACACACACTCACACACTTTGAAGAATCAGAATTGCCTTTATCCACCACATGTCCTGTTGTGGACTGAGTTGTTCAAATGATGCTGCCCCAGTGGGGACTTCAAAACAAATGTGGCCAACTGTCACCATAATTCCTAATAAATAATGATACCTTCTCCGGTTCAGGTAAAACGTTTATGATCTTGTCTGGCTAGTGACTAAAGTGACAGAGCGGACACATTCTGTATTGTCCTTCGGGGAGCTTAGAATAATGTGCGGTGCCAAGCAGCCAAACCCATCACCTGGTCCACAGACACACAGCCCTATTTAAGTCTGTCGCCTTCAGATGTCCCTACCTGCCCGCTGTCTAATCCAGCCGCACCCACAGAGCCACACTGTCTCAACATGCTGGGTTGGAAGTGGGGCAAGGGTCTGTCCCAGGGTTTAGCTGGCCTGGTTTCCCTGAAAGTGTCATGCACAGGGGGTAGTTCACTAGGACGGTCCTGGAACGCAGTATGGGATTGTTGCTTATGGGGGAATTGTGAAATGCCTGGAGACATGGATCAAGTTAAAGCCACCATAATCCCTGTATAGCTTACGATGAGGACCTTTGGACAAGTGCACTTCTAAAGAATAGGCTGAAGCCCTGTCTGGGTTATATATGTTTCAAATACCTCGGGCTCTTAATTAAAAGTAGCTGAAGTACTGTATTTTGAGAGCTTGCTTTAAAATTACTACAGTATTTTATGGGCTTGAAATAAAGTACTAGAGCATTGTTTGTTCTTGATTAAAAGTAGTACGGTATTTTAAGGGCTTGAGTTAATGTACTGAAGTATTTTAAAGGCCTTGCCTTCATGTTGTCCACCCAGCTCTGCTCGCCCTGTCCCTCACTCTCTGCTATTCCAACCATCTGAGTTACTTTAATTGACTCCACATGTACATTCTGGAAACCTTTTCCGTTTCTAGAGGGGAGAGGAGGCTTGAGGGAAGCACGGGGAGGGGTCTGGAGGTAGTACCATTCTTCAACCTGTAAGATGTTTGCAGTATTTAGAAGATAAAGTGTTTGTAAAGACAAGGACCAGAAAGCCAGCAAATCTGCATGTCCTTGCTGTGGAATACATCCCCTCATGCTACAAATCTCTGAACAAAGCAACGTTGTTTGAGATCTCGTCAATGTTTTCCTCCTCTCTCCTCCTGTTCTCCCTCTCACCCTGACGCAGTATGTTTAGCCAGCTGTTTTTTCACTTACGGCCTTGCTCTTGCTTCTCTCACAGAAACGGAAGACCCCAACGCTGTCCTCTGCCTGTACAAGACGGAAAATGAGTGCGTAATGAAATTCACATACTCTGAACATGCCAGTGGAATGTCAGTCCTCACCGCGCTAAAAGAGCCAGGTCAGTGGTGAAGTGCTGTCCTCTGCTATGTTAAACATGCACATTAGCCGTTAGCAAACTGCTTCTTGTCACGTTTGCAAAGTAGGTGTGGAGAGCAGAATGTGTGGCACATGTATTGAGCTTGTCTGTTTATATTATTATCTGATAAGTGTTAGTCCGGGATCTATTGGACATTCATTCTACCAGACAGGGTTATTATATTAGACTTATATCATCGCCTAAAGGCCTGTTTTTAGGAACCATTGTTTTGCAAACATTTTTTCTTGACGGTCTTATTTATAGCCCAAACTGAATTCCTTTTCGCTTTACATGCAAGAAGGCTTACGTTTTGAGACTAACAGGCCACTGGAGGCAGATTATATGTTACATCAATAAACGATCAGATCTCCACCGAAACAGAGTGCTCGTTTTATTTATTTAAAGCAGTGTTTCCCAATCCTGGTCCGGGGGACCCAAAACAGTGCACGTTTTTGTTTTTGCCCTAGTACTCATACACTTGATTCAAATGTTGCCCTACCGGTTACAGACAAGACTGATTTAATCAAGCTATCATCAAGTCTTTCATTTCAATCAGGAGGGCAAAAACGAAAACATGAACTCATTTGGGTCCTGAGGACCAGGATTGGGAAACACTGATTTAAAGGAACTGCCCCTCGGATTACCCCCATATTTCCTTTGTGTTCACAACGGTGTGAAGCAACTTTCGGTGCGCTTACTCTCTTAAATCCTCTGTTCATTTCCTGAGTTGTGTGTATATCTGCTGTTCAATAACGTCTATTTGTATTGGGGCCTCCCGTCTTGTCTCCAGAGTGCGGTGCAGCGCCTGACGCCATGACCGTCCTCCTGGCCGTGGTGGGCAGTATCCTGCTGGTGGGAATCGTGCTGCTCGCCATCTGGAAGCTGGTCATCACCGTGCACGACCGGCGAGAGTTTGCCCGCTTCCAGAGTGCACGGTCACGTGCGCGTTACGAGATGGTGAGAAGGACAAACTTGACTCCCGCACCTCCAAAAACAATCATAATTATATGTTAAAATTGGGTCGTGAAATGTGATTCATCTCATTTTGGTCCACATCTGATGTCCTTTTGGAGCCATTTCCCCATATGATAACACTGCAGCTAACCCAAGCCATATGTAGGCTCAGGAATGGCAGCGTACGACACCGTCCCTATGATCCCGGTCAGCACGTGATCAGTGTGATCAGCCAAACCTCTAGAGCAAAAAGGGGGAAACGTGTGGATTGAAACCATCAGTTGTCTTCTTGGAACACTGAGTCTGTTCCAAAGTTCTTAAATATCCACCCTGCCTCAACATGTGCATTTTAATAACCACACATTTTTCCTCCTTTCACTCTCTCTCCCATCCCTCCTGCTCCCTCTCTCTCCCCTTTTCTCCTTCTTTCCCGTTCTTTATGATCTCTCTCTCTCCCTCTGCTGCTTTATCTGTGTCCTAGGCCTGCAACCCACTCTACAAGCAGCCCATTACCAGCCACCCAGTAGAGACAGACTTCAGTATGTACAGCAAGTCCTACAACGGAGCAACCCACTGACCTCCCTCCCTCTCCTCCAGGGTGTTTGTGGGGCTGGGGCACGGCAGGACCGGTCCTCAACCATCCATCTGATCCGACAAAAACTTATGAGGGACTGAAGTGAAACTAGTAATCCGGATTGTTTCTGGGAACGTGTGGCCTATCTCTTTTTTTTTCTCTCTCCCTGACTGCGATGGAAAGTGATCAAGTTTCATGATTTGATGTAGCTTGAGGCTTTGGTCTGTGATTGGCCGATATCAGTAGAATGCAGCCCGGTGGACGGTCAACAACCGTCATGGACTCCTGGTTTGGCAGTTGTTGAAAGAGGACAGAGACTGTTATTTGTGCTCCTTCGCGTCTCATCTCCAGCTGTGGAATGAACTATGTAGACAGAACAGAGAAACCCTATTTGAAACTGCCAATTTATCAATAACTCCTTCACATAAGCAGCCATATATGTTGTACAGACAAACCAAGGCGAAACAAGGCATTGACTTATATTTCTATGTGTATATATTTTTTTTTAACTCTGAAAAAGGCCTTTCTGGACAGTCAACTATGCATCGTCTCATAACAAGTGGAAATATTAATCTACACCAGCGGGAGTCTCAGGTTAATGAGATGACAAGAGCACATTATTTGCTGATGATGATTTTGACGTCATGATACTAACATTAATAGAGTGATAGTTTTCTTACCCTTGTTTTGCACAACTGGTGATAGTATTAGCGAAAGTCTCATAAAGTGACTAAGTATCTCTTGCTATTGTATTTGAATTGTGATCGTTGTTAATCACCATTTGCACTTCTCTCTCTAGTCTCGCCCTATTCAGTTAACCTGGACCCAGATTTATTCGGGCTCTATCTGACTTGTGTGTTCTTTGCCAGACGTATATCCACTGCTGGAAGCGGCACAGGCCTGGGGACCGGAATGACTGCAGCTCTCCTGTTCTCTGGCCCTCATGGCTTCATTACAAGCTGAGGGTGGAGGGACTGGGAAGGTCTCTACGCTGACATGGGGCACAGCGCTCCCTCAGGCGTTCCCACAGGAAGAGGCTGGCTAGAATGTCGTGGCACTGGAGTTATGAATAGGCGCATTATAAGACGGGAGGGGATACGCGTTTTCCGTTACCTTCCTTCCTTGTGATAGCAAGCAAGAGCTACGCGCGCGTGGAAAGGGTGAATTGAAAGTGTGTGTGCGTGAAAGTGTGCATGCTAGCGTAGATGGGTGCGTTTCATACAAAGGGAGGTGCGCGCGCGCGCGCGCGCGCGTGTGTGTTCGCGTGCCAATGTGATAAGAATCTGATGACCATGTCATTGTTGGCTTGTGCTACCCTGTGTAGCCCATAACATTGAGTTTGATAGTAATGATATTCTCCAGCATCTTTCCTGTATGGCATCGTTCATCACAGATCAGTAGAGGCCAATAGATTTGCAACACTACTACATATGTGTGTTTATGTCAATGCAAACAGAGCGGGTATTAAAAAACACAATAAATGGGTGATATCAAGCTATCTCCAGCCTACTTCACCTTTTGTTATCAATATTTTGCATTTAAATCCTGATTTACCACAGTGTGTGCATCCATTTCCATCTTTGGTTTTTCTCTGGCTCGGTTCCTAGCCATACTCTACCCACTGAGCTACACAATGCTAGCGAGTTGTACTAATGCATAGATTTTCCTGTGTAGCAATCACGAAAATATCCTCCATAGCAGCAGCACATTTCCAAATGACATAAATAAACAGTGTTGTATGGAAACAAATTAACTGTGAGTTGGGGGGGTGAACTAAATGCTAACATAGGAATGTACCAATAAGCAACATACACCCCCCCCCCCCAACTCACTTGTAGAAATCAATGTCAATCAACAACTGACATGAACATTTTGGAATTCAGTTGTTGGAGAGCTTGACCGTGAGCCTAAAAATGCGTGCTAGTTTCCTACAGCAAACAATGCTTTTTGGTGGCACCAGGTATAAGGGAAACCTACCCTGGGTTATGCAACATCTGTATGGGGCTGGATAGGTTGTTATTTCAGCCTAAGGTGAGTCATAAATCTTTCCCCCTTTGGTGTTTTGGTGGGGCATATTCCCCCGGGCCATTAAATAGGCCTGGAGAGGCTGCCTGCCAGCAGTCAAACACATTAAAACACACATCCAGCCTGCACACTCCGAAATATGTGAAGTAATTCTCCAAAAGCAAGCAGGGCCCATCCTAGTCCAGGTTTCAAGTGGGAGGGAAAGGTAGGTTAGTGGGTTAAGTTTTTGCTTAATGAACAGAGGCATACAGAGCAATGTTAAAACAGATGCGTTACATACTTCCAGAAAGGTCTGTGTTATGCTGAGCAGTAAAGGAAAATGAGCCTTGAGGCCTGTGCAATGTGGCCAGTAGTAAGGAAATAATCCCTAAGGCTTTTTAATGATCACGCCCAATTAGCACAGTAGCCTTGTTAACACAATCGATACTTACAGTCCAATAGACCGGCCTGGAGTGCGACGTAAACTCAAAGGGCCAGTTTCACAGATACAGTATACGCCTAGTCTAAGACAAATAAAAAACAAGCACAATGGAGTTTCTTATTTTTTATTGCTGAACTTGTCCTAGACTAGGCTTTATCCTTGTCTGTGAAACTGGCCCAAACTGTCTGAGAGGCTAGAGGTGAAATGAAAATGTCACTGAAAAGAGGCCTCATTGATAAAAAGCCTAATACATTATAGACTGACAGATGTCATAAAGGTAGGGGAGCTGAATTTGACGTTTTACAGTGTTCATGTAATCAGTACATTATAATAGAGAGGGGTTGTTGGGTTTAACATGGAATTACATCATTAAAGATGCATTTCTTGGGCACCGGTTGTAAAAGTGGCGCTGTCGAACCAAAAAGATCCTGACAAATTGTGTGATATACCGTGTTGATTTGTGCCCTGTATCATTAAACCCACTCTGTTTCAAACACAGGATGGTTATGGCTAACTGAGGTATGATAGTCATTCTACATATACAACATGCGCAAATAACAAATTACACATCCTGCCTAAAATGTGAGGTTTAAAGAAAAGTAAAACCTTACAAATTGGTCACTATTAAGGTTTTTCACAAGTTCTTTGAGGAAAAAAAGATTAGGGAAAAACATACAGTTGGGCATAGTGTTAGAATTGGAGTTACTTTTAAGTTAAGCATTTAGGCTCAAATGTTCAGGCATAAACGTTAGTGTTAAGATTAGGGTTAGGATAGAGAACATGGATTTTGGGGGTTTCCAGTCCCCACAGGGGAAGAAGAACAAATGTGTGTGTTGGAGAAGATATGTGGCGTTCAAGTGTGTCCTCCAGCATACAGGTCATCTTATACATCTGCTCCTGTTGGTCAGCTGACCTAACCTCTTTCTGTTCCTCATTCATGCGTACTTCACCTTTCACTTGACTTTAAGCTCCCTTTCCTCCCTGTAGGCCACAGGGTCCTCTTTCCATCCCTACTCTTCCTCTTCTTCACTTCCTCCCTCTCACCTCAGATGTCAGAGGTCATCCCTGTCCAGTCTAAAGGAGAGCACAGAATGCAAGAAATGCTAGATGCACAAAGAAAAAAAAAAACTCACAGCTTAACCAATCTACCATCTGGACTAATTTACCGTCATTGCTGTTTCTTTGTTTCAAATATTTATATTGAACACAGATGAACTTTACAAGAATTTAGACCAATAATATAGTCATTGCTGTTTCTAACGGCCCTTTCAGCCTGGGACCCAGACCACCTAAAAACATACGTGTTTGGTTGCGGCCTGGCAAACTACACTTACTACTCCAAGAAGAAATGAAATGACGGACACTACTGACTGGTATTGGAGGAAAGTTAGCTGAGCTACTCAAAACAAAACTATTATTTACATTAACTTAGAAGGGAACTTCCACAAAACAGACCTCACTGTTTGCCTGTCCTAGTTTTACCCTCTCCAATAAAACGGATCTCCACATAAAAGGGGAAGGCACCCAGAGTCCACTCCAATTTCAACATGCTCCAGTTTACTCAGTCTGTGCTTCTATTGTTGTTTCAATATCTTAATGCAAACATCCTGACCGTGTTGTAGAGGGTAATGATGACACAGAGTGAAGTGCAGGTCCTTGGGACTCGAAAACTATAGAAACAAAAAAAGATGTCAGCGTTTCACTGCACAGTGTTCTTTCTCTGGACCAGTCACAATGAACAGGGATGTGACCTGTAGATGTATGAAGTCAGAACTCGCAGGAAGTCAAAGTGAGCTTCCCATGCCAGCGGACAACACATGTAGCGGTCACACTAAATCCAGCGTTTCTTTTTCAATGCTTCTAGTGTTCTCTGGGGATTAGCATCTCTTTGTGATGTAAATACTACGTATAAACTATGGCCTGGCTCTCATGTCCGATTCCAAAGACAATAAGAGAATGGGCCATTTTAACACAAACAACAGCCGGTGCCTCGTGTGGGCATTAATGAATCCCTTCGCCTCACCACTGGTATCTACACGCATCCATGCGTGTTGTGCTCTTCCCCCTTGCCCACATTTATCATGGCAACTGTGTCAGTACTCAACAAAGCATGTGTTTCCTAACAAGCCCAACAGTCTAACAGAACGTCGTAATTTAGTACATTTGAAAGGTCCCATGTTTTTAAATGCTTGCGTCATCTACCTGGTTAATTCCATCAATCGCATGAGTTTGCAGTTGTCGACGGGCCTGCAACCGAACCACACATTAATGAATGAACACAGAAACAGCGTCACATCTGAACAGGGTTAGGTAGCATTATCCTGACCATGTGGGTCTTTGTTTATATTACATCAAGAATATAGCTAGAGCTCCAAAACCGATGAGATGGCAAACTGCATTAGCAAAAAAAACGACATGACGTTCTCTCCTTCTAAGCAGGCCAGATTGTCGTGTGGCTCCACATGCTGGATGGACATTACAGTCAGGAAATGAGATCTCCATGCAAATGCCGATGACTGCCGTTAACCATTCTCTCATACCATGCATGGTTTATTATCGCCATCTACTGGATTGAGAGAGTATGAGTATTATGCAATCAGCGCTTGATACTTTGGATTTACATCAAGAACAAGACAAAGCCCCACAACCAGCGGCCCAGCAGTTCAAGCCACTGTCTCCAGTGTACATACATTGATGCAGCATCGGTTAGAATCTGGCCAACTGCTCTCTCAGCAAAACTGTCCACATTGGTGGGGGGGCGTCTTACACCAGGAGGCGACTTGCCCCAAATTACCCTACAGCCTTTGAGGATATTTTTTTTATATTTGTTTTAAAGAACTGCTTTTAATTTTTCTGTTTGTGAGTCTGTGTGTCCAGCTGAGGTGGTCCGACAGGTTAGCTGTCACCATCCAGCCATTGGGAGGGGAACGAGCAGGGTGCGACTGAGGGATGAAGGGTACCGCAGGCTTTCATCAGATATTATTTGGAATAGTTGTCCTGGATGTGTGGGAGCCCAGCCACAGTGAGGCATTAGGCTGTCGTGAGTACCTACTGAGGGGCAGTGTGGGCATGTGCAGAGCAGATCCCTTAAAACACTGTGATGCAGCCGGTCAGGATGCTGTCCCTTCATTGTTATAGACCTCTTGTTGCACCAACGGCCAGAACAAATTCCTTCTTTGTTGTGAAACTTGGCAATAAAACTCTTTCTGATTCTGATCACATCCCAAATCCCTTTCTGGGCTTTCCCAGAAATTTCTGATTTTAGATTTAACACTAAACGGTCACACAATATTTTTTTTACCTTCATTCTTGGAGGGAAATCAACAGAACCAAGCTCTCTTTTACCACTAAACCCTGTATTAGAAAATTAAAACACATACAAAATGGAAATAAGACATACATTAGGGAAAACAATCACAATTAAAATAAAATCTTGTAGGGACTAAAATTAAGTTAATTTTACTCAAATGTAGTTAACTAAATTAAATAAGATTAGTCAAAGCCTTGAGGATTAGTTAGCTTATTAAATCTGCTGGTCCAGTTTAGGGTTAAAACTAAAATGTTAAACGTCTGTGGAAGCTGGAGGGGCAGTTTTCAAAACCCTGATTTGGCCTTCCTTCCCTTGGCTCACTGGAAACGGTGTTTGTAGCGTTGAGATCCAACAGCTTGACAGAGAGAAAGACAGAAAGCAAGAGAGAAAAAGAAAGTGGGAGTAATAGAGAGCGGCCCCTCCAGTTTGCCCTCGCCAATGGAACAATGTAAAGTCATGAAGTGGCAACACCGTAAACCACTCTGGAAACAAAGACTCCATTATTCATCTGTCCTCTGCACCACACCTCCTGGGTTTCATGTTGTTGTACTTCAACTAGGTTACAGAAAACAATGACTTCATTGCCAATGCAACGAAAATGTGGACATTTAAAAGAACCCAAGCTTAGAATGTGTTTGTAGGCAGATGTAATTAGTGTCCATTACTATTAATTTAAACATAGTTGTGGAACTATCACACACAGACAAAGTGTGGGAGAATTTAAGTATAATAAAGTTGTTTTCAATAGACTGCCTCAACTGTCAAACACACCGATGTTTCTTTGATGTAGTCAGGGAATCCCCTACTGATACACCACAATTTGTTGGCTGACATTCTTTTCATTAGGCTTCCCATTGGGCCCGACATTAGCCATATGGTGTATCCTGTGTTTTCTGATTTTGTTGAGTTTAGCTCTATCTGGATGCACCCATACCCTGCTTAAAGTGTGTGGAGGGATGACTGGAACATGGTTACCTTGCTTCTTCCTTGTCGCAGCTTGGGCGATAGTGAGCTCGATCAGCATCCCGAACCAGAACAGGACCAGGTGGACACACATCTCAACGTTGACTGAACTGAGTTGCAGGGAGGTGTTGTGATAGAGTAGAACAATGAAAATGTACTACATCAGATACAAATGTTATGTACAATGATATATGTGATTTGCTTCTGAATAGTCATATCTGATTTATTTGACCCAAAATGTGACGAGTTGTTGTTCGACGTCATCACTTTTCAGTGAACAAGTCAGTTTGTGGAGTCTCGTAACTTCGACAACTACCATGGAACAAAAACTGTGGGAAAATGAAAACTTTGACACACATTGCACAAAATTGACAGGAGTTTTGTTTTGGCAGAGTTTTTCGAGGAAGGTAAGAAAAGAAGATACCCAATCAGTTTTATTGTTCTGTTGTTCTGTGGAAAATAAAACTCAATTTTCCAAATTGGAAAATTTTTCCATTTTGTGCAATGTGTGTCCCCCATTACTGTCCACCTGTCCCCTCATAATTTCTACAGTCACACCAATCCCGTGGCCACAACCTTTCTAATCTTGTATTCCCAGCCCAGACAAGCCATGTGGAATACCTGTTATCTGGCTCTTGACTTACTTACAGAAAAATGGATTTCCCATGAAAATACACTTACTCCAGATGCTCTCTCTTCATCTGATTATGTGTTTTCCCCTAGTCCAAGAGCATCTGGTCGCCGTGGTAACGGCACAGGGTTACTTGTTTCTTAAAATTTGAGATTCTCTCTTTTGTTCTCCTTCCCATGTCCTGTTATGAATTCCATGCTGTCAGTGTGACATTTCCATTCAAGCTTAACATTGTCATCTATCAGGTGATCTTGGTGAGTTCCTCAATGAGCTTGAAATGCTGATTATTTCATTCCCAGATTATTGGGTGACTTCAAACTTCCAACATCTGCCTTTGAGTCAAGTCTATTTTTCCTCTTTTGACCTCACCATTTCCTTGTCAACTCCTACTCACAAAGCAGACAATGTAAGTCAACGTGCTTCACAAATACAGTGCTTCAGTTGTACTTCTTTCTCTTGCTCTCTTTCTCTCTTCCAACACTACACCTTCAGCCACCAACAATGTCTTACGATGCCGCAACTCCCCAAAACTGCTCTCCTCCTCAATCCTATCATCTCTCCCATCTCCTGAATCGATCTCCCTTCTATCTCCAGAATTTGCCTCTTCCACCCTGCCCGGCCAGCACTTGGCTATATGATTCTATATGAGAGTTCCCAGGAGAGAGCTTTGGGCAGCTGAGTGAAAATGGAGGAAAACAAAACTTTGGTATGACATAGCATCCTTCAAATCCCTGCTTGCTACCTTGTCTCCCTATTTGCGATACACAGGAGATACAGGATGTGTCCCAGTGGATTTGAGAGGATGGCTCTTCACACTGCCCAAGATAACTCTCTCTCCTGTGTTCTCATCCTCCTTGATCTATCTGCTGCCTTCAATACTGTGAACCATCCTACTTTGTAACCTCTCTGATTTGGGCATCTCAGGCTCTGCTCACTCTTGGATTGCTTCCTATCGGACAAGCCACTCCTACCAGGTGACATGGAGAAGACTGGCATCTGTCACACAGCTTCCTACTACTGGTGTTCCCCAAGGTTCTGTTCTTGGCCCTGTCCTCTTCGCTCTATACACTAAGTCTCTTGGCTCAGTCATATCCTCACATGGTCTTTGCTTATTACTGTTATGTAGACGTCACTTAGCTCTTTTCTACTTTTCGCTTTTGACACCCAAGAGACAACACGCATCTCTGGGTGCCTGGCTGACATCTCTGAGTGCCTGGCTGACACCTCTGCATATATGTTCGCACACACTTTTCACAGACTACTTAAAATAGTTCCACAGACACCAACTGTCTGTTTTCTTGAAACATTTTTATGTCTTGTGTTTATTCTTAGAGGCTTCTTTCCAGCACTGACCTTTTCCGATGACTAATTAATTGAGTAGATGCAGTTACTACTAAACTGTGCGGTTGTTTCACCTAGCTCTTTTTAAAATGTATGCACTTACTGTATGTCGCTCTGGAGAAGAGCTACTACTAAATGACAAACATTTCATTTTTGGCACAGTCAAAAGCTCTGATCTAATTACATGAATAGGTTGACAATTGATGGCTAATGGCTACCCGTAAGTCACCTAAGCTGCATACCCCTTAGCGAACCTCACGTTTCTGAGGGTTTATTGCTTCGATGTCATTGTGTGTGCTGTCTGCTCCGGTAGGAGTAGGGGAGAGTAGATAGACTGCGTATTTTGCGTTGGTCTAGTGGATTGCTGGTGTATCCAAAACGTCCTTTGGGATGGCTTCCTTATGGCACCAGGTTCCGTTTTTTGCGTGGTCGGATTTGGTGATTACATTTATTAAATCAACAGGAAGGCAAGTTGTCTTAAACTCTTATTGGCGTTGAAAGGAGTAATTTAATTGCATTCAGGTTGTGCACACTATGCGAGGGCGCTCCTAATAGTGTGGTACGGTATCCTCTACCTCAATGAACCGGAGTTATATGGACATCAGCTGTTTCATTCACGCAATGTAGAGCCTTATTGTTGTTAATTTCTATCGTAAACTGCTTTCCATGTTTGTGGTAAGCTATATGGTCTGACAAACCACAACTTTCTGCTAATCCGCATTCAGGGCTTGAATTTTCACTATAAACTGTGCGAATAGCCTAATGACTGATGATTGATTCTTATAAAATTGTTATAGTAATAATTATAGGATTCTTTATTAGCTTTTCTTACAGGACTTTTTTTTCTATAGGAATCAGTCCTTTAAGATTTCCAACAGACATGTCTATTACGAATATCACACACACGTCTTGGAACCCCAGTGGTAAATTCTCAGATTCTCTTGTACGTTGTCATGATTGCGCAACGCATGACCGCGCACTCGGCTGCCGCACTCTTCAATTTAAAAGACCAGTGCCCAATAAGCTGTGAGCACTGCACGGGCGATTGCAGCTTGATAGGGTCCAACGTTGAGAGAGCAGTTCTGTTCAGGAGTAGGATGCGCGTCTTCTTTGTCATTTTGGCCATTGGCTTCTTCTTTAAAGAAGCGCAGGCTTGGGGCTTCAAAAATGGGATATTTCATAACTCCATATGGCTGGGTAAATCACGCTTTCTTTGTTACTTAAATACTATTACTGTTTGAAGTAACTTTTACGCATGCCAACAACTGCGGTTAGAAACAAATGCTGTGGTTCAGGAGGACATTCTGTGTGTTTTACAAGGTGGTTGTGGAATGTTCAGCTGCAATGCTATTCCACTTTGAACCTTAAAAAGTGTAGCTTAGATATAAGCCTACAATATCCCCCTTTGATGTGTCGACAAAAATAAGGAATCCAACACAACATAGACCAATTATCATTCCTATTTGTTCGAAAAATTGACTTCTCTAAAGTTAAACTTCTCTAACAACTCTTTATAGTCTTCAAAATAATCTTAAAAAAAAAACTTAAGCTATTGATATTTGTACTATTTATCCCCGGAAAAAAAAGGTTGTAATTGATGTAGAAGTTATACTTCATACGTTATCGTTTTCATGTATGTAGCATGTTAAATGCCACATCAAATTTAGGTCGTGTGCACAGCCGGAGACAGATAATTATTACGTTACACTGCATGAGGCTGTCTTGCAAACACATTACTTCATTTATGGATAAGAAACACAAACATTAAAAATAAATCTTTCCAAAGTAAATATTTCTTTCAGTGATACCTTAAAGCCTAGGCAGAGAAATTAATTGGGAAGTATGTTTTATCAGTTCAAATAATTGACATTTCTAGTATAAAGGCGAGACAGACCTGGCCTATATGTTTAACATATGGAGACCTACAATTATTTTTCTAATAATATAAGAGTGAAGTACATTTTTAATGGAAGGTTTCTTCTGAGTTAATGAGCACTACTTGTCCACCACACACATCTGGAATACATAAACTAAACTGCTGTTTACAGTAATATGTCCTGTTACCCAAACCCCCTATGTCATTTGGTTCAACTAGAGAAACCAGGAAGTGGGGATTATAATGAGATTGTGGTACCACCTCAGTAGACACCTTGGAGGGAGAGATTGACTAGTAGGTGAAAACATTGCCTGGTAGCTAATCTGTAGAGCACTACTAGTCCTACAAGATCATGCATGCGTGATATCAAAACAGGCTCAAAGGAGGACCCCTGTATGGAGGACTACTGCCAAGAGATTATAAACACTTAGCTTTTGCCCTGGCGCATTCTGTCCAACCGCAACACGATACAGAGTTTCAACATCTTTACCTATCCATCGTGTGTGTGTGTTTGATGTTTTCTTTTAGTCCATTATGGGCCTCTTAGTCTGAATGCCATGTTGCTTTTTCTCTCCCATGAGAAGTATTTGCCCAATATTCTACAACAGAATATTTCCCCCTTTACTTCTGGATACGCATTGCTGTAGTTGTTGCAGTGGGAAACTAGAAAGGCTTTGGCAGAATATCTGTATCGGTACTGCCTTGATGGTGGTAGTAGCGCTGACTGAGACTAACAGTTTTTTTCTTTTCCTGGACAGAGCAAGCTGCCGGTGTCTACCACAGGGAATCGCGTAATGGCCGATACCAGCTGACATACAAGGACGCCAAGGCAGTGTGCAAATATGAAGGAGGAAAGCTGGCCACTTACGATCAGTTGGAGGCTGCTCGCCAAATAGGTTTGGAACCCAACACCCCCATCCTGCCATCTCCTCCCGGCCAGTTCAGACAAACCTCCACGTTTTAGGGAGGACAATGACAGGGGTAATAGGGAGGGATCTGCTTTAAAAGGCCTCCCCAAAGTAGTAAGAATGGGAAAACCCTGCCTTGCTGGGTAATAATGTTACCGTTATTTTCAATACTTGGTAGACTGATTGAAGCCAGACCTGGCACAGGATCTATGAGTCCGGCACTGTGAACCGTCATTTGTCTGTCTATGGTTAGCTAAGAGCTGCCCCTTGGCCAAACATACTCCGATGGCTGATTTTTATCTACACTACCTTTCCTGTGTGACTGTGGCTTACTGATTAGGGGGTGGGAGTTAGTTTATTATGCTTTACCTCACCACCCGTTCCTACTGCTACATAAATGGTCTGCTTGTAACTGCAGATGCAGAGTTACTGGAAGGCAATTTTCTTACAGGAACCATAACATTTCCATAGACAGGGTTTTGTGTAAAGTATATGACAAAGACAAATGCCTGGTGATAATCAGGAATGGCAGTTGGTGTCCTGTGTGACTGCGGTATGAAAAGGGGAAGGCTACCTTCAATAACTAAGCACTGTTTTGATTTTAGCCGATGTGACAATATTTTAGCCTGGAAAATGTGTGAAAGTAAATTTTGGTATTCAGACTGTACCTCTTTCATAGGTTTTCACGTGTGTGCGGCTGGGTGGTTTGATAAAGGACGTGTGGGCTACCCTATTGTCAAAGCTGGTGCCAACTGCGGTTATGGTAAGGTTGGTATCATCGACTATGGGTACAGGCTGAACAAGAGTGAGAAATGGGACGTCTACTGTTACAACCCAAACTGTGAGTAGTGAACCTTCTGTGAGATATCATTTCAAACAATGTACTGTAATGTGTGCCTAGAAACATGGATCAAATCACCTTTTATTATGGCATGTTTGGTTGAAATACCATTTTTAAAAAGCAATTGCTCTTCATGGCTTTCATCAATACTTTATTGAACTTGACTGACCCAAGTTTCAGGTAAAGGAAAGGGAATATATGTCCAACTGAGATTTTAACGAACGCCTCCGCATTGGGCAGGTGCACGCAACTGCCACGATGAGCGCCCAAGGAAAAGTCTTAAAGTGCAAACCCCACTCGTCCGGCACTTAAAGTTGGCTAAAAAAAACATTCAACAAATATATTTCCCGTGGTATTTGAGCAAAGGTTTAGGAAAGTCATGATGAGTCGAGGTTTATGCAGTCTTGGGTGTGTTCATTTAGTGGTTTAATCGACCATGAGTCTGACCATATGAGATGAGTGTTTGGTTAACTAGAGTCAGGCAGACATTGGGTAATGGGCAAGGTTAGGGCACACAGTGTCAGAGTTAGGAAGTTGTGGTCCATGACATGTATGCCGGCGTAGACCCAAGACTAACATCATGAGTAAACCAGGACACTGATGACTACTAAGAGTCAACTGAATTGAGGCTACAGTCTAACCTATGAATTGTAGTGGGTGAACTTCAACACTCCAGATGTTTCCAAATCCCTGCAAATGGAGTGAAACCTGAATGCCTTTGAGCTGCCATTATCCAGGGCAAGAAGGAAAATAATACAAAATACTCTATCACTCTTAGCATATTCAGAATAAATCATGAAACCACTATTTATCTGAACTCCTGGTGTATATTTAGAGGCTTGAAAATGTTACAGGATTGTCTCTAAATTATCAAATCCTTCATAATATGCTACTTAAGTGAGCCACGGTTGTTAATTGGGGTTTAATTCTAATAGAACAGAAAAGCGGATAACTGTAGAGGTCTGTGGGTGAGGAAAAGCAACAGCTCAAGTTATAAAGCCTATTGGGGAAAAACAGCAACTCTAATGGCCATTATTGCTCTTGATTATATAACAATCCAATATATTATTGCAAATAACTTTACATTTAATGTTTTCTCTAGTTTGTAAAGAGTCAATTAAACGAGTCCGCTACACACTGAACTGACTGTGTCTAAAAAGACTGTGTTAAAATGTCCTCATTCTCTCTCTGGGTCAACAGCAAAGGAATGTGGAGGTACTCTGACAGACCAGCAGAAGATCATTCAGTCACCTGGTTACCCAGAGGAGTACCAGGATGAGCAGATCTGCTACTGGCATATCCGTGTACGCTACGGACAGAGGATACGCCTGCACTTCCTGGAGTTTGATGTGGAGGAGGACATGTCTTGTCTAGCAGACTACCTGGAGATCTATGACAGCTATGATGATGTATCTGGCTTTGTTGGGAGGTAATAATCCAACTTTGGATTGAATGAGCCTTTGCATCTAGTATTTCTTTATATATTTCACAGAACAAACAACACATAAGGTCCAAAACAATGGATTTTCTACAATTTAGAATGTGAAAATAACAAAACACTACTTATCTGGCATGAATGACCAATCTGCACAAAACATGATGTACCGTATCTCCAGAGATAGGTTGCTTAATGAAATATGGCCAAAATGTAAGAATAACCGTTCTTTAGTGTGATCTGACACATAAATACATATGTTTGAGGATATTTGTGTTCTAACAAATGTGGTAAATGTTGCAAACTTAGTAACATAGGGAAAAACATTGTAGCGACCCCACTGAGACTTTATAATAGCACCTGTTTATTGTTTTTGATCTGTTTATCTCAATGATGAAATTTGTTTTACCTGCTCAGAGACATGAGTCTCCCTAACTCAGCGGTGTCTCAATCACCACTATGATTCTAACCCATGTATTTTCACTCAATATACTGTGATGGGCTACTGTCTTCTTGGTTTTGTCTGGACATTTTGTTTACATATTGCTCTTCATTAAAATGAATTCTTATTTTCAGATACTGTGGAGATTACTTACCAGATGAAATAATAAGCACAGGTATGAAACATTCTTCTTTCATTAATACACTGCTCAAAACATGTTTGCACTGAAATCACACCAGGTCTCAATGAACAAAATATATGAAAGATCTAAATCTTTACTGTACATTGAGTAATTTGTTGAAAACAAAATGATGTAACAATGGTCACTTGGAACCAAAATCACCAACCGATTGAGGGCTGGATTCAAACTCACACCGAAAATCAAAGTAAACAAAAAAAATTGAAATCACAGGCTGTTTCAATTTGAGTGAATTTCATCACGGCAACTCATGATGTGACTCCGTAGTGTGTACGTCCCCCACGTGCCTGTATGGACTCCCGACAACGTCTGGGCATGCTCCTGATGAGATGACAGATGGTGTCCTGGGGGATCAGTAAGCTACTCGACAGTCTGTGGCGCTACTTGGCAGCGTCGGATGCACCGATGCATCGCTGCCTTTGTCATCCAGGAAGTGCCCACACACAGGCCACATGGGGCCAAGCATTGTCTTACATCAGGAGGAACCCAGGGCCCTCTGCACCAGCGTATGGTCTGACGGTGGGTATGAGGGTTTCATCCCAGTACCTAACAGCATGAGAAGGTCTGTGCGACTCTCCAAGGATATGCCTCCCCAGACCATCACTGACCCACCGCCAAACCGGTCATGCTGGATAATGTTGCAGGCGGCATAATGTTCAACACGGCATCTCCAGTCTCTTTCACTTCTGTCCCTTGTACTCAGTATGAACCTGCTCTCATCTGTGAAGAGAACGGGGCTCCAGTGGCGTACCTGCCTAGTATAGTGATCTCTGGTGAATGCCAGTCGAGCTGCACAGTGCTGGGTTGTGAGCACAGGTCTGACTGGAGGACGTCAGACTCTGATGCCACCCTCATGGAGTCTGTTTCTGACAGTTTGGTAAGAAACATGCGTTCCAGTAGCCCGCTGGAGGTCATTTTGTAGGACTCTGGCAGTGCTCCTCCTGTTCCCCCTTGCACAAAGGAGCAGATACTGGTCCTGCTGCTGGGATGATGCCCTTCTATGGCCCTGTCCAGCTCTCCTTGTGTAACAGCCTGTCTCCTGGTATCTCCTCCATGCTCTTGAGGCTGTACTGGGAGACACAGCAAAGCTTCTTGCAACGCTGGACTACCTGTGTCACCTGAATGGGCTGCAGGTACCAACTCATGATACCAGTAGTGACAAGGACACTAGCAAAACACAAAACTTGAGAAGAATCAGTCAGGAAGGATAAGGAGAGAGCAATTGTCTGAGGCCATCACCTGCAAAACCATTCCCTGTTTGGGAGTTGTCTTGCTGTTGCCTCTCCAGTGCACCTTTTGTCACTTTCATTTGCACCAAAACAGGTGATACTGATTCCCAATCACTTATGCTTCCTAACTGGACAGATTTATATCCATGATGTTTAATTGACTTGTTGTTATGCTGTACTGTGATGATTACATTTTCCCTTCATTCTTTTGAGCAGAGTAAATTATATGGTAGTGGAACAAAACACAAAGTTCATATCTAGCCTTGATCACCCTTTTTAATTCAGTTGTTTATACATTTTTCATTTGAATGATTCAATGATAACGCTTTCCCCTTTTCCTATCCAACAGGAAATGTGATGACACTAAAGTTCCTGTCCGATGCCTCTGTAGTTTCAGGGGGCTTCCAGCTCGAGTACATAGCTGTCAATGCTTCTCTCCTCCACCACGAGGATAAAAAAGCTATATATTGACCAATTATTTTATATATGCCTTTTTAATTTGAATGTATTTTTTATTGTATTTATAATGCTCTAGTTTTACTAATGTAAAGGATTTGTGTATCCACATTGTCATCTACAAAAAGACACAAATCAATAAAATATGTCCTAGTTTTAATGTGTTTGTTGTTGAGTCCTACTAAGGAGTCACATCATTAAGTCAAGTGAAGGATGTTATACAGAAAGTAATGCTGAAGTAAAAATGTGGGGTGTTAAGTAGAAATGTGTTTCATCACCAATTTTTGATATTCCGTTGAACCCATCATTGAATCATATTGCCTTGAAAAGATAATATACAATTCCACAGTCACTTGATTAGGCTAATATAGTAAAGATGCATAAAGAGTATAGTGTTTTGGGATATAAGCTGTATTAGCGTTTTGTTCACAGGCTGTCATTCATTTAAATATGTGTATACAGTATATCACATTTGAAAGGTAGTTGTCTATAGTCATGGCCAAACGAGGCTTCATTAGGGTTATTTTAGAAGCAGGATACTATGCTGGGAGCACTCCGAATTTCTTCATCATTGAACTTAACACGGGAATATAGTTAACTAATAAAGATCAGACAAGAATAACATTGGAACGGACATTAAACATCAAATGTACCGACTAGATAACATATTGCCTTATATAGTTCAATTATGGCTTTTATTTTGAAAAGAAAATCTGAGTTAGCGCTGCTAGCATAATATCCTGCTGCTAGAAGAACGGCAATGAAGCTTCGAATGTCCATCACTGGTTGCCATGTTTCTTAAATTGAAATGTAGAAAACGTCTGAGATTGTAATAAATATTTTTTTTAAACTAGAGAGACAGAAAAATGCATTTTTGTGTTCAGAGAAATTAGATTCCTAACAATATGATTTGCCTTTGTCAATTAGGCCAGACAGTTTTCGACCAATCCGGTTCATGTTTTTATCCTGCGTCACGCGGTTGCCGAATCGTCAAGAATTCAAACGCAGAAAGCAGGGGAGTCGAGAATTATTCTTTATAGAGATTGTTCATCACCACTTAAAATTATTGGAAGATGCCATAAAGAACGAATTAAATGTTCCTAATTACACACGGAACCAATAATTCAAACTAGTGTTCATAATAAAGTACTGTTTCCTATCTGCCACAAATTATCTCTGATTTGGTTTCGCTCAGATCCGGCGTTCCGTGCGTCAGGTCAGAGGTGATTTTCATGCGGCGTGCTATTTTCGCGCCAGCGTTTTCGCGGGGAGACGGCTAGTTAGCGATACTTGGAGTCGGACAGAAATAAAAAAGAATTATTGCTGAAACCACTTAATGTGGGGTATCCTTGCAATATAATATAGACGTTCATTGTACAATTATATTTGGTTATTTGTCGTCGATCCGGAATAGCGATCAAGGTGAGTAAGTGAGTCTTGCTACGTTTTGTTTTTATTTTCGCGCGAGGTGGAGGGAGTGAATACTGTACGGAGAAACTGCAGACTAGGGACTGTAGTTGTCGACAATCCTACTAAATAGTTATGACATGGTTGTCTTTCAGGGTGAATGGGCTACCAGTACCTGGATTACTCAGTATTGTGCGTTTATTTTGTGCTATTGTCATTAAATGTCTGATTACCAACATAGCTGATGTTGTGGCTAGCTAACATGAATAGGCTGCATTTTGCTTGTTAGCCAGCTAACGTTAGCTGGCTTTGAAAGATTAGTTGGTTTACTATCCATGTAACGGGCTAGTTAACGGTAGCTGGTAGTAGAAACTGTTCCCTTAGTTGACCATTGTAATATTAAATAAATATAATTTATTTGATGTTAGAATTGTTTGGAACTCTAGTTAACTAAATTGCTGATGATGAAAAGGCAACTTAAACTAGCTTTATTTTGCTGCGTTGCTTCATGGAATGTTAGTTATTCGCGTAGCAGTAGTTTACCCCTACCTAACGTTATTGTTTGTAAAGATACGGCAAGTTTGAGTACAATTGGTAGTCCTTGTTTGTATGTCAACCAGTTAGGAATATCCTGTACTGCAGTTAGTGATTTCTAAGAAGATTTAAACTAAAGTCGTTTAATTCTAGCTGCAGACACCAATGATTTGAATGGGTGCACACCTCATTCAAATCATCCAGTGCAGTGGCAGCAACCAGCACTCAGTAAAATAGACTATTCAGCCAAGAGTTTGATAGTGATACCTCTTATTTCCAAGGTCCAGATAGAAGGTATAGTTAACATTTAACCCTCTAAAAACAATTTCTACGTTCACTTTCATCTCTTTTTACTGTTGGTATTTTTGAATGTAGTTAGCTACTCTTACAGGCTGGTAGGTGGTTGGCTGATGGTATTGTTTTTCTTTCTTTCTATGGTGCATTCCACTCTTGCTGAAACGGTGCAACGAATCCATTTGGTTTCTCTCTAGGTTTCTTCCTAATTTTGGACCCTACTAGGGAGTTTTTCTTAACCACTTTCAGGCTGTTTAAGAAAAACTCGGTTTTCAGACTGGATGTCTGTAAAAGCACTTTGTGACAATTGCTAATGTAAAAAGGCCTTTTTAAAAATATATTCGAATCATGATCGTTGACTTACTCGTGTTAATAATCCTTTCTGCCTGACTGGTAGATTGAACGAATCGAGAAGAATGATGGCGACGGTGCCACTCAGTAGCTCCAGTCTTCTCCCACTGCTTGACTCTCTGGAAGACAACACCGCTGGACTTCCTGAGCAGACAGATGCCTACCTCACCATTGCCAAGTACGTGGTTGGGCCAGTTGCTGTATATAGGTCAAGTATAATGGTGATTAGGGGTCGGTCCAGGTGTGTGATTCATGGTTCTGTTACGATGGTGATGAGGGGTCGGTCCAGGTGTGATTCATGGTTCTGTTACGATGGTGATGAGGGGTCGGCCCAGGTGTGTGATTCATGGTTCTGTTATGATGGTGATGAGGGGTCGGTCCAGGTGTATGATTCATGGTTCTGTTATGTCCCTTTCAGTCGTCTCAATGGAGAAGGGCGACAGTTCCTCCCTGCAGTTGTAAAGCACTTTTCCCGCCTTGGTAAAACATTCAAAGTAAGTATGTATTTCATAGTGCGGGTGGGAGGGTCATTTCTAAGGGCGCACTGTATTCTTCTTGTTCAGCTCTTTCAATTCTCAGAGGTGATCGGGTGAACATTTAATGTTCTTCCCGTCTTTCTCGTGTTAGACTCATATCTCCAGCCAGAATGCCGAACTGAGCCAGGCTGCTCTACAAGCGCTGGGGTTCTGTGTGTTCCACGCCCATGTAGTTTCTGCTATCCCAGGTACGGACATTTTTTAAATCAAAGTAACTTCTGCAAATCGAAGTTCCTGGTTGCACTGCCAATTATTCAAATGCAGCATGTAACGCTGCTTGCTTTTCTTTTCCCTAGCAAATTTTTCAGATGAGCTTCTTTCATCACTTTGCTCTCTGGTGATAAAATCTAAAGACAAGAACACGTGCACCAGAGCATTATGGGTGATCTCCAAACAGAACTTTTCTACAGAGGTGGTGGCTAAGAATGTTCCAGAGATCCTGAGGACCCTGGAGTGCTTGCAGATAAGGGAAGACATCCAGTCTGTAGTTATAGAGCACGAGTCTCTAAATGTTATTATAAGGTAAACAAACTCACTTAGCAATGCAATCTCTGTCAGTGGCCTTGTTTGGCCATATGAACCTGATTATGAAATGTGCAATACAATGGTTCACTGTAATAGCATTGAAGCCAGTTCCATTCCCATTTTTCCATTGCCACCCCTTAATCAGGGATTTAGCCTTCATTTCTACCTCATCATTAATAGCTCCCACCTGGTGTCCCAGGTCGAAATAAGTCCCTGATTAAAGGGTTGCAATGGGGGGGGGACTGGCTTCTTCTAGGGCCAGGTTTGAATACCACTGGTCTGTCTTGTTCAAAATGTTGTCCTTTAATCATCTATACCCCCCCGGCCCGAAAATACTGTTCTGACCTCTTCTCTGTGATCATCTCCTCTGCCTGTTGTCAGGTTGCTGGAGCAGGCCCCTGTCCAGATGGGCGTGGCCGCGGTGCAGTGGGCCAAGCTGATCACCCCCCTGGTGGTCCACTCGGCCTCTAAAGTGCGCCTGCGGGCCGCTGCGGCCCTGGAGATGGGCCTGCCTCTACTGCTGGAGAAACAGAAGGAGGTGGCTGCCCTTGTAGAACCCATGATGTCTTCGGTGAGTTTGTTCCTCCCGCCTGGTTACTTTAAAAAGACTCTGATCACTCCTCAAAAGTTGCAGATAAACTGGTTCCTACGTTCGATTGAAGTCTTTGTGAATGCGGCGCTTCAACATTTCATCGCATTTGGATGATGTTTCTCTTATTTTCTACAGAAACTGATCCCAGAGCTTCAGAAAATGTTCTCCACAAAGAACGAGACGAATGTGCTGAAACTGTGGCCGTTATTTGTTAGGCTCCTGGGAAAGGTAAGGCGTGGTCATGTTATGGTCTGGTGGCTCCCAATTTATTACTTATTGGCCACTTTATCTACCGCTTAATGGATAGGGAGTGACTTGGTCTTTACCTGTCATTTAGGAGATTAGGCTTATTCATCATTTTAGATCATACAGACCCAGCTTGTTCTCTCAATCATTCTTACTCACTCTGAACTCCCCACAGGGGGATGCATTTTATATGCACCGAGACACAGCATTGTTTAGATAAAGGGCTGACCTTCACCATGAGTGCGACACATCTTCCTTTCAGTCCTCAGGTTTTATGCCCTTTCCATACAATCTAGTTGGAATCCAATATTACGTAGTTGTATTAACTACTGAATTGTTCCTTCTCACAGGTGCTGCATAAAGGTGGTCCGTTCATCAACTCCCTGCTTGGCCTGGAGGAACTGGGCTTCCGCAGCTCCTCCCCAAACATCAAGAAGATTGCCTTCATAGCCTGGAAGAGCCTCATAGACAACTTTGCTCTCAACCCCGGTTTGTGCCACACTTGACACATGGCTTAGTCAAATAAGAAATCTATTCTTGTTAAAATCCACCAAAGACTCCCCGTTCTTTTCCATGGGGGGCTGGTTTCTCCACATGCACTGGCTGTTGACTAAACATATTGTAACAGTCATTTCCTGCCAGTAACAATTCACATTTTTTTTACCTTCTCCTTTTTATTCTGAAAGTTAGAAGCTGTTAATCACATTGAACTGACTGATGTTCTATTGACACAGACCCCTCACCCAGAGGCTTGCAGTAACTAAGCTTTTGTCTTCACCTTGCTGTACACAAGGACATACATAACGTTTACATTAGTAGATCTTTACTAATATAAGCAAGAGGAATGTGCAGTTTAACTTGGTGCCAGCACTTTTATAAACCAAGAAGTGACCTACGCTATATAGACCGTGTCATCTTTTAAACATTATCTGCGGCATGTTACGCTGGTGAGGTGCTGAACTCGCTCCAATGCCGGGCAGGTGTCAAGGATGCCCTGGTACTTCTGTTCCCTTCAGCTGAGTGGTGGAAACTTCCATCAAGCCTGTGGATCCACTTAACTCTCATGTAAAGTAAAAGGATGAAGATATTCTAGTGACAATTTGGGGGGCAGATGAAGTTTCCATAAAAAATCTTGGCCATTTCTATTGGGATCTCCTGAGCACACTTGCTTCATGGGGCTCTTCAGTCAATATTGCCTCTACTGGTGGTAATGCTACAAACTGGCTGAATAATCTTGATCTTTATCCCGTTGCCATTTATAAATCTCTCTGGATCGAAAGGTTTATGTGTCAAGAGATGAGACTGAGGACAAACGTATTACAACTTGTTCCACTGTATTGGAAAGGTCAGTTATTTCTTTATTGAATGTCTGCCTATCTACTCTTTTTACTGTAGAGATCCTGTGTAGTGCGAAGCGTCTGAAACTTCTGATGCAGCCCCTCAGCTCCATCCATGTGAGGACGGAGGCTCTGCTTCTCACCAAGCTGGAGGTCTGGTGGTACCTAGTGGTCAAACTGGGGCCCAACCTGCCCGCGCACTTTGAACAGGTACCACCCATGTTGTAACTGGGTGTTTTTCGGTATGTTCTTGGCAGGAGGTTTCTATTTAATGTCTGTGTCCAGAAACTGCTGTTCAACCAGGAACGCTTTTGTTGCGTTTTTACTACCCAGCCAATCATGCCTAGGTCTGATGACTGTCCGGGTTGACGTGATTCTGCGATTGCAGAGTTCTTTGTCCATTCAGCAGTTGTTTTTTATGGGCGGGCGTGCGTAATTCAACAATCACGCTTTCTGTCTAAAACGTATGAATCAGTGTGAATAACTGACCCATCGCTCCAGTATAAAAAGGGGCTTGCAATTTCAGCAGATCATGCGCTTTTACTGGAAAGTCTGGCTCCAAGCCCTACGCTGACAAACATTTCCAAAATCAGGCCGAATGATTGTGTATGAAGTGTCAAGCTTTTTTGCCTGCAGGAATTCCAAACCATGTCTGGGCTATTCTGAAAGTATTCGGAACAAGCCTGTTAACCTATTTAACACAAAAACATATATATTAGGAGATACATTTTGAGCTTTGCACCTGTGAAAACGTTTGTGGTGTTGTGTGACTAGTGCATGCAGTGTTGTCGGCACCAAATGGGTTGTGAATTTGTTTGGATGTAGCCTTGTGATGTTGACCAGTAGTCTGTCTTGCCAGGTGGGTGTACCTCTCCTCCAGTGCACTCTGGGTCCTGACCTATCCTCCCCAGGTACTCCTGCCAGGAACTCCAGTCAGAACAGTGTTGCGGGAAATAGTACTCCCAAATCTGGTACGGTCCTACTACATCCTTGTTTGTTCTTTTTTTATGCTTGTGCTAATGGTTGCCTACTTAGTGACATAACCCCTTACCAGGAATGTCACCAGAGGTTTCTGACGTCTTTGTCACTCTGTCCCAATCAAGGTGTCCCAGCGTTCTCCAGCTCTACCGCGACCCCCCGTCTAAACCTGAACAGCAGTGTGGTGACGGGCCAGGCCTACCCCTCTATCCAGCTGCTGGGACTGGAGATGCTGCTGCACTACTTCCTGGGGCCAGAGATTACCAGTGCTGCTGCCAAGAACAAACTGACCCTCAGCCTGGGTGAGAGTTGGAGACGGGGGCTGTTATACCCACCTTAGTGGGGGTCACTCTGCTGCATAATCCATATGAAATGCAAAGTGGGAATCCTTGTCTAATATGTGAAGTTCTGTTTTATTGATTTATTTGAGCTTGTATTTGGTAGAGGAAAATACTTGCTCCTGTATTAACTTTTTTTTCTGAAAGTTCATGTTGGCGCTTTGCCCTGGAAATACCCTTATCCTGGATCTTAGTTTTAAAAACGAAACGTATAATCCAAAAAAGATGCTATTTCTTAAAGTGCTGTTTTACTTGATAAAGTATTTATGTGCCAACGTTATTGCTCAGTGTCGGGTGATTTTATGTACTCTGATTCACTTGAGATGAGCAGCTTTAGCAGCCGTTACATATAGTTTCAGAAAACACTCATGGTTTTGAGTAAATCCTCTGCTTTAATTATTTTGAACAAAAACACATTGCCCATGTCCATCTCCCTGGTAGATTAGTGCAATGTTAATTTAAAGATAATGTGTAATTGTATTGGGTTTTATAGTCCTGACTCAACAACAAAAACATTTAAAGGTGTAATCCTTACCCAGACACACATGTAAAATTAGATGTTTCATTAGTGGAAATATTAAAAGGTTTCCCTGGAATTTAAGTCAGTGAAATGAGAAACCCATTTCCCAATATGTTTTGCGTGCCAAACCGTTTGTGGAGCCATACAGTATGATGACATACTCCTGGTGGAGATGAGCTAGCCAACCAGCTGTTTAGGTGGGGTGGTACTAGCCAATCGGTGTACGTGCGTTATAAAAAAATAAAAAAATAAAATAGTATTACTGTTACACATGCACAACACTTCACAAGAATATATTAAGCACGTACATACAGGCTTCTTGTATGCATGTGCACCTGGAACTTTTAAAATTAAAATGTCGTTAACGAGAACTTTTAATAGACCTAGATATTCTTTAGTTACTTTAAGGTGCATTTTCCCACTCCTCTTATACAGCTCCAGAATAAATTAAGAGACCACTGCATGAAAATGAAGTTTTTTTTTGTTGTTGTGAGGAACAGGATGGTTAAAATTAAGAGACCACTGCAAATTGAAAACCTCCTTTTCAACTTTTTTGAAAGGAAAGTAAAAGGTTGCGGTGGTCCCAATGTTTTCCAGAGCTGTGTGTGATTGCAGGATTACGTGCATGTCTTTCACATATGCCAGTACAGTACTTAAGAGAACATTGCTCTAAGTGGAATATGCTTTCCTGTTTTCTTTTTAAATAACTGGTTCCTCGTGTTCTCTTCTCAGAACCACTGGTTCACCCCTTCCTGTCTAGCCCGTCCTCCTTCAACAAGCACGCTGTTCTTCTCATATCTGCCATCCGTGACAGCTTAATATGCATCGGCAAGGACGCACCAGGTAACAACCTAGCCTGAACTGACATCAGCATAGGCCCTGACAGACATAGCAGCTCTTTCTGCCGATATGTCTCCTTTACAATAGAACCGGGCCATGTTGTCCCAATGTGTGAGACAGCCTCTGTATGGCAGCTTGTGTTTCGGCCAGTCAGCTCCCCTGGGAGAGGGTGTAAATTACCATTAAGGAAAGACAACGGACTTCCACCATGCAGGCTATTCTGCTGGTCTCTACAAGTGAAGGGAGAGAGGCTGTTCCATGCTTCTGTCACGTCGAGTACTGTAGTCCTGTCTTTCCTTAGTGCCAGAGGCTGCTTTCACACTGAAGGCCCAGTCAGATCCTCCCCGAAAGTATCTAATGTGACGGGTTTGTTAATGGTTAACATACTAATTAATGGGGGATTCTGAATGGTGTGGCAGTACTGCTGGTTAGTTCAGTTGCCGTTGTCGCAAAGAGGTAAAATTTAGGTCACATCGTATCGCCAATCCTAGACCACTAGATCAGCGAAATGTGTTTCAGAGGACCCCATGTCCTTTTTGCTTAACCCAAGCCTGAAAGAGAAATAATAAAAAAAAAAAAAACAGATTTGGGGTCCCGGTGAAAATGCAGCCTTCCAGTTGGTCACATGGACTGTAGAGATCTGGAACGGCTTCATTCATTTGCTGCTTTGGGGTTGAGGGAGTTAGAAGGAATGATTCTCTTTGGAAGTGCCTGATGGGGGGTGGAATTACTGCCATGTTATATGGGGTGATTCACATGTTCTCTCTCTTCCTGTTCTCTGCAGATTCATTGCTTGCCCTTATATGGAAGAATCTGGTCAGTTTCGTAAGCACAACAATTGATGCTGGTGAGTGCCTGGGTGCCAACGAATCACCCCACTTACAGGACAGATTGCATGCAGAAAGTAGAAGGCCTGTTAGTCATTTCAGTTGTGGGGAGTATATCCTGGAAACTGTACGTACTCCCACATGAGCTAGTTTGATCATTGGCCAGCTCCTCTGTAGCTTTGTGACCTCTCCTACAGTACCCCCAGCTGTTCCACTTAGTGTTGCTACACTACTATTGATGATTCAGCTAACGTAGATTAGTTGACCTGTACCATCAGAAGGTGGACATGTGTGGAACAGCTGGCGCCGTTTGGGAAACTCTGTAGGAGCCTCACTCCACTTAAGTCAGTTGGTCCTGGTAGATGTGCAATCCTGTGGCTGCTGCTCAGTTGGGCTGGCCCTTCCAACCATGGGGCCAGCCCTGCCGCCCCACACAGACTACCACTGCTGGGCGTGACTTCTGTCGTCTGGGGGTGGTGCAGAGACCCGAGCCCCTCCCGAACCCACGCCCAACCCCATGATCATCAGTTTAAGTCTGAGAGGGTTTTGGGCCTTTCGGTCTGGAACCTCTTTGTTGAGAATTTCAATCTGAGGGGCCAGTCCCCGGTGATGACTATTCACAGAAATTAAGATTGTGTTTCAGTTTCTATTCGTTTTCTTATTCGTTTTCTCCTCTTTTCTCTCTCAACTACTGAATCTCTTCCCCTGCCATTTTTCCTCGATTTATGTGATGGGAATTGTGAAAGATAATACTAGGAATATAGAAAAGACTAATGGAGAAATCCCCTTGTCTTTTCCCCACACTCTCTTCTGTATGTGGGATCGTTTCCCAGCTGGCCATAAGAAGGAGAGGCAGGGCTCGGAGGTCCTCACCTTGCTGCTGCAGGCTTTACAGAGCATCATCTCCTCAGAGGCCCTCCCTGCTCATAGGGCCCTGGTAAGACCTGCCTCTCTACCACCACACAACCACCTATGGCCTCTTTATGCTACTGTTGAGTGACACCATATGCCTTATTTTACTTATTATTAATTCATACGTACCGCTAGATAAGCTTAAATAGGGGTTCTGAGCTGGTCTTGAGGATTGTGCTTGCAGCAATTTTACCAGCACCTTAATGGTTTCTACTGTCCAGGTGTCTTTTCAGTCTGCATTAGGTGGCCAATATAAAATATTTGGCTACACAAACCTGAATTTTAACCGTCGGGTGATTGCCATGGTTTTTGTCCATCTCAATCACACTTGATCATGAGCCAAGGTAAAACAGTTCAATGTAATGTTCAATGTTCAGTTGTTAGACAAATACAACTCTTCCCATGGGCAGAACGCGTTGGATTGCATAGCATTAGAGTAGCATTGGCCCAAACCTCAGATCAGTCTGAAATTAGGCATGAACTATGTTATTCATATTAATTAAAAATGGGGGTGTGAGAGGGAACTAAGAAGAACCTGGATTGTTTCTGCTTTCTACGGATGTGGTTATAATGTTGACATTTTGTGCTTCAAAATATCATGTACCATTTCCAGATAAGGCACTCAGGAACTTGTGGTGTATTCTGTTTCCTTTAGAACCAAGTGGACAGGGCCGGGCCAGGCCATAAAACAAACCGGGAGAAATAATTCTATCAATTATGTTTTCTGTACAGAATGTTTTAATTTAAGAGACTCAATTGTTATGGGGTGATGTTTATTTTAAAATGGGCTCAGGGGTCATGAAACGGTCAGGAACCCCAGTCCTGCTCTAAACCTCCAAACTGGACTTGCGTTCTGGTAGTTTGTCCGTGGAAACTAAAACAAAGCTTAGCTACATCTGTAAACGTGACTTTGGGTGCTGTAGCCCAGGAGATTGTCAAATGTCAGTGAGACATCTTGTATTTAGATATGCTGGATTTCCCTCAGAGCCTTTAACTCCCACTTTTGCTTTTAAAATGTGCTTTTATGATGCTGTGACTGTGGCTTATTCTGTCCACACAGAGTCTCCTGGAGATGACTGTCAAGGGCATACCTCAGAGGGTCTTGGGATCTGCCTCTTACCAAGTGGGCAAAATGGATGTACTGAATGTGAGTTTCTGCCTCTTTATGCAGTGTGTCTCATTCTGCTCATGATACATCTCATCTAAGGACCATCAGTGTTTCCATACACTAGTTACAGTTGTTAACTCTGAACATGTTATGTCAGATTAAAAGGCAGGTTTTGATTAAATAAAGATTTCATGGTGAACACCAGAAAACAACTAAAAGGGGTTCACATACTTTCTTGTATGTTCACCCAGTTGCTTCCAACTCTGGCTTATTTGTCCACATGCTACATTAGATCCATAAAAGTTGAAATCTTGAAGGTTCCCTCACCTCCCCTGTGACATCTGTAGACCGATGATCTGCGGGCTTGTCTCCGGACTAACCTCTGACCTGCTCCGGCCAACTTACATTACAGAAAATGAACATCCTTCAGTGTCTTCGATATGGGAGCTAAAGGCCTCTTGGATCTGTTAGTTGGTGTGGTCACATTGGTTTGTTTTCCCTTCTCTTTCCCTGCCCCAGGGAACCCCAGCTCTGTTCCTGATTATCCTTTTCTACAACAGCAGTCTGGTTTCTGGCTTTGTAGAAGATGAGAGGTGGGTTTCCTTCTAACTGTAGTCTCTTATTCCCTTCATCCATAAAATACGTGTCTACCTCCAACTTAAAACTGAAATTGTTTGTCAGGTTGTACAACCAGTGTAAGAGCTCTAGCATTTCCGTGTCACACGTTCCCTACTGGCACATATTTGGCTTAAACATATTTGGGTTTAATTGCATCCATAATGACCCCCCTATAGGTGTAAGCAGAAGGATTGGTGGGGACATTCTTATTGCTGTCTTGTTGAGTCGCCTCCCTGCTCCCACACAGGTTCTTCCTGTGTTTGGAGACCCTGGTGAGGTGCGGTCTGTCGGGTCCCACGTCACCCCTGGCGTTCGGGGAGGCGGTCCTGGGAGCAATGGGAAGCACTGCCGGGGCTCTGGGGAACAAGGAACAGCTTTGGAGGATGTGGAGCGTGGTGGTCAACCCCCTGATTGACACCATCACACATGTAAGACCACTGCCCCATTTTTAATGGACAGCTCTGCAATGGGATGCTTGTATTCATTTGAGATCCATTTAACATTCACCATTCGATGCAATGAAGGACTGTTGGGTAGTAATCAGGTCTCCTCTCCCGTTCTCAGACCAATGAGGTGAACCAAGGGGATGCTCTGGAGCACAACTTCAGTGCTGTTCACACTGCCCTGATGTTCCCCATTACACACCTGTTTCCCGGAATGGTCCTGCCACCGGTCAGTTCCTTACAGATGACACGCGTTCAGATTGATCACGTGAACAGCCATGAATCCACTTAGTCCTATGCCTGGCACATTTGCGACTCTTGACCACTTAATGAAAAGTGACCTGTAGATCACGGATTCTTCAGTGTAATCCATCTCGTGCCTCTTGCCTGCAGATGACTCAGAAGTCCATGTTGACGTCGTGGTCCCGGCTGTATAAGGTGTTCGCCAGGTGCTCTGCGCTGGTGGCTACTGCAGAGGAGAACGTCTGCTGTGAGGAGCTCTGTGGCAAGATGGCCGTCGTAATAGATAAGAACGCCTTGAAGGTGCGTGGAAGAGATTGCTGCACCTCAAAGCCCAACTGTTATTTAACTTACAGGATTTTTATTATCCTCTTAAGATGGTTATACTATGGTAGTGTTGTTGTGATAGAGGAATTCTGACTTTAATTTCTGTACCTATTTTAGTCTCACAATGGTCAACACCAGGACACACAAATTGAATACCAGGACAGAAATCCATAGTGATCTATTCAGTCTGTGGAGTTTATTAGTAGCACATCCAAACATTTATTACATTTCAGACAGCCATGTATGCACTAATGAATGAATTTCACAATCATTCAATCCGCTGGGCATTTTTTAAATTAATTTACCATTCTTTTTGCAATAGGATTTTTTCAGGACAGACAAGTACTTTGCTGGCCACACCTTTCAGAAGCTGCTTTATAGTAAACCTAAAAGTAAATGTTTAGTTATATTCCGACTATTTCTGGTGGATTTTCAAAGTATGCATTCGTTCATGCTTTTGAGGTAATATACAGTAGATCACAACCCCTTGCGCAGTAAGAGAGGGGTTTCAATGATTCTCGTCTTTTCACTTGATGATTAAGTGTGTCATTGTTACCAATATTGATAGTTATTGTATTCATGATTGAAAGAGAAACAAGCTTTGTTGTGCCATGAAGTGAAATGGCTTTGGAAGTTCATATTCAGTCTTGCTAGCAATTACTTAATTCTTATGTCTATTCCAAGTAGTAAGTTAATAGGTACTAGTAAGCCTATTACTGGCTCAGTTGAACACAATGCTTAATGGTGTCTAGCAAAATCTTCAAACTTGGCGTAATGTTAATGTGTGACAAAATTATCTTGGTGTAGCGTTGAGATGCTATACCAACACTCTGCATTCATGTAGCTTAGTGGTTAAAGACAGCCTCTGACAAGGGTGACCCTGGTTATATTCCAGTGAGGGCAACAACATTCATCCATTTTAATCACGGGCCGGCCAAACTAGGCTTGCCTGGTATATATTTTTTTAAACACTTTATCAATCTAACTATACAGTAACTTGAAACTTTCCATAGGATTAAGAAATTATTTAGCAAATTGCGTATCTTGGAAACTGCCTAAATAAGTCGACCAACATAATAGCCGTCAAAACAAATATCAGTAAAATGCCACAAATAGAGGTTTACCATGTGAAGTACAGTAGTTATTCATTTGTCAATTTCATTTTTTTCAGATTCCATCAACATTGGATTTGGTTGCTAATATACTCCTTGTCATCATTGAGAGTGCTGACTTCTCTCCCTATACACCACAATTTCAGCAGAAGATGAAATGTAAGATGCTGTTACCACATTTTATTCACTTTTTTAATTCCTTGGTTGCTTTGTTTGCTTACTCCATGGTCTCTCTAGCTTCAATGTTTTGCTCCTCTCCATGGCCTTTCTAGCTCCACACACCCCTCTGACCTGGGTCCGTAAGAAGAGCAAGGCGCTGGGGAACCTGTCTACCTTCCAGACACTACTGGTCCTGTCTCTGGAGGCCTTCGATGCCTACGAGGCCCCGGATATGGTTCCAGATGGTACTGGTCCAGCACTGGTGTCCATCCTGTCTACTCTGTTCTCTAACCTGGCCGTGGCTACAGCCATCCAGGAGGCCCTGGCCTCTCTCACACTGCCCCTTACAGCACTCTATAAAAAGGCTGGGAGGACGTCGAGTGACCAGCCAAAATTCATCTTGTGTCTTGGAACAAAGGTGCCTTTATTGTTATTTTCAGTTGATTAAGAGCATAATTGTTCTATTAAATGTATTGGTTTAACATTACTTGTCATTAAGTGATACTAAATATGAAATGACTTGACTCTGCTAAATAATAGGCTAGGATACACATGATCCTGTATGCTGTTCAACGATAGTATTTATTAATTTATTTGCTCTGTTTAGCTGGTTTACATAGCTACCTTTCTTATGCATTGAGGGGTCTCTTTGTATCGTTACATTGCCAACGTTTCGCTTACCTGGCCGCACTTCTGAAACTATCAGGCGGCTCTGGATGGTGGTGTCTCACCATGTGCCTGTTCTGTCCCTGTAGTTGGAGAAGCTCCTGGGTGATTTGTTGGGCTGCCTGCAGACCCGTTCAGCCTTGGCCTATGACGACGAGCTGCTGTCCCTGTTGTCCCCCCTGCTCTGTGTCCTGTTCCTCCACCGGCTCAAGCATGTCCGCTCCCTCGTTGCACAGTTTTGGAATGCGACTTTTGCCAACTCCATGGTCCTGGCCTACCCTGAGGAACTGCGGTAAGAATATGTTTGGCCGTTGAAGGGATGTCCCACAGCTGTCTCTGCATGCAAGTTGCTCTCTTAATCCTAATGGATGGGATTTTGTTTAAACATCAGTGGTTCATTGTATTTTATTAGAACCAGGACGTAACTTGTTTGAATGAGAACAATACTACAGCTTTCATAATGCACCCCCCCCCCCATAGATGCAAAGTATTTCTGAACTATTGTTGTGTGAACGCCATCTCCAATTTAAATGATAAGCAGTTAACAGGACCCAGATATTAAAAGAAATGCCATACACATGAACACCGAAATGCCTTGTTTCCACTGTTGCCAAACTGGTGTTTTACCCCTAAAGTCCAGGAATGTTTCTGTTTCCATTGACACGGGCCAGTGGCAGTCGACATCTAGGCTGTGGCCAAGTAGCCCGGTTCTCACTTGATGCCAAACCCCGGACTTTAGGACTTAGGGCGGGATTTGCAGGTTGACGCAGTACGTGCTGTGAAAACGCTGCATGTTGTGCTATTCAAATAGTGATTTGTATCATTTGCTTGGTCTTTAGGTTTCTCGTAATGGGTTTCATCCGATTTAACAAACAGGTCCCTGATAAAATAAAGCAATAGTACAGGGAACCAAAGACACAACGGAAAGAGTTGGGACGACCGAAGGTTGACTCAATAGAAAAATCGAATTCTCCCAAATCCTTCTAATTAAAGGTTTCTATTAAAGGTTTTGACAAAATACTTCACCCAAATAAGGAATACATTGGCATACAGTTGCAGTGGCACTAGTGTAGGTGGAAAAGGAGCCGGTCTCAGGAGTTTGAGGAAGAAATTCGTTTTATTACTCAATTTCTAACACTATTCTAAACAAACCAAGCATGGCATTACTGATTATTTTAATGCTAGAAAAATATTGCCTTGTATTTTTCGTGACAGGAAACCCAAATCGCATGGATAGTTTACTCCTTCACTGTCTGAGCCCCTCCTTGGTACCAAATGTTTAGTGGAAACTGGAAAGTCTAGAGCAGTGTTTCCTAATCCTGGTTCTGGGGACCCAAAGGGGTGCACGTTTTTGTTTTTGCCCAAGCACACACACACACCTGATTCAAATGTTGCCCTACCACTTACGCACGTGATTGGCATAATCTGTCATCAAGTCTTTCATTTGAATCAGGTGTGTGAGCGATAGGGCATTAACAAAAACGTGCAACGCTTTGGGTCCCGAGGACCAGGATTGGGAAACACTGGTCTACAGTCAACATGAGCATAAATCACCAGTGTAGCCCTGGTACTGGGTTAATGCACCAGTGGAAATGTGCCATGAATCTACCACTAGGGGGTAAAATGTACTTGTTGAAACAAATTGCCAGCCAAAAGTCTGGCATGGATCACAGAAACTGCATGACTGTGTGTACGCAAGGAAAATGTTTTTAGGGTAGTTTTGTCATGATAAAGGGTTTACTAATGAACTTGCCAGGTTTCATTATATCTAGTTCTGTTCATCTCGCCATCCTGGATGCCTGTTGAGAGGTTTGATACGTTCTGTGTGCTGCACAAAAACACTCCCGGATACTCCTTCTGCCCCTGTAGCTACTCATTATATAGGGCCCTGTAATTTCCGTGTTGCAGAGATCGCTTATGGAATTCTGACATTAACAAGTAATTCAACAAAAACCGTAATAAAACAGCATTTTGCCTACTCTGAAAGTGTAGTGAATTTGTAAGAACATTTAGCTCTGCGTTTGTCAGTGTTGTTCCTTATTTCGCAGTGTTTTTTTGGTAATGTGGTGATGCCCTGTGACTCAGGTGGGTTATTTAAGTTGTGGGCGTGTCTGTTGTAGGTGTGTTGATTGACGTCTATGACTAACTATTGAACTAGGCAATCCTATGCCTCTCAGTAAATTTCCACTGCTAGCCCACACCTGTCTGTTTTTCAAGCAGCTCGATTTAATCCACACTACGCAAACTGTATCTTACGGTGGCATTTTGTATATTTCCAGGATTTGAGGTCAGGTGTAGACTGGAATTTCCCTAAATCCATATAATCTGGCAGTTGTGGATTACCTATTTAAGTGAGCTGCGCACCATTACAGCACAGGGTGTTTATATGGAGGTGTCATTAAAAACAGAAGGGCAAAATAAAACGGATATCATGGAATTTGGTGAGAAAACAATCTAATGGACTTGAAACTTGAATTAAAGGGCCCTAATTATATTTCATTTAATTTAACTTTGCACACTGTTATACAGAGTAAGCTACCGAAGACATTATTCTTTGCTCGTATCTGAAGCTCATATGCTCATCCTTTGATGTTGTGGTGTATCTTAATGGATTTAATAGGATTGCTTTTTGCAATAAAACCATTTTTCCATACACTCTGGCTACCCTCCAAAATGGCTGGTAAAATTTTATTTTCCCCGATTGCTATATAAAAAACACCAGCGTTAAAACCTCAACCAGCTCTAGCAACTCATGCTTGGTCTGTGACGACTGTCATTTGTTAGTCGATTAAATCCAGTCCCAGTCTAGTTTCTGCAGCCATACTGGTAGTCAGTCAGTGTTGGGGCTAGCCTCTTTACATGTCCCACAGCAAAGAGTTTATATACATAAGCCTCATACAGTATCTCTCAAAAGTGAGTACACCCCTCACTTTTTTGAATATTTGAGTAGATCTGTTCATGTGACAACACTGAAGAAATGACACTTTGTTATACAGGCTGTACACTCACACCTTTGCATTTTAGCAGTGTACATTTGCTGTCCACTCAAAATAACACAACACGCAGCCAATAATGTCTAAACCGCTGGCAACAAAAGTGAGTACACCCTTAAGTGGAAATGTCCAAAGTGTCAATATTTTGTGTGGCCACCATCATTTTCCAGCACTGCCTTAACCCTCTTGGGCATGGAATTCACCAGAGCGTCACATATTACCACTGGAGTCCTCTTCCACTTTTCCATGACGACATCACAGAGCTGGTGGATGTTAGAGACCTTGCGCTCCTCCACCTTCCGTTTGAGGATGCGCCACAGATGCTCAATAGGGTTTAGGTCTTGCTTGGCCAGTCCATCACCTTTACCCTCCGCTTCTTTAGCAAGGCAGTGGTCGTCTTGGAGGTGTGTTTGGGGTCGGTATCATGTTGGAATACTGCCTTGCTGCTCAGTCTCTGACGGGAGGGGATCATGGTCTGCTGTGTGTCACAGTACATGTTGGTATTCATGGTTCCATCAATGAACTGTAGCTCCCCAGTTCAGGCAGGACTCGTGTCATGGTCTGGGGCTGCACTCCCACCACCATGCTTGACTGTAGGTAAGACACACTTGTCTTTGTACTCACCTGGTTGCCGCCACACGCTTGACACCATCTGAACCAAATAAGTTTTCTTGGTCTCATCAGACCACAGGACATGGTTCCAGGAATCCATGTCCTTAGTCTGCTTGTCTTCAGCAAACTGTGGGCTTTCTTGTGCATCATCTTTAGAAGAGGCTTCTTTCTGGGACGATAGCTATGCAGACCAATTTGATGCAGTATGGTCTGAGCACTGACAGGCTGACCCCCCACCCCCTCAACCTTTGCAGCAATGCTGGCAGCACTCATATGTCTATTTTCTTCTAATTTTTATAGGTACATAGGTACTCTTCAACTATGAGTGATGGAATCTAAAACAAAAATCCAGAAGATCACACTGTATGAGTTTTAAGTAATGAATTTGCATTTTATTGCATGACATAAGTATTTGATACATCAGAAAAGCAGAACTTAATATTTGGTACATGAACCTTTGTTTGCAATTACAGAGATCATACGTCTCCTGTAGTTCTTGACCAGGTTTCGCACACTGCAGCAAGAATTTTTGGCCACTCCCCCATACGGACTATATCCATATCCTTAAGTTTTCTGAGCTGTCGCTGGGCAATACGGACTTTCAGCTCCCTCCAAAGATTTTCTATTGGCTAGGCCACTCCAGGACTTTGATGCTTCTTACGGAGCCACTCCTTGCCCTAGCTGTGTGTTTCGGGTCGTTGTCATGCTGGAAGACCCAGCCATTACCCATCGTCAATGCTCTTACTGAGGGAAGGAGGTTGTTGGCTAAGATCTCGTGATACATGGCCCCATCCATCCTCCCCTCAATACGGTGCAGTCGTCCTGTCCCCTTTGCAGAAAAGCATCCCCAATGAATGATCTTTCCACCTCCATGCTTCACGGTTGGGATGGTCTTCTTGGGTTTGTACTCATCCCTTTTCTTCCTCCAAACACGGCGAGTGGCGTTTAGACCAAAAAGCTCTATTTTTGCCTCATTAGACCACATGACCTTCTCCCATTCCTCCTCTGGATGATCCAGATGGTCATTGGCAAACTTCATACGGGCCTGGACAAGCGCTGGCTGGAGCAGGGGGACCTTGCGTGTGCTGCAGGATTTTAATCCATGACTGTGTAGTGTGTTACTAATGGTTTTCTTTGAGACTGTGGTCCCAGCTCTCTTCAGGTCATTGACCAGGTCCTGCTGTGTAGTTCTGGGCTGATCCCTCACCTTCCTTATGATCATTGATGCCCCACGAGGTGAGATCTTGCATGGAGCCCCAGACCGAGGGAGATTGACCGTCATCTTGAACTTCTTCCATTTTCTAATAATTGCGCCAACAGTTGTTGCCTTCTCACCAAGCTGCTTGCCTATTGTCCTGTAGCCCATCCCAGCCTTGTGCAAGTCTACAATTTTATCCCTGATGTCCTTACACAGCTCTTTGGTCTTGGCCATTGTGGAGAGGTTGAAGTCTGTTGTATTGAGTGTGTGGACAGTTGTCTTTTATATAGGTAACAAGTTCAAACCGGTGCAGTTAATACAGGTAATGAATGGAGAACAGGAGGGCTTCTTAAAGAAAAACTAACAGGTCTGTGAGAGCCGGAATTCTTACAGGTTGGTAGGTGATCAAATACTTATGTCATGCAATAAAATGCAAATGAATTACTTAAAAATCCAGAAAATCACATTGTATAAATTTTGTTTTAGATTCCGTCTCTCACAGTTGAAGTGTCCCCATGATAAAAATGTACAGACCTCTACATGCTTTGTAAGTAGGAAAACCAAAGGAGGTATCATTTTTGCATTAATTCTTTCAACTAATATGAATAAAAAAATGAGGAATGGATATAAAATGAATGAGTAACTTTCTGTGGTATGCCAATACTGAGAATACCAGGGTATAAGGCAATTCAGATGCATGTACACACAATTAGCAGTGTTTTGGATAGTTGGATGCATAGTAACCGCAGCAATATGTGTTTTTGTGGTGTGGGTAAATTTGTCATGTATGAACATAGGTAGTGTGCATATTATCATATTATTCTTTGCCAATGGTAACATTTGGTAATTCTTTGGCACTGTCATTTGACATCCTTATAGCTGGGGGGTCTAAAAGTACAAGGTTCGGGTACAGACTTAAATATACTCTGAGATGTCTGGGGTCATTGATGCTTTTATCTGGCTTCCCTCTGACACCATCGGTCAGTCTTGGATGATAGAGTGATTGGCCCCGGTGATGAACTCTGCCTTGAGCATCACCCTATGTAGCACCTTGCTAACAATGGCTGCATCCCAACGGTGCTGCCCATCAAGACAATCATTGAATCAGCTGTCAGGCTTATGGAGGATCTGAGGATCTATGCAAGCTATTGTCAGCTTCTCATTATGAAGTTAAGAGGGCACTGGGACTGACATAGAACTTTTGTTTTGTCAATGCTCAATTCCCAACTTGGTGGGTGATGCATGCTATGGTCAGTGAAGCAATCTCTCTCCAGCTGAAAGAGCTGCTGTAGTTAAAACTTGTAATCATTTCTCATGTCTATGGGAGTCAATTTCGTAATTTAAAAAGATTCTACAGAATGTCCTTGGAAGCTGTCCACAGTCCTATGTGTTCAGAATACCATTTTGACAATGATAGCGAGAGAGATTTCCAGGAATTATTATTTTCGTGGGCTAATTGTGTTTATTAGTCAGTTTCCCAATCCTATTTCAAGTTCTTCAAGAAACTGCTTTGCAGTCCCGCAGTATGTCTGTGGGTCTTAAACATACCCTTTACCCACCCTTGAATGTTTTTATGTTGGCTAATGTTTGTTCTGTTCCAGGCCCGTGTTAAGCCAGGTGAAGCAGAACACCCCTATCCTCCTACCTGGCTTCCAGTCTGTTGAGGTTCCGGATGAGTTCAGTGGACAGTACTCTGTAAGGGCTTTGCCTCTTATCTTCTGTCACTAAAATATGATTAGGTTTCAAGTACTTTCTTAAACGTTAGTTATTTAACGGCTAATGTCAAACGCGAGTAGCCGCTGTGTTTTAACAATGACCCCAGTGATCTCTATTGGCCTGTTACTGTGTAGAAAGTTAGTGGTATACCTGCTCACAATTGGTTAATAATGACAGTAAACATTGATATATATAACTTTACCAGTGCCATTCTAATGTTGTCTCTCTGAAACGGGTGTATGGTTTATTAATCCCTGCATTATGGTGTGTGCGTGTGCAGAGTGAAGGGTCTCAGCTGGACACTGCGCTGAGTGGAGTGCAAGTGACCCCTGGGGTGAAGAGGGACTCTCTACTGGCCAGGGCTGGTGAGATGAAGGACCGTAACTCAAAGACCTCAAACAAGCCCGTCTCTGTAAATAACCCTTTTATTTACGTCTGTTTTCATAACCCATCTCCCTGATCACGTCTATTCAACCCCTTTTTAATACTGCTTATTACATATTAATATGATATCCACATGGCTTATTAACAATCTGTTTTCTCTCATTTTACCTGCTGTTTTCTCTCCAAAAGACGAAGCTTGACTTTGGCTCACCCAAGCCACCTTGTAGAGAGGTACTGGAAGAGCAGGCCTCTATAGACTTTGTGTTTATTCCCCCTGAAACCAAAGAAAGAGTTCTCACCGAGCACCAGAAAGAGGTCAAGAGAACAAAAAGGTAATTTTCCGAAAATTTCAGAATTTGTTCAATTCTTTAAAGCTGATGTACGGTGGTTTTCTAATACACATCGCTATTCTATTAATCTGGACTGTGGATGAATTCCTACCATATCAGTGTCCCTGGCCCGCATCTGAAAAACTTCTGTATACTGCTCCTATGGAACAAAATGGTTGGCTTGCGCAGTGGCGGGAAACATTATCCTGCACCCTGGAAGTGATGCGTTTGACGTATCAAACAAAGAGCTGAGGCTGCACAAAATAAGGAAGTGGCTACGCTTATTTAGTGTATGAAGAGGCAGGAGACGCTAGCCAATTTTATTTAAAAAATGGAAGAAGTTCAGAATGTACCAGTAATGCAAAATGCATTAAACTTTGATGTTAATGTTGCAATTTTTCTGTTAAATAAGTGAAGTTCGCTAAAACGCTAGCTACCTGTCTAACCTCAAACTGATGTTAGTAATTGCCCTATATATTGATGTTAATGTGGCTAGCTATACAGACAGAGCAGACATGGCTATAGTTACTGACTGTACATAAAATAAATAAGGAGAGCTGCCATCGGTGCATGCTGTTTGCTTTAGTACTGTAATCGGAGAATAGCCAGCAAGTAGCCAGCAAGTAGTACTGTAATCGGAAAACATTACCAGGGCGAGTTTAGACTAGTAGCTGGCTATTCTCACATTTCCCATGTACAGTATGCTACACAGATACATTTCGGCAGCTTGCCGTCTTTTCATGCTGTTTGCTTTGTTTACTAGGCAGCTCGCCACCTGTAGCCCAGATATTTTTTTTAAATGAGCTGAATAATGTGCACAAATAATGTGTGGGGCTTTAAGAGTGAACTGATGTCACACCAGCGACAGCCAAGATTTCTGGGAAAATAAGGCAAATATTTCCTGTTTTGAAAGTTACGTCCTTCAGCTTTAATATTTATGGAAACAAATGTAATTTTTATATGGACCCTTTTATAACAAAAACAGTTATAGAAATAAAATGTTTTCTTCATGAATATTGTACTGTATGTTTTATTGAAGGGTTGACATCCCTGCCATGTACAACAACTTGGATGCTTCCCTTGATACCACTGCCTTTACCCAGTACACTCAGAGTCAGGAGGAATCACTGTAAGTAGTTTGTCTGTAATTAGACTGAATTAAAATTAACTTCAAAGACTGTGGGGTGCTAATACTGCCATTTTCTGCTTTTAAGGGAAAATTTGCCAGCAGATGACCAAGCAGAAGATGCTGAAAATGTTGAGGTTACGTCAGAGGTAAAGAGAGAACATAAACGGACAACAGAAGCTATTTATTGATACATTAATCTATACCCCACCCCAGACTCAAATTGAAAATGCAATTGTGTAAAATGTTCTCTACAGATTCTTGAGGTTGAAAACATGGAAGTGGGTGAAGATGCCTGTGACGTTTTGGTAACAAACACCCAGGAATACCATAATCCAGCCACCTTGACATGTAATACTGCAGCGAATAAAAAGGAGGAACCTGCTGAAGTAGTTCCTGACTCAACAGATGTTTCGTTGGAGGATGCTAACGAAGATGGTCAGTTGGAGAACCAAGATGTTGCCATGGAGTCTAGGGAAGACTGCCCTAGCCCAAATGTTTCTGGAGCCTCTGACTTGTTGTCAGGGATTCCTCAAAAACCTGTCGTCAACAACAGTCGTCGCCAGTCCTTCATCACTCTGGAGAAGTATACAGAGGGGAAACCTGCAAGTCCTGCCTTTGTGAAGTTTACAGGCCCCCTCTCTGAGACCTCCCACAGCCAGGTGCTTGAGCCTTCCTCTCATGAACCACCATTAGAGAAAGAGGCTGATACAGACCGACTGGCCCCTCAGAAGACTGAACAAATAAGACCTAATAGCTCAAGGAATGAGTCTTCCCAAAAGGAGGGAGAGGAACCTTCAGAAAACAAGAAGGAATCAGATGTTCAGAAACCAGCTGAGAAAAGACCAAGTGAAACCACTGAGGATGAGGATGATGTCATCCCAGACACCCAGACTGAGGTGGAAGTGCTGAAGGCAGATCCTGCGGAAGTTATGGGAAACAGCAGTCAGGAAGAGGAATCTGAAAGTAATTTAGAAGATTCTCCCAGCTCCCATTCTCAGGCTACACTGAGCCAAGGGGAACCAAGGCGATCCGGACGACGCAGGAGTAGGCCACTGAGACCAGGAGAGGACACGGATGTACAAGATGGTAAAGACACATGTAAGAAAAAGTCTCAACCCGGAAAAGCAACTAGTCCTACTGATTCACCAAAGACTACGTCCTCCCCTACCAGTCAAAATAATAGTCAGTCACAAGGTAGAGCCAGCAGGAGAAATAAGCTGCCTGTTGAAGTGGAGGACAGTGGAAAAGACAAGCTGAGAAAAAGTCACAAGCTGGTTAGTGATTCAAGGCAGTCAAGTTCACAGGTCGCCACGCATTCACCTTCTAGTAATAGTAATAGCCCATCACAGGGTACCAGAGTATCGAGTAGAAGGAGCAACAAATTGGGCAGGGATTCAGAGGAACTGGTGAAAGACATACAGAAGAGGAAAGGCATTGCAGAAGAACTTAGTCAAATTGCCTCAAAAAGATACACCCCCTCTCCCTCTGATAGTGATAGCCAATCACAGGGTAGATATCCTCAGAAAACTAAGCTGGCTGTGAACGTCGATGATGATGGAAGTCTGAAACTAAGGAGTAGGGCGCGTAAGGAGAAGCCAAGCCTACCCGATTCACCTGTAGCCACACCATCTCAACCAGAAAGTCAATCACAGGGCAGAGCAAGTAGAAGGAGTAAGGTCTTCAGTGATTCGGAGGAGTTTGATCTCGTTGGCAATGTTGAAAAACCGTGTAATCCTGTAGAGCAAACCCAAACTGTTTTTTCAATTGAAACTCAGTCTACGGCTTCTCAAAAAATAGATGACCAGTCACTGCGTACATCTATCAGGGATATTGAATCACCTCACTCAAACAATAAAACCAATGACAAAATAGAAGTCAACATGGTAGACCAATTCAGTCAAATGGACTCTGAAACCACCACACCTTCAGCTGCTCCGGCAGACGGCCAGTCACATAGTAGGTCAAGCAGGAAAAGCAAGGTTTCTGTTGAAGTTGGACATTCAGTAGTCCAAAGTCCACATGTGGTGACTGAATCAGCTGCAGCACTGGAGATGAGCCAGACTGATTCTCAGCTCACACCCACTTCTACCAGTCAAGACGACCGCCAGACAAGGTTTCAGGGTAGACTCCGTAAAAGAGGCAAGATGTTAGAGAAGGAGGTGAAGGCCAGCAGCTGTAGCCCGACTCCAGTTATGGAGGTGGCACACCAGTCTGGAACACCGGGAACCTCCCATGGATGCGGAAGGACTACAAGACTGAGAGCTTCTCTGGGCCTTCTGTCTTCCAAAGTGGAGAACTCTGAGTCTGAGGTTTCAGAAATCCCTGACAATGTCCAGAAACCCAAGAGGAAAGAGAGGAAGACAAAATCCCATGAAACCGTTCAAATCTCACATGCTACTGTTTTATCAGGAGAGCCCCGGGCTGACGAAGAGAGAGTAACTGAATCTTCTCTGTCTGACTCACAAAACCGATCAAGTAAGGCATTAGAAGTTGAGATTCCAATGGATATAGAAGATGCCCAAGTCTTAGTTCCAAGTCTTCCTCTTATAGCAAATGCTGAATTGGGGCAGAGGAAGGCTGATGCTCAGATAGTGGATATGGTGGGTGGGATGGTTGAGGCTGCTGACCCTGTTCCCGAAGTGGCTACAAGTGAGAATAGTAAAACCTCTTCTCCACAGATTCACTCGTCAGTAGAACCTGATCTAGAACAACAGAAGAGCCAGCATGGGCACATCTCCCCAGAGAAGAAGGAAAGTGGACATAATTCAAAAAGCATTTCAAACCTCCAAACAATTTCTTCGCAAGAGACTGACAGTGAGTGTGATGGGTTAACACTGCAAAAAAATAACCTGCTGACTGACTGTAAGCAAGCCCTCTCTCTTTCTTCCACTAAAGAAAATGCCGTCTTGGATGAGCAAAGTATTTTCCTTGAATCAAACAAACTATGTACGCCTCCCATCGCCATTGGCGCCCCAACAGGTAGTCAACCCAGCGAAGTAACAGAGAGGCTAAGTCAGAGTCTTCAGGTTTCTGAGTCTTCAGAGGAGAAGGATGTAAAAGCTGTGCCTATGTCCATTGCGGATTTGACCGTAGATCAAGACAAGGAGATGACAGAGGACAAGGAGAACAGGCCTCCAGAGGCTACCAATGTTCTAGAACAGGACCAACCGGAGGTGGTGGTGGATGATCTCAACAATTCTTTTCAGCAAGCCCAACCAGAATGTTCCATTGCTTTTAAGCTAGAGCAGCCACTGGAATTTGTGGTGGACAATGGTGGTCAGTCTCTTTGGAATTCCCAATCGGAGTGTTCAAATACCATAGAGGAGGAGAAGCAGACTGTGGTGGTGGATGATGTTGACAAGCCTCTTGGGCATGCCCAACCAGAGTGTTCCAATGTCTTAGTGGAAGATCAGCAGCAGTTGCTGGTGGATGATGTTGACAAGTCTCTTGGGCCTGCCCAACCAGAGTGTTCCAGTGTCTTAGTGGAAGATGAGCAGCAGTTGCTGGTGGATGATATTGACAAGTCTCTTGGGCATGCCCAACAAGAGTGTTCCAATGTCTTAGTGGAAGATGAGCAGCAGTTGGTGGATGATGTTGACAAGTCTCTTGGGCATGCCCAACCAGAGTGTTCCAATGTCTTAGTGGAAGATGAGCAGCAGTTGGTGGTGGATGATGTTGACAAGTCTCTTGGGCATGCCCAACCAGAGTGTTCCAATGTCTTAGTGGAAGATGAGCAGCAGTTGGTGGTGGATGATATTGACAAGCCTCTTGGGCATGCCCAACCAGAGTGTTCCAATGTCTTAGTGGAAGATGAGCAGCAGTTGGTGGATGATGTTGACAAGTCTCTTGGGCCTGCCCAACCAGAGTGTTCCAATGTCTTAATGGAAGATGAGCAGCAGCAGTTGGTGGTGGATGATGTTGACAAGCCTCTTGGGCAGGCCCAACCAGAGTGTTCCAGTGTCTTAGTGGAAAATGAGCAGCAGTTGATGGTGGATGATGTTACCATGTCTAATGGGCAGGCCCAACCAGAGTGTGCCAAAGCCGTAGAGGAGGAACAGTACACTTTTATTAAAGAAGTCCTCCCGGAACCTAAAATCGTCCCTACTAGTGTCGGACCAGACAACACTCAGCCTCCAGATTATGAGGTTCAAGATAATGCTCCTCTCCAAGAGGGGACAAAAGCTACCAATGACTCTGACCTTGAGTGTGTAGAGCTAGAAGAAACGCAGATCGAGAGTAGCAATTTAGGTCTTTGTCCTGTAGTCTCAATTGTCCCTCTGACTGACTCACACAGAGAACCAGTGTCTGTACATAATCCAAGTACCTCTAAAGACATGTTGTGCCAAGACTCGCCACCCAAGCAGAAGGGTTTGGATGGTGGTGTTGGGTTGGAGGTGGGCCAGAGCCCCAGCAGTGGCAGGACCAGGGGTGTGTGGTCCCCCTCTGCTTCCCCCTCATCCTCTATACTGAAGAAGGGACAGAAAAGACCAATAGAAGAAGAGAGTCCATCACCTTTCACCAAGGTAACGTGATCAAAACTTTCTGTGGCATTCTTAATGATACATGATAATGCCATTTTTAATAAGGTGTATCGGAAAGTCTTGCAGTATATCTATGTCTTGTTTGGCAGTGTCGACGAGTATCATTTGCTGACCCAATCCAACACCAGGAGCTGGCAGATGACATCGATCGTCGCAGCCCTGTCATCCGATCCAACTCCCCAAGAACAAAAACCACCGGCAGTATCCCTCAGCCTAAGGTACATGGTCCACTAGTAATGGGGAATGAATGTCATTTTGAATACTCAAATACTCTAAATCCCTAAATACTCTAAATGCACTAAATCATCCAGGGATGTTCTTGGACTAGAGGAGATTGATCATTACTAGAAGACAAATGCTTTCTTCTTTCCTGCTCATGTGTGAAATGGCAGTTCAGACACATGCTCGAATATTTATATGGTATCATTACATCTAAATAAATGTGACTGTGTTCCTTCCACTACAGTTTGACATAATTATGTTGATATCAAGTGAGAATATTATTCTAGGTGGCAACAAATGAACCTTTACTGTTTAGAAATGATTTGACCTTTTTATTATAATGGCCCAACCTCTGCTTTTTATTGCAGTTCATCACAACCCCGACTAAAGCCTTACTCATCCTCAGTCCACGCAATCTCCGCAGCCCTGGATACAAGAGCTCCAAGAAATGCTTGGTATGTATCCCCAGATAAACAGGAATTATCAAAGTTTTCAGACTCAATCATTCATACAACACTATTTAAATGGTCCGATAATGTTTTCGTCCCTTGATAATCAGTTGGATCACCTTTGAAGAAAGAGGGCTTGTTGAAGATTGTGTGGTGGAAAGATAATCACTTGCATTTTAATTCCACTTTGTAATGCAACAAGTCAAGTCCCAGGGGAGAGAATACTTCTGCAATCTACTTGTAATTCCTCTGAATTTTTAAGTTTCTTTCCAACATAATGATTGATGTTTCAGATCTCTGAAATGGGCCAGGAGCCAAGGCCCATCCCAAAAGACTGTGTCTATCCAGCCCTGGTCAGCTGTTCTACCCCAGTGGAGGCAGTCCTGCCTCAGATCACCTCCAACATGTGGTGAGCACAAAACAAATTAACCAGGTTTCCATCCAACTCTTTTATGCGTGTATAGCAAGGGATTCACAAAATTGCAAATGTCTTTAAAATCTTCTGAATTCCCACCACACACAACACTAGATGTTGTTTTTGTATACTAATGCTCAGGTGCTGTTTTCTCAAATAAAGGTAATTTATGTGGTACATAATCTCTATGTATAGGCTGGCCTGTATCTACGATGGCTAGAGAAGGTGCGCCAAGTGGACTCATACAACACTATTCATAAAGTTGGAAATGCAAAACAATTTATCATGTATATTTGGTTCAGTCTATGAGGATTTATACTACATGGCCAAAAGTATGTGTACCACCCCTCAAATAAGTGTATCAGCATTTTCAATGCCAAGCATCGGGTGATGTTGTCTATCTTGCCGACATTGGGCTCTGGAGCTGTAGAAACGCGTCTTCTGGAGTAATGAATTGCGTGTTACAATCGTCGGGTTATCAACCCCTTTTGGGAGTGGTGGATGCCTATAGAAACGGTGTCTGTCCGAATGGTCTGGGGCTGTTTATCATGGCTTGGTTCTTTTGTTCCAGTGAAGAGATCTCAATGCTATGGCATACAATGACATTTGAGACCAGGGGTCTCAAACCGGTTCTACAGAGGGCTGTGTCTCTGCTGGTTTTTGGTTTTTCCTATAAATTGGTTCCCAGTTCTGACCTAAACAACCAGGTGAGGGTAGAAATGAACCAATTAGTGACCAAATTAGTAATTCAATTACCAGGTGAAAGCGAAAACCTGCAGACATGCAGCCCTCCATGGAAACAGTTTGACATCTGTTTTAGATGATTCTTTGCTCCCATCTTTGTGGCAACAGTTTGTGACCCTCTCAATCAATCAAATTTATAAAGCCCTTTTTACATCAGCAGTTTTACAAAACCTCCTCTGTCAGTCAGCATGAGAATGCCCCCATGCACGAAGCACGGTCCATACAGAAATGGTTTATTAAGATCGGTGTGGAAGAACTTATCTGCCCTACACAGAGCTCCAACAGAAACTCAGTTGAACACCTTTTGAGATGAATTGGAACGCCGACTGTGAGCCTGGCCTAATCACCCAACATTCATGCCCAGCCTAACTAATGCTCTTGTGGCTGAGTAGGAGGAAATCCCATTAGCAATGGGCTGTTCTAGCAGAAAAGACTGCACCAACTCCCTAGTAATGCACATGGTTTTGGAAGATGTTTGAGCACATTTCCATATACTTTCGGCGGTTTAGTGTGAGTTACAACAGTAACCATGCACTGACTTCATTCATTGATTACATTTCTTTTTTCCTGTTTGCTTAAGTCCCTTACCAATAGGTTGTTCATCTGCTATTGTACTGTCAGATAAACCTAATGTAACAGGTTTTAGAAGATTGCTATTTCACCATGTTCTTTCGTGTTTTATTCTGTTCATGTGTTCTTGTAGGCCTCGTGGTTTTGGTCAGCTTGTACGAGCCCGTAATATCAGAACTGTTGGAGACCTCAGTGCTCTCACACCCAGCGAAATCAAGAACCTTCCTATTCGCTCCCCAAAGATCTCCAATGTTAAGAAAGCCCTTCAAACATATCATGAACAACAGGTAATGACTAACTTCTAAACCTCACATTGCCCCCACCTTAAATAGTTGACAAAGATTATAGCTGCAGATAATGGCTGTCTGAACTGTTCACGACTGGTCCGTTTCTGTTCACCTCATCGGTTCAGAGGAAAGGCCGTAGTGATGAGTTGAAGAGTTTCGACGAGATGGAGAAGATGACATCCGAGTTGGAGGAGCCAAACCTTCCTCAGAAGCCACAGCAGGAGGAAGAGGAGGATAAGACTCCGGGGGAGGCGCTCGGTGAGTTCCCACCAAAACCGACCACACTTCAGAACCGTTTAATTGAAGAAACCGTTTCGGTGTACATGCGGCGCTTCTTCATTTGAATGCGGATCAATTCCGTGAATGTGTTTAGCATCTCCTACATGGGCTTTCTTGTCCCTTGTTTAGCCACAGAGTTGTCAGATGAGCCAGTGTCAATGGAGCAGGCACCAGAGGGGGGACCGGACAAGAGTGACCCTGACGACCAGCGTCCAGGCGGGGGTCTGCTGTCAGAGGTGGAGGCCCTGGGGAATCGTCTGACTGGGGAGGAGCTAACCCTCTGCTCTCCAGACCAGCTACTGCAGCTCCACGATCAGCTGGCAGGGATGATGAGAACTGTGATGGTGCAGCTTCAGAGCAGACTGCTGTGTCAGAACCAGGACACTGGACCCTGATCCACACCGTCCCGGGGGTTTGGAGTACATCTTGGGAATGCCCGGCGGGACATCCGTAGAGGGTGCCAATTGGGAGTGCCTTTATTCTGTTGTGGAGGGGGGGGGGGGGGGGGGGGGGGGTGCTGCTATCTGGCTTCTCAGGCCCTGTGGAATTCAAACCTGAACACTAGTCATGGACTGTTCTCACATTCTGATGCTTACAAAGAAAAAAGAAATATTTTTAACGGCTAATCAAGGACTGTGTTAAAAGCTGTTAAGGATTCCGATTCGTTTTAAGCAGTTTTCATTTTTCCTTTTCCTCTCCAATGGGTGAGGGAGGTATTTCATAAAGAATTATTTTTAGCCTGAAATGTTGGATAATGACATTCTGACCAGCGTGAAAGGGATGCGGGCAGGGTGTCTATGTTGGTGCCAAGACTTTGCCAGCATGTTGCTGTAAGCTGCTAGCCAGGAGGAAGGCAGTTTTTAGATTTCTCAAACTTAAATAAAGGATTACAAGACTTAATGCAGCGTCACCATGGTTGCTATTTTAAATGTATAACAGGGATGGAAAGTGTTTTGTAGTGGTCTGTTTTGTACTGTAGGTGGGCATTTGTACTGTTTTGGAACCAGCAGCGGCGGCTGGTGGCCGGTGGCCGGTGTTGTGCTCTTAATCTAGCAAGCTGGCTAACATTTTAGCGTCATCTAACAAGGATAGTGTTGTTTTCTAATGTATTTTAAAGGTTTCTTTTCTGTCTGTATATAAAGTCTTATTCATGCTATTGGTAGTACATTGATTTCCTTTTTGCTTGTCATATGTTTGGGAACCACGCTTGTCTGTCAGGAAATGCCAGTGTTACTATTTCAAGCAGTCATATCAACTGCATTATGTATATTTTGTGTATTACATTTCTTACGATCTATAAATCTTCTGCCAAAGAATGATTCTGGCTCTTCACTTGATTGAATCTTCAGTCATTTTTTTTTTCTAGTCTACTGTTGCCTACTGTGTTGTACTAGTGAATTGTATCCTTGATGCTGTGGTATGGACAGTTTCCCCAGCCAATCAGAATCTGCACTGTGTTCTGCAGTTTGAAGTGTGAGACAAACACTGATTGCCTTCATCTACAGACCTCTGTTCCTACAGCAAAGTGAAGGTAGGGAAATAAGAACACAAGGTTGCAGGAGTGCAGAAGCTTGGTGTGCTTTATTAGCTACTGATAAGGTAACACTTCCTTTTCCCCCAGACTGAGGTAATCAGAAGAAACAAAACACACATGCAACTAGTGGCCTGCCTTCAGCCACTTCAGGAGGGAAGAGGCTCGTCTCTTAAAACTTCACAACTCAACTCGTCAGAAACTCATGAAACAATCGGCGATGTAGAATGGTGAATAAAACAGACATGATTCTATTTTCTGCCATTATCCATTTGAACCAATACATTTCTATCTGAATGTTTGTTTCTTGAACAGACCCCTGATTTAAGGTCCGGTCTGAGGCAATTTATGATGCCTCATTACGGTTTGCAAGGTTACACCTCTTAGTCTTTCTTTGTCTTTTATCAACCCCTTGTGGTCTTAGGTGAAAATCCTACTTTGATTCTCCCATACATTCCTTTCCTATCATCCACACTTCACTTTCTGTTACGGGAAAGTTTGAATTGCATATAAGCCCATCTCATCTTGTGTGAAAGTTAACATTCAGTAAAGCTTTCCAAAAACACATTCAACTGAATTTATTAAATAAGATTCTGTCTGCAAATTACAAAATGACGGGCTTTTATCACATTGTTCCTGCGAGACAACACGGCCTCGGAAAAGGTTTTACGTTCTACAATCCTCTGTTGTACGTATATAATTGTGCATATTTATGTCATTCCAGCTTGTCATGTCATATCCACAGGGGATAGGTTAAATGGACAACACACTACAATAATAATAAAACAAGACAAATACACCGCTACTAAAACCTAATCAGTAGTCTACACATGAAACAGGTTTACAAAGCAACAGGTCCAGCCGCAGGTGGTGGTCAAACAGGCTGCGTGGTGGACGTGTCTCACCCACTGGGGAGGTGGGCGGGCTGGGTCTCTAGATCGCCTCAACGTAATTGGCCGGCAGCATGCCAGTCTTGCCTGAGCGCTGCACGGTGCCGTACATCCACCCCTCGTCGATGGACTGCACGTTCACGATGACATCGCCGTCCTTAAAGGACACTTCGTCGCTATCGGCAGCGGAGTAGTCGTACAGGGCACGCACCGTTTTCTGAACGGGACAAAAAAAAAAAAACAGCCGTTATTTAAAAAACAATTATGTAAAAAATGCACGACATCCCCTAAAAAGGAAATGATCAAAACCACCCCAGCAAAATAACGGCCTCCCCGTTCCTCCGGCTTTGCCCTCCCAATGCCAAGGCAACAACCAGACGACTGGTTGCCACTGTAATGACCTTTGCCCTTTCAGCGCAGGACGCAGTGAAAGTGGGGGGACTCACCCCGGTGGTGGAGGGGTGAGAGGGAACGGAGGACACGGTGGTCTGCTGGGTGGCTACGGAGGAAGACCTCTGCTGCACCTCCACGGTCTTGGCATGTGTGAAGCCTGCCGAAGAAAACGCCTCAGTTAAGTCAGAAGTTAGGATGAGGGTCGTCTACATTCTGATTGTGCCCACACGTGCAGGCGTTTAAAATACTCATTGTAATCTGACCTTGATCAGATATAAAGGGTGCACAGACTGAACTGGGTTGTGAGAGCAGAGCAGTCCCCATGCGTAGGAACCATCTACGTACCCATAGAGGGGGTAGCGAAGCCATTGCTGTACAGGGACATGTGGTGTCCTGGGTCCTCAGACACCTCTGACTTCTCATCACCAACACCGCTCATGGCACTGGTGGAGCGGGAGTGCTCCTTGCTGCGACGCTGGGCTTGGACTGTCGGAAAAGGAAGGTTAGGTAGGTCATGGGTCAGCAAATCAAATGACATCTCATAACGCTGCTGAACTGGCGTCTGGGAAACGGATTAGGCGGCGACAGGTCCGTGAATCGGTTGGACCTGTGAACGTGTGAGTTCCCTGTAATGTAGGTCGTGTAACGCCCCGCTGTTTCTCTGACCTGACATCATGTGCAGACTCCTGGACTGGATGTTGTCCTCAGCTGGGTCGTAGTCGAACACGGATCCAGGGTTGGTGCGCCACACACGCAGATCTGAGGAGAGATGATGCCGTTTTACTGCCCTGCTGAGTCTTCCTGACACCCTTCATGTCTCGTTAAACACTCTGCTTTAAAAGGATTCAATCGAATCCCACTTTAATACAACGTTAGATTTATTTTAAATGCTGCAAGGGCGAAGTAGGTTGGGTATGAGTTTTAAATCATGCTTGTGCGTGTGTGGGTTTTCAAGCAGACCAGTGACAGTTTCTTGTTCGTGCTCCACAACGCGTCTCTTCTCCATCTCGACCACGCGTCTCTGGATGCCGCGGTAGTTGATGTCACTGATCTCCTGCGTGCTCTTCTTCACGCGCTCCATAACAGGGTCAGTGGTCGTGGGAGTGAAACTGCCCTTACTCTTCTCAAAGTCCTGGTGGTATTTCACCTGGCGGACAGAGAGTGGCGGGAATAGTTTTACAGCAGTATGGAACGACACATCAACGCGGTATCCGGTTCATTCGTTACATCACGGTTCTGCGAGCCCAGGAGAAAACGTTCTAACCGACGGGAAGGAGGAACTCACTCCAGAAATGTTGCGCTGAGTCTCTTTGACACGTCTCATCTCAGGTGTGTCCAACACGAAGGCAGCCTTGCCCTGGACCTGCTTCCGGAAGCTGTCAGAGTACAGCACCTGTGGGATGGCAGAGAAGACCCCAGAGGAGAAGGATGAGCCAGAGTAAACACCCCTACCGCCGCCGTAACCCATCAGACATATAGCATCAAAAACAAGACAAGATGGTGGCCAAACAACAACACAGGGCAACAAGGGTTTATTAGGACCTCAGATTATATTAGCAGGGTGGTTCAAACACTCAGAGTAGGGCTGATTAAGAGGGTGGGTCCTAATTCATAAGTTAGGAGGGAGTTTTTCAATCTTTAACAGAGTTGATGGGAGTGGAGGAAGTCAGGGGGCGAAGTCAACTAGTTTCAACATCAATGGGGAGGGTAAGCGAGGATGTACACAACACGTCAGAGCTGGTGGCCGGCGTTAAGACGGATGAGAAGAGCAGAGGGTGACTACTGTAGATTTGATTAATATGATTTACCAAAGCCACAAGAAGAACAGGGAGTTAGAGAGGGTTAACGTGGGTTCTAAAGGGTTCTAGAGAGGCACTTGTCCTGGAGGACGGCTGGTGTACCGAGCTAATGTGTTCTTGGTTCCGTTTCACTCTCTCCATCTCTGGAGTGAACACCTGGGGCGTTCCTTTTGCAGAAATGTCCTTATACAACACCTACAGGACGGAAGCACAGCACCCCCCAGGGGACAGTAAGACACATTGCAACACCACAAAACAACCCAACACACGCTTAACACAGAATGCTCAGGATGTCAGGTGCCTCACTAAAAAGCAAAATACAATTGTAAGACCATGTAAAAGGCAGAAGAACACTGCTGTGGGAGAGGGAAAATGAAAATGTTTTAAGGGTTACACAGACATTTTTAAAAAGCAACAAATAAAGCAAATGCACTCAAATATAAGGAAGACCCATAAACAATGTTTTGCTGATACAGCAGTGAGAAGAGTCATAGAGGATTGACTGATGAGGATGGTAAGATGGAAGAAACGAGGACAGACAAATGTGTTGGATTAGGATTGTTGACAGTTGATGACAAGGAGCTCCAGCTTGAACCAGGGTGCATCACTGATGCAGGAAGACAGAAGATTAGAAAAAGTAAGAGAAAGCAAGACATCCGACTCGTTTTTTTTAATAATTGGGGTGTGGCCGTGCTGGTCTAATATTTTTTTTAAGGCAATTTTTCTGGTCAAGTTGCTGGGAATGGATGGGAGAGGACAGTAAATAGACCAGAGCATGTTGTTCCCTCTCTCGGTTGAGCACGTCAGAGATTCTGAAAAAAAAGTTTGTGTAAGAAAGCACGCTCATGCGAGAGAGGGAACGCTGGCACACAATAGGAACCTTGCAAATATTTTTAATGGCTTGAGTCATTCGTCTTAAATCTGTTCACCATCTTTGAGTGGTTGATGAGGTGTCAGGCGTCAGCAGATAGAGAACAAGGATTAAGGAGATGAGGGGCGGTTAGATGAGAGACCATGCTGTAACTAAACCCAGTGAAAAACATAGAGACACATGTTGGCGGCTTCACGGTTTCCTCTAGTACCGAGCTGATGTTCTTCTGCATCTGACGAACCCTCTTCACCTCCGGTAGGTCTGGGATGGCTGTGCCCTGACCCAACGAGTCCTTGTACTTTATCTAGACATCAGATCAGTAGGATGGGTCCCAGCCAAACAAACAGAGCAGAGACATCAGACAGCGAGTACACACGACATGAGGCACTGTGGCTAAGAATGACACTGAACAAGGACAGCTGCAGAGGAACACACACAAGACAGGGACAGCTGCAGCTAAATCTGTTTGGATCTTACAGTACATCTGTTAAGTCCTTACAGAGATGGACTCCTCTTCCATTAGAATGTTCATACATAGTTACATGTTAGAGAGAACGTGACACGTTTTAATGTACTATTGTACAATCATCATCTACATCATACTTACGTATGCCTTATTTAAATGTTAGGACATTGGGAATGTTTAAATTAACTAGAACAAGTTCCATTAGTATTATTACTAGATGAAAGGGTTGATGTGATGGTAATCGAGAATCATTTTACAGGAGTAAAAAGGGGAATTGTTATTATTTGTAATATTTTTTATTTATTTTTGGGGGTGGATTTGGTCCTGGGGTGATAAGGACAGAGGAATTAAAGATGGGTTTGGGTTGGTACTTCAGGAACAGGCCAGGAGGATATGGATGGTAGATGGTAGGGAAAGGGACACAATCACACTATAAACATAGTGTACCGTGCTAATGTTTAGCTGATTGCGTTTAACTCTGTCCATCTCTGGGGTCTCTGACAGAGCTGTTCCTCCTCCCAAATCCTCTTTGTACTGAATCTTTAAACATTAACACAGGGACAACAAGAGGGTTTAATTCCCACGCAAATACCAGGAGATCGTCAACGCATGAGGGACACCATGAAATACAAGCACAGTTTAGCATTATAGTTAAGCTACAGTTTCAAAAATCTTTAAAAAGACCCCAAAAACTAAGAGGACACATTTACGATGAAGACTGACAGAAAAAAATAAATAATAATATCTATAAATTTCTCATCATCGGGGCAACATTATATATCAAGGGATTCGGGGCCTTATTTAAGCTACGTGAGGGGTCAGAGGGGGATGTTTTTGGGATAACGAAGTGTGGCCTCCATTAGGGGACTACACAGAAACTCCTGTACCGAGCTGATGTTCTTCTGCGTCTGACGAACCCTCTCCACCTCCGGTAGGTCTGGGATGGATGTGCCCTGACCCAACGAGTCCTTGTACTTTATCTACCATAGGGGTTCCATGGTGAACAGAGACAGAGACAAAACAAGACAGACAGCAGATATGAAGGATGCCCAGACACACACTGTACATGCACACATCAGCGTGGACGACGGACTCACGGGAACTGGGAACGCAGCTGGCTTACAGCACAACAAGGCTCACATGTAGATAACGCAGTCATGATATATGCATTCCTTGTCAACTGGGGCTAAGACCTTTTTCATTAAAGGTTTAACAAAAAAATATATACATACAGATTTGAGCCAATGAACTGTAGATATTTGGTTTAGTTCATTACAGATCTTGAATGTAATTAATTATTTTAATTTCTTTTTGATGACTTGGGATGAGTGGTGCTATGGTGAACTCTTGTGATTAGTATAAACTCTGCAGAAGGGGATTGCGAAGGTGTGAATTGAAAATGGTTTCGATTATTATTGTAGGGATGAAATCATTAAATGGTGTAGTTTAACAGGACTCTGGGAACAGGGGTGGGGGTGTCGGCATGGAGTATATAGTCCCGTATCTTAATTAGAACCAGTTTCACACAGCAGGAAAAGAATCCAGCAGGAACAGGAAATGTAGATTTTTATGCGGATTATAATGAATTGGGGTTCTGGTAGGGGTTTATACATTTTGTTGTTACAACAAATTAGGTCTGACATTTTGTACTAATGCTGTGCAGGAACATTCCAGAAACATAAGAATGATCAAATTAAGATACGGCGTCTGTTTGGCGTGTTGACTGAGTGAAGATGGGTTGAGAGGAGAATCGGGGTCACAACATAGTGTACCGTGCTAATGTTTGTCTGATTGCGTTTAACTCTGTCCATCTCTGGGGTGTCTGATATAGCTGTTCCTCCTCCCAAATCCTCTTTGTAGTAAATCTTTAGACGGTAAAAAAGGCAAAAAGTAGGAGCCATTGATTAGTTTCTGTTGAGAGGTTTGGGTATTTGCTTGGCAAGATCTTTTGGAACACAGTAGGAGACCTACAACAGGCAGAAATCATTTCTAGATGGCACAAGGCAACCCAAGTATCTAAGCATTATACAGTAGATTATACAGTAGCAGTTGGTTAAAAGTAAAGGTGTTACCATGTAACATAATGGGCCTTTAGAACTGTAAAATGCAGGAGGTTAACATCTAAAATGTTATTATTCTTTAGATTAAAGCAGTCACTCATAAAAGTAAAACTGCAACACAAACGTATCTAGGATTAATCTGTCACTATCACAGTTAATAGCTAAATTAACATCTACAAAAAAGGGCTGCATATCAAGGTAGGTAAAAAAAATACTAAAAATTCAAGAAAGAAAAAAAAGAAAAGTGAGATGTAAGAAAAGTTGTTATAAGAAAATATTATGTTATTAGAAAAGGTAAAATATACTTGAAAAAGGTACTCATGGAGTAGCAGTTATACCGAGCTGAAATTCTTTGTATTCTCTTTAACACGTAGCATTTCAGGGGTGTCCTTTATTGACGACACTTTGCCCTTTACGTTTTTAAGGTGGTCTGTCTGGTACTGAAGCTACAAGGAAAAGAGCACAAGTGCAGTTAAAATGTCTCACAACAACAAAAATTTCTCAAAAAAATATATAAAAATACACAAAAAAAAAAAAGCGAAAAACATTATAAAACAAATGGTTTCAAAATAAATATGTCAAAACATAAATCTATACCTATGCATAAATGCATTAACAGTGTGGTCTAAACCGCTAAAATAGCCCTTTTACTATTGGCCATCTAATAATTCTGTAATTATATGGAATACATCAGCTCATTAGCTACAAATCAGCTCATTTCTTGCCAGCAACAATAAAAAACCTCATACCTCTCTTCACTGAATCTGTAATTACATAATAGACAATGCGTTAAAACCATATGTTGCTGATTTCTATGAGCTAGGAGAGCGCAACACGACATACATCCATTATGAAACAATGATGTACCGTATTTAAATTATCTGAAAGGAATACTAAGTACAAGACACTGAAAACACGAACAGAGCCACCTTGACCGGACTGGGACATGAAGAACCTGTGACCTGGCTCTTGGTTCCAAACCAAGGCTTCTGAAACAAAAGATTTTAAAACTGGGGGTTTTATGAAAGGGTTCTACTAAGTCCTTACAGTGCTGAAGTTCCTCTGGTTCTCGCGGACCCTCAGCATCTCAGGGGTGTCCAGGATGGGCACGTAATGAGACATTGTCTTCTCAGCTTCCTCCTTGTACTTTTTCTGTGAAAGAGACCCAAGAGTCATTCAACCAGGATGGCAAATCATAAAAAGGAAAGATCCGATAATATCACCAAAATGATTATGAAGCGGTTGTTGGTAGTTGGTAGATCTATAATACAGTTTGTGGAGAATGGCAGTAGTTTGGCGCATTCGTCTTACCTGGCTGACTAGGTTCCTGATGTTCTGCGCGTGGAGGATGTCGGGCGTGTCGATCACAGATGTATAGCTCGCTCTGTCCGCTTCAGCTGTCTGTTTGTACTTTTGCTGAGGAAGGAAAAAAACGTTGATAAGTAAAAGTGTAATGCGTGGATGGGAAAGAGGTTGTCTTGGTACACAGTTACATTATTGAAAAGAATTATTACATATATAAAGAAAAATCATATCAGCACTAGCTGGAGCCCCATAACAGTTGTTTTAGCGTTGATAAATACACTTAATACTCAAAGCCTTTGGAAATGACTGGATAAGTCAGCAAAAAGGAGAGCCAGAGAAGGCGGTCCTACTCACCTGGCTGAGGATGTCAGTAGCATTCCTAGCCCTCATGAAGTCTGGGGTGTCTGTAGCCAAAGCCAACATGCCTTTGCCCTTGATTTCTGTCTCCAATGTCTTCTTGTACTCTCTCTGCAAACAGCCACATTACACACAGTCAAGGGCAACACCAATACTATTTACAGTATTTCAAGAGAACTACTAAAGGTTAGGTTATGAAAGAGTTGTCTACACATAGGTGCTGCAGAATCAGAGACGTCAGAGGTTAAAAAACCCTCAGCGATGGGCGCGATTAAGTAGAGTCCTGGGGAAGCGTGAACAGAAAGGTTAGCATCACCAAACCAACGGACACATCAAGTTACAAGGGAGGGAGACTTTGTGAGAATGGCTCCACTCAGAGCTGAAAGACAGAAGGTTTAGTGTGAAACACACTGACATGATGATATTATCTGGTTAACTTGTGGAACTTCTAGTCTGGTCTCTGATCTGTTTATGCTGTCTCACCAACTCCTGTAGTTACCACTGAAGTTGGCAAGAGAGTACAAACAGTTCTGTCACCAGTCTGGAGGAAAAACACTCCACAACCGGGTAAACACATAAGTGATGTCATTAGCCAGCTCAAATAAGTTGCCTGGTTAGTTAGGTGAATCTGGAAGAGGAAGAAGCAGAGGATGTGAAGTGTTAGCTAGGGACGCGAGAAGAAGACTGGTCCACCTTTGACAGTCCTACCTGACTCAGGATAGCAGTAGCATTCTTTGCTCTCAAAAGCTCCGGAGTTTCCTCAAAAACAGTAAGCCCTTTACCCTTCACCCCCTCCTCAAGATCCCTCCTGTAATCTTTCTACAGGGTGGAAGGAAGAACAGAGAGACTGCAGAGACAGGCAGGGCAACCATTCACAGTACATACTCGCCTGAAGAGCAGTACCGTTCACCCAAACAGCTCAAAGTCACCAAGTCTCCCCTTATTTATCGACAAATGTCTCACATAACCTTATGTTTTATACATGTTCTTTTTTTATTTCAGTTTGTTGGTCAAAATACTTAAAGTAATAGAAAAACATTGGTGAGTTTGATAAGCACATAGTAGACAATAAATGCTTGCAGAGCATTTGACACAAGGCAGTTTGTTCGTAAAGGCTTTTCATCAACAGCACTCATACCTGGATTTCACTATGGCTTCATGCAGAACAAACACTGAAAACATCTTTATCTCAGTTAAATAAGTATTTAACAAGTGGTAGCAGAAAGGGTTATATAAAAAGCCAAACTACAAATGTCAAGACTATGTCAGCATAAACAACTGTAGTGCATACATGACAATGGAACGAAGCCAACAACTAAAACAGTCAATACTATTGTCCAATGAAAACCGAAGGGCGTAGTTCATGCATTAGTAATAGAGTATATTATCTTTGGGGGTTGAACATTGCACGCTAACTATCCTCGGATTGTAAAACAATGAAACTTGTCATCTAGAACCTAAACGTTAGTGTTTATAAATCAAATATAAGGCATATGCATGAGGAAATGCAAAATACTGTATGTAAATACTGTATATTTTTTCATCTTAATCAAAGGTGTTTATTATTCATGATCATTTCCAGTAAATTTATAACTGGGACAACACCCAACCAAACATAAATAAAGGATATAAGATGCGGAAACAGATGAGTCCCAACCAGTGTTTAGAACCGGAACCTGGTGCCAAAGAAATGAGTCTAGTTGTTTGAAATGTTAAAGTTAATAAACCTGTTCTGGTGTTTTCAAACTAAAAACGGTGACACATTTGTGTTAAGTTATGTGTTCAGATCCTTTCTTAAGCAGTTTTAGTTGCACAGTGTAGAAAAACTCACATACTTGTGGATTAAAAGAAGTTTTTTTTTATGCTGGTCTTAGTATGATTAACAGGGATGGGTGAATAGGAGCAGTGGCACAAAAGGGGGTAAAATGTGTTTGTTACCTCACTGACTATTTTGGTGGCATGTCTGACATGCAACATGGCAGGGGTGACCTCCAAGCCTGAGAGGTTCTTTCCCTTTATGGTCTCCTCATATTCCTTCTTATAGTCTTTCTATTGGCCGCAAAGATAAGACAAGTGACAAACACAGCTGAGATACGTACAACATTAAGCCATTCAAGTGCAGCTTCATAATGCAAGCCTAACTCTCAGACCTACTGAGAACATGCCTCTGCTATAGTTGTGGTTTGTACACAGGGCCTGCTCTAGGCTTTTGGGAGCCCTATGCAAAATCTGATTTGGGGCCCCCTCCACTAGTGATCAGGGCCATAAGCGAGTGCTTATTTTGATTTTGCCTAGAACTGGCCCTGTTGGTGCAGATACTGAAAGATTTGAAACTACTGTGGCCATGCATGGAAACAATGGAACGTTTAAGTTCAAGGTTAGGTTTAGCTTTAGCCAATAAAAAATTGTTGACAGAGTGTGAAGTAATATAATGCTACATTGTAGCTGGTTCCATCACATAACCTGGCACACAATAACCATACGTTAACCGCTCCAGATGGCAGTGATTATTTACTGGAATAAACTCCTCGTCAAAGAGAAATGTCTCCACAACCCGTCCAACTGAAGGCTATATGTTAACCTTCAGATTAAAGATTTAAATATATCCATCTGCTGGCTGAGTTTGACAGAATTCAACAAATGCCTTTGGTTTGGGGAGAATGGGCTGTTGAGTAATATGCAACCAAAAATAATCACTGCCATCTGGAGAGGTAGAAAGAATGATACTATATGCAAGGTATTGTGACAGGAACATCTTCATGTCTCATGACATTGGCAATTTTAATAGGATGAAGCTTAAACTAAATCTTGAACTTAAACTTTTTCTAATGTTCACAACCTTTTTATTTACGCATGTACAATATAATACTGCTCTTTTCTGTGTGGATCCAAATAGTCTTTGGAAGTTCACAGCTGAAAATGTTCCCTACATTAAATCAACACATTGTACGATTCCTGTTTCTGTGTACTAATACAGTTCCTCAGCCCAGGATGATCAGAGCAACAGTTAACTTTCTGTACTTACAGACCATCATGAGTCAACCTTTCCATCAAATGACCCTTGGGATAAGTACAGTACATTTCATAGAGTACAATTATTCAAATACAATGACAGACAAATGACTCCATGTCATCTCATGTCTCTTTTAGGAGAATCGTTCGAACTCCAAAACTGCAGAGTAGACCTGTTAGTGCATGAAACCATAAGATATTGGGTTGAAAGTATAAAATCTGTATTTACCGCGCTCTGCATGTGCTGGGCTTCCTTAGCTGTCATATAGACTGGTGTCTCGAAGTCCAGCATGGCCTTTCCTTTACCCTTCTCATACTTCTCCTTGTACTTTACCTGTGGAGAATCACACAAGTAAGACAATTATATTCACAATATGATAGGCTTTAACTTCTGTTTCTTTACTTTTTACCACAAGGGGCTGGAACAATATGTATTAATATAACATCATATTAGTGTAACCATTTAATTTCAACGCATTCAAATCATTTAGATATGTTTTCTGTTGAGCCAGGGGTGTTTTTCTCAACGTAAATTAGAAAAATCCCTCTAACATAACAGGAGTATGAGAAACAGTTTATAATAAATGCAGTATAAACCTCTCAGTTTTGGCACTAGAGTGACATTGTAAGATATTTGTAAGATATTAAGATATTTAAAAAGTATTTACATAGTAAAACAGTTCAATCAGTAAAACACACAAGTTAAATGTGCAAGTTAACCTCGTCGCCAAGCATTCACAACAACATAGAAGAACAAATTCCATTTCATTGTGTTGAATTAGCATAACTATTTCACAGGTTGGGGAAATAAGTCCGGGAGGAGGATTTTCAAACACCAAGTTGTCATGTCAAACAAGGGAAAACCGAGTGATGTCAATGGGACGTGTTGGAAGGGAGTCCCAGGCATCGGCCCACTTACGTGACTCTGTAGTTCTGAAGCCTCCTTGTGATGGAGCTGTTCTGGTGTGTCAGCAATCATGAGGTAGTGACCCTTACTGTTCTCATGCTTCTTCTTGTACTGGTACTAAGGGGGAACCGACGCCCAGCAAAGATGCTCAGTATAACAACGTGCGGGGAAATAAGCCACTGTTGTTAACTCACTGAACGCCGCCCATTTAAAATAATAATCATAATTGATAAACAAGAATGTTTTATAAAACAAAAAGTAAGGAATTTAAAGGTGAGGCGGATGTTTGAGCGGTCACGGTGGTTATAAAAAACGAAGTTATGACACGCTAAGTTAAGTAAAAAAGAAGAATCCATCACATGCTAACATGTTAAAACTACATGTGAAGAAACAAATGATAGGATGTTATAGCGGATGCTAGTACTACAAGGGTCACGGTCACGGTCACTACCAGATGATGTCATTGAGGATTATGGGTAAAAGAGTTTGACCGAAAATAGTGACACAAGCAATCTGTGTTTTATATATACGCAGTAGGATAAAAAAGATTGCAATGACATCATAAAAACCATATTACAACTAATTTTGGTTACAAACAGCTTGTACAAACAGCTTGTAATTATATTATTTTTACCAGAATGGCTGCTGACAGGGGGCTGGAGAGAGGCAGTTATTCCTAATGATTTGGGATGATTTGGTTGGGGGGGGGGGGGGGGGGGGGAGCGGTGTCGAGAAGGCGGTTGTTATACGGGATGGGATGATGGAGATGATACTACTGGGAAGGTGGTAGATAAGGGCTGATTTATGAGGCTCTTACATCACTGGATAGCTTGCTGGTGCTCAGGTTGTGCTGCATGGACAGAGATTCTGCCATGTCGGTCACAGGCTTGTGGAGCTTCTTCAGGTCACCCTTGTACTTCACCTGCCAGATAAGAGACGGACAGAGGAACACATTACTATTTTAGTGGCTTAGATACAGTATGTCTGATAAAACGCCTTTGTGGATTTGTATATTTTTGCCAAAGACCTATGTGTGAAGACCTCCTAGCCCTGATTTGTGTCGATCGTGTTAGGCGTTATTTCTATTTGAGGAAGTGGGACACACCTCACTAGCCAGCCTGTTGGCGTCCTTTTGGGTCTTGTAAATCACACTCTCCTTCATGTCATACTTCGGCCTTAGTCCCTTCTCTTTGTCAAACTTCTCCTTGTACTTCAGCTGGGGGGATTGAATAGGTAAGAGTCTGTGTTAGTATTAGTCTGGATTGTGTCTGAGGTAGGAAAGTCACAAAAAGCAGATGCAGAGAGAGAAGGATTAACAACAAGAAAAACAGTACAACAACAAACAGTATTCTCTGACATAATATAAAAAGGGCTCACCGCTAGTTCCACTACAGTACTGCATCCAAATTCAGAATGTCTAAACCTATTCTTTATTTTGTTAGCAGCCCTTGTTATACATAAACATAAAAATAAATAGGTTGCCTTCTTGGACTAATTTGAAATGATGGGTGGGTATTATGAATGAATACCTAAACATTCATTGTTTCTTTCAATAAGACAACTAACCCCAGAAGGCAATTAAGACATAAAAGGAATAAGACACCTTAACAGAACATTGACTTCATGTATATATCTACAGAGTATATACAATTGGAACAGTAAATATGGTTGTCAGTCAGGAGTAGATAATTAGTGATGCTGGGATCGCACTGCAGAGAGACTGAGGTAGACCGCTAATCTGTAGAGAGACCAGCTGAAGAAACATCAGGCGCAGTGTGAGGAACACAGAGGGGGGAAACGTCAGGCAGACAGAACAAAAGAAAATAATGTGAAACATCAGGCAGAGAGAAAGAAAAAAAGGACCATGAAACATCAGGCAGAGGGAAAGAAAAAAAGGAACGTGAAACATCAGGCAGAGAGAAAGAAAGAAATAGAGGAGAGAAGAGTGTGTAAATCCAAAACAGAAATGAGCAAAGACGATTCTTTCTGATGATAATTATAGTTCAAAAGACACTGTCACTGAAACCACTTTCAAGTATCCCTCTTAGTGTCACAGTGCTGTCTATAGAATGAGTTGCGAATTAGATGCTTAAATAGGAGCTTTGATCCAGGATTTACACAGTCCTCTTAGCACAGTACAGAGATGATTCTGTAGAACAATGCAGCTACAATAACCCAGTGACACAGGTTCACCACAGAGGTCATTCCAGATGACAGAGACATGGACTCAGTACATGGTATCCTGCTATTCTGCCTTTTTAAGGAAACTGTCCTACGAGAATCTCACTTTTAAAAGATGTTCTGTCAACAAATACTCTCATACTTTGTGGCCAAAAAAATTAAACATGAAATCCCCTCCAACTAGTATTTCAAACAGACCATAAGTAGGAGGAGCTGGCCAATCTGACTACATGCATTAAAGTTTATTGACCAGTATATGCCTAAATAAAAAAATGCAATCATATTGTATGTGTTCATTTCAAAGAAACACTGGAAATGTACTTTAAGAAAAAAATTATCTAAAACAAAATCAAAAGAGACAATGCAATAAAGATTTCTAGTGACATTTACATCAGTAGTTATTGCATCACTAAGCTTGTCTATGTTTGGTACCAAGGCAGGAAAGCTTGTCTTGTTTTCCTCAGGAAACTAGGTAGCTACCGTTACAAGGAAACAAAACTCAAGTCATGAAAGACTGGAGGTACAATTTAAACAATGGAGGAAAAACGATTAGAGAAATAATATAGGTAAAATGTAATTCAATATTAAATTCAATATTAATTGAATGAAACCAAACATCTAAAATAAAAACTCTTGAGTTGTGGAAGAAGATGAGCCCTGACAGACACTAACAGAAGTCAAACAATCAATGAGTCATTCCATAGAAGGACAAAGGAAGTTGGCTAGTAAGACAGACAGAAACTTGCAGCCTATTGGTCCCCATTCCGGAGGGTTCAGGTTTAACCGTCTTACATTACTAGTCAGGGCACTCATTTTCTTAAGATGGCGACTCTGGGGAGTGTCAATGGAAGCAGCTCCGTGGAGGGAGGGCCTGGCCTCCGCCTCCGCCTACAAAGCAGCAACAAGATGGCAGCGTGAAAACTCAAAGACACAACAGGGATGGAGGGAACCAGCAAGCAAAATGTGGTTGAAATGAGCTCATTTCAACACTGTAAGAACACTACAACTCAGTTCCAGTATACAGAGTTGCTCCAAGTTCTGGAGGCAGAATATATTTCAATGTCATTTTTTTCTGTAATTCAAATCAAAAGTTACACTTTCATATATACTAGATTCAATACACACTAAGTGAAACATTTCAAGAATTTCTTATTTCAATCTTCATGATTATGGAAATAAAAATTCCAGTATCTCTAAATATTACAATAAAAAAATGTACAATACAGAAATGTCAACCTGAGAAGAGCTCTAACCAGCTAATTAACTCAAAACATCTGCAAAGGTTTCCAAAGTATGTTAATTTATGCACTCAGTACTTCGGTCGGGGCTCCATTTGCATGAATTACTGCATCAGTGCGGCGTGGCATGGAGGCAATCAGCCTGTGGCGCTGCTGAGGTGTTATGGAAGCCCAGGTTGCTTTGATAGCGGCCTTCAGCTTGTTTGTGTTGTTGGGTCTGGTGTATCTCATTATCCTCTTGACAATACATAGATTCTCTATGGGGTTCTGGTCAGGCAAGTTGGCTGGCCAATCAAGCACAGTAATACCATGGGCTGCAAACCAGTTACCAGTCGTTTTGGCTCTGTGGGCAGGTGGAAAAGGAAATCAGCATCTCCATAAAGCTTGTCAGCAGATGGAAGCAGGAAGTGCTCTATAACCTCCTGGTAGACGGCTGCATTGACTCTGGACTTGATAAAACCGTGGACCAACACCAGCAGATGACATGGCACCCCAAATCATCACTGACTGTGGAAACTTCACACTGGATTCTGTTCCTCTCCACTCTTCCTCCAGACGCTGGGACAAAATTTGCTTTCGTCTGAAGAGAGGACTTTGGACCACTGAGCATCAGTCCAGTTCTTTTTCTCCTTCGCCCAGGTAAAATGCTTCTGACGTTGACTCTTGTTCAGGAGTCGCTTGACACTAGGAATGTGACACTTGAAGCCCATTTCCTGGACATTTTTCCTGGTCTGTGTGTGGTGGCACTTGATGCACTAACTCCAGCCTCAATCCACTCCTTGTGAAGCTCATCTCAAGGCTGCGGTCATCTTGTGCACGTTTTCCTACTACACTTTTCCCTTCCAGTCAACATTTCATGAATATGCTTTGATACAGCACTCTGCAAACAGCCAGCCCTTTCAGCAATGACCTTCTGTGTCTTACCCTCCTCGTGGAGGGTGTCAATGAGTGTCTTCTGGACAACTGTCAACTCAGCAGTCTTCCCCATGATTGTTGTTGTGTGTACTGAAGGCTCAGGAAGTTAATTAGCTGATTAGAGCTCTTCTCAGGTCTACATATCTGCATTGTAAATATTTTATTCTAATATTTTGAGATATTTGATTTTCATGAGCTGTAAGCCATAATCGTCAAAATTTAAACAAAAAAGGATTGACATATTTCAGTATAGTATGTATAATGAATCTAGAATATATGAAGGTGTCACATTATTATTTGAATTATGGAAAAATATGAATTCTTCCAAGATTTATTTTAGATGCACCTGTATATAAAGAATGGGAGAGTTAGGGACATGGCTAACTAAGGTAGTTATGCAGGGATGAAGCACACAGGGAAGCAAATACTACAGCAATAACAGATCTGTTGAAAGCAATCCTGGTCTGTAGGAGCCTGAACCAATGCATTTCATCTGGGCTCGTTCAATCACTAAACCGTCACTGCCAGACAAGTTCACAGAAACATTTGTTTAAGATAATCAATGACATGAGAGAAAACTGAACTGAGGGAGGTTCAACGGTAATCAAATAAAGGGGAATGAAAAACAACACTGAAAGCCTGCCCGAGGGCAGGGATAACCAGCGCGTTTAGACTTGGTGTTTGGCGTACCTGGCTGGTCAGCTTGGACACCTCAGTGGCCAACGTGATGTCTGGACGGTAAGTCAGGGAGCCTCCATGGGCGGCCTCCTGGCGGGCTTTGTCACGGTAGCCAATCTAACAGACACAATACACAAACCATGAGCGGACCGGACATTAAACCAACCGCGTGCGACCGATGTACACACTATACAGGTTATGACTGGATGTGCTGCACCGCAGACGCCAAGTGTGTTAACAACCTATATAGGGGCTGAAATGTATTTATGTCTGCTAAGCCATTCAGCATAATAGGCTGACAGGCTTTCCGGCTGTTTAGGATGTTCAGCGGGCGCTTATCTAAAACGCTCACATTGCTGGCAAGCCTGGAGGCCTGGGTGGCCTTCATGATGTCTGGACGCATCGCCACAGAGGTGTAGTTCAGCTTGGCCTTAGCCTCCTTCTTGTAGGCGATCTAGAGGTGGAAAGAAAGCGGATGAGTGAATCCATTCGGAAAAACAGAAAAAAGCACCACCGAAAGACTGAGAAACAGGGGTTTACGTTGCTCTGGTTCTTGGCCACTTCCATGGCATGCTGGACATCTGGAGGCACCGTCATGTTGTTATACTTGGACTGGCCCTTCTCCTTCTCAAACTTCTGCTTGTACTGTTTCTGTGGACAGATTGGAGGACGCAAACGTGTCAAAGGTAACGAATGGCCTCAGTGCTGTATTGTCTAGGGAGGATCTCACCCAATCCGCTTTGACGGGAGAAATCCGGGCGCAGAGAATTTTGAAAGAAGCTGATAGGGACTGACCTGGCTGACCAGTTTGCCCATGTCCTTAGCGTGGTTCGTGTCACGGGTCTGGGACAGGGTGGTGAATTTGCTGTTCTGCTGATCCTTCTTGCTTTCCAGCTTGTATTTACTCTGAGGAAAGGAAGAAAGCACATATCTAGGGGTCAGAGAGGAGGGTCAGAGGGGAGGCTGATCGTCAGAGAGGAGGGTCAGTGAGGAGGCTGAGGGTCAGAGAGGAGGATGATGGTCAGAGAGGAGGGTCAGTGAGGAGGCTGATCGTTAGAGAGGAGGATGATGGTCAGAGAGACAGGGTCAGAGAGGAGGGTCAGAGAGGAGGCTCAAAGAAGAGGCTCAAAGAGGAGGGTCAGAGAGGAGGCTGATGGTCAGAGAGGAGGCTCAAAGAGGAGGGTCAGAGAGGAGGCTCAAAGAGGAGGGTCAGAGAGGAGGCTCAAAGAGGAGGGTCAGAGAGGAGGCTGATGGTCAGTCAGGAGGGTGCACAGCCAGGTAAGGGGGTTCAATTCCTGCGATCACCAATTTGTGAAATAAATGCATGCATTACTGTATGTTGCTTCGTATAAAAGTGTCTGATAAATGCCATATATCACTATTAAAATCATGTGTTTGGGGTTTTCTGCTTCTTACCTCAGATGCAAGAAGACGCACTGCCTTGGCATGAAGGTTAGCAGGAGTGTCCAGAACAGTCAGATACTGACCCTTTTCCTTCTCAAACTTCTCCCTATATTTCACCTGGTATACACAACATAGCGCGACAATTAACATAGGCTTGTATTTTGTAGGATATAACCAAATAAACAGATTTAATGTGGATTGACAGGTGACAGGTATAGGAACGCTCACATTGCTTAATTCAGAATTCTGCTTAGCCAGGACGGCTAACTTGTCATCAACGATGGGCGTCACACAACCTTTCATCAGCTCCTTGTCATATTTGTACTCAACCTGTGGACAGCAACATCCAGAATACAGTAAAACAGGCGTTAGGCCAGAGATGCCATTACAAAGCAACAAGGTAGGGAGAGTGGGGGTAAACAACAGCCATGTCCCAGACATCTGGTGAAGAGGGTATGCGATGCTGAACGATATCTGAAGTTAGGTATGCAACTTGTAACGTCTAAAACAGAACCCAACCCCATTCCATTAATTCAAGTTGGACCCTCTTACCTCAAGGTGGATCAAGTTAACTTGTCCCTTTCACGACTTATTGTACGTTCTAACAAGAGATCTCTTGAGACAAGCCATGTTTAGTCGTAGGATAAATAGAAGAAAATACTCTTTAAGGGATTTATACGGCAGAACCTTAGTTGATATCAATGAACATGTTTTCCAGAAACGTCCTGGAATATATGACGGTAGGTATCTTTGTTACAAGGCATACTATATTTCTACTGATGCAGTGATGCTGGGAAAAAAGGGTTTACCCCACTTTCCCTTGTCAGTATAGAAACCTAGAAATATCTCAAGTGAGCTGCTCTTGTTTTCTATCCCCTCTATACTGATATATACTATTTAAAATTGACTCTAATAGGATTAGCTCTGTTGTGGGCTAATATAAATCCTGACAAACCAACAATAAAATGTCTGTAGTTCACGACTCACATCACTCTGCTGCAAGTTGGCCTTGGAAGCCTGGATGAAGTCTGGTCTGTCTACAGTCCAGATCCACTTGTTCTTTGTGGCCTCGTACTTCTTCCTGTAGTCCAGCTATAAGGAGAACAATCAAACGGTACAGAATGGTGAATCAGGAGCCAGTCTGGATCAAACACTCCGGCCATAACACACATCCATTCATTCCCAAAGGGGCTTTCTAAACAGACATAAAGTAGGCAAGAGCACTAGAAGAGAGACTCACATTGCTGATGTTCCGGTAAGCTTCCTTGGCAGCACGGATTTCAAAGGATTCAGGGTCCATGTTGATCTGGGCCTTGCTTTTCTCATACACCTCCTTGTACCTCAGCTGAGAGGGGGATAAGACAGGAAAAACGCGGTCATGTACAGTACCAGGGCCGGGACGGTACTTGCCTCCGTCTTAGAGGTCCAGTTTTTACTGGGGGTCAGGAGAGTAGATTGTAGAGTACATACCACACTGGTGATCTCTTTGACCTTCTTCATGTGTGTGCTGTGTGGAGTGTCGTGGCCAAGGGTATAGCCTGTGGCCTTGGTCTTGTTATACTCCATCTTATAGAGATTCTGGAGAAAGAAAAGGTAACGGCATACAGTGAAAGTGTCACATTACCATGTTATGCCAATAAATACCCATCAGTCATAAATGCATATTGACGCTTTGGTAAAACTTTGGTAAAAGTGTTTAAGGGGACTCACGTCCGCCAGGGCTTTGACGCGTTTATGGCTCTCGTGCCATGGTGTTTCCAGGATGGAGGTGAACTTGTCCTTAGCACGCTCATACTGCTCCCTGTACTTCCACTGTGTTGACGGGAAGACCAGAGACCAACATTAGAAACATTCACAAGGAAGACAGCAGTGTCAAATCTGTATCAATGTACACACTAAATGGTCCACCTATTTTCTATGTGCCCATTGATTTGTGCAGATTGTTTTTTTTTATCCATTCATTATAAAATGAAATACAATAACAATACAATTACTTAAACAATTATAAATAATAATTTCAATTATTTTGAAATATGGGTAGCATGGAAAGGCGATTGTGTGAAGCTCGACAGCGGCAGTACATCAATGAATGCATTGGGAAAACACCATGCAGAGCTTGCTTTATGGAAACATGCAACAAACGGACGTTTGATCGTCTGTATCAGGAGAACGATCCATCTACACTGACTCCTGGTGATTATTCAATCTGGCATTTAAACATGAGTGATTACGTTATCTACAAAACGTATTACTGGAATGTGGACTTACTAAAATGCATTTCAACAAAATGACAAATCTACTGACTGCGCCAAAGTTGACTGTGTGACTAACCCATCATGTTAAACTTCTTCCTCGACTGCCAAAAGTGTGATCAGTGCTAATCATGCGATGGGTTACAGGCCGAGGGGTTACGATGTGTGACAACACGGGCAGCTTGTTTTCAGAGATGAGCTCACGAAGCAATAAAAAAGTCTAGAATTAGACAAATGATGTGACCGGGAGACTGGGAGTGAAGAGCAGACAGAAGTGAGCTAGTCACTGGCATCCAGGAGTTCAGCGTGGGTTACCACAGCGATAGTTAGCTTAGTGCTGAGGGCGTGAAGATGACTGGAGCAAGAGGGAGTGGCTGAACTGGGTCTGATGGAGGATTACCTTACACTGGACGCTGGACTGATAAATGGCACTGAGGATGTCAGGGCGGAGCAGCTCATTGCAGCCATTCTTTAAGAGCTCCTTTGCCCTGGACCTATACCTTTTCTGTCCATGAGGACACACAAGCACACACACACCAACAGACACACACACACACACACACACACACACACACACAAACACAAACAGACAAGCATGCTGAGGATGAGGACAGATACAGAGGACAACATAACAGAGCGGAGCGGACCGGAGAGGAGCTCCCATGATCCCAGACTTCAGAAGAGCCCTGGTGATCTGTGCAACTCTGAACCAATCTCCCAGCTCAGACCAATGACTTCAATGGGGTCAGACTTACGGGCCAAATTGGCCTCAGTGAGGCTCCTGGAGCCATTATGAATTGCCTTTCCTATGCCTGCAGCGTATTTGTCATAATGATCAATGGATTCAGTCCTGAGCTCACAGATCACCCACAGCCGCACACTCAAACCACCCCACAGGGCGATTTGAGCGGCAGGGCATGACAGCCGCTGCATGATGGGGGGAGAGAAGAAGACGTGAACATGGAACGGGGAAGTCACGTCATAGCCATGCGACCATGACATGTTCCCCCGACACCCCGACACTTTGACGCAGGCTATCCGGAGCCGGAGGCAGGCGGGGCTGGAGACCGGGGCAGGCCGTCGTAGCTTTACCTGGCTATTCTTGGCGTTCTCCTTAGCCAGGAGGTTCCTGGGGTCATCCAGCACACTGGTGTACTTATCCTTGCCCTTCTCATAGGCGGCAGTATATTGCCTCTGCTCAGAAACGTCAGAAAGGAGTTAAGGACAAGAGACAAACGAAACAAGGAGCTGTGAGAGACACCATAAAAGAAGTCTCTGACAGGGAAGAAGGTCTAGGTTACCAACATCTGGGTTGAACATTCACAGAGGGTCGGAACTGCTGAGAAATAAGAGACGGTAATTTGGCAAGGATCAGCTGCATTCATCACAGTATGAAGCAGATCTACTAACATGTATTCATTGTGAACACCATTGTCATCTTTCACCTTCAAAGCTGAGAGTCCAATTGGGACAGCGTAGAAGGAAAACATGTTACACTCGTTACTGAGTTTAGTATCCAATAGATAATAAAAAAAATTAATTAAATACATCAAGTAAATATAAACTGAAAACCGACATGAAATCCTTACGGCTGTGGCTTACATTGTTGATGAGAATGGAGGCGTTCTTAGCAGCCTCGAAGAATGGACTGTCGCACGTGTACTTGAAGTGGTGCTTGTTTTTCTCGTAGTTTGCTTTGTAGAGTCTCTGTTAAGGAAGGAAAAAAGGGACAGAAGGGGAAAGATAAGAGAAAATCACCAGTGGTTATGAGAAGGGAATAATCTAACAAAGGTATTTCATTGTGATCCTGACGGTAGATTGTTTGGTTCACCTCGCTGTACAGGGTCTTGTTCCTCTCAGCCTGTAACATCTCAGGTCTGTCCCATACGTAGCAGCCAACACCCCTCAACCAATCCAGGTCCTCCTTGTACTTGACCTAATGGATAAGGGAATGCATGTTCATGAAACACATGTTAAAATAATCCAATAGGCTGAAATGGGCCAACAAACATTTTCTGGAAACTATGCGTTTGCAGTTTTCACTTTTCAGAGATGAAGTCACTCACGTCGCTGGAGTTATTGCTGATGATTCGGCTGTGGGCTAATTCCGGGCGGTCTGGGATAGACCTCCATGTACCCAGAGAGTTGATGTACTTCTCCCTGTACTTGACCTGGGAGAAGAAAAAGACAATGTATTATACCTGTATTCAACATTTTGTCTAATTTCACATACATAAGAACATAAACCTTCTATGGATCCGAGCTCGCAGGCAAAGCACTGACCTCGCTAATGTCGTCGGTGACCCTGCGATGACACACGATGTCCAGGGCATCCTTGATGGAGTGGTAGTGTCCCTTGGCCAGCTCGAAGCTCTCCTTGTAGCGCAACTGGAGAGAAAGAAAGAAAGAAAGAGAGAGTGGCGGGTTAGTGAGAAGAACGACATCTTTTAGAACCAACAGAGTTTGCAAGGAGGGATCACGGGAGAGCGTACTCACGTCACTGGACTGGAGGTAGGACTTCTTGGCCCGGATCAGGAAGGGCGTGTCGGCGATGCTGGTGTATCTGTGCTTCATCTTTTCGTACTGATCCCTGTATTTGATCTGGGGACCAATCAAAGGAGAAACCGTGATGGACAAATGCTTCTGTGTCATGTCCGGGACAGTGCATGGGCAATATGGTGGCGATAATCTTCGCAGCGGCGAAGGAAAAGTGTACCTCGCTGTAGATGGTCTTCATAGACCTGGTGTGGCTCATGGCAGGGGTGTTCATCTCCTGTGTGAAGTGGGCTCTCTCCTTGGAGGCCAGGTCGGTGTACATATACTGCAATTATCAATGTGGGACATGAACACCAAGATCAGAAATCACTTTCTTTGCAACATTCCGTCATTCAGGCGAGTAACAAAGATAGGTTAACAACAAACTCTCAGAAGAATGAGCCAGATTTTATTGTATGCGTTGAAGGTAAGAGGAAACGGTAAAAACAGACTCCATGTTGTTCAAACTCACCTTGTTGGTGAGCTGTTGGGCCCATTTGACTCTCTTGAGGTCGACAGAGTCCAGGGTGGTGGTGCACTTGGTCTTCTCCTCCCTGCCGTGGGCTCTGTACATCAGCTGAGGATGAGAGGTTAAAGGTCAATGCTGGCAGTTAACCTGGAACGATCAGATCTGTGAGGTTATACCGCAGTATATTACAATACCTCCAAGGTATCATCAAAGTACCTCAAAGATTGCAGACAGTAGAGATTTTACTGTATTCTAGTTTTTTGATGTATCGTACTGTATATGCTAATGTGGTGTTGTCGTCAGTTATTATATATGTGGGAAACAGTGGCTGATGCTGTGTAAGGACAATCACTCACGTCGCTCAGGTGTGTCTTAAGCTCTGTGACACGCTGGTACTCCGGTGTGTCCAGGACCACAGTATAGTTGTTCCGGGCCTTCTTTGCATCAGTCTCATAGTTGGCCTGTTGTAGGGAGAAACTGTGCTCAGATATTCCATAGATGTAGTCACAGTATTTACAATATACATCTGCAGTACAAATACAGATTGAGACCAACTGGCCGTCAAACGACTGACGAGTGCGTCAAACTACTGACGATGGAAGGGCACCTACCCTGAACTTGGTGATGTTGCGGACGTGAACCATCTCAGGCGTGTTATACAGGCAGCAGCCAATGCCTCTCAGCCAATGAAGATCCTCCTTGTATTTCAGCTGTGGATGACAATGTATAACAATTCAGCGTTAAGCTATGGGGCGATTGTGAAAGGAAGCCCCCTTTGCGAAAGTCATCTCAAACCGTCACTGAGGTTTATTCCATGAATGATTAGCGGTAGTATAGCCTAAATAACGCGCTGTTCAGAAGCGTTTTTCACTGAGCGAACGTTAGTGGTTGAGGTACCTCGCTGGTGATCTCGCTGACATGGTGGCAGTGCATCTGCTGTGGAGTGATGCCCATGGCGATCATCATGCCTCTTTCGTTGAAGAACTTCTCCTTGTAGGACAACTGCACAGGACAGAGAGGAAACACACAGGCCTTACTACATCTGGTTCACTTCACAGCTGACAGAAGGGCCATAAAAACATTTGTTAATCCTGCAAACGTCTATGAATACAATGACTGTCGAAAGACATACTCACGTCCACGCCTGTAGCCTGCAACAACGCTAAGCAACGAAATATGAAAATAGTACAGGAGGGACGGTGAAGGAATTAGAAAAAAGGTGACGTACGTCGCTGACCGCCTCCTGGGTCATCTTGACCTGTCTGATTTCTGGTGTGTCATAGGTGCTGTGGTACTTGTCCTTCTGCTTCTCGTAGAGCTCACGGTAGAGACGCTGGGAAAGACAAAAAGAGTATCACTGCCAACCCTACTGCCCGAAAAACAAAATGATTTTAATAACACCACCCATTAGGCCTTTGAAATGGCTAAAGGTATTCATAACAAAAAGACACAGTGGACGGATCATTAATCCAGCAAGAAAATGAATCAGTCGTGTTTGGTATATTACCTGGTTGGTGACCTTGTTGGCATGCCTGATGTTCAGGAAGGTGACACCTTCTGGGTCCAGGGTGTAGTTCGTGGCCTTTGACTTCTCATAATCATTCTTATACTTCACCTACGTGCAAAGAAAACAACAACACCACTCCACGTGACTTAGAGTGCCACAAAAGAGCCGGAATACATGACAACCCACTGTGACTTAGACATGAGTCAACTGATCACACTCCTAGGGTCCAACAGCAAAACACTGGCTTTTCATTAACAGAATAATTTCTTTTAAATGGAACGTGAGGACGGCGTGTCCTAAAAAAAAGGTGTAAGAAAACCAAAATGTGTTGTGTGTCTTTCTTACGTCGCTGACAGAGACACTGTTCAGTTTAGCTTGCTTCATCAGAGGATTGTCGTGGGGCAGAGAGTAGCCGGTGGGCATGGAGTTCTTGTTGGCCACTTTGTAGAGGTGCTGAGAAGAATGGGGAGAAGTAATGCCAGAGAAGATTTTAGACATGAGAATCATACTAAAACTACAAAAAAACAGTACATATTTAGTCAGAACTTATTTTCATAAACAGTTTTTGGGAGTAGTCATCCCTACAAGAAAGGCATTTTTAGAAATGATCAAAGAACTTGAGGGTGAATGGTATCTTACATCGCTCTGGATTGCGTTGACCTGGCGTACCCTCTCCGTATCCACAGTGACGGCAGGGGAAGTGTTCGTTCCCTTGACATTAGTGTTGTAGTCACTACGGTAATGGAGCTGGAGAAGACCACAGAGAGGAAATTATCAGAATATGTTCGTTATTAACTGACTGTCAGGTTAAATAAGAGTTCAATAAACAAGAAACCAGGCAAGCCTGGTTCAGCCGGCCCGCAATAGAAAGTGTTGCCATCTCGAGATTTAAACCTGGGAAACCATGTGAAAGGCTGTGTCATTAACCACTACACCACAGAGCTGTACATTTGCTGGGTGTCAGTATAGCATCCTGTCTCTATTCTGAACAAATCCTCTTTTGGCACTGGCCATTTTAAAAGTTAATTGGCCATTTGTGAATGACATTGATACAGTTAAACTGACTAACGTTTCTTACTAAGTTTACCTCCACCACAAATAGCGTCTATTTATGACGTTTGCCACTGGCCATTTTAACAGCGTATTAGCCAGTAATAAGCTTTACCGGTATCTACTAACTTACTGGAATAGTCATAAGAGTTGAGCAATTGCAAGCGAGTCTGCCAAAGCTATTTCATTTCATGGCATAAGAACTTGTTTTTTTCTTTCATGGCAAAACAACATACTTTTTTTTTCATTCGTGAATTATATTTACACAATAACTATCAATAAAGGCGACAATAACTAACTTTTTCATCAGGTGAAAAGACGAGATAATCGTAGAATCTACCAGAAATAATTAATAAATGTTGTTGCTCTCAATAGATTCAAACTTAGGTCTTCCACATGAGAGGCACTGCTTTGTGGCCGTTTTAACAGCTTATTAGCCAGTAATGGGCTTACTAGTATCTACAAACTTCCTAGGAATAATCATAAGAATTGACCAATTGCTAGCGAGATTGAAGATGAACTTTTCCATGCCAGAAACAGTCGCAATATAACCGTCTTCAGTTTCATTTAAGGCTTACTATAATGTAACTACTGTATTTTAAGCCAAATGTGTTTGTCTTTGCTGACCCAAAAAGCATGCACGGATGTGTACTTCGAAAATCCACCAGAAACAGTCGCAATATAACTGTAAACTGTTTTATTTCAGGCTTACTAGAATGTAGATCCTAACGGTTTTAGCCAGCAAAGTTTTCATCTATACGGAATAATTCATAATGCGTACTTCGCTTCGCCTTCGATAAGATATGAACTCGGGACCTACAGTTCACAAGTCCACTTCTCTAACCACTACGCTATTTAACAAGGGGTAGTCAGTCAGTCACTCACTCAATCAGTAAGAGACATTTGCTCTTCTTGGCCGGCTCCACTTACATGGTCTGGCAAAAAGATAACAATAAAACACTTTGATGACATTACTCACATCGCTCAGGTTCATGGAGCTCCGTATGGCTGTCTCATAAGTTGGAGTGTCGACAACCACAGAGTATTCTTTGAAGGACTCAATGCCCTTGGCTCTGTACTTGTTCTGTAAGACAAGAACGAACGCAGAAATAAGTCCAAAATAATCTAACCATAAGAAAAGGAGAAGTAAAGAGTGGAGAAGGAATGACTATAAGAGGGATCGGGAGATACTATACCTCGCTCAGCTGGTTTCCAGCAGCCTTGACGCGCAAGATCTCAGGTGTGTCCCAGGCATAACAGCCAATTCCCTTCAGGTAGTTTAAGTCATCTTTGTAGAAGATCTGGGAAACCAGACAAAATGACCAATGAATTATGGAAGTCAAAAGGATAAGCAAAAAGATGGAAAGCATTAATATATCTAAACGCTACATAATGAACTACATACAGTAAATGTCTACACTTAATCATCATTAGTAGTTCTTAGTCTTACACATCCTACGAAACTCTGAATGAATGACAGTTAATCAAAATAGAAAAGGACTGGGGTGACTCACGTCGCTGAGCTGCTCGTTGACCTTGCGTGCCTGGACGTACACCTGCATGTCGGGCAGACAGATCCACTGGTGCAGGTACTTCCTGTAACCTATCTCACTGACAGCGTTCTGAGTGGAACGGGCCGACAGGACATCCAGCATGTCCGGGGGGATGTGGTTCTTGGCTTTGGTCTTCTCATAGTTTGCCCTGTACAAGCGCTGGACGTTGGGGAGGTTACATTCGTTAATTGTGTGTGGTTGTATGTTACCATTCATTTAAAACTTCCAAATGAAAGCAAGTTAAATAACACGGTGATAACAAAAAGGCGACTAGGCTTACATCCAGACCCATTTTTCCGGCTTTGATGCAGCGGAGAGTTTGCGGGTCGTCCTCCAGGGATTTGGGCAGGCTATATAGGGACTTGAACTTCTCGTAATCCTCCTTGTATTTCACCTACGAGTAGGAAACATATTAGATAGTCATTGAGCTTTGACAATGTATGTATGTATGTGATGTCTGAAGGACATTGACTCTTGGGGATCAAACGCAACAAGAAAGTGGATTAAGTGGTTTGATGAATGAAACTCACACTGCTGAGGATGACCTTCTGTTGTTTGGCGTGCTTCAAGGCGTGTGTGTCGACCGGCAGTGAGTAAGACTTAGCCTTGATCTTGTCCCAGAGAGATGTATACATTTTCTAGAGAAAACAAAATGAAGCACAAAAAATTGGAAACGCAACATTTAGTATACTGATATGGACACTTAGGTATTTGGAGACACTGTGTACATGTCTGTGTAGCCACACTTACATTGCTGTAGACATTCTTGAGGTTGGAACGGTGCTCATAGCCATACGTGTCCAAAATGGTGGTATACAAATGCTTTTCCTTATGATAAGCCTCCCTATAGTTCAACTGTGGAGACAAATAGCACACGTTTTGGTACAAAGCAGGTTTTGTACTATTATTGTATAGTAAAAATGTAAGATTTAGTTCAGCTTATTTCAGTTGACACTCACATCACTGGCCCAGGTATGACCCAGGAGAGCAGTCACATAGACAGGGGTGTCTGTCACGATGGAGTAGTTGTTGAATTCCTTTTTACCCTCTGCTTTGTATTTTAGCTATAAGAAAACACATGTACATGGTTAATCAACCAATAGGGCTCTGCTGGTGTTAAGCCAGCTAAATGTTCAAACACACAATCATTTGTAGTATAAAGCCAAACGCTATACTATTTTCTACCAGCTGGATGTGGATTGGTAATAAACATGTCTATGAGCTCTCTTGACAAGATGAGTGGCAAAAACAATGTCAGTTTGAGGTGGTGGTCTTATCTTTAATGTGATTTTGACAGCGTATCGAGACACACAACATCCATATGACAGGCAGATGTGCCCTTTTACCCCAGAAACCTAGATTTAAAATCTTCAATTGTATTGAAATGAATAAGAAATCAACCTGTCCCATATCCACACAATCAAGGCCTTTTTTGTATTTTATCAATACAGTGTGGCCTTTACTCCTTTGAAATAAATTGTAATCACCAAAGTTGTATCTACTTTTAAATTAATTATAATCACCAATGTTCTATCAAATTTGAAATGAATGTTAATCACCAAAGTTGCATATATTTTAAAATCAGCCACGTTTTATGTACTTTAGGGATGTCACGATTAATGGAGTAACTCGATTACAAAAAACGATTAGAATTTACTGCCTTGAGGCTTCTATTAATAAAGAGTGGCGAACGTGTAGAGCGGGCTTGCACTATCCCAAAAACAACAAATCAAATCTGGAAAAATGTAATTCTAAAAGAGTAAAGATAACCTAGTTGCATATCGCTACTGCAAGACTGAAGTTGCGTTTCACAACAGAACTTCATCCATACTGCAAAATTTGAAGAGGAATTATTCATTCACGGAGGAATCGGACATCCCGAGGTGAGGTTTAGCTATGATAGCGATTTGTGTTGGCTAGGTAGCTGCAACCTACATGTGCGCCGCCTTGAGTATGCGTTTTCACTCGAGGGGGTTAGAGAATGTACAGGCCAGCTTGTGGAGATGATTCATTTCAGAACTGGTAGAAGTTTTATTTTTACCATTATTATTACCATTATCATTGTTTTAATTGGAAGCGATGGTCGCATCTGCTATGAAACAAGATGCGATTTTATAAAGATTTATAAAAAGGTTTATAAAGTTTTACAACGACGCGCTTCTTCAAGATCGGTGCCTAATCACTTGCTTGAGCAATTAATGTCCATTTTACATGAGTAACTTTGGGGAAAACGCCGCGCTTAAAGGAAATCTGTATTTTCTGACTGAAAAAAAGCTACGTTTGGTCAGATATTTATATGAACATATTGACTATAGTCAGACAAATAGATTTAAAAAAAAGAATATTGGTCAGAATGATTCCATTTTATTGCAACTTAATAAAATGCCAAACTATGTAAATGAGGCGTTTTACTCCACAATCAGGGTAAAACACCCTCCCTGTCGGGTACAATGCCCCCAAAATTAAGATTTATTCCTTATTTATGTGTCAAAATAATTGTATATAAATAAATAATAAAAAAACTTTGTAATCTATGCCACTGAAAATAATTCAATCTTGATAGCAGCATTTAAGTGAGTTAACAAAAACAATTTTAACCGTGATATTGCACATTCCAATATCCTAAGGCAAAAAGCTATGTTTTACATTTATTACAATTTCAAAATCTTTTGAATACTATTTTTAAATATGTTCTGTCAACCGTGGGAAAGTATTAGGTTAAAAACATTAAATAATAATAATATAATATTGAGCAATATCAGTGCCAGTTGATTGGCCTATTATATTAGATGTAAATATATGCAATAAACTAGCTGTTAAACTATAAACTACTTTTATTAGGCTATATCTTGAGCTTTTGTCATATTTCAGCATTTTTTGCTATCATTTTGTTCTATTTTACCAATATATTGTCAGGGAAAAATACCCCCCAGGGCATTTTGCCCCAAAGGTGAGGGGGCGTTTAATCCCAAACATGATCACCACAAATACAGGATTGATATGAAAAGTATTATAATTTTCTTCTCTGAGGAAGTGGATTACTTAGCCTAAGACCTTCCTATTGACATATAAAAAATCTGTTTAGTAGTCTAACTTCATCACATCACATTTTATAAATGACAAAAAATAAGATCAACTTATGTCAAAAGCATTTTTGTGGATTTACTTGCTCAGTTGAGATGATGTAAAAAAAAAAAACCAGGAAGCGCCAAGCCACCATATTTGCTATATGATTGGTTTTAATTAGGAAAATAAAAGAAAATTGTAATTCAGTCATTAAGCATAAAAATAATTAGTTTACACTTAGGTTAAAGGTATTGCAATACCAGGATTTGGAATAATGTCACAACAATCGTGCATAGTTGTATTTTTATCCAACATAATGAACATAGTAATTTTTATCTGAATAACTTGATGAATCTTCAGGATAATCAACTCCATTTCCAAAATATTTATTTATATTTTGAATTGTAATCAGCAGAGTTGCATCGACTTTGAAATGACTTGTGAACACCAATTTGGGGGATGACATCTACTTTGGGAGCTATTTTTTATCTAGCTTGTAAGTCAATGGTAGTCAATAACAATCTAGGGAAAGCATTGGTAGAAATTATAATAATTTATATGAGATATCAGTACTCACGTCGCTCTGCAACTCATAGGATTTCTTGGCACGGACAATCTCAGGAGTGTCCCAGACATAGCAGCCAATACCCTTTATCCAGTTCAGGTCTTCTTTGTAAAAGATCTAGCAAACAGAAAGATAACAGGGATCAGACAGCTAGATTTGATGAGATATTTTAAATTCTGGTGTATTGTTTGATTGTGATAGCATAACTAATACAAAGAACAGATGAACCTCCATCACTATATCTAAAACCAGATAAAAAAAAGTATATTATCCTATATAAGTATGTTGTGACAATGTGCAGAATGCAAAAACAGCACATTCAAATCATGAAATTGAAACCGTACATCACTCAGGATCTCGTTGTTCTTGCGGGCTCTGGTAATGTCCTCCTGCTCAGGGTGGCAGGTCCAGTTGTGCAGGTAGGTGCGGTACAGAACGTCACTGAGCATGTCCTGGCACCTCTTAGCCACCACGTTGGGAATTATGTCTGCAGGGATGTTGTACTTGGTCTTTGTGCTGTTGTACTCCTTCTGGTAAATCCTCTAAAAAAGAGTAGTGCATTGTGTGGATTATTTTCTTGAACAGAAATGTATATATTATCATACGATCTCAAATTTTTTTGTATGCCCAGGATACATGTGGTGTCTATGATGGAAAGACACCACATGTTTTACCTCCCTGCAATCAACCACATCATCTTATAATAAGTATGAGACAAACTCTCCTAGCAGAAGCTGACCAGCTCCATATGTCTCTAACTAAAGGTGGGAAAACAAGGTGGGAAAACACATTTCCCTCAGCACTGGCGCACCGCAAGGGAACATGCTCTCATCCCTCCTACTTCCTGTACACCGCAGACTTTACCTCCAAACAACGCATCTGTCAGACTAATTAAGCATACAGGGGACACCGCTGTGGTCGCATCACTGACGGCGATGAGTCCAAGTACTGAGGAGTGGTTGCCGGGCTGGGTGGTGGGGTGGTTGATTCTATTAACGCCCCCCACCGACTGTTCGTTTGGCTGAATAATTCAAATAAGGACAATCTAGGGATCTTCCACAATCTCAGGTGGCAGAACAACATTACAATCCCCAAGATGGAAAAACTAGCAGATGCACTACCTGTGGCGGCTAAAAACAAACATCTCCCAGTCAAGACTTATTTGGCTTTAAGCATTATTTGTTGAATCCAACACCTCCCAACCCAGTCACATTATCCTCTGGACAGCTCAGGTCAAGCAACCCGAGAACAAAAAATCGTGTCATCTGAACAGTTTATTTTCCCTTGCTGAGGTCCTCCGCAACAGTCCATCTGTTCCACTAAGACAATAGTACTGTGCTTACCACATCAAGACATCTCTAAACTGTCAGCTGAATGCAGACACTGACACTGTAAAATTAAAGATATACGTCATATCCCATTCTTATTCCATCTTATTTGCGTATCACGTATTTGTCTGTAAACTTTGTTTAGAATGTGTATTTTCTCTACTAGTAAATGTTGTTTACTACTACATCATCGTTACAATTTTGTACAAAAGATGTGAAATTCTGAAAATATTTAGATAATAGCAATCCTACATTACTTCAAAAAAATAAGTAAAAACTAAACCAAATAAATACATTAAATGGAATACATTTAAATATTTCAATAACAGTGGAATATTTCAAGTTCAGAGTATTTCAAGTTCAAAGTAGCTAGCTAGGTTAATATTTAAAAAAAAATCTAAATTACCATCTTGTTGTTTCTTTTACAGCATGTAGCAACTGGTCTAACCATTGATGTTTACCAGCATATACTGGGTAAACGATGAGTATTATATCTTAGATTCTGTAGATATAGTCTTACCAGATATACTGTGTTATTGTGCAGTAGTGGCATATCTTACCATGGGCTTTTGTTTCTCCTGTGCTCCACAGCGCACCACCTCTGGGAAGTCCACCAGGGTGTCGGCCATGTAGTGGCCCTTAGCCTTCTCGTGGGCATCATGGTACTTTACCTGAAAGGTAACACTGTAATATAACTCATCATGTGTCAACACATGTTGCTCTTTAATTATTCTTTACATTTAATAACCGCTGTATAACTTAAAGGAAATCAGGATATTTGTATTGAGGTACTCCAAAGACTCACGTCACTGACGATCTCCCTGTTCTTCTTGGCTACGGTCAGAGGGATGTACTGGGCGTCGAGCTGGTAACTAGTGGCTTTGCTGTCATCCCAGGCACTTTTGTAGTATTTCTGCCCAGGATAAAATTCACTTTTGAAAATAATAATAATACAATTTCTAATTTCCAAAATATGTATAAAAAATTTATTATCATGATTACAGTTCAATTATTTTTATATAAAATCTGACATTCACGCAGATAAGGGTTCCTACAAAGGACAAGTCATATGGATTTAGAATACTTTACCTCACTGTTGATCTTGGCGCACTCTCTGCTATGGGCCAGCTGGGGTGTGTCTTCTGAACCTATGTATCTGCCCTTTTCTGCATTGAATGTCTCCTTGTACTTCAGCTACTCACAACAGAAGGAACAGGTTATAATCCAGTGGAAATATCCCCCACAGCCTGACAGGTTTTTATGTGTCTAAGGCCATCAAAATGCTACCAATACTATTATACCACTTTGAACAGCAGAAACGTGCATCTAATACAAGAGACATTCAGATGCTTTTTTCCTTTTTTGTTTAAGAAATAATACACTGATTCACTCACATCACTGAGGTTGAAAGCATTAACAGTGGCCAGTAGAATCTCTGGACGATCCACAACGTGTGTGTATTTGGCAAAGTTGTCTTTGGCATCCTTCTTGTAAAGCCTCTGCAAAAAGACAGAGAGGGACAGAGAGACATGGTAAGAATTCACTGAACGCTAGCTCTCATGACTGAGATTTAAGGAACGGTATGTACCACTTAAACCCATAACCATATCAAAATCAGCTGGGTTACAAATAAAAGAAATGTACCTCGTTCATGATCTTCTGGGCATTCCTAACTTTGACGTGATCGACACAATCGGCTGCCACCCATCCACAGCCACGCATCCATTCCATGTCAGCCTTGTAGACGAACTACAGGGAGACAGGGAGAGTCAGACAAACCTGCATTTTATACTCACAAATTCATTTAGTGTATGTATGAGAGAGAAATAGTGATTTCTGTTCTTTTAAAACGTTTGTGATGGTAATGTTTACAGTTCACTATTTTACTTGCTTTGCCGAGTAGTGGAAGAGACAGAGAGAGTCTGTGTGTGTGTAAGAGAGAGATATTCTGGGAGCCCCTAATGTATATTAAACATACTTGTTGTTTGTTGTTTATGTACTTACGTCACTCTGGAGGTCGTAGGCTTTCCGGGCCTGTGTGACGTCGGTGGAGTCTGGCAGGCAGGTCCAGTTGTGTAGACGGGTCCTGTAGTTGTTGTCATTGACCTGGATCTGGCATTTCTTGGCCAGCTCAAAGGACAACATGTCTACGGGAAGACGGAACTTGGTCTTGGACTTGTTGAAGTCTTTCTTGTAAAGAGCATCGCTGGCAATCTTGGCTGAGTTCAGGGCCAGCATGAGCAGAGGATCGTCCTGGACACTGAGGGCTCCAATGTGGTGACCGACTTGTTTTCGGTAGCTTGCCTTGTATTTGTGCTATAAAAGAGTGTCAGTGTGTGCCAAACAGTGTGCTATTATACTGACTGACAATTTATACATACAGAGATTGTAATATACAATATATAGTATCTAAGCATCAAATATGAATGGATATTTTGAGTTAAGATTTGCATTAAGAGTGTAGTTTGACCTCAGTGACAATCTGTTTAAGTAAAGATTAAACGGTGACACTCACGTCGCTTTGGACTTTATTGTTATGGATGCACTGCTTAATGGGAACAGCATCTCCAGGCATGAAGTAGCCAGTGGCTTTGACTTTGTCCCAGTCCTTGGTGTACAGTTTCTGTGGACAGGGAGATAGACAGAGAATGTCATAGAAATATTTTGTAATTTGCCACATGCATTATGATAATTTCGTTTCTTACTAGATTCACCTTTCTAGGGATTATTTTTCTACCCACTGTACATCTTATTGCTTGCTCTTGGATTGACAACTGTTAGTTTAAAAAGGGATTGATAGAATACTGTCCATTTATTTGGAATGATTTGCGTGATCTTACCGGATGGACATTCTTGGCCACCTCTCTTGCTGTTACTAGTCCTGGGGTGTCCAGGAGACTGTAGTTAGTCTTCTCTGCATGCCAGGCGGCACGGTACTTAGCCTGCATAAAAAATTTAAAAAAAGAGCAATGGACTCCTTCTGGAAATAATAATAATCATGCTCTCTTTTGAAATGTTAAGAATTTGAGACCTCATAAAAACAGATCTGTTCATGTGTTGTAACATCAGTAAGTATTGTTTCTTTTCCCACCCACCTCATTGAGGACATCTGCAGCGTTCTTAGCACAAACCAAGTCCACTCTGTCTACAGGGGCTGTGAACTTCTGCTGATCCAACTTGACGCGGTAACCCCTCTGTAAGACAACATCAACAACAACTGCATCAACCAAAACAGAGAAAACAAAATCAGCTCTACATAAATTATAGCATATTAACACTTTTCAGCAAACTAATACAATAATGAAGGTAAATGAAAGACAGTAATTGGCATATATTACGGTATAACTACATTTATACATATGATAATACAATAAATGATTAAATTAATAATCTAATAACTAATTTAAAAATATTATTCATTAAGTTAGCAGTTCTTATCTAAGTGGACACAGCCACAAGGACAGTTAAGTGTCTTGTTCAAAGAAAAAATACCAAACATATAAATGTTTATTTTCTTGTTTTGGAATTAGACCCATCAAACTTTCATGGCCTAACTCTCTAAACACTATGCTATTTGCTGCCCCATTTTCATGTGTTTGTGTAATATATACATACACACACACACACATATATATAGATACACATATTATTTTTTACATTACATTTATAGAAAAAGTACTTACATCAGCAAGGACTTTCTGGGCGTGTTTCACTTTAAGGACATCTACAGACTCATGGGGATTCCATCCACATCCCCTCAGCCACTCCATATCAGCCTTGTAAACCGCCTAGCAAAAGACGACAGCATGTTTTCAATGCCCCACTGATTTAATGTCCCAGTGTTAAAACAAACAGAAACATGAGGGATAAGGAAACACAGCTAAATATAGCATGTCGAAGTGATAATCATCATCAACCAAGTACAATATCATAGAGGGATGATAAGAGGTGAGATGTGAAGGTGAAACTCACGTCGCTCTGCAGCTCATAGGTTTTCCGGGCCTGGACCACATCAGTTGAGTCTGGCAAACAGGTCCAGTTGTGCAGTTTAGTCCTGTAGTTGAAGTCATTGACCTGGACCTGGCATTTCTTGGCCAGTTCAATGCTCAGCATGTCCGCTGGGAGGTGGAACTTGGTCTTTGATTTGTTGAAGTCCTTCTTGTAAAGAGCGTCACTGGCAATTCTTGCTGAGTTCATTGCCAGCACGATCAGAGGGTCATCATTGACACTGAGGGCTCCAATGTGGTGGCCAACCTGCTTGCGGTAGCCATCGTGGTATTTATACTGTGAAAAAAGGAGAACAGCTAGTTATATCCACTGAATCCATTGTACAAAGCGATCTAAATGGAATGGACGCAGACTTTTCCTCTTACATCGCTGATGATGTCTCTGGATTTTTTGGCTTTCAGCACAGCAATAGCATCCTCCTTGATTTGGTATGCTTTAGCCTTTACGTTATCCCAATTCTTAGTATATAGTTTCTGTGAAATGGAAAGATGATTGATTCAGTGAGTCAAATACAAATATCTGTTCATACTGTTATATGCTTATAATTCAAACTTGTCAACAGGTGTTTTATTTATGTATCTGAATAAATGACATTATATTTATGTTGACCTAATCTGTCCATTAAACTATGAAATACTCTGAATACAACAAAACAACAAATCAATACAGTTTGTGACTTAGCAGTAACCAAAGAGTTCAGTAAACCTAACTTACATTACTAATGGCGATGGCATTCGCCTTGGATAGCAGAATTGAAGGTATGTCATTTGGCAGGTGGATCTGGAGTTTGTCCGCATTCCACTGTTCTTTATATTTACTCTGTGAAAAGCAACAAATAAACACAATCAAAAAGGGAATCATAAAATCAACCATCAATAGCACGAAGAACATCTATATTTCATAAAATCTCTATGCTGTAACAGGAAATGCATTTTATACAAAGATCAAGGTTTGGAAGGACACTTCAAAATTACTCACATCACTGAGGTTTGCAGCATTTTGCTTTGACAGGACAACCTCTGGAGTGTCCACAATATTGGTGAACTTGATAGTGCTGGGAGGCTGGCGATATAGCCTTTCGTTGAGGATGGTTTGTGCATTCTTAGCCTTAATGACATCCACTGAACCCTCAGGCAACCACCCACACCCTCTGAGCCATTCCAAATCAGACCTGTACACCGCCTGGAAGGATGGAACAAAGCATAGAGTAAAGTTAGTCAATAGTCCTTGTAGGACAGTAGTGTAACAGCCGATTATACTTCAATGGTCAATAAGTACCGAGAGTCAATTTGCATTGGACCATGATTCTCTGTGAACTCACGTCGCTATGCAGAGCGTAGACCTTCCTGGCCTGAACGACATCACTGGAGTCTGGCAGGCAGGTCCAGTTGTGCAGTTTAGTTCTGTAGTTGAAGTCGTTGACCTGGACCTGGCATTTCTTGGCCAGTTCAATGCTCAGCATGTCCGCTGGGAGGTGGAACTTGGTCTTTGATTTGTTGAAGTCCTTTTTGTAAATGTTTTCACTGGTAATCCTGGCTGTATTGGCAGCCAGCATCATTAGAGGGTCATCCTCAATGCACAGGGCTCCAATATGGTGGCCACACTGATTGCGGAAACCGGCCTTGTACTTGTACTGGAATGAGAAAAGACCAGCTAAGTATTGTTTTTTCATGGTTGTTGACAATGCTTATTTCAAGCAGATGCAAGGATACTTACGTCACTGATGATCTCTCTGCCCTTCTTGGCGTGTAGAATAGCAATGGCATCCTTATCCAGGTGATAGCCCTGTCTGCTCATCTCTTCAAATCCTTCACGGTAGAGTTTCTAAAATAACACAAAGATGTTGCTCTAATTTATTTCTTAAAATATTATATAAAAACATTACAGTTTGAAGGATGTATAAAACGGAAAACAATAAAAGATCCACCTTAGTGAATATAAACAGCTTGAAGTTAAAAACAGCATACCTTATTCATGGTGATGGCGTTAGCCTTGGCTAGCACAAGCTCTGGAAGCTCATTGCCGACATGGATCTTGACCTTATCAGCCTCCCATTGTTGAACATATGCACGCTGAAATATGAGGAATAGCAAAAGCACATTTTATAAGAAAATTGTGTTTTTGCCATTTTTCTTTTATTAATATTAATAACTGCGTCATGTGGATCTGAACATGCGGTGCATATACATAAGATCTACCTCCACACTAAAAACAAACATTTCCGTTACCTTGTCCATTGTCTGGGCATTGGCAGAAGCTAAGACGTAAGGCATATCATCAGTTTTGGCGGTAAATTTAAAGTTGCTTGGATGCTGTCGATATTTCCTCTCGCTCAGGATTTCGGCAGCCTTCTTGGCTTTCTCAACATCAATCGAGCCAATAGGGACCCAACCAGTGCCTCTGAGCCACTCCAAATCGGCTTTATACACAGCCTGGGTTTATATAGGAACAACAGAAGGAAAACTATTGGTTACGAAAGAGACTTTGTCAGGTAAAATATTTGTCTTGAACTGGTATGATACGTGTAACGTACCTAATTTTAAGTGGTCATACTGTACTCACATCACTATGCAGAGCGTAGACCTTCCTGGCCTGGACGACATCACTGGAGTCTGGCAGGCAGGTCCAGTTATGCAGGCGAGTCCTGTAGTTGAAGTCGTTGACCTGAGTCTGGCATTTCTTGGCCAGTTCAATGGTCAGCATGTCGACTGGCAAGTTGAACTTAGTCTTGGACTTATTGAAGTCTTTCTTGTAAAGAGCATCACTGGCAATTCTTGCTGAGTTCAGAGCCAGCACAAGCAGAGGATCATCCTGGACACTGAGGGCTCCAATGTGATGACCAACCTGCTTGCGGTAGCCTGCCTTGTACTTGTACTATGTGGAGGCAAAAAAGTAGAAAGTAGATACTTGTACTTAAATCAACATCACATACAAAAATACTATGTATCAACCCTTGACCGTTTTCAATTAATTTAGAAAAGGACTTAAGTATACAGTACTCACATCACTGATTATCTCTCTACCATGCTTGGCAGCCTTGATGGCGACACAGTCGCTTTTGAGGTTATAGCCTTTATTGAAGATTTCCAGCACGTTAGCTTTGTAGAGTTTCTGAAAATGTACACAAGACACAGGTTACAACAAAGCTGATGGGCACTTACCCTAGCCTACAACAACGGTACTGGAGCTTGGATTAATGAGTAGATCTTCAGATGAAGTTGCTGAAAGTATATTATAGTAATGTACGTATCAATGTAAAAAAAACACAGAAGACCTACATTGCTCATGGTGAGGGCATTAGCCTTGGCCAGCACGAGCTCTGGAAGCTCATTGCCGACATGGATTTTGATCTTATCAGCATTCCACTGTTCAACATAATGGCGCTGAAATCCAAGAAAAAAATATTAGTATTATACTACAAAATACGGATAATGGTTTTAATACTAAATATCATACCCAAAGATGCTTCAAAAGCTACAGAAATGTAAGATTGACCATACAAACCACTGACCTGTGTACCAGTCAAAGGATAAAGATTTCACCTACCTGGTTATTGATTTCGGCATTGGACTTGGCCAGTACCATGGGCATAGATTGCATGTCAGTGGTATATTTAAAGGACTCTGGTTTCTGCCTGTAGAGGCGTTCGCTCAGAATTTCTGCTGCTTTCTTGGCTTTCAACACATCCAAAGAGCCGATGGGGACCCAGCCAATACCTCTAATGAACTCCAAGTCTTCCTTATAGACAGCCTGAGCAGTGTGGATGCATATTCAATCAATTAAACAATAAAAAAAATCTATAATTAAACTTTTTTTATATAGTATAAATTGAACAGAAACAAATCATTTGATACAGTATATGGAGAGGGAGCTTACGTCACTTTGCAGATCATAGACCTTTCTGGCATGAACGACATCAGTGGAGTCTGGCAGGCAGGTCCAGTTGTGCAGTTTAGTCCTGTAGTTGAAGTCATTGACCTGGACCTGGCATTTCTTGGCCAGTTCAATGCTCAGCATATCCACTGGGAGATGGAACTTGGTCTTTGATTTGTTGAAGTCCTTCTTGTAAAGAGCGTCACTGGCAATCTTAGCTGAGTTCAGAGCCAGCACAATTAATGGGTCATCATGAACACTGAGGGCTCCAATGTGATGACCAACCTGTTTCCGATAGCCTGCCTTGTATTTGTACTATTCAAAACCCCCCAAAAAGAAAGAAAAAGAAACATCAGAAAATTATTCAAGAGCTTGCCTTTGCTTATACATTTTTCAGTGATTTTAAAGGAGACATTCCAATAAAAATGTTGGGATGCTGCATAAATTGCAAATAAAAACAGAATGCAATGATGTGCAAATCATTTATCCATGTATTTAATTGAAAATGTACAAAGACAACATATCAAATGTTGAAACTGAGAAATTTTATTGTTTTTGGAAAATGAATTTGATGCCAGCAACACGTTTGCAAATTGTTGGGACAGGGGCATGTTTTCCATTGTGTTGCATCACCTCTTCTTTTAGTAGTACTCTGTAAGCGAACTGAGGAGCCATTGCTGTAGTTTTGAAAGTGAACTGTATCCCCATACTTGCGTGATATAGGATTTCAGATGCTCTACAGTTCAGGGTCCCCTTTGTCGTATTTTTCATTTCATAATGTTCCACATTTTTGCAATGGGTGACAGGTCTGGGCTGCAGGCAGGCAAGTTTAGACTCTTTTATTACTGAGCCATGCTTTTGTGGTAGGTGCAGAATGTGGTTTGGCACTGTCTTGCTGTAAAAAGCAAGGCCGTCCCTGAAAAAGATGTTGTCTGGATGGCAGCAAGTCATCCATGCCATATGCACTAATGCACCCCCATACCATCACAGATGCTGGCTTTATAACTGTGCGCTGATAAGAAGCTGGATGGCACCTCTCCTCTTTAGTTTGAAGGATGCGGTTACATGATTCTCATGTTTTGATTTGTCAGATCACAGGACAGTTTTCCACTTCCAGTTTGCCTCAGTCCATCTTAAATGGGCTCGGGCCCAGAGAAGGCATCAGCATTTCTGGATCTTGTTTATATACGGTTCCTTTGCATGATAGAGTTTTAACTTGCATTTGTTCACAGACAATGGTTTTTCGGAAGTGTTCCTGAGCCTATGCAGTGATGTCCCTGCTTTTTTGAAAAGTGTTGCTGGCATGAACTTCAAAGTGGGCAGATATTATTCTAGAAACAATAACATTTCTCAGTTTCAACATTTGATATGTTGTCTTTGTACAATTTTCTATTGAATATAGGGTTTATATGATTTACACATCATTGCATTCTGTTTTTATTTACATTTTACACAGCATCCCAACTTTTTTGGAAACGGGGTTGTATAATAATAAATGATTACATTGTTGCTTGACACTATGACAACTGTAAAAATGTAAGAAAAGGGGACAAAAATATACAGTACTCACATCGCTAATAATTTCTCTACCATGTTTGGCAGCCTTGTTGGTGATTGCATCAACAGGAAGGAAATAACCCTTCCTGATGGTCTCCTCCATGCCTTGTTTGTATAGTTTCTGTCGAAAAGAACAAGAGTTTACTTATTTAGTTATTTGGCAGATACCCTCACCCAGAATAACTTAGATTGTATGTAGATATTTCAAAGTAGCTAGGTGGTACAACCACACAACTCAGTAGTAGTAAGTACATCTTCATTAATTTGGTATCAGCAGAGTCAGTGCTTGAAGGAAGAGAAAACTAATAATAATAGATATTGGAAGGGAAAATAGCTAAATATTAGGAAACTATAGCTGGAACACTGTTATAGATTAGATCAAACTAAATCAACTTGAGGTGAAGAGGACAGACCTTGTTCATTGTGATTGCATTGGCTTTGGCTAGCACAAGCTCTGGAAGCTCATTGCCAACATGGATTTTGATCTTTTCAGCATTCCACTGTTCAACGTACTGGCGCTGAAATATAAAAGAAATATCTTTGTTAGAGGAAAATTATTATCATAATAAGAATAACAATAATGCATGGTATTTTATACAGAACTTCTTTCAGACTCACAAACACTTAAAAATAGCAAACAGAAATGCAAGATTGACCATCTAAATCACTGTTCTGAGAGATAGTATTAAAAGAGGGTCAAATATATATAACATTCTATTGCATTGAATTTTGGTGTAACATGAAACTCTCTAAGATGGTTAAAGGAGGTTAGTAGAAGTTTACCTTATTCATGATCTGGGCATTACTTTTGGCCAGAACAATATCCATGCCATCAAGGGGGCTTTTGAAGGCTAGAGTACTAGGGTGCTGGCGGTATTTCCTCTCACTCAAGATCTCTGAGGCCTTCTTGGCTTTTTCCACATCAAGTGAGCCAATGGGGACCCACCCGATTCCTTGGAGCCATTTCAAATCAGCCTTGTACACAGCCTGAGAAATATTATACTCCCATTACATATTGTCATCTCAAACATTGTATCACAGGGATGGACCAGTCCATGACGTTTCATTAACAATGTGAGCAACAATGGAAACAACACGAAACCTTTTATACTTACATCACTCTGTATGTCATAGACATGTCTGGCATGAACAACATCAGTGGAGTCTGGCAGACAGGTCCAGTTGTGCAGTTTAGTTCTGTAGTTGAAGTCGTTTACTTGGATCTGGTTCTTTTTGCATAGCTCAAAGGCCAACATGTCCACTGGGAGGTGGAACCTGGTCTTGGACTTGTGGAAGTCTTTCTTGTAAAGAGCATCACTGGCAATTCTGGCTGAGTTCAGAGCCAGCACAAGCAGAGGATCATCCTGGACACTAAGGGCTCCAATGTGGTGACCAACCTGCTTGCGGTAGCCTGTCTTGTACTTGTACTATACCAAAACAAAATGGTAGAAAGTATGTAATTGGGTAGAAAGGATCTACTGTAATTAGATTTATTTTCTGAAAATGTAAAAACAAAATGATAACTTACATCACTAATAATGTCCCTGCCATGCTTGGCTGCAATGATAGGAATGGCGTCTTGGCGCATATCATAGCCCTTCTTCTTTTGTTCTACATGAGCTTTTCTATATTGGTTCTGTATGGAAAAAATATAAAATAACATCCATTTCTAGGTATCTTCACAAAAAGTATAAATTTTTTAATGTGAACATTCATTAGAAGAGTAGCCGTCCTGCTATCTTTTACTAACCAAACTGTAGTTAGACTTATTTGCATTGGCCAAAACTACATCCATCGCATCTGGCATAATGTGGGTCTTGGTCTTGTCCTTGTCCCACGCCGCAGTGTATGCTTGCTGCAATAAAAAAAAAAATTGTTCAACCTAACAATGTTGAAGTGTCTACGATTCATATTATTGGCTCAAATTGAAATACAGGAAATAGTAAAATCATTAAGCAAAGGAAATAATTTTTCTAATATAATCTAAATAAGGAATTAATTAAGGATGAATTATTGTTAGAGTTATACCAGCTAGTCAAATACCTTGTTGGCAATTTCATTATTTTGTTTAGCCAAAACTAATCCCATGTCTTGAACTGAGCAGGTGAACTTGAAGTTGCTTGGGTGCTGGCGGTACAGCCGCTCACTCAGGACTTCGCCAGCTTTCTTTGCCTTCTCAACATCAAGTGAACCAATGGGAACCCATCCGATACCTTGCAAATCCTTAAGGTCAGCCTTGTACATAGCCTGGACACAAAATGACACAATGGTCAATATGAATGGAATACAGACAAGTACTCTGGAAAAACATGATGTACTTGAAGTTTATTCATACTTACATCACTGGCTATGTCATAGACATGTCTGGCATGGACGACATCAGTGGAGTCTGGCAGACAGGTCCAGTTGTGCAGTTTAGTTCTGTAGTTAAAGTCGTTGACCTGGATCTGGTTCTTCTTGCACAACTCAAAAGCCAACATGTCCACTGGGAGGTGGAACCTGGTCTTGGACTTGTGGAAGTCTTTCTTGTAAAGAGCATCACTGGCAATTCTGGCTGAGTTCAGAGCCAGCACGAGCAGAGGATCATCCTGGACACTAAGGGCTCCAATGTGGTGACCAACCTGCTTGCGGTAGCCTGTCTTGTACTTGTACTGAAAAAATTAATTATATGAATTACAGGATATGAATGTTTCCTTTACATTAATATACTCATTCACTTTGTAAAATTATGTAAATGAATAACTTACATCACTTATAATGTCCCTGCCATGCTTGGCTGCAATGATAGGAATGGCGTCTTGGCGCATATCATAACCCTTCTTCTTATTTTCTTCATGAGATTTTCTGTATTGGTTCTGTATGAAGGAGAAAATAACATCCATATATATTTTGAATGAATACAATCATCAGGACAGTTACCTTCCTGCTGCCTTTTACTTACCAAACTGTAGTTGGACTTATTTGCTTTGGCCAAAACCACATCCATTGCATCTGGCATAATGTGGATCTTGGTCTTGTCCTTCTCCCACGCCGCAGTGTACGCTTGCTGCAATAACGAGTTTCATGTTAAAACCAACAATGGTGAAGTCCTTTTTATTTATATCATTGACTCAAATAGAAGAGACAGAAAATAGCAATGTCTTATAGCAAAGGAAATTATCATTCAAATATAATCTACCTAAGGAATTAATCACGGGTAAATTATTGTTATACCACTTAATGAAATACCTTGTTGGCAATTTCATTATTTTGTTTAGCCAAAACTAATCCCATGTCTTGAACTGAGCAGGTGAACTTGAAGTTGCTTGGGTGCTGGCGGTACAGCTGCTCACTCAGGACTTCGCCAGCTTTCTTTGCTTTCTCAACGTCAAGTGAACCAATGGGAACCCATCCGATACCTTGCAGATCCTTAAGGTCAGCCTTGTACATAGCCTGGACACAAAATGACACAATGGTCATTATGAATGGAATACAGACAATGACTGAAAAACATGATGTACTTGAAGTTTATTCATACTTACATCACTGGCTATGTCATAGACATGTCTGGCATGGACGACATCAGTGGAGTCTGGCAGACAAGTCCAGTTGTGCAGTTTAGTTCTGTAGTTGAAGTCGTTGACCTGGATCTGGTTCTTCTTGCATAGCTCAAAAGCCAACATGTCCACTGGGAGGTGGAACCTGGTCTTGGACTTGTGGAAGTCTTTCTTGTAAAGAGCATCACTGGCAATTCTGGCTGAGTTCAGAGCTAGCATGAGCAGAGGATCATCCTGGACACTAAGGGCTCCAATGTGGTGACCAACCTGCTTGCGGTAGCCTGTCTTGTACTTGTACTGAACATACAAATGATAAGGATTTACAAGGATATTAAAAGCTTTCTTTGCATTCATGTACTTATTCATGTTGTTAAATAATACCAAATAAATAAAAAAACTTACATCACTGATAATGTCCCTGCCATGCTTGGCTGCAATGATAGGAATGGCATCTTGGCGCATATCATAGCCCTTCTTCTTGTTTTGTTCATGAGCTTTTCTGTATTGGTTCTGTATGAAGGAGAAAATAACATCCATATAGATATATATATATATAGGTATCTCAAAAAATAAAATAATTCAAAGGATATTTTCCTCAGAACAGTAATCTTCCTGCTGCCTTTTACTTACCAAACTGTAGTTGGACTTATTTGCATTGGCCAAAACCACATCCATTGCATCTGGCATAATGTGGATCTTGGTCTTGTCCTTCTCCCATGCCGCAGTGTATGCTTGCTGCAATAACAAGTTTCATGTTCAAAGGTACATTTCATATCGTTTCATTGGCTCAAATAGAAAGGGGAGGAATATGAACATCTATAGAGAGAGGTAAAAACTATAACTACAATTTCAATGTATTCTACTTAGGGAGAAAAATCAAGCTTAAATTATTATAAAAGTTATAACAGTAAGTCAAATACCTTGTTGGCAATTTCATTGTTTTGTTTAGCCAAAACTAATCCCATGTCTTGAACTGAGCAGGTGAACTTGAAGTTGCTTGGGTGCTGGCGGTACAGCCGCTCACTCAGGACTTCGCCAGCTTTCTTTGCCTTCTCAACATCAAGTGAACCAATGGGAACCCATCCGATACCTTGCAAATCCTTAAGGTCAGCCTTGTACATAGCCTGGACACAAAATGACACAATGGTCAATATGAATGGAATACAGACAAGTACTCTGGAAAAACATGATGTACTTGAAGTTTATTCATACTTACATCACTGGCTATGTCATAGACATGTCTGGCATGGACGACATCAGTGGAGTCTGGCAGACAAGTCCAGTTGTGCAGTTTAGTTCTGTAGTTAAAGTCGTTGACCTGGATCTGGTTCTTCTTGCACAGCTCAAAAGCCAACATGTCCACTGGGAGGTGGAACCTGGTCTTGGACTTGTGGAAGTCTTTCTTGTAAAGAGCATCACTGGCAATTCTTGCTGAGTTCAGAGCCAGCATGAGCAGGGGATCATCCTGGACACTAAGGGCTCCAATGTGGTGACCAACCTGCTTGCGGTAGCCTGTCTTGTACTTGTACTAAATAAATTACATTTTATTAGGTTTTATTTAAATATCAAAGTTCCCACACCATTTATTCAATAAACAGTGTTGCACTTACATCACTTGCAATGGTTGTGCCCAGTTTGGCTGCCTTGATTGAAATAGCATCGTTGCGCAAGTCATAACCCTTCTTCTTGTCTTGTTCATTGGCAAGCTTATACAATGTCTGTACAGGGGAATATAAAATAAATACATGTCAAAACTATGACAATGTAGCCTAACTGTACAATGCAGTACAATAAGGTGTAAAAGGCATTACTTACATTACTGGTAATTATCTTGTTGGCTCTGGCTAAAACCACCTCCATTGAGTCTGGCATGATGTGAATAGAGGTCTTATCCTTGTTCCAGGCATCAACATATGTTTTCTATGAGACAAATATTTTTTGTTATTGTTTTGATCACCAAGCATTTACATTATACACAATTTACTGTACATTTTATGCATAGACCGAGATACTGTGAATTACCTTGTTCATGATGGCATTGTTGGCACTGGCCAGGACAAGGTCCATGGAGTTCATGTCTTTGGTGAACTTAAAACCACTGGGGTGTTGGCGGTACAGTTTCTCACTTCCAATCCGGCTTGCTGTTTTGGCTTTCTCTACATCCAAAGAACCAATGGGAACCCATCCTGTGCCTTTGATGTAAGTGTCATACTCACTTTTATACAAATTCTGCAGGAAAAGTGGATAATATGACCAAACTTTCCTCACACTTTCGAACGGTCTTAACAATTCAGTATAGCGAAAATGATAAATATTTGTTTTGGAATAAATCTTTTTATTACGAGTAAAGTAATACTCACATCACTGACTATCTCCTGCATCTTCTTGGCCAACTCGACGTTCATGGCATCTGGAAGAACAGTGTAATGGTGTTGGATCTTCCTGTAGCCGGCATAGGTTTGGACTGTGGAGGCGTGTTTGGCCTGAGCAACACTCAGCATGTCTACTGGAGAGTGGTACTTCAGCTTGGACTTGTGGTAGTCCTTCTTGTAGTTCTTGTCACTCTGCAATCTGGCCACCTCCATGTAGTGCACCAGCAAGGGGTCGTCCTGAAGATTGCGACAGCCGACTTGTTTGCCCCTATTCTTCTGGTGATCTAGCTTGTACTTGTACTGGGTAAACAAATGGCACATGTTTATTATTCTGAGGATGAAAGGAAATATTTAGGTTTCATTGAAGAAGATCATTTCTGAATTGTACACATAGCAACAGAAATGTGACTGCACACAAATACACACAGGTTGAAAAGATTGGAGCACACATGCTCAAACAAGGTTTTAGTTTTGCTCTGAGTCACTTACGTCACTGGCAATCCTGGTACCCAGCTTGGCTGCCTGGATGGCAATGGCATCAACCTTCAGGTCGTAACCCTTCTTAAACATTGCCTCGACACCTGCTTTGTAGAGTTTCTGGAATGGAGAAACATTTATTTTTTGAACACATATAACAATAAATAAAATGTGCTTGAAGTAATAGACAGCTTTCAACATATACTAGTGTATTGGTCAGCGTTACTTTCTGATGGTTGGTGGTTGATTGTGTGCGACTTCCTAATCAGCAGGTTTGCATACATTTTCATGGTAACAATGTACTAAAATTACTAAAAGTAATTTAGCAAAAACATGAAACATTACAAAAGACACCTTCACATTGATTTTAGATGGTAAATTAGATGTTCAAAATGGGAAGTCTTACCTGGCTCATGTTGATAGCATTAGCCTTGGCCAGGATAATCTCAGGGGCATCCGGCATCACATGAACTGAAAGCTTGTCCTTGTTCCATTTCTTTGTGTATTCTTGCTGCAATGTAAAGAAAACAAGCATAGATCAATAACACAAGTAGTACAAATGCGAAAACACAGCATTATGGTCTTATGGTTCTAACAATACCTTGTTCATGATCTTGTTGTTGTCAGTTGCTAGGACCATGTCCATGGAGTCCATCAGCTTCTTAAACTGGAATTTGGAAGGGTGTGAACGGTACTTCTTCTCACTTTGGATATCCCCGCCAACCTTTGCAAGCTCCACTGGTAATGAACCAATGGGAACCCATCCAATCCCCCTCACACAGGTGTTCCAGTCAGCTTTGTATTCATACTATGGAAATATATTAGGGTGATTAGCAAAGACATTCACATGAGTGGCAAATACTAGCAATTTATAATTGTGTTGACAGTATTCAGTCTGCAAACTTTATAACTTACGTCACTGGCAATGGTGTTCATGTTGCGAGCCAACCGAATGTTCATAGCATCAGGGAGAAGACTGTAATGGTGTTGGATCTTCCTGTAGCCGGCATAGGTTTGGACTGTGGAGGCGTGTTTGGCCTGAGCAACACTCAGCATGTCAACCGGAGAGTGGTACTTCAGCTTGGACTTGTGGTAGTCCTTCTTGTAGTTTCGTTCACTCTGCAATTTGGCCACCTGCATGTAGTTCACCAGCAAGGGGTCGTCCTGAATACTGCGGCAGCCGATATGTTTGCCTCTTCCCTTCTCGTATGCCAGCTTATACTTGTACTGTAAAAGCACCCAGATGTTTAGTAAATTATAAAGTCAGTATGTGATCAACTTATTAATTCTGCACCACAGTTGAAAGAGGATCAAATGTAAAGAAAATAGGATTGATGCAGCAAGCAAATACATCAATGCCATTATTTTCCACGTACGTCACTGGCAATAGTAGTGCCTTGCTTGGCAGCCAGAATGGAGACGGCATCAGATTTGAGGTTATATCCCTTCTTACACATTTCCACTAGGCCAGCTTTGTAGAGTTTCTGAAAAGTCACACAGATAGCTTAGAAGCAGAACATACAAATGACAATTTAATGCAGTGTCTCAACTTTAAATAACAGAAACAATTTCTGTGACTTTGATACACATATGAAACAGTTTTGATACTACAGACTATCATTAAAATTTCAATAAAGAATAAAAAGTTAGAAAGGGGCAACAAAAATGTGGTCAACTTCAGTGTGTTTGTAGTGATTTGGGAGATGTAACTCAAAAATGCATTCCGGGGTTTTGGCCACAAGTTGTAAAAGTGGTTCTGTCGAGCCAAAATGGGTCCTCAAAAATTGGGTACTATGTCAAGTATGTGCCGATATGTGCCCCATTTCATCAAAAACATTTACTTTCAAACTTGGAATTTCATGGCAAAATTAGGTATGATAGTTATTCTACTTATCGACTATGCATATATAACAAACATAATTCACATCCAGACCAAAAGGGGAGGTTTCTTTTTTCACAACCCCCAGACTGTATCTTTAAGCACCATACCTGGCTCATGTTGATAGCATTAGCCTTGGCCAGGATAATCTCAGGGGCATCCGGCATCACATGGACTGAAAGCTTGTCCTTGTTCCATTTCTTTGTGTATTCTTGCTGCAATGTAAAGAAAACAAGCATAGATCAATAACACAAGTAGTACAAATGCGAAAACACAGCATTATGGTCTTATGGTTCTAACAATACCTTGTTCATGATCTTGTTGTTGTCAGTTGCCAGGACCATGTCCATGGAGTCCATCAGCTTCTTAAACTGGAATTTGGAAGGGTGTGAACGGTACTTCTTCTCACTTTGGATATCCCCGCCAACCTTTGCAAGCTCCACTGGTAATGAACCAATGGGAACCCATCCAATTCCCCTCACACAGGTGTTCCAGTCAGCTTTGTATTCATACTATGGAAATATATTAGGGTGATTAGCAAAGACATTCACATGAGTGGCAAATACTAGCAATTTATAATTGTGTTGACAGTATTCAGTCTGCAAACTGTATAACTTACGTCACTGGCAATGGTGTTCATGTTGCGAGCCAACCGAATGTTCATAGCATCAGGGAGAAGACTGTAATGGTGTTGGATCTTCCTGTAGCCGGCATAGGTTTGGACTGTGGAGGCGTGTTTGGCCTGAGCAACACTCAGCATGTCAACTGGAGAGTGGTACTTCAGCTTGGACTTGTGGTAGTCCTTCTTGTAGTTTCGTTCACTCTGCATTTTGGCCACCTGCATGTAGTTCACCAGCAAGGGGTCATCCTGAATACTGCGGCAGCCGATATGTTTGCCTTTTCCCTTCACATATTCTTTCTTGTATTGGATCTGAAAGAAAGAAGTAAAATAATCAGATACTGTGATAGTATTTAACTTAAGGACATCTTTGTTAACCACATACTGTATTGCTTTTATGTTGTGCTGGTGACATTTTGCAAACTTACATCACTGGCAATATGTCTGCCGTGCTTAGCATGGATGACAGAGATGGCATCAGGCTTCATGTCATATCCTTTGGCAATATCTTTCAGCCACTTGTGTTTGTAGTGAGACTAGGAGAAATAAAAGAAACATACTCAAACTGAGTGCAACAGTGTCTATTGATAGTCAATACATGTACTTATGCATCTAGAAAATAGCCTAAACAAATATTTATGTGTGTGCGCGTGTGTGTGTGTACTGACCTCACTCATGGTCTGGGCATTGTACTTGGCCTGAAGGAACCCAGGGGTGTCCACTGGCAGGTGGTAGGTGTGCATGAATTTCTCTCCTGACGCCCTGTATGCAGTCTACACAGGAACAACATCCATGGCAGGGAATCCATAGAAAATTTAAAAAATGTGGATATCTTGCATGAAAAAGTATTAAATGTGTGACTCTTAAAAGGCTAAGTTACTTTTGCTTACATCGTTAAGCATCTTGGTGTTGGCCTGGGCCAGGGCCATGTTCATCTGGTCCGTCAGACTGGTGAACCTCAGGGTGCTGGGGTGCACACGGTAGCCCTTCTCAGCCATGGCCGCACCAGCTTGCTTAGCCAACTCCACGCCCACAGAGCCAATAGGAACCCAGCCAGAACCCCTGTACACGTTGATGAAGTCAGACTTGTAGGCATTCTGTATAGTCACACAAGGAAAAAGGAAAGGTATCAGGACATGACCAATTTAGGAAAGGTATCAAGAAAGGGGCAGTTATCGGGAAAGGAACATTTTCTAGAGCATTACCAAAACAGGACAGTTATTTACAGAGTTATCAATGCAGGACAGTTATCAGGACAGTTATCCAGCGAGTAATAATGACAGGACAGTTATTAAGGCAGGACAGTTATCTTGAGAGTTATCAGGACAGGACAGTTATCAGAACAGTTATCAGGAAAGTTATCTAGAGTGTTAAAATGATAGGATAGGTATCTGGACAGTTATCTAGAGAATTATCAAGATAGGACAGTTATCAGGAAGTTGTCAGAACAGTTATCAAGACAGGATGGTTATCTGGAGCGTTATCAGCAGAGTTATTTACTGAGGTATTAAGACAGGACAGTTATCTGGAGAGTTATGAAGACAGAACAGTTATCAGTTCAGTTATCTACAGAGTTATCAATACAGGATACGTATCTAGAAAGTTATAAATACAGGACAGGTGTCGGGACAGGAATCTACAGAGTTATTAAGACAGGGCAGATATCTAGAGAGTTATCAAGACAGGAGAGCTATCAGGAAAGTTATCTAGAGAGTTATAAAGACAGGACAGTTATCTAGAGAGTTATCAGGACAGTTATCTAGAGAGTTATAAAGACAAGATAGATATCTAAAGATGTATCAAGACAGGACAGTTATCTATACATTTATCAGGACAGTTATCTATACAGTTATCGGAACAGTTATCTAGAGAGTTATAAAGACAGGACAGTTATCTAGAGAGTTGTAAAGACAGGACAGTTATCTAGAGAGTTATCAGGACAGTTATCTAGAGAGTTATAAAGACAAGATAGATATCTAAAGATTTATCAAGACAGGACAGTTATCTATACATTTATCAGGACAGTTATTGGAACAGTTATCTAGAGAGTTATAAAGACAGGACAGTTATCTAGAGAGTTGTAAAGATAGGACAGTTATCAGGACAGTTATAAAGACAGGACAATTATCCAGAAAGTTATCAGGACAGTTATCTAGAGAGTTATAAAGACAGGACAGTTATCAGGACATGTATTAGGACATGACCTTTTGCTCACAATTTTTTAAATATATTTGTTACAGAATATATTATGACCATTCTTAGGAATAGACTTTGTTGATACTTAGTTGCATAACTAGACAATACACATTGACATTGCAGCCTGGTTTCATACATTAATAATGGTAATGAGTGGAAAATATATTAAAATGAACTCACATCGCTCTGGATATCCATCCTGGTGCGAGCCAGCTGAAGGGGTATAGCATCAGGAAGGAGAGTGTAATGGTGTTGGATCTTCCTGTAGCCGGCATAGGTTTGGACTGTGGAGGCGTGTTTGGCCTGAGCAACACTCAGCATGTCAACTGGAGAGTGATACTTCAGCTTGGACTTGTGGTAGTCCTTCTTGTAGTTCTGATCACTCTGCATCTTGGCCACCTGCATGTAGTTCACCAGCAAGGGGTCGTCCTGAATACTGCGGAAGCCAACATGTTTGCCTCTTCCCTTCTCGTAAGCCAGCTTGTACTTGTACTGTAAAAGCACACAGGTGTTTAATAAATTACAGATTAATCATGGAAGCCAAGATGTTTGCACCTTCCCTTCAACAACCTTGAATGGAAATAACAGGAATAGCATGTAATGAATCTATTATGATAAATAAAACCCGAATAGGTATTTCCAATTCATACATACATTGCTGGCAATGTTAGTGCCGGCCTTGGCAGCGACGATGGGTATGGCGTCAGCCTTCATGTGGTGTCCTTTAAGAATATCTTGACGGTGAGCGTACGTGTAAAAGTTCTGTGGTGACGACAAAGAGAAATAAACACATGAATTAGATAAACAGCTACATTTCAATTAATGCACCATGGTCAGTGACTCCACAACAGCACCGAGCTCTGACCACCATTGTCTCAATTCGAGGCTTTAGTCTGCCACTAGATGACTGGGAAGCCCCAGGGTTGATGCAGATCGGGCCAGCATCATCCACAGTGGCTTCCTGTTCTCATCACGCTCTAGCAACTCGCCGGGTTTACTCAGAAAGCCTGCAGAGGTCGACAGGTGGGTGAGTGTGACCTTGGGGACATCGACCCGCGGGACTTTGCGGTCAAAAGAGCAGCGTGGGTAAAATGTGTGGCTGTGATGTAGGCTCGTCACAATCATCAACTGTCCCAACTTTTTTGGGAGTTGGAAGGATACAACTGTATATGTCTAAAAAGGGGAAGGTAGAAATTTTGGTGAAAAAGGGCAAATACTATAAACAACATGCAACCAACCTGGCTGAGGTTAACAGCATTGTATCTGGCTTGTATAAACCCGGGTGCATCTGCAGGGAGATGGTAAGTGTGCACAAACTTCTCTCCACTGGCCTTATATTCTTTCTGCAAAAAACCCCAAACAAAACACTATTTAACAACAATATGTTCAAATCAGTTGTCATGTCCAGTTAACATGAATTTAAAAAAACTACAGAGGAATTGTATTCCGCCTTTCTAGTAGGTAACTACCACTCACAGTGTCCATAATTTTGTTGTTCTGCTTGCACAGCTCCATATTCATGGCATCCATCTTGCTGGTGAATTTAAATTTGTCAGGGTGTTGTCTGTACTTGCGCTCATCCAGAGCGGCCCCGGCCGTCTTGGCTAGCTCCACAGGGAGGGAGCCGATGGGGATCCAGCCAGTTCCCTTCACAGAGTTCTCCCAGTCCTCTTTGTAGTTCACCTGCATCCAGCAACAACAGTCCATGTAAAAAAAATCACTACTGTAGAAACCAAAGAAGCGCCCTTACGACTTACAAAATGAAGCTGACATTTCTAAATGCCTGAGACTAGGAGAAAATGAGCCAAACTAGCCCAGGTGTCTTTCGAAATATCACACTTGGCTAGTGAAATTTTCCCTGGGCTAGAAGCACTTCTGTTCTACTAGCCCTTTTGGCCATTGTTGATTATACTTTTGTACTATCCCAGGTTAGAACACTTACATCACTGACAATGGTGTTCATGTTGCGAGCCAACCGAATGTTCATAGCATCAGGGAGAAGACTGTAATGGTGTTGGATCTTCCTGTAGCCGGCATAGGTTTGGACTGTGGAGGCGTGTTTGGCCTGAGCAACACTCAGCATGTCAACTGGAGAGTGGTACTTCAGCTTGGACTTGTGGTAGTCCTTCTTGTAGTTTCGTTCACTCTGCATTTTGGCCACCTGCATGTAGTTCACCAGCAAGGGGTCGTCCTGAATACTGCGGCAGCCGATATGTTTGCCTTTTCCCTTCACATATTCTTTCTTGTATTGTATCTGAAAGGAAGAAGTAAAAGTGTGAAATTTTCAACACAGGAACAGTGTTGTTGGCTAGATATGTTTTTTTAATGTTCTGGCCATATGATGCATACTTACATCACTGGCAATATGTCTGCCATGCTTAGCATGAATGACCGAGATGGCATCTGGCCTCAAGTCATATCCCTTTGCAATTATTTCCTCCCAGCTTTTCTTGTAGCAGTTCTGGAATAAACCATTAAATTAATAGACTTTTTCATATGAGGCAAAGTATTCAAAATATTGACACTCAAGAAGGCTCAGTTGTATTTATGCAGTTGGTGTCTAAACAGCACATAGTACTGTGTTCTTTAAATAAAGGGCAAATAATGACAGATGAAGATACAGAATATTTTTTATAAATGACATAAAAAATGAATATGATGGGGACAAAATTTACATTTTGGTCTTGGTCAAGTTCAACAGTACCTTGCTGATGTTGTAGGCATTGCATCTGGCCTGGAGGAACTGGGGATCGTTATGGGGCAGAGAGTATTTCTGGTGGATTTCCTCAAGACCCTTTTTGTAGTGAAGCTAAAGGGGAAGAATACAAATGAAAATGAGTACACAAACACATGTTTCTAAATGTGAAGTAAATGTTCCAATTAAATCAATTGCACTGACAGTTTATTCATTTACATACAAAATAATGTTTGTACACAATTGAACGCGTAACCGCTGTGATGTGACCAGTTATTTTTAAACAATCATAATTAAGAAAGTGTTTTAGTTGTGGACTAAAAGTAATATGTACATGGGAAACCTTCTCTTAGTTTCAGTGTCCTTCAACAGTACTCACATCACTCCTCATAAGCTGGTTGACCTTGGCCTGCATCATGACAGGGTGGTCAGCAATGGAGGTGAAGTGGATGGTGTCCGGGTGCTGACGGTACTTTTTCTGAAGGGGAACAAATGTTATGTCAAAGAAGATTAAACAAATGTATTATCTCTATGGTGAGAGCTCTGGTGAATATTCAGTGTATTATCTCTATGGTGAGAGCTCTGGTGAATATCCAGTGTATTATCTCTATGGTGAGAGCTCTGGTGAATATCCAGTGTATTATCTCTATGGTGAGAGCTCTAGTCAATATCCAGTGTATTATCTCTATGGTGAGAGCTCTGGTGAATATCCAGTGTATTATCTCTATGGTGAGAGCTCTGGTGAATATCCAGTGTATTATCTCTATGGTGAGAGCTCTAGTCAATATCCAGTGTTTAATCTCTATGGTGAGAGCTCCAGTGAATATCCAATGTTTTATCTCTGTGGTGAGAGCTCTGGTAAATATCCAATGTTTTATCTCTTTGGTGAGAGCTCTGTTGAATATCCAATGTTTTATCTCTGTGGTGAGAGCTCTGTTAAATATCCAATGCATTACCTCAATGGTGAGAGCTCTAGTCAATATCCAGTGTATTACCTCAATGGTGAGAGCTCTAGTCAATATCCAGTGTATTATCTCTATGGTGAGAGCTCTGGTGAATATCCAGTGTATTCACTACATGATGGCAAGTAAACTTGAAACTTAAACTAGATCATGTTGTGTTATGGTAGCTACCTCATTGAGGATGTCACCAGCTTTCTTGGCCTTTTCCACATCTATGGAGCCAAATGGGATCCAACCACATCCCTTTGTGAAGCTGTTGTATTCTGAACGGTAGTCATTCTGTAGCAGAAAGAAGTCCAAATGGGATAATTATTAATGTTGATACTGTCCAAACCAATTAAAAACCATTTCTCTAACAAATTGATAAATCAATCAAATGGAATGTAATCAAAGCAAACCATTAGAACCTCAGAATAAACATTTTGGAGTGGATAGTGTTCTCACTTCACTCTGAATGATGTTGGCCTTCTTGGCCAGGTCAATAGGAATGGCGTCATAAGGCATGAAGTAGCGGTTCTGGATGGTTCTGTAGCCAACCATGCTGGCGATTCCCTGGGATTTCTTGGCCAGGGTGTTGGAGATCATGTCCAGGGTGGTAATGTACTTGGTTTTTGTCTTCTCATAGTTCTTCTTGTACTCACGCTATGGAAAGAGTTGAAAAGAATGACAATATGAGCCAGAGCCACGAAAAATCTTTTCTATACAGTATATTGTAAATACATTGACACTACTCACAGTCAATAGTGACAGCTCTTTCACCTACACTTTCCTCATGTTTCTGTTTCATACCAAATCCGAGCGTAACTGACCATATTAGGTTTACTTTACGAACACAATTCAATTACATGTCATGTGAATATGCTGGATTAGGCCAGCCAGTTACTGTAATTGGTAGTATAATCTGTAGTCTGAGTTTAGTTAAATGGCTTACATCGCTCTGCATTTTGGCCACATGGATTGAGTGCAGTAGCTTGGGGTCGTCGTTGATGCTGAGAGCTCCCACCATCTTTCCCTTGTTCTTCTCGAATTCCTTCTTGTACTTGACCTAACGGCCAAAAACAAAGGTCACGTCAAGGTCAACACCACAGAGTACGCAGATGGTAATGGACGGCATTTGCCAAAACGAATGAACATATTACTTTTATGCATATATGTTTATGTTAGTGGGTGGACACTCACGTCACTAGCTATGTTTGTGTGGGCACGGGCTGCGAGGATCGAGATAGCATCACCCTTGACTTCGAACTGCTTCGCTTTTTTCTTCTCCCAATCGTACTTGTAACAATTCTGCCCATGAAGAAAAAAAATCTCTCTTTATCAGTATCACAGTAATTGTCAAATGAGAGCTAATTCAATTCCGTTTTCAAATCTACTGCAGGATTATCAACAGAATATTACTTACGTCACTGAGGTTATATGCGTTAACTCTGGACTGGATAAAGAAGGGGTAGTCTGGGGGCAGGGCACACTTATACTTATCCAACTCATACGCTGCGTGGTAGTTGAGCTGGAACAAAGAGGCAGAACCACATGAATACACAGTGTATGGACATACATGAGAATGGATATATTATGTAGGGATAGCAGGGGTCTTCAACCAGGGGTCCGGGGAAGATCTCTTGGTATAGAGGGAGGGAAAGAAAAGGGGTGTGTTTGTGATACATTTCTATAATAAAGAGCAAAAATATTATAGTACTGGAATGATTGGAGTTATGGAACAAATGTTTGTTTACCAATGTAAATTAATTTAACTGAGTTTGGGTAGGGGGGAAAAGTTTAAAGTTGAAGATACTTGCTTTAATGCTCCATATAGCTATAGTGCCTTCTAGTTGAGTAGACGAGTACTACAGCTGTTATTCAAAACCACTCGAGGGCAGTGCTGCTTCTCTGTGAGTTGTGTGAGGCTTTGGTTTTGGAGCTGTCTCTTCTAACGGTGTAACCCCCCCCCCTATCTGAGACCAGGGGTTATTTTCAGCAGACTGAACGCATGTTGCTATTAATACTACAGTGAGAGAGAGAAAGCTCTCTCTGGTTTCCATGGTGTCTGCAGGAAGACAGCTGGGCTATGCGCTATGTAGTTGAATGAGCACATTTTTAGGCAAGACCCATTAAGAACCTTTAGAGTCATGGCAACAGCTCATCCAAATATATTTTTCTGGAATGTATTTATTAATTGAATTATACTGTGTATATATATTCTTTTCATAAGGTTGTCTAACAGTTTTTAATAAGGTTGTCTTTTCAAGGGACACAGACATGTCACTGTAATTGCATAGTGTATCTAGTTAATAGGGAACATGACACTTATCTTAGGTACACTGTAAAAGTTGAATACATACATCACTCAGCTGTTTGGCGTTAATGGCGGCTTGTACTTGTACAGGTGAGTCCGTTACTTGCGTGAATTTAACCGTGCCCGGGTGTTGCCGGTAAACTTTCTGCAAAATAAAACAAAACATTTTTCAATTCATGTCACATAAAAAAGGAAATAAAGAAAATGCTATTTTCAATTACATTTGTTTAATGCAAACCTTATCAATGCTAATCAAGGTGCTAAATTTTACCACATTTTTCAAAAAAAAAATCAAGAAGCACACATACATCTTTACACTGTGCAAGTTTCTTTGTTGCTTCGTATTCTGGCGTCATGGTTTGAGGGAAGAAACATTTTGTCTTGATGTCCTCATAATCTGCTTTGTAATTTTGCTGAAAAGACAAAAGAAGAGATGATTTCTTGTTAATCATTGAGGGTGAACTGGCCTGGCCTATGGCCTGGTCATACAATAAAAATACAATGTTTACATCCCAAATGGAACTATTTTCCTTATATACTGTATCTTTCAAGGCTTGTGACTAGAGTCCTAGACAAAAATTGTGCGTTGTATAGTTTTTTACTATTAAGCATAAAAGACAAACCTCGTTCTTAATCTCCTCCATTTTCTTGCAGTGAAGCATGTAGATGTCTTCGTAGCTTCCAATATAGTGGCCCTTGACCTCTCGCTCATACTTGTCTTTATAATGTGCCTTTGAGTGGAGACCAAGGGGAAATGGATAAATACTAAGATCTATTTTTAACTACAAACAATAAAGAAGATCCACTTTGATTTATCAATCCAAGCTTGTACTGTACCATTAAAAAGTACAAAATAAAAGCAATCAATCACATCAGTAAAGACTATTAAACGAATACTCACATCACTGAACCGCTTTATAACAGAATCCATCTGGAATTTGGGCGTGTCACAGTAGTTGATACTGGACCCCCTTGATTTCTCATAGCTGGCCTTATACACTTTCTGCAAAGGGAGAGATCAAAGGAGAAATGTTCTACAAACAATTATCATAAAATATGGTTATGTCTCTCCCAGATCAAAGGTATAGATTTGTTTTAAGTATACTGTAGATCAAAGGTATTGTCACACCTCATATACGGATTACTTTTGGCTTTGAATTCATGAAAGTCTTTTAAATCCTCCACCATTTGCATCTTACAGTCATGTGAAATAGTAAGAGCACCCTGTGGAAATTTGTCTACTTTTTCAATTTGGGACACATGATATTTCAGCTAAATTCTGCATTCATTGATAAAGGTAACCTAATTTAACAAATCACACAGGGATACATAAACTTTGAAACCACTTATGCATTAACAGATTTGCAAGTTCCTTCATACAGAAAAATTTTTGGACACCCCATTTTTACCATCACATAAAATAACAGCTATACTAAAACAGGGGCAAATGACTGTAAAATCTTTTGAGATTTAGACATCCAGACTTTCATAAAAATTTGGAACTTAGTCTGGTTTGGTCTTGACCCTCAGAAACATAATTATTAATGCCCATGAGTCTGTGAGTCTCAAAGCAATTTGATGGACATCATTCCTTTGTTTGATGCATCATCAACAAATGAATAAAATTCCAGACCATTGGCAATCTACCAAATTCAGCTCAAGAGCGGACAGAAAATCATAGAAGTAGCTCCAATAAGAGGCGCCATGTTTGGTGAAAACAAAACACTGCCTTTGAACCTAATCCCACCCATAAAGCATGGAGCTGGTGGCATTAGGGTTTGGGTCTGCTTTGCTGCCTCAGTTCATGGCCAACTTGCTATCATTGGGTCAACCAAGGATTCAATATTGTGTTCGAAAAATGATTGCGGAAAATGTGAGGCCTTATAATCTGAAACAAAAATGGATCTTACAACAGGACAATGATCCAAAACATACAAGCAAAGCTACAACAGAGCAGCTAAAAAATAAGAGTGTTTTGGCATCGCCAAGTCAAAGCCCAGATCTTAGTTTTATCAAAATGCTGTGGGGGGCCTAAAACGGGCTGTGCATGAAAGGAGCCCCTTGGACGTGAGACAACTGAAGAAGTACTGTAAAGAAGAGTGGGCAAAAATTCCTGGTCGATGTAAGGGACTGGTACTGTAGGCAGTTACAAGAATCTGTTAAATGAAGTTATTTCAGACAAAGGGGGCAAAACCACCTATTGAAGCTAAGCGGTGCACAGATTGTTTGTGCTGTATTAAATTGTGTTGATTTATGAATTACTGATTGCAAAGTATAATATTTCAATATTTTGTTTTTTATTATTCATCTTTATTAGAACACAATATTGTTGAATGTCAAAAATAAAAGGTCAAATTTCCAGGTGATTTATTTACTTCTTCATATGACTGTATATCCAAAAGTAAGACTGTATGGCTACACTAATTATTTACAAATCGACAGCAAGTCACCAGAAACTAACTACATTCATCCAGCTATGTTGTAATATACATGGTCCCTCATTGTCTTCATTATCCATTATCCATCCATTATCCAATGATTAAGTTAGAGTGGCCCGTTACTCGCTGTCCCTCGTTGTCTTCATTATCACCACTTATCCAATGATTAAGTTAGAGTGGCCCGTTACTCGCTGTCCCTCGTTGTCTTCATTATCACCACTTATCCAATGATTAAGTTAGAGTGGCCTGTTACTCACTGTCCCTCGTTGTATTCATTATCACCACTTATCCAATGATTAAGTTAGAGTGGCTCGTTACTCACTGTCACAACTTAATTATTAACAATCCGCTGTGAAAATGTCTATCCTGTCAGCATCCAAATAGCAAACTGTCAAACTGTCTTTCTAAAAGTGGACTAATAAACACAGCAGAAGCTCAGTAGGAACACAAGCTGCTCAATGGGAAACACTTTAGAGAACCAACATATAACTTGTCCTATCTGCCAAAACATGGGATATTGGGCAACAGATAGCCTGGGCAACAGATTGGAGCATCTGACAGGTATATGAAAGGTTGCTTGATTAAATTCCCCTTCCTTCATTGTGAGAAATCTGTTTTTCTGCAAGACAGCGAATGCCAATATTTTCGAGTAGGTCAACCAAATAAGAACATCTGCTAAATGTAAATGTAATGTGTGCCGCTCTCAGACGACATGCGATGACATTCCTGTAACTTCTGTCTATTTGAGTAGGCTGACACCTGTTTGCACCACTAGTTCAGTGTTCCAGACTTAGACACCTACGTCACTTAAGATGGTGCCAGCGTATCTCATCTGCCTGAGAAGAGGGTTTTCAGTAGCTGGAAGAACATTGTAGTCGGCCACCGCTTTGTTCTTCTCATAGTCTTTCTTGTATCTTAACTGTGGAGAGAAGAATGCACGACAGATTGATGTGATGGAGTTATTCATAATGTGGCTAAATCAATTACTTGTCATTATCATGGCCGATTCTAAACAGAAATGTCAGCCGGCGTCGGTAGGCGGTTAAAGCCACAGATCTGGCGAGTGTTAAATTTCAGTTGAAATGAGAGTGAGGTACAGTTTCATTGCCACTAGCATGAATAAGGCATTCAACTAGTGTAGGATATGAGTGATTCGTGCTTTAAATGGCGTTCTGATTCTGGGTACAGAACACGCGTGGGCTTGTCCTGATGTCGGCGTGACAAAGGAGTCACTGTGTTGACTCACTCTCTGTTTAGAGCCAGAGGTCAACTCTCTGTCATGTGTCTCTCTGCCTGCTGCCTAATAAGATGGGTCTTTAAAAATACACTCAGTCAGATCTCACTGTTCCGGCTTCTTTTCTAGAAAACCAGCGGCAGATGGCTGATCGGTTGATTAGCTGGTTGGTTTTGCGTGTGTGTGTGTGTTTTAGTCCGTGTAACGTTCTTTGAGGGCTCTCAGACTCACCGAGCTACTGGCATGACCAGCCTTCTTGTGCTGTTTATATTCTGGCGTCTCAGTTTGCATATAATAGATTTGGTCTTTGATGTCCTCGTATGCAGCCGTGTACTTTTTCTGAAACGAGAAAAGACCCAAGGATTAAATATACTGGCATGTGTGAGGTGCGTTGTGATATAATGAACACATAATGTCAATGAATGCCGATGCCAATCAACGCGCTTGGCGGTCTTACGTCGCTGAGGTTGTCCATGGCCATCCTGCCAACAGCCACATCAAAGTAGGGTGTCTCGCACCACTTGCCCTTGACATTCTTGTTGTAATGTTCCCGGTACTTGAGCTGTTAAAGGGAAACAAGCAAAAGTCAGACAATGGCAACACTTAAAATGATAAACCCGTGAACTAAAGCCCTAAGATAGCAAATCGAGACGTTCTCCTGACATCATCAGTAGAAACGGGCTTCAATATAGACAACATCGGGGGGGGGGAGATTTCCATAACCTCAGGCTATTGTCATTGCTCCAGTCCTGTTTGCCAGAGCAGTGCTATTTGCTTTCCAGTGATACCATGGAGCAGCTGGCATGATATCCGCCTCTGTCTCCCAGTGACAGGACAACATGGCTAGGGACGGCAGAGCTCGGAGGAGTGTCAGGCGGTGAGGGCCAGCGCTCACTCGTCCCCACTGTCAGGACTCAGTAGCTGAGGGCTATGACAATGGTTCTCTCAAATGTCTCAATTATAACATGGTCAAGGATGATGAGGGACAGCTGGACGGAGTGGCGGAGAAGTAATGATTAATGAATAACTGCGTGTGTCACAGCACTCACGTCACTAAGCTGTTCAAAATTCTTCTTGGCCAGCTCCATATCGGGAGGGACAGCCAGAGAGGTGTACTTCGCCGTACGCTCAACGTGACCCTTCTTATACAGGATCTACACGGTAGGACAGAAAAAGAAGGGTGAGAACAGCTGATTTTAATGGAGACTGGGTTAAGTGAACCACTACGCTCATATACTGCATTCTGTTTTAACCACACTTCTCTTGTGTTTTCATGTTCAGAATAGATTGGATGTTTCAACGATAGGGGCAGGACTCACATCACTCAGCGCCTCCTGTGCCTTGGCCACCCGACGCAGCTCCGGAGAGTCACTGTAGGGGTAGAAAGTGGTCTTGTCCTCATCCCAGTCCTCCGTGTAGTGTTTCTGACCACACGGAAAAAGGAAGGTTAGGTCGGAGAAGGAATGTCTGCTTGAATATAAAGAAGGGCAAACAACCTTTTCCAAGTGAATGCCTTGAAAGAACTGCTTGTGAGATGTTCTTCTAATCTCATACGATGCAATTCATCAGCCTGGGACAACAAGTGTGGTAAGAGCACCGAAGACTGAGTAGTGTTTGGGATTCATTTACCTTGCTGTAGTTGGCAGCATTCTTCACAGCCAGGACAAGCTCAGGGGCGTCAGGGGGGAGCAGGTACCTGTCCTTGGTCTCATCCCACTTGGCCCTGTAGAGAACCTTGCTGATCAGCTCCGAGACGTGCTTGACATGAGCGATCTCTCTGGCCTCCCCGTCGTACAGACTGGTACACCTGACTTTATTACCCTCCATGCGATACTTCACCTAGCAGGGTCAAAGAGTTGTGTCGGTTTCCAAGTAGTTATATATATTTTACGTCCATCAGAAAACGACAGAATAGACTAAAGGCCCCCGTACCTCAGAGAGCTGCTCCTGAGCCTTTTTGATCCTAATCATCTCCGGGGTGTCAGCTGAGATGGCATAGGGTTGACCCTTACTCTCGTCATAGGCTTGTCGGTACTTGTTCTGTTATCGACACACGGGAAAGGAATAGCATTCTAATGAAACTGTGGTGAGCAGGAACACTTCAGGACTAAAAAGGCATTGGTCAGCACTGTCTTTATTTAGCAATCAACTGGAACAAACTAAAAGGAACATAACAAGGATGACCTGGATCAGAAAGACACGTTTTCCATTTCAAAATGGTTCTCTACAATGTGCCCTAATGAACACGACTTAAGGTCCTGTTGAAGTTGTGACAGTATTAAGGTCCTGCTTACGTGGGAGAACAAGTCCATCATCTTCTGGCTGTGGGCCAGGTAAGGAGTCATGAACTTGGAAGTGTCCACCTTAGCCCTCTTCCTGATGACTCTCCTGACAGGCACACCCTGCGTAGCAACAGAACTCTGGTAAATGTCTGGCATACACTATGGCTGCTGTTCCTTTGTGACAGGAGAACAGGCCATGGGTTGGGTTCAACTGATCATTTACAATACATTAGCATCAAGGGGCTCGTGAGACAGTAGTCAAATTATATTAGCTACAGTATAGGCGGAAGAGCCCAAAACTAGGTTGAAGCAGGACTACAGAAATTCTGCTCAAGTAAAATGTAAATGAATGGATACACAAATGAAGCAAAAACAGAAATTACATTTGCACTAGAAAAAGAGACACGTAAAAGCAACACTGGCTTATTTGTGCTACTCTGCGACCAAGTTACTTACCTGTAGGAATGCAACATAACGGCAAGTAAGAAAGGATTACTATAAGCTACTAATAGCATGTTTTAGTACTTTATCAAAGCATTACAGGTAATGATTAGATGATTCTACATTGCGGTAACACAATGGGATGTTACAGAGGAAGGTTTTGGTTAATACAAGATGGGTCAGAATATCGGTCAGATTGCTAGAGCTGCTTAAAATAACAAAGACACTAAACAAAGAACACTGGACATTAAAAAAGACTTAAGCAAAGGGAAGGTCAAACAGGAAAATGATAAGCCAATTGGAAAGAAGCACAGTTAGAGCCAAAAGAGACACACAATTGACCTCATGCATCAATGCATCATTTAGCAACATCTGCCTATATGAGGGCTATAGCATATATTTTGTAGTATCCACTAGCCTTGGGGCCAACGTAGAACAATTTACATGAAGTCGTGATTTGTGAATTACCCAAACAAACATCTTTTTGTTTTGGAACTCACTTTTAGAATGATCAAGAATGTCCTTCTCGACTTGAGTAAATTGTGAATTGTTAAACAAGGGCGTTTGTTTAATAACCCACTGGGTGAACACACACTTATATAGTATCCTTGTCTTTGTTCATTGGAATAACCCCCATACCGTAGCATGCAAGCACAGGCGAAGCTTGGTCAGCTGCTTGTGCGATTTATTTCAGTGCTGTTCTCTGACTGTTGCTTTACCTCTTGTGCCACTTGACTTGAGGCCTGGTGAGAGGTGGTCGAAGACACTGTCTCCTCAAAATACTACGAATATAGGAGCAACTTGCTTATTTCAAGATTGCCATGAAAGGAAGACATCACACATTTATTGGATTGAGTTCCCCCCCAGCTCCGGTGCCATCAGTTTACAGGACAAATATTATATATTTAGATTGGATCTTTTTTGTTATTTTGCAGTCAAATTTTATTATCAGGCCCACTTAGGGCAGATATTTTTCATATTTTATTTTAGTTGTAATAATTATACTCACTTAATACTGATCTTTGCCATCATTACAATAATGCTTATAGTAACAATGCCCAATATTATGTTTTCAGCAAATAATTTCAGATTTCCCCTAAAGTCTTTGGCAATCTCAATAATGATCTCATAATTACATTCACTGTAGCTAATGTAATAAAAGGTTCCAACTATTTCAGATCTCTCCAGTGACTATGAATGTGTCCTTGTGGAGCTGGGAAAATTACTGATGATTACTGAAGAATTTAATGGAGCCTACATTCCAGGGGAAAAGAGGAGCAAGAGCTTATTATAGCCCTGAAGGTCTGACTGACAGAACCCCTTGACTTGCAATAACTAGGAATAATGACTATACACCCTCACATGACCTCCCTGAAATCATTGTTATTTCATATATTAGTCCATTATCCTTGTTGTGAATCGAAATATCTAAGATGGATAAAACTGCTTTGATCCCTAGTGGTTCTACTAATACACTACAGTATCTTACTACAGTATCTTACTGCAGTATCTTACTACAGTATGTACTTCAATCAGAGCGACATGCTGTAAAAAGGCAATACAAACTTGATTAACCTTTCAAAGGATAAATCTCAGATGTTTTAGTTTTTAAATTACTTAGAGGAAGGGCATCCAATAAATTACATTTATATGGCCTAAACTAAAAACCTTCTCTTGTTCCTGAATAGCCTGTGTCTAACTTCAACTATGGTAATGTAGCCGATGACCTCTGTGAATTGAAAATAAGACCACATTCTTCGTACATAGGAAGACAGTTATTGCCATAACATTAATACAAAACTTAAAGCCCTGTGAGTAATTTTTAAAACTGTACCGCTAGACCAGTCTAGAAAACATTTGAATGAACTTTCAGAATGGTTATGTGTCCTGTACTGAGAGACCAGAGCTAGGGAAAACACCTCAAACATCTGAAACACGAGAAAGAGGCTGTTTTCTGACTCTACAAAACCGCAGGAGAATCCTACAGGGATAACCCCCCCACCCACCTTCCAAATGTGTTTCACTAACTGAAGTAAGAATGGAGGACTGAGAAGGGTTTCAATCTGCTAGCCTGATTCCTGATCTGTAAGAGTAAACATGAAATCTGACAGGTTAAGATTCTGCTACAACAGAGTCCAGATCTGCCTCTCACATATATTTAACTGAAAGGTGGATGTTGGTCTCTACATATGTATCCAGATCTTAAGCACATTCTGTGAGAGTGACATTAGCAGACCCTATGCCAGCTGACCCGGGGTTACAGGAGCTACTGCAGCGGTATTTGCAGCATGCAGAACAGCCCTTCTCACTATACTCCTCAGAGGGATCTCTGCCTGCCAGTCTACCTTGGATGCCTGCAGCCAGATGTATATCTCCTGTACTGTCCTGTCATGAGAGTTTTTAACAGCCACAGATCAGTGTTTCCTTTACTGTGGTAAATATAGACCGCAAAGCTTTAGATCAATCTCAGAATTGGTTACCGTTAAATGGAAAAGGTAAAAAAAAAAGATTCTTAAACAATAAATTGTTATGAATCAAATTGTTATGAATCAAATCTTCCTGTTAATATATGTACCATATCTTTTTTTAAGCTCATCTCATGTCATTTGGAACTCTTAAATGGTCATCTCAACTTTCTGTGTCACAAGGGTATAAATATGAGGTGACACTTTACAGGCTAAAACAGCACTGCGTCCCACAGTCTGTCAGCTCATTTCTTTGCACATTGCTCATTGATCACAGCACGAGCGCACATAAACATTTATCCACCAATCACAATCCTGAACATCCTTTCCCGGCCAAGCCACCCGTGAAGTAGCCTAAAGCGGCTGTCAATCTCAAAATGCATAGCAGTGAAATAATCTCCAGAACATCCCCAAGGTTTGCTCTATTATGGTGGTGGTCGTGTTTTAAGAGATCAGTGTTGACCAAACCACTGTCTTGTGCTTAACTATCATGTGACAGCTGATGTGAAAGGAAGTAACGCAACAAACTCCCTGTACAAACACCCTGTACGACCGAAGCAGGAGCTTGGTCCGCATTGCCGGCAGTAAGTCAGACTTGTTCCCATTGCATGTTGGACTCCGGCAGGGCTGCCATTTGTCGCCGGTTCTGTTTGTAATTTTTATGGACAGAATTTCTAGGCGCAGCTAGGGGCCGGAGGGTGTCAGGTTTGGGGACCACACGATTTTGTCACTGCTCTTTGCGGATGATGTTGTCTTCAAACCAGGACCTTCCACATGCACTGGGACGGTTTGCAGCCGGGTGTGAAGCGGTGGGGATGAGAAACAGTACCTCCAAATCCGAGGCCATGGTCCTCAGTCGGAAAAGGGTGGCTTGCCCACTTCAGGTTGGTGGAGAGTGCCTGCCTCAAGTGGAGGAGTTTAAATATCTAGGGGTCTTGTTCACGAGTGAGGGAAGGATGGAACGGGAGATTGACAGACGGATCGGTGCAGCTTCTGCAGTAATGCGGTCGATGTATCGGTCTGTCGTGGTGAAGAAAGAACTGAGCAGCAAGGCAAAGCTCTCGATTTACCGGTCAGTCTACGTTCCCACTCTCACCTATGGTCATGAGCTTTGGGTCATGACCGAAAGGACAAGATCCCGGATACAGGCGGCCGAAATGAGGGTGGCTGGGCGATCCCTTAGAGATAGGGTGAGAAGCTCGGTCACCCGGGAGGAGTAAGAGTAGAGCCACTGCTCCTCCACATCGAGAGGGGTCAGCTGAGGTGGCTTGGGCATCTGTTTCGGATGCCTCCGGAACGCCTTCCCGGGAAGGCCCCCGCGACCCAGCCCCGGATAAGTGGAAGATGATGGATGGATGGATCTTACTTTTGGGTGGTATTGCCTGGCCCTTGTTGGTCCAATTAAAGTTTCTGAGACTTGGTGCAATACTCCAAATGTGATCCTTTGATAATCTTTGTATTTTTCAAACCATCCTCCTCACAGTGCATGTGGGCAACATTTTCCAGGCAGGGTTATTACAACTTCCTAATTATAGACCTAATAGCAAAGATGTGTATTTTCAGGCGTGTGGACAATTTTTTTGTCCATTACCTAATTAATGAAGGTCAACAACCTTTTTGTCTCATTTCATTTGCGTGTTCTCTGACCTTCCCCATGTTGACAGATGACTAAGGGACATTTGCATGTGTCACCTAATACTCCAGTGAAATAGGGAGTAATAGATGAAGATATAAGAGTTCCCTAATTTCTCAGAAAAATTTATGAATGGGAAGATGCATCTTTAAGATTTAGTTCATAGGGAATTTGTAGTGGTAAGATGGATCTGATAAAAAAAATCAATAAAACATTTTCCGAGCCTGTACTTCTCATCTTTACCAATGGAGACGATAATTCTGTACTATTCTGAGAAAGCGCCCTTTGTTCTAATTGTTAATTGCTGAAAATGAAATTATCCACATAAATAAGCCCTTAATAAATAACAATCCTGAGATACAGCGGGGAGAACAAGTATTTGATACACTGCCAATTTTGCAGGGTTTCCTACTTACAAAGCATGTAGAGGTCTGTAATTTTTATCATAGGTACACTTCAACTGTGAGAGATGGGATCTAAAAAGAAAATCCAGAAAATCACATTGTATGTATTAAATAATTATTTTGCATTTTATTGCATGACATAAGTATTTGATCACCTACCAACCAGTAAGAATTCTGGCTCTCACAGACCTGTTAGTTTTCTTTAAGAAGCCCTCCTGTTCTCCACTCATTACCTGTATTAACTGCACCTGTTTGAACTTGTTACCTGTATAAAAGACACCTGTCCACACACTCAATCAAACAGACTCCAACCTCTCCACAATGGCCAAGACCAGATACCTGCACAAGGCTGGGATGGGCTACAGGGCAATAGGCAAGCAGCTTGGTGAGAAGGCAACAACTGTTGGGGCAATTATTAGAAAATGGAAGAAGTTCAAGATGATGGTCAATCTCCCTCGGTCTGGGGCTCCATGCAAGATCTCACCTCGTGGGGTATCAATGATCATGAAAAGGTGAGGGATCAGCCCAGAACTACACGGCAGTACCTGGTCAATGACCTGAAGAGAGCTGGGACCACAGTCTCAAAGAAAACCATTAGAAACACACTATGCCATCATGGATTAAAATCCTGCAATGCACGCAAGGTCCCCCTGCTCAAGCCAGCGCATGTCCAGGCCTGTCTGAAGTTGGCCAATGACCATCTGGATGATCCAGAGGAGGAATGGGAGAAGGTCATCTGGTCTGATGAGACAAAAATAGAGCTTTTTGGTCTAAACTCCACTCACTGTGTTTGGAGGAAGAAGAAGGATGAGTACAACCCCAAGAACACCATCCCAACCATGAAGCGTGGAGGTGGAAACATCATTCTTTGGGGACTCTTTTCTACAAAGGGGACAGGATGACTGCACCGTATTGAGGGGAGGATGGATGGGGCCATGTATCGTGAGATCTTGGCCAACAACCTTCTTCCCTCAGTAAGAGCATTGAAGATGGGTCGTGGCTGGGTCTTCCAGCATGACAACGACCCGAAACACACAGCCAGGGCAACTAAGGAGTAAGACCTCTACATGCTTTGTAAGTCGGAAAACCTGCAAAATCAGCAGTGTATCAAATACTTGTTCTCCCCACTGTATCTGTTCTCCAGAATAACTCAAAAAGCTACCATTTGATGACCCGAAAGGTAACTACCTATAAAAACTGTATGTTTCTCCCCAGTCTGTAGATCAGATGAAAGAAGCCTTCTTACTATGAACATGAAGTAATCCCGTTAAAAATGGCCTCTAATATTTATATGAAAGGGGTAGTGAAATCAGAGTGTATTGTTATTTTTCTTTTTTTCCTTACAAAGGATTTACATCTTTGCATATTAAAGATAGGTAAATCTCTTTGAAACGTTAATATGTTATATGGGAACCAAACAATACATTTCTAAATTCTGTTGTTAGAGGTTTTGCCTTTTATTTTAATTTTTTTAGAAGTTTTGAATATATTTCCAAATGTAACATTCTTTCACATTCTCAATTATTTGGATTCCCCTATAAGTTATCAACAACATGATGTATAGATTAATACAAGGCTAACTTTAATCCTATTTCACCATGAAATAAGAGATTAATTTATTAGCCTTCTGCTTTCACTCTTCCATTGGACATTAACACAGAGAGGACCATCACAAAGAAACACATTGACATAATAGGTAAGACATCCTTACAGCTTGGGGAGCTGTCAGAACTAGGATATTTTGTTTGGGTTATTCTGGTACTAAACCACATCCGGAAAAACCAGTCTGAAGCCAAACACCTCAAAATTTTTATTGTGGTTTTGCAATATTGCATATCGTTGATGAAAGGCAAAATATTAACCTGCTGATACAGTACTATATACCTAAAATTCAACATCGGTCACAAGAAAATGGCAGCTCCCCAAGTTTACAGGTTGTCTATCAATCCATCATTGTTCTGAATCAAACATCATTCCAACTTTACTACACATTTCACACGTAGAGTGTAAGAAATGTAATAGATAACGAATGATGATGGAAGTTTTGATTTAGGCATATTGTAATACAGTGTAACCTAATATGAAGGAATGTCTGCAGTATCTTCAAACTGGCTGCAGTGTACTAATAACTAGATGTATCCCACCAGTGCACTCCTGCCATTAGAACCTATAATGTTCAGCAGCTGATCTGTCTGGTAGGTGTGTGGATATAGGGCTCTGGTCAGGTAATGTGTAATTATAACAAATTAAAAGACTTGCCATGTTGAACTATGCTCTGCTAAAGGATGAAACAACTGGATTTTTAAATTAGTTTTCATTGAAATTACTGGTCCCCAGTCTGACCAGAGCCATGTCTCTAGCTAGCATTTAGGGAGATGGCTGTTCTCCTGAAACAGGATCTAACCCTGGTCACAGCTCAGAGATGCCTGAGCTCCGTAACTGCTGACTGGGGTGGTATCAAAAGTAAGCTGACTATTCATAGGGACTGAATGAAGCTAGGCCACTGAACCTGCAGACCCACCAGTACAGGGGACAGGGAAGTTGCCTGTGGACTGCTGAGCTGAGATCACAGAGGGCTTGGAAAAGGGATGGGGTTCGAAACCACCATTGGTATATGTGTACGGTTCAACTACCCAAGCCAGAAATAGTCGGGAGGCCTAAGACAGCAATGGTGTGTTCTGTTGGTCTTGCAAGAAAGTGTTTACTTACCTCTTCCTCAAAAATCTCCTCTTCCTCATACTCGTCAATTTCTTCATTCTCATCCATGATTATGGTGTTTTTGTCCTAAAACACATCAGGCATTTAACTTCTCATTTTGTACCCCCAAGTAAGCTATGGTTTAAGCTGTACAATCACAACTGACAACCATCTATTCTCTATAATGGGGACAATACTAGTGCCCCCCATAGAGCGAGGAGTCTCTACCAGACGCTTAAGGACCTCATTATATACTTATATAATAATGAATCCACCTTGCTGTGTAGTGAACCCCAAACATCAAAACCAGAGACAAAATATGAACAAAACTCTCCAACAAAATAATTCACACTTAATGATATAATATGCACAATGATGGCAAAATGCTGAACAGTGAAACACACCATACCCGAGAAAGATTCCTGTAGTATTTCCGACAACCTTAGAAAAGAAAGCTCATCACTTGCCGTCCACTAGGGTCCAAAACTGATATTCCACTTTGAGTTTTACGTTTTGCGTTCAAGCCTGGACAAATAAACAGATATGACTCAAAATTCACTCTCACTGTGATTAACTCCACATCAGATCAGATGAAGCTCAGGTACAGTTAGGGTTATGTGAGACTAAGCTGCACTGGAATGCTTTTTTCAGGCCTATAGGCTTTGGTGAGTTTGACACCCAAACCCTCCCTAAAGCGGCACTGCGCCTCCTGGCTGAAGGGCTGGGACAGCTGCCCTCATAGCACTCCAGCTATTTGTCGTGTAAGCTAATGCCACAACCTGATTGGCTGGCTTTGTTTAGCTAACGGAACGCCAATGCCTTCTGAGGCTGCAGGTTAAATATAGGATCGCTGTACTAACTACCTTTTTTTAGTTGTCGGCTACCAAGTTTTTATATATATATTTGGTTTTCCATCAAAAGTGACGTTGGGAAGCAGAAGTTGGGGAAAAATACAACAAACTTCTGGTGCATTCAAAGATGTCCCATTGGCAGCCTCTGGAGATCCACTGCTCCTTTAACAAGCACAACGCCTGTTAAATGGTCTTCCTTGTGTCTTCATTATCTCTAAGCCATCCAATTGTAGAACAAGACAAAATGTAACAAAAAAAAAGTCCCAAACAAAGGCCAAGCTGGAGGAAGAAAGTAAGGAATATATTCAGTTTAATTTTTTCTATTTGCTTACCAGTTAACTTTTGAGTTTAATCGTTTTCCAAGCCGCCAAAGAGCCTCCCCAACTTCCCTCCACAGAAACGATGGGTGACAGCTCACAGTTGCAGAAGCACCCCGATTATCATGTGGTCCAAATAGCCAATCAGAGACTGGCTTTCTCGGGTTTCAAAATCTAAATATACATAAGTGATCCCTTCAGAGAAGAGCACCTGTTGAGTAATGTATGAGGGAGCGATGCATCTGCAAGGAACCGGTAGGAAAGTGGAAATGAGTGAAAAGAAAACAAGAGAAAAGTCCCAATGTCTTCCCACCCAGGGGAGTGATGTGATCACAAATGTCCACCGGTATTGGAGAGGTAGCAGAGGGCTCTGCGGCATCTCAGATTAGGAGTGCTAATATAGGATCAGTTTTACACTTCAAATCATAATTAAAATGGTAAGATGCTTGATACGTGAGGCCTGTGGAGAGACTGGTACTGCAGTTCAGGTGGGGGTTACTGGAGACTAGAGACTGTGGCCAGGGTCGGTCACATTAACCCACCCTGGCCAATAGGCCAGCAGGGCTGTGTGGTGTCTGGAAACAGGTCAAAGCCATAATGGACCACTGAATTTGACTGGAATCATCCTGCTGTTCCACCAGCAATCCTAAATAAAGACACACCATAAATTACTGAATGTCTTGTGACTATGATACCGAGCTCCCGATGTCCCGGAATTACTAATAACTAGCCATATTGAACTTCTAGATTGAGATTTGCCTGTGAATGAAAGGTTTTATCAGACATCACCAGTAACACTGCACTGTAAAAAATAAAAATGATGTGCCCGTTTTGAATGTTTACCTTTCCTGACTGTTTTTATATCAGTTTATCACTCGTCATGGCACAACAAGCTGCGTAAAATCAAAATATATACAATACCAGCCAAAAGTTTGGACACATTTATTGATTCAAGAGTATTGTTTTAGTTTTACCAACTTGTAGAACAATAGTGAAGACATCAAAACTATGAAATAAAACATGGAATCATAATGCAACCAAAGTAGTCACATAGTAGCTTCTACAAAGTAGCCACCCTTTGCCTTAATGGCAGCTTTTCACACTTTGTATTCTCTCAACCAGCTTCATGAGGTAGGCACCTGGAATGCATTTCAATGTGAAAATGTAATTTGTGGAATTGTTTCTATTGTCAGTTGTGTTGTGACAAGGTTGGGTTGCTATACAGAAGACATCATGTCTGTACTGTAGTAGTTCATATTAAGGCAAGAACCATTCAAATAAGGCATTCAAAGATATAAGTAACTCCAGAAACTTGATTCATCAATTTTTGCAGGTAACATTTACAAACCCTGTGAATATTTTCTGGGCTGTGGGGTGATATTATTTTGTTATGGTTAGTAGCATCATTATCATCAGTAATCTACTTTTTCCAGATTTCCTGTTTTTCTACCTTTTAGTTGCATCTCTGAAGTCTTACATGTCAGACCCTCCCATAGACTCCCCTACTTTCCTTCATCTGCACTGGTCTGAAAATACAGTGTAGGTGAAAGCAATATGGTGGATTCTTCTTACGTATCAGTTTTTATGTCCGCTAAGTCGATCATTTACTAGTTCAATGCAGAGTAAGCAGAGGTGAAATGGAAGGCCTTCTATCCAGAGCAACCAGAGCACCAGAGCAAGGGGGTAAAACAGACAGCCTCTGTCTCACTGATCCCCTTGACAGACAGATATAAAAAGTACTCAGGGTTACAAATAAAAAATACAGCAGGGGACTATTTCGAGCTACAGTGTAAGTGCATGTACAGTGGAGGGGGGAAGGGTTGTCGATACAGCATTCCCTAAAACTAGCGATAGCTGAGTAAAAAGGTGTGGTACACATACACTAAGCTCAAACAACACCCAACAAAAAGGAGGTGTAGGGGAGTGTGTCTGCTGATCCTCCTTACAGCCTCTGGTTGAAGTATTGAACATCTCCCAAAAGGGGAAGGGAGCCGCTGGAGCCTGAGTGACAGGCACAGCTGAGTCTTTTTCGCCTCCCACTGCGTCTCCCTCTTTACCCCACCCCCCTCCCTCCCTCCCTCCCAGGGTCACAAAGGTATATATCAGCACTCTGGATGCTGCATATCTAGCCATCGTTAGTAGAAAGGCAAATTGAGGATTAATATGAAATTGGGCTAATGTGGACATGTGGCATGTGGCACACAATCTTTGTTGAAATGGCTTGTTAACTCAATATGATACTTTTGTACACACAGTCTACAGTGTCATTATTTATCTGTTTGGTAGATTGCTGTTGTCGCTGTAAGTACAGTGACTCTCAAAAGCATTCATCCATTTTGGAGTTTTCCCCAAAAAAATTGTGTTACATTACAAATTACAATGGATGAAATTTTAAGGCCAGAACTGAAGATTTTCTGCCTCGTCGTGAAGCGTTATGTTTGACACAAGCCAACACCGCACATCATTATCCAATGGAAGATTATGGGGGTGAATGCTTACGAAGCCGGTTATTTTCAGTGTTGTATTCGTAATTCATTTACAACAATTCTAAATAAGAACACAATTCAAATTTTTGACCTTTTTTGTTATTATTTGATATTGAAACAGTAAAAATGGTTGCGCTCTCCCAAAAAACTGTTGGATTTTTCTAAGCTTACTAGCCATGCTCCACGGTAAAAAAAATTAAGTAGTTAATTTAGCAGTCATCAAATGCTTTTCGAGTGGCTTACAACCGTCAACCAACACAATATACAAAATAATAACAAAACAAAATATTATGGGTAAAAATACTGAATAAACAATGTTTATTTTACCTAATAATTGTATAGTATATGTCATAGTCTCACTGTAGCCTACACTTAGATCAAGAGTGATTGGAGCTGGAGGGTATGTAACACAGTCATGACAAATTCCTTATCATTAGTTTATCAAGGTTAGGAGAACATCATAGCCTGTAAAACATTTTTAACAAATAAACATGCAGTTTTTAACAGAATCTAATGTAGTCACCACAGTATATTTTACTGTAAGATAATAGTGGTAATGAACAGAATAGGGAAGGTATTTTATGCTATCAAATTACTGTTTGACTGTCATTTTTTTAGTTTTGGTTAATGTAGTAAAAATGCTATTACAGTATTGTGAAAAAGTAAGTACACCCCTTGGAATGTTGCCTTTTTGTTTTTCGGTTTGGCCATTACTTTCAACACTATTGACAAAGTAACCTAATGGAAGATTATACTTTGCAATCATTTATTCATAAAAAATCTACAGAAGTGTAAAAGAATAAGGAAACCCCTAGCTTCAGTTGCTGGTGTTGCCCCCTTTGGCTGAAGTAACTTAATGTATCCATTTCTTGGAACTGTCTATCAGTCTCTAATATTGGCTGGGAGAATAGTTTTTCCAATCTTCTTTACAGTACGGTTTCAACTTTGTCGTGTTCGAAGGCCTCCTTGCATGTATGACCTGCTTCATGTCCCACCCCACAGTATTTTGATTAGAATAAAATTTGGGCTTTGACTTTGCCATTCCATAACACTATATATTTTCATTGTGAACCGTTCTGTTGTAGCTTTGCTTGTGTGTTTTGGATCATTGTCCTGTTCCAAGATCCATGTTCAGTTCAGCTTCTAGCCTTCCACACATTCTTCTGGTATGAAATTCATGGTTGACCATAATCTTTTGCCAAACATGATGTCTGGCATTGCAACCAAACAACTCCACTCATCTGTCAAGAGCACATTGTTCCAGTAGTTTAGACATTTACTCAGGTGATGTCCAGCAAAACTCAGTTGTGTCCTGATATTCTTTTTAGGGAACAGAGGATTCATCCTTCTCCCGACCTCCCATGTAGTCTTTGTGCGGTCTCTTTTTAACAGTTGACTCAAACATTATGACATTTATTGAAGTACTGTATGTCCCTTGATTTAACCCTGGGGTTATAGAGACTTATCAGTAACTGTTGAGCTGAATTTGGTTGGACGAACTGCCCTGTGAAGACTGCCAGTAATCTGGAATTTTCTCCATTGGTAAAAGATCAGTCAGAGAGTAAAATTATGTACTTCAAATAGTTTGGACGTGGCTTTGTAACCCCTCCCAGCCCCATGGTCTTCTGAGGGCCTCAGGTGGATCTTTTGATCTTGGCATTAAGTGTTACCACACACCCATGTGGTTAAGACCAAACCAGACCAAACCAGACCAATCAGACGCTTGATTCCAAATAAAGCCCATCTGCACAATTCTGAGATGTTTGACCAAATTTATTTTTATATTGCAACACATGCATATAGTCCCCCTTCCCTAAAGGTCAACACTTAGTTGACCATGAAAATATATCTGGCCTAAATCATTGTCAGCAGACTCATAAGGGACGCATTGAGCTGCTGCTATTCTTGGAAAAGCTGTATTTTACAAAGGAACACTTTCACACAATTTCGAGAGTTAGGTTCATTATACTCATATACTCATTCAACTGGTAATATTGTCATTCATCAGATAATTTTATCTGGTACTCAGTAAACATCTATGATTATATGCAAAATTGTTTTATCTGTTTAGGTGCAGAATAGTAATAGTACCTAATAATTAACATTTAAATGTATCATGCCAGTTATGTTCCAGCCTATTTGGACATAATACAAGTATTGATTCAAATAATACTTACTCAAGATATTTCCAGTCAGAATGAAAAACATAACAATTCTAAGCAGTCCAAAATGTTTTGTGATTCTATAGTTTGTCTGCTTAATTTGAACTATACACCTGAAGGCCACACCATGCTCTCACATTTGCCTTTTTAGCAATTTCTTCCACAGATATATTTTAGAACACATCATGATTTGATAAGTCTTAAAAACCTGATTCGCTACAATACAACCTCCTTCTAATACAACAATATGTATAGCAACATTCATATATTCCTCACCAATCATTAAGCCTAAAATATTGTGTGCCTCAACATTTTCGGCCTCATCCAACTGTCCCATGTCATTAAAAATGTTGGGAATCACAGCGCCAAATGACCGACTGCATAATAACGGTTGGGCTCATTTTGGTTCGGGAGGCGATGGCCATGCTCCCGTCAGTCACTAGAGGGGTTACAGCCATCCGGGAGGGACATCAGGGGAGAAGCCACATGATGCTGCTGCTTAGTCACTGGAAAGAATGACATGGCGGAGGACACAGAGAGGTTAGGAGCAGCTGCGGCCTGGACAACCTCAGTCGTGTACTCAACAACCAGGACAACAATACTTCTCAACACTGAGGTCAGAGGACAGATATGGCCATCACAGTGTCATCGTTCATCATGGCAAGGCTGCGCGAATGATCCAAGTTTGTTTACCTGTTCTGCACAACTGTAATAACTAATAATGAGGGTATGGTTATTTGACGTTTGCATTTTTTATTTGTTATATACGGCGTGTTGAGTATTGCAAGTTTAATGTCAAGGTTTAATTTTGTTTTTAACATTGTAAAAAAGTTTAAGTGAAGAAGTTTGCATTTTTGATAGAGTTTACTTAAGCAATAAAACACAATGGAGTGTGAAACTTTATTAACTGAAAACATGTTTGGCCACTAGATTTCATGAGGATTATGACACACCAACTATTTCAGTCAATACTGACAAACGACAGTTGTTCTCAAAAAAGCATTTAGTTGTGTTGGTCTCATATACCAGTTCTTTTAGCCAATCATGATTCAAACTACCCGATTTATATCATTACAACCTATTTTATAGCACAGGACATCAGTTACGTAAGTGGTACTCACCTTTCAGATGACAGGCCTCATGTACATGTTGTTTTGACACAATCACAACCAGTGAGACTTATCAAGTTAGGTCATCTGCCCTATTCTGGACCAGTGACCGACAGGAAGGTGTTTCACTACTGAGTCATCGAAGGCAATACACTCCCAACTTAATACTCATCAGTCGTTACTATTCTCTTATCTGCTTACTATTAGTCATCTTGTTTGATGACGAAGGAGATTTACAGTGCATCTAGCAGTTCTGAAATAAATCCCTCTCCAACTATATAACAACTGAACCTGTTGTTATATTGTCAAAACTGTGAAAATAAAGTAGTTAACCATACAACATACTACAATATTCAAAGCCACCCCTCACATTAACGTTCTGTAATGGGACGTACTGTTGTTTATACAAATCTTGAAATCGAAATGATAACGAAAAGACGTGAACCTTGATCTGTACTTGGGGCCAACTCACAATGTACAACGTAACTATGGGAGTGCTGGAAGTTTCCTCCTCAACCCTGCCTGCTGCTCACCTAGTCTCTGTGAAGCCAGGTGAGAAAGGATACTTGACTAAGGCCTTTAATCTACCCTCTACTCTTGCTGTCTATGGCTTTCCAACAGACTTTGACATGGGTAGTCCACAGTCACTCCTCACTGTTCCAGTCTGTCCATGAGTGGGTATTCTCTGAAAGAATGTTGAAGTTTACTTTAATGGTCCACATCTGAACATCCCCCCCAGAGGCTTGGTGACAAAGAATAATGCATAAAAAAAAAAGTTTTGTTTGTGTAGAAACAAAAATATTGAGGATTATTTACAAGTTAAATGAACACACATTTATGACAAATGCAATGCACCCAAAACAGATAAAAACCCTTTATTTTTCCCACTGTATTTCATATGAGCTGAGAGAGTTGAGTTCCCCCTCGTGGGGTCTTTGACTCAGTGTCTTCATCAGTCATCGCATGAGGACTCGGACGCAGCAGGCACAGGGTAATGTAAAGAGCATTCCAAATGGCACCAACCTTCCTATAGGGAGTAGCCATTTGGGACACGTGGGTAATGTAAATACTGGACTGTACACACAGGGCAACAGCGCCACCTCAGGCAGTCTGGCGATACTGCAACAAGGCCACTCCGGGCAGGCGGGCTCACGAGACGATTCCTCCTAAGTCTTACCTCCAGTCCTAAGAAGTCCACATTTCCTATTAGTATGAACCGTGCTGATTCAGAAATTAAACACACCAGATATCAGAACAGTCTTGTGGTTGTTCAAAGTTCTCAGTCAGTGCGGAGCAGTGTTCTGTAATAATAAATAAACTTGCAGCAGGTAAACTACATCCTGGAAGGTAGGTTAAGCAGTTAGGTAGGTAGTCTGGCTTGCCGAGTCATGTCAGAGGCTTCACGGAGAAGAGAAGGGCTGCCTGTTAACCACCCACCAACCAACACCACTCAGGACTGAAGGTGTAGAGAAGAGAGAAACAACACACTTATGGTCATCTGACCCGCAGTCGGGACATCATCCACTCCAAACCCTGGCACAGCCTGCAGGAAGGAAGAAAGGATGGAGAAGGGATGTCATTTTCATTTCAGTGGGAAGGTATACTAGTTTTAATATAAGCAACTCTCTGAGCATCCCTTTTTAAAGACCAGCTAACCAAAATGCCCTTTGTTTCTTTCTCATTTGTAAGACACCCAGGCACCAGAAAGTGCTGAGCAGCAGTGCCCTACAGTGTGAATAATATTAAAACAACTATAGCAAAACACCTAGCTTTCACACCAGTAAAAACATTAGGGCAGGCTGGTCATAGTGTTCTACAATAAAACAACTAAAATTGTGTGGGACAGTCTCGTCCTCCTACCCCTCCCCAGTGAGCGCGCAGCAGGCCTGGATGTGCCACTGATGGTCTTTGACTGCAGTGAGCTGCAGGCTCTGGGAGATCTCAGCCACAGACATACAGCCCTTCACATCTTGCTTGTTGGCAAAGATCAGCAGGCCTGCTTTCTTCAGGTCCTGGAGAGGGAGAGAGAGAGAGAGAGAGAGAGGGAGAAGGCGTTTTAATTCAGCAGTACTAAAATGGAGAAGTGAGAAGACCTTGGTGTTTTAAACTAAGGAGTAAATAAACGGAGGGCAAAGGAGGGGAATGAGGAGAAAGATCGTGACAAGCGCCCGATGGGCTGCGGTCCTGTCGTCTAGGATCCCGATTCTATGGAAGTAATTCCATGTTGACATCCTTATGGCAATACAATACAAGGGTGAGACGAACAGAACTCACTTCGTGCGCAAGCATTCTGTAGAGCTCCTCCCTGGTCACAGAGATCCTCTCTCTGTCTGTGCTGTCCACCACGACGATCACAAACTGAAGAAAGGGAGGGACAAGCAAGGATAATTAACAAGACAGGCCGTAACGCTGCTCTTACAACCAAGTAGTTGGGCTCATTCGAATTAGCAACGGTTTAGCCAGCATTTTATTGTTATTAGAACATTATGGTCGCCAAGTGGTTTGTTGGACAGCTAACCTCTGTGTTAGTGTAGTAGGTGTTCCAGGAGGACCGCAGGGACTCCTGCCCTCCAATGTCCCACATCAGGAAGTGAGTGTTGTTCACCACGATCTCCTCCACATTGCTGCCTATTGTAGGAGAGGTGTGCACCACCTCGTTCATAGAACTGCAAACACAAGCACAGAAGGTTTTCAACGTCAAAGCAAAACAACGGCCAGTCTGTATGGATATTGGTCGGCAGGAGAACGATGGGGTTCTCAAGATGTCTACTGTTATTGTACTGCTGTTATCCCTTCAATTGACATTCCTTTTATAGACTTTATTTACTTAAAAATGTACAATACTTACAACTGGTAAAGTATGGTAGTCTTCCCCGCATTGTCCAGGCCCACAATAATAACTTTGTGCTCTGAAAAGAAACAAGAAAGAAATATGCTTTAAAAAACGCAATCATAAGACAACATACGGGGAACAAATAAACCTATGGCTGACCTACTCAGCCACTGTAAGTTATATCCTCCTGCAACACCGCTTTTGTTCAAACCAATCTCTGACCTTCATAGCACGGCCACAAAACACACAATCAATTATTCATGGGAGCGACAAACTGCCCCGTTTCCTGGATATTGACAATGCTCTCTGGCTGCATTCTGAGACGGCAGCGCGCCGGCTAGAAAGGCCGTGTGCACAGGTCCCACCCGTGCCGGCGCCGTAGCGAGTGGCTCTTTTCCCAGGGCAGAAAGCAGCAGCTGTTGGGAATGTATGGCACGCACACTGAACGGATCCTAGGCCACCTGCTCATTGAAGCAAAGCCATCTGCGTTAAGATATACAGCTCCCTGTAAACAGTGTCACTGACAGGAAGACAAAGGCCAACAACACAAAGGGCCCGAAAAGGTAAGACACCTCTCCAGGCACACGCTTTACCGCGGTTGGCAACTGATGTTAGTTTAGTAATGTTCATTGTGAGCATGAATGAAGGAGGTATGTATGCTTATACAAAAAAAGGAATTTGAGAAATGTGAAGTACGGTCATAGAAGATCCAACTAGATAAAAGCCTAGAGACCCAACGAGATATGGGTCTTAATTAGGCAGATTAAATACAAATATGACGAACAGTCTGAAAATCTACTCCCATTTTTGAAAGATACAAGCAGGGTTTTTTCTGCTGGGATTGGACCTAGGGCTTAGACCTACAAAATGATGCCATAACATATCAATAAATGTAGGCTACTCATGTGACTGACAAAACAGCCTTCTGAGCAGCAAAGCAATTGCAGAAGTGAATCTCCCTCCTTCTGAAAAACACCCTAACACAAAATGCAGAAATGAGAAGGATGCTTAAGAAAAACAAGAGAAGTGTTTCAGTTTTTGGGCCAAAGTCCACAAGCCTGTCAGAACCCCCCCCCCAAAAAAAACACTTCTCCTTAAATATACTTCGGTGTCTTTCAAACTTGGGCAATCCTCACCAGGGACAACACTAAATAGTCTCTAGACTGTTCAAGTTAAACTTACTTAAATAACAGAAAACTACTTTTCTGAATATTATTTTAAGGGAAACAGATTTTCTATTTGTAGTTGTAGGAGCAAAGTTTTCACATAAAGATCCTTATCAATAACATTATGTAGACACTTGCCGAATGCTATCTACGACATATCAGGTAACAGCAAAGCCTCTAGTTTTGAAACTGAAACCAACATTTGCTGTGTGAGCTTTTGCTGCTTTTTTGCAGGCACTGCACAATGCTGATTGCATAGACAACACATCTGTCACCTGAATGAGATCAACACCAGTTAGAGCATAACGAAATGCTAAATATCATGCAGGTGCTTCAGGCTGCGTACAGGGCAATTTCAGAATTATGGGTTTTACATGTGTATGCAAAAATCCAGCCTTCATTTTTCATAGAAAGGACAACAACAAAAAATATTCTAAGGCATTGCTATTTAAATAAACAAGCAATTCAGATAGATTAGCAATTTCTCTTCACTTAAGAGAAGTTGACATGACATGTTTTCATTGCAGCCTTTAAGTCACCAACAGTTGCATTTTCTAGAAGGGTCTGCAGACTAGATGTCCACTGTAGATGTAGTTGTTTTTTTATGCACTATTGAAAACCCATCTTTGCTGAATTAAATCACATTGCTGTAAGTTTTGTTCATTATTATTTCTACAGACTGTAGTATTTTATTAAAACAAACATAACACATATCAACAAAAACTCCTGTGACCTAAAACTCCTGCAACCCACCAGACTGCTGGTCTTAAGTATCTCAGAATAAGTGCACAAAACCTGTTGAATTCACAAGCTTCAGAAACAAAGATATCTATTACATCCATACTGGTTATGGACGTTACAGGCAACCAAACGATACGGACAAATAAAAGATAGATTGACTTTACACAAAATGTTTCTGGATAATGTTAAGTCCTGTACAAAAACATTTACATCCACACTACTGCCCCTATTTACTGTAAAGAACTATTTTAACTGGTGACATTATTGTATTATTAGTGTATTAGCCATTTACATCTAAATAAACTGCTTTTGTTTCACTAAAATCCCCACAGCAAAGAGAGAGAAGGGTCTTTGAAATTCCTGTTTGACATACAACTGACAAAATGGCAGAAGCGGAACACCTCTCACTCATAAGGATTATGACATCTGTATGGAACACTTACTGGTAGATAACTAATAATCAATGCTTTCATTAGACAATGGATCAAGTCAAATGCAATAGACACAATCCCAACTGTTGTATAGACATATGCATTGGGAACAGACATGGTCTATAAATGACAATAAAGACCTTCTGAGAGGGGAGACCAATGAACAAAGGTTTCATTCAACAATTTAGAAAGATACAAATGCCGAATCCAAACGTATTCTAATATAGAGCCGCAGATACAAGTGGTGCTGCATAAAGAGGTCGTCTGACTGAAGAAACTAGGTCAAAAGACCTCTTGATAACACTGAGTGCAATTGCAGCAACCATCAAAATCTCGGCATGACTGGACATGCTTCGGATGGGCGGCGTTCCTGCATTTTATCATACATTCATCCATGCAGCCTTAGTTAGTTGACGAGGAACCACCACGGGCTGTACTAAGCATGTGATTACCATCATAAGCTTTCTATGATGTCTTTAGAGTCACCTGCAACCGTTTCGGCCCACAGCATCCATATACACTGGCTGCACGGTAACACAATGGGACAGGGGTCTCTAACATGTCAACAGTTACTACCCGCAGATCATTAGTGAGTAGCTCACAAAATAATTCTCAAGGTACTAACAGTTCATGCGTTCCACCCCCGGATCTTAAGAACAAATCGCACAAGTATCAGACGGTAAACAGGCTCCCGGCAGCTATCTGAACCTGTGGCTAAAACTTTATGAGGCGACCCACTTTTTCAAACTGACAAACCACCGAGACCTAAATAGCTCCAATCAAATGTGATGTTGTAAAAATGTACAGCAGGAGCAGAACAAATTCATATTCTCACCCTGTATTATTTAAAAATATTAAAAGGAAGATACATTTATTATTTAAATAGTATGTTCAATGCACATCCCTAATCCAAAACACACCATATCTGGGCATACATTTCATATATTGCTGTCAAATAACTATTTGAGAAAGCCTAAGCAGTAGATTTAAAACAAAAGCATGTCTTGGGCCAAATGTGAGACAGCCAGTCAGACACTGGGAGACTATGTAGGCAGAGGATTTGGATGTCCATCCCCAGCAAAAAATATTATTAAAAACAAACTTCCCTTCAAGTCTATATATTCTGACATTTCTGTGGTCAAATTATCTAAAAGGTAAGAGAGTGTGATAAATGCCTTAGAAATTCATATGCCATTATGGTCTTCTTGGGAGTTAGTGCCAATGTGCACTATGCGCCGCAAGGTAATGTTAAAAAGCTACAAATAGTGATAGTTGAGGGGAAATTATATTTATTGACTGTGGAGTTGATAGGGGACTTCAGGAGAGCCCCACCCACACCCCCCCCCCCCCCCCCACACACACACACACACACACACACACACACACCGGACAAAATCCTGCACCTTACAAAAGTTGGGACACTGTACAATTGTGAATAAAAACAGAATGCAATGATGTGGACGTTTCAAATTTCAATATTTTATTCAGAATACAACATAGATGACATATCAAATGTTTAAACTGAGAAAATTTATCACTTTAAGGGAAAAATAAGTTGATTTTACATTTCATGGCATCAACACATCTCAAAAAAGTTGGGACAAGGCCATGTTTACCCGTGTGGCATCCCCTCTTTTTTTTTATAACAGACTGCAAACGTCTGGGGACTGGGGAGACAAGTTGCTCAAGTTTATGAATAGGAATGTTGTTCCATTCTTGTCTAATACAGGCTTCAAGTTGCTCAACTGTCTTAGGTCTTCTTTGTCGCACCTTCCTCTTTATGATGCGCCAAATGTTTTCTATGGGTGAAAGATCTGGACTGCAGGCTGGCCATTTCAGTACCCGGATCCTTCGTCTATGCAGCCATGACATTGTAATTGATGCAGTATGTGGTCTGGCATTGTCATGTTGGAAAATGCAAGGTCTTCCCTGAAAGAGACGACGTCTGGTTGGGAGCATATGTTGTTCTAGAACTTGGATATAACGGTCAGCATTGATGGTGCCTTTCCAGATGTGTAGGCTGCCCATGCCACACGCACTCATGCAACCCCATACCATCAGAGATGCAGGCTTCTGAACTGAGCTCTTATAACAACTTGGGTTGTCCTTGTCCTCTTTAGTCCGGATGACATGGCGTCCCAGTTTTCCAAAATGAACTTCACATTTTGATTCGTCTGACCACAGAACACTTTTCCACTTTGCCACAGTCCATTTTAAATGATCCTTGGCCCACAGATAACGCCTGCGCTTCTGGATCCTGTTTAGATACGGCTTCTTTTTTGTCCTATAGAGTTTTAGCCGGCAACGGCGAATGGCACGGTGGATTGTGTTCACCGACCATGTTTTCTGGAAGTATTCCTGAGCCCATGTTGTGATTTCCATTACAGTATCATTCCTGTATGTGATGCATTGCCGTCTGAGGGCCCGAAGATCACGGGCATCCAGTATGGTTTTCCGGCCTTGACCCTTACGCACAGAGATTGTTCCAGATTCTCTGAATCTTTGGATGATATTATGCGCTGTAGATAATGATAACTTCAAACTCTTTGCACTTTTTCTCTGAGAAACTCCTTTCTGATATTGCTCCACTATTTTTCGCCGCAGCATTGGGTGCACAATGTGCTGGGGGAGACAATAAAAGGCAACTCTATAATACAGTAAAATAAATAGTTTGGCAGATGTCTCCAGGTATCTAGGACTGTTTAATTGGCTTGCTTGTTGCAGGAATGTCCACCAGAGAATTCAATGTTTATTTCTCTCCCATAAGCCACATTCAACAGGATTTTAGAGCATTTGGCAGTAGGTCCAAGCTGTCCAGCTGATGAAACAGTGGGTTTGCACAACCAATGAATTGACACAAACATAAACCGTCTCAGTGAAGCTTATCTGTCTGCATGTCTTCCTCACCAAGGTCATCCTGACCTTACTGTGGTTCGCCGTTGTTAAATTAAACCAGTACTCCAGTAGAACAATTGAGAAGTTGACGCTTCAAGGACAAATCCTGGTTTCAAGTGGACCAGGTAGAAGGCAGAGTGCATGGTCTGCTGATGTCAATGTTGTGAACAGCGGGCCTCAAGCTGGTGGTTGGAGTCATCGTTTAAGCAGCAATAAGCTACGGACATATTGATGCCAATTTATATGAGAGTTACTGTTACATACTCCTGAACGCCCACTGTTGTGCCATTCATCTGCTGCCACCATCTTTTGTTTCAGTATTACAATGTCGCAGGGGTCAGTACACATTCCCTGTAAGGGGTCAGTACACATTCCCTGTAAGGGGTCAGTACACAGTTCCAGGAAGCTGGAAATGTTCCAGTTCCTATGTGGCATTTAGCATGTTCGGGGTGTTCAGTAGGTCAACGCATATGGCAGCGCTTCAGATCCCGTCAATAGACAGCAACTGTGCACAGCCAATAAAGTGTGACAACATTCCACAATCAACAGGCTGACCAACATAAATGTGTCATGCTACATTAAGCAACTGGTGGCAATAACAGATTCTAGTTGGTTTTCTGGCCCAAACCCCTGCATTTTTCCCCCTTCAAAAAGCCTATAACCAGCAGATAATTATCAGTATTCCCAGTCATGTCAAATCCATAGATCCATTCCTTATATTAATTGATGCCAGTTTGATTAGTGAGTAATATAGATTAACAGATGCTAGTTGGATTAGTAATACAATAAAAAAAGTATTGAAATTTCAGAAATTGTTAGGCACTGGCAGCAGCAGATTTTTTTGTTTTTACTAAACAGCCTAAATGATATCAAAACAAGCTTCTTTCATATCAGTATAAATCATAGCAATATGCAATTCTCTCTATTGTGGCTCACCACTTGCCATTGATGGCATCTGCCAATTCCATGTCTCCATCACTTTGAAGAGAAGGCCTGGGTCATGAGAAAGGATGTCAGAAGTTAGACCCCTTTAGCTACAATAAAATGGTGGACCCCTTCAAGATCGATGTCGTCACAGACTCACAGAAATATATTGGAATCTTTCTTACCCCCAATATCAGGCTAGTTGAAGAAAGGGTGGTGGCTTTTTCCTCATTAGGGAAGCAGCAACACGGTTTTTAACAGTAGCTAGGACCAGGCGAGTATAATAGAGCAGCAAGAATAATAGGGTAGAATCAGTCATTCTTTAATTTTCATCCCAATGAAAGAAGGTGGCTCGGTCTGATGAAAGAAGGTGACACGGTCTGAAACATTTCCTTTTACATCATGTGGATGGCTAGGTGCATGTGCGTCGCTTACCTGGAAAACACTTGGTACCAGGATGCACTATGGGAAGGAGGCTTTGGGCATTTATTACCATTTAGCCATAAATGTACAGTTCAACACAGAGTTTCACATACCGAGTAGTCATCAATTAAACCCAACATGATAAAAAATAGCACATATAGGCACTTGGTTTACTGTCAGATGCAAGAGCAATTAGCACCTCTCTCAGCAGAGTTCCAATTAGCTATCATCGTGTTCACACTGGGCAGTTTTCTGTAGGGAACACAGTTTTGATGATAAGTTTCTCTGAATCATAAGAAATACAAAGTCCCTTGGAAGAGAAGATGGCATATGTCATTCTTTGTTACTCCCAAGGATGGAAAATTACAAAACCAACTGAAAATTATCCTGGTAACTGATTTTAAGAACTAACTTGGACAAATTGCAATTTAGCATCTTTAACTTGTACCAGGGAAGCATGTTGTTAGCTGTGGTTTATAACGTTAGCTAGCTAGTTATAGTGAGCCTCTTTGCAAGCTATTTAGTTATCTAATAAGCTAGCTAATGTTGATGCCAAATCATCTGTTTTTGTAAAGCAGTTTTATCAGGTTGGCTACAGAAGTAATTTCAACAAATTACTCCATATGTGATGGAGAGCTAGCTACATTATATAACTTTGTAACTTATATGTTGAAAACAGTACAAACATAAGCAAAGAAACCCCCTTTAGTTGCTATGTCCTGTAGTGTACTGTGCAGCAAGCCAGCCTATAAACTGACTGATACCTAACTCATGAGGCTTGCCACCTACCTTCTGACATTATTTAGTATTTTACCTTTGTCTTTATGTTACGTTACTGTGCTTGTGCCGGAGGGAAAGCTACACCAACTCTACAACTGCCTTACGCAACAGCATCAGTGATTTGAAGATTTCTTCACCAGAGCCCCTGTGCAGATCATACCCACAGGTTGCCAATACCTTGTACGTCAACACAGGACTGTAGTGGTTAAATGGTCAACAATCATTACCTATACTCTTGGAATTAAAATAATTAGATTCACGTTTTTGTCCCTGTGTGTGTTCAGGCGATGCAGATCAGTAAGGCACGTATGGACAGTGGAAGCAGACACAAAATCCAAGCTCACAATCTCCACTTAAAAGAAACAAACACACCTGGAGAGACAAACAACTTTTCCAACTCATCTGGCTTATTCTTCATTCTTAAAACATCTCAAATCAACCCTCACATATTCATCTAAATTAATGTGATTAACCAATTTTACATGCGCAATGTAGAACCACAAAGAGCAAACAATGATCCCTAAGATACTGACATCCTCTGGAGGGACGAAAGGTGTTGCCTTCACTATCAAATGCTTGCAAATCTTCACAAGTGCTTGGGACATAGGGGTTGACTTGAAATTGTCCTTTGAATAACACTAAGTGTTTTTCCAGATTCTTTATTTAAAGGTCGGTACCAGTATTCTGTTTATCCCCCATGTCCCAATTCAAATTTGGACCACATGGTCAGCAGAGAAGGATAGAGGACACATGCCTATATGTATCATAATTGCATCTCTGAGTGCAGTGCTACTGCCACTACCATTTTAAAGTAGTCACCTTGGTGCCTGGACTTGCAGCTTCCAGTCAGGCCATCAGTTATGTGATCATTGGTCCAAACCAAATCATCAGCAGGAATCGGTCAATGAACGGCAATGAGGGTGAAAGTTCAACCCAGCTGACCATTTTAAATTAGTGGAAGACTTCAATGGCAATGTCCATGCTAATATTATACCACAGCAATGTGGTATGGTAATACATATTCTTGTTTTGACACTAAAAAACATGTATAATCTAAGCAAGTCTTCAAATAAAAAACCAATACAATAAATTAAAATTAAACATGTAATATCACTTTTTATTGTAAGCACATCATGGGCCAAATGAAAGACACCAGCTGCCCACAGGCCTCGTAATGAAGAACGCTAATTCACTGAGTAATAAACATGGAGAACTATTATATGCAGATTGAGCTATGAGTTTTTCATTGCCACAACGGCCATTTATAATTAGCACAAAATGTTTCTGTCCTTTTCAGTCATGAGTAATTTTGGTAATTATAATAAGCTTAATACATAATATGTAGTGGGTGTGTTGTGCTGGTAAATTTAAGTATTTACTGGGACCTCTCCTTAGACCTACTGTATAGATTGTTTGACTTTTTTTCTGACTTTGAAAACTGTTTCTGTAATGTTTCAGTAAATCGCATAAAATCTGCAGAATAATAACTCTTTATTATGATGTAGATATGTAATCAATCTATTCCCTGCAATCTAATATGGAAAGTCATGAGATCTGAATATTTTCGTTCAAATGTTTGTTTCATGAGAACAACCCAGGCAAACAAGTCTACACCACAGTCAATGGCCCGGAGAGAATAGGCCTACAACATAAAACAGAGTGGCCCAGCAAGGGAACTTTCCACAAGAACACCACAGCATCAGGTTTCATGTTACAGAGGTTTATACAGATCTCTTTACAGATTGAGTTAACTCGGGATTCAGCAGGTGAGGTATTGATTAGATTTTCAGCAGATTCTGTCAAATACACAGTGCACTGAATAGGACAACAGCACAGCTAATAGTCTACCACATGTGGGGAAAATGATGCATGAACATAATGCATAATCAAATAGGCCAGTACAGTCGTTGGACTTATGGTCAATGTTTTAATGTTACATTTTACTATTCAGTGATACTAAACGAACCTTGGTATCTATTAATCTGAATGATAGATGATAAAATGCCAACACACACACACGCCTAAAGTATTTCATGAGATCTACTGCGCTAGTACAGTAGTGTAGCTGTTAACATTTTAGTAAAGCGCTTATCTGTCATAGACAAATTGATCAAGCCATACTTCAAGGAACCATGCACACACTGGTCATTACAGTACGGAGTAGGATACAAATCTATATTGATTGTATTCCTTAGCTCTCTACCTAACGTAAGCGAATACTGTCAGTCTACTCCAACAATGCTGCTTAAAGTATCATGTTAGCTAATTACAATCAGAAAGGGCCGGAGAACAGTACAACTGTCTAAATTATTAATAAATATGCTAACTAGTTAACGTTAACTAGATTAAAAGGCAATTCCTTTAATGGACATAGATAACTAGCAAGTAGATCCACTAAAGCTTTGATGATGGATTAGCAATAGCGCTAACGTTACCTAGATTACTACTAGCTAGCATTTGTAACCACTGCAATGTAATGTCAATGACCCGAACACAGCACAGCCCTGCTGCATCAGGCAAAATACCCGGCACTGTCTGAATATTTGCAATAGTCGTCGTCGATAAACTTGGCAACGGCCGTCAAAAGTGCAACCCAGCGTTTTAGATAACTAACGTTATATAATATAGTACACAATCGAGGTGAACAACGAAGGCACAACTTACCTTGATGGTTGAAAAGCCTCCATAGCTTGGTGAAAAGTATTCCCATGGCTGTTGTTAAGCCAACACTAGCTAATAGCTAGACTAGCTGACTGATCTCGCTAGCTAGCGAATTCCTGTAGATACTGCAATCTGTCTCACACCAGAGAATGTTTGACGGTGAAAATGAGACCAGTAATGTCAACCCCTCTTGATAACGTTGTCATCTTTGCACGAAGGCCTTCCCTTTTGGTAGAAATAGATTCACAGGACAAAGCAAATGTTATTTCATTTCACGGTAGCTGGCTGGGTAACGTTAGCTAGGTAGCTTGGTTAGCTTGCTCGGTCTGCTACAGTGCAATCGTGTCGTCTACACTGACGCATGCGTAACACAAGATGCGCTCTCCAACCTGGATTCTTGCCACCTCTTGCCATAGCCATTTTTTTGATGATGATGAGATATGGGTTGAAGCCATGGTCCTAGATCTAGGCACCATAGGTCATCAGTTGGAGAGAGGGAATTTCCATTAACAAAATGCCCCATATCTGATATATAATAATATAGTAATATTCAATTCATACAGGCTCTGGGATTCCAAAATGTTCTACAGACTACCACAAATTGACAATGGAGAAGGAAGATCACACCACTATATTTGTTGTATTTTAGCTTCTGCAGACTCTCTCAACACATAACATACAAATCTATTGTAATAGTTTAAAAAACCATAGTTGACATTCAAAGAATGTTAAAACCACTGGTATAACCTTAATAAAGGAACAACAGTCCAAAAGACCACAGTAAAGAAATCACAGTTCAGTGTACCACCCACTGCTTTGTGTTGTTTTTGGAAGAATAAAATATTTCTTTCAGACACTTTCACATTCTCCACATTTTGTTGTGTTAATTATTATTTTGCAATTCATCTACACATAATACCACATAATCACAAAGACACAAAACAGATTATTCAAACCCTTTGCCATTACACTTCAATGCATCCTGTTTTTGCTTGGATCATCCTTAAGAACATGGTTGGAGTATACCTGTGGCACATTCAATTGACTGGACAATTTAAGGTGCCACAATTCACAATTTTTCTATTTTTCTGATGAGGCATAGATCTGGCAAAGTTTATATAAAATTTCAGAATAGTAGAGTGAGCTACATTATTGTGAAATGGAAAATGTTTGTAAACACAAAGACTCTTTCTAGAGCTGGTCTGGGAGAAGGGCCTTGGTCAGGGAAGTCACCGAGAACAGAACAACCACCCAATGGCCAATCAGAGTTGGGAGAATGTGCCAGAAGGACAGTGTTGTAAGTGGCTTCGGGACAAGTCTGTTAATGAATTTGAGCGGCCCAGCCAAAGGTTGGACTTGAACCCAAATGAACATCTGTGCAGAGTCCTGTAGATCGCAGTTCAACCATGCCCTCCATCCACTCTGAAAGAGCTTGAGAGGATCAATACGGAAAAATGGAAGAAATTGCCAGAATCCAGGTGTGCAGCTGGGAAAGGTATCCTCAATGAGACTTGATTCTGAGATCAATGCCAAAAGTGCTCCCATAAAGAACTGAATAAACAGACTTAATTCTTATTTACATGAGATTTTTCATTTCGTGTATTCTTTTAAAAGTTTGCTCACTTTGTCATTATGTGATATTAAGTGTAGACTGACAGCAACAAAATAAATGTAAACATGTATTAATAAAGTCTATAACACAACAAAATGTGAAGAAAGTGAAGGGGCCTGAATAGTATCTGGAGGCACTGTATATTAAAGCCCACATCTTCAGAAACATAAATATGTGAAAAGAATAGAGGCAATGGAGAAAACAGGAATCTGGACCATTATTATAACAGAGTTCTGAATTTATTTTACAAAATAAGTTCATATTAATGCAGCTTGTTGGTTCTAATTATACATCCATTTCCCATAAAACCTATTTCTCTTTCTTTTGGTGAACTGAAATGTGGTTTTACTCATGCAGTTCTGCATTTCCCTTTTGAATGTATTCTTTCACAAAAATAACAATAACACAATTTAAAACTCAAATGAAGCCACTAAGTAGCTGAGGAAGGAAAAGAATCTGCATGCAGCAATGTACACATTTGCATAGTAAATGATTCTCTTTTTTTCTAGATTACTTTTTTCTTCACCACATGCCTTCATATAATACAGCATAAACAGAAATCAAGCTTTCAACAAAAAGAATATAAAGGGAAAAATAAATATATGTCTTGATTTGTTGTGTTGGTGGAACTCATATTTCTGCTCCAAACTGCAGAGAATATCCATCCAGTCAGTACTCTTCACACTCTCTACACAAACAAACAACTAAGATGCTACATTTTGAAGATATGTATATGATTAAGAGAGATACCTTTCCATTGCTACAATACTAAATAAAAAGTATGAAAGGAGATGGAAGGCCATGGGTTAAGAATTAAGGCTGTGAATAAGTCATTTGTGATGGTGATATGCAATGCTTTGGAAAGTTTTGTTTTAACGGCAAGTGCATGGAAGACGTGGAATTGACAGAGGTTGGCAGATGGTTGGAAAATAGAGATGACCGAATGTTTGATATCTGACTCACAATTACTTTTGTTTTATAAAATCAAACAGACGTTATATCTTCACAGCAGACTGAAGCCTTCTTAGCCTATGTTATGACTAATTTCACTGTTTAAATATGAGTGCCCTAAACAACAGTCACTACAATGTCCTTAGTCTGGTCTAACAAATAGGCCTACATAACCCTGGAAAAATTTTCCATGACATACTGTATATGGACATAAAGACATGCTGGCATTGATCATTCCAAATAAATTAAACTTTCCTTCAATGACTGACTGAATTTTAGGACTTTCATTTACTATATTATACTTGAATTAACAAGACTGTTCAAAAAGAGAATAAAATATGATGCAAATGATATCCCTATAAGAGGCTGCATGTACAGTCGATGAGATGTGGCACACCTTAATCAGATTATCAATATTTCTCTGATTAGAAGTATACCCGTCTTCACTAAAGCCCATCCTCAGATCATTAGTAAATGATGAAACCATTCAAACAATTAAAACTAAGCAAAATGGGCATACTTTCCCTCTACTGTATGTGTGATCTAGTCTTCTGTTCTAATACAAAAACCTAAATTAGGCTATTTCCTCTTGGATGCAGCATACTAAACTGATAGGCAAAGTCCTCACAAAACTAGAAAGTTAAGGTACTTACTGTACTGCCTATAAAGAAGGGATGCACCTTTTCCTGATAGAGTACAAGATATGAAACTTGCAAGTCTTGCATTTTTAGAAAAGTGATATTTTGTCCTGTATCATTGAGAAGAAAAGGGGGATAGAAGCTTGGTAAACTAGAAGATTCCAAATCAGTACCCCCTATTAAGTCACTCAATATTTTGCCAAAAAGGAACTTTGCCTGCTCTAAGAAAGGGCAGTAGGCTACAGGACTGGAAACACTCACATCCAAGATGACTTTAAACAACTTAGTGACATTAATTTAAGATACAGTGCACTGACTCTGCTGCTATTGGCTCCTAGAAACGTGCAAAGAGGTTATGTGCTGATCAGGGAATGCTTGGTGCTGTCTGGCACTGGTTCACCATCACCAGCACGACAGCTAGCCCAGCTAACACCGAGGCAACAGGGAGTAGAGGGCTGGCAGACCATGTCAAGTCTCTGCCATGATGAAGTGAAGAAGACAAGCCTAGTGTTGGTCTCTCCTTGACCAAAAAAAACATGGAGAAAATCTGTTCCTTATTACATTTTTTGTTTTTTTCCACACGAGGAAAAAACGGAGGCATTGTGATTTCTTTTTTTTTTTTTTTTTGCCAGTCATATTCACGTTTCCAGCGTGAACCAGTGCCAGAGGGAAAGCGAGGTACAAACACTATAAAAAAAGTAGTTATAGTACATTTACACAAGAGAGCTGTCATGTGGTTCGGTTGTACTCGGTGTGAGGAAGAGAGGCTTAAGTGGTATTCGTGGGGTCTTCCGCTCAAAGCCTGTGCCTTGAGTCATGGCTGTAGCCTCCGGGTGATCCGTTGCGGTTGCGGTGGGGCTTGTATGTGTCCTGGTAGGGGTCGTGATAGTCTTCTTCCACTAGGGGGTAGTGGACCTGGTCCCGGCTGTGCTGAGAGCCGGAGGACAGGCGGTTATGGCTCTTCCTCTGCCGCTCGTTATGGTAGTTCTCATCTGATGGCATCAGGCTACGTCGCTCAACGGGGGAGTGGTCTCCCACTGTGTGATTGCTGTTCCTGTTTGAATTTCTCTGGCCCTGTCCAGAAAGAAGAAGACATGTAGTATATATCTGGTGTTTCAGCTTTGGACTTGAGCATTTTTGTATGTATCGCAATATTTGTAGTAGTATTATGAGAAAACCCCCAGTGGCTGAAATAATAGGCATACATTTTATTACTAACTAAGAACATTTTCTATGACTACTTTTAACCATGATAATTCAGCTAAAAACACTGCCATTATAGTCCTTGCCAGCACAGAATCACCTGTGGGTTGACCAGTCCAGTTATGGCTGTGGGATAAGGAGAGAGAGCAGTGGATCCCAGGTTACGGCCTAGCAAAGGGTTGAGAGGGGTGCTGAGAGAGGTGTGTGTGGCCCTCCAGTAGGCCTCCAGGTACTCTGCCAGGTGCTCACACGCATCCTCCAGCTGGTTTTCATCCAGAATGATGTCAAACATTTCCTGAGAGAGAGAAAATGGGAGCGAGGGAGTGGCTGATTCCAGTGCTAATAGGTTCAGTTGACAGTGTGTGTTGTGGGGTTTATAGTTTTTTCCGGAGGGCCAGAAAGTGTAGCGGTTGACAGGTTGGGTTGTGGTTGGGTTGAAAACCTACCGGGGGACATTGTGCTAGTTTGTCTGCTGCCACGAGCTGCACATTCAAGTGTTTGCTCTGGGATTTTCCTCTTGACTTGATCAGCCGCTGTAGAACCTGTGGATAGTGTATATACAAATCAAGCCAGAAGAGGGCAGCATTGGAAATCAGCCCTGGCTATTGCCCTGAGGCCTGAGGTTAAAACGGGAAAACAAGACTCTGTCTGGACTAATGCAGGAACAAGAGTGACAATCTGGAGTTGGGCTCAGAAGAGAATGGAATCAACACCACTGGGTCAGTTATCACAATTCATATTTTTGTGTTAGTAGGTTCTGGTGAACATATAGTTTTGAATGCTCTTTTGTCTCTCCCTCTTAACTGTATAGATTTTTTGAAGTGAGTAAATTTGAGGGCATCCCAAAAAGGGCCATTGCTATAGAAACGTGCACACGCATCAAAGACACAGATAACAGAAATAATTCAAATTTCTGTATGCTAAAATGAGCACAGAGCAGGACACAAGCAATTTCTATCAGGACAGGAAAGTTGACGTTTATAGACGTTTAACTGTAGCAGGATCAGGACAGTACAGAACAGTGATGTTCACGCACGTGCCAAACCTCTATTTCAGTGGTGGAACTGGAAAGAAAGTCAGATGGGAACCAGCCAATGGCATAAAATATTCCAAAGAAACGAATTGCAGTTAAAAGTATTTACCTTCCAGGACTGGGTTTTCTCTCATTTCCAAACCTTGCAGGTAGTAAAACTATAACCTCATTTTGGAATAAATTCTCCCTATTGAATAATGGACCCTGAGTCAGTGTAAAAAAGTAACGGCTGGATCTGTAAAACACGATGCATCATCCACCCATGTGTAGTCCAAAGCATGCCAGCAGCGTCTGAGATATCACAAGTGTAAGGGCAAGACTCATCTCCCTCAGTTTCCCCTTTTTGTCTACTCCATAGAAACATGTCCTTGTTATATCCAATTGTGTTATTATACAATTACATACAAATGACTGAAGACATCTGCGAATATTCATCATCTTTGATGCTTCTATTTTGGGGTGGATGTTGTAATGTGTGAGCAATCTAGAAGTACAATGATCATATGTCAGCTAGAAATAAAATTTCAGGTTTCAAGTAAAAGCAGAAATTCATCATAGCAGACCTTTCAGGCAAATAGGTTCCTTCTGAGCGTTGGGGCCCATGTAGTAGAATTCATGAGTTTGGGTCAAACAGGACCTTGTATTCTCAATTGCTTGTTGTAGTTCCACCATCCATTATGTGACACAGCTGACCTGATGTCGAGATGCCTTACTCCCCAAAGCAGAGTGAGATATCACACAAGATGCGCCAACATACCGTATGTTCCCCTAGTGCCCTCGAGTTCATTTTAGGGGGAAATTACCTTAGGAGAGGACACTTTAACATGGACGATGATGGGGGCTAAGGATGTCTTCATGAGTTGGGCCGGATGATTGATGGTGTCAGCATCCAGAACCACCAGCTGTAAGGATCTGGCCAGCTCAAAGATCCTCTCAATCTCACTCTGGACCTCCGCTGCAAGGTTGAAAACACCACTGATCACAGATGGTGGAGAAACAGCAACAAAACTCCACATTTGATGAAAACATAAAATACGGTAGGTGCTGATACAACATCTGCATTTAGGACGGAATAAGAGCATTCAGTGGCACCCAGACAATACCTAAGTTAGACCTGGTGTTGGATCTTTCAATGATGGCCCTCTTGCTGGGGTTGTTGAGCACTGACCTTTTGGCCAGAGCTATGTCTGCTGTAACCCTTGTAATAGATATCCTAAATGAAACAGATTAAAGGGACACGGAATATTAGAATCCACAGCAAACACACACTGGCCTCATACAGTAATCACCAGGTTTTTAATCCTAGACAAAACGTCCAGTCAAAATAAGTGGTCAAATGCGCTACATCTATTAGTATTTCTAACTCCTTCGCATATTTTCTGCACTAGCTGCAGTAGTTTGCATAGGGGCCGACAGCCGCCGACAGCCTGGGGCTACAGTAAGCATGCAGAGGGTGAGTAAGGTGTTCGGGGATAGGGCCGGCCACACGACTCCTCACCTGCCGTCAAACCTGTGCTTCAGGAAGTCAAAGAGCGCTTTCTGCATCATGTCTGTCACCTGGACACATGGCACACAGAGCCAGAGCAGCGACATGGGAGGGTGGCGAAAAAAGGTAGAAACAGGAGGGAAAAGAGCGGGAGTTAAAGAGAGGGAAAGTGAGGAAGGTTATGATAGACTGAAAGGAAAAAGAAGTAGGAATGTAATCTACCTCACAGCAAGCTAGACCTTGGTGACAAGACCCATTCCTTATGAAGCTTAATACATTGTTGGGGCAATGTTCAAATATAGATTTTTTTTATGGGCAAAGGTGCCCAAGGACATTAAAAGAACAGTCGTCATCCTTTTTGATTTCAGAATTAGTGCTAAATCTGTCTCATCTTTCTCCATTCACCACCATTAGCCATCCAATAAATATTTCTCCAGATTCTTCATTATGACATCCATCCACAAGGTCCAGTCAGGCTCCTCTTGCGGTGCCTATGAATTATCGGACTGGGCCAAGACATCCATCAAAAGACAAGCAGGATCTCTGGTTTCTTTCCACCTCATTTTCTACAGAATGAATCCGAGTTACATTAAATAAGGTAATTAAGGCCTACAATGAAGTGTCACAAAGACCAATGCCCATGTGATGAATTGGGCTCTAGTAGGCCAGACCAGTCTCAATTAATGATATTTTTGTATGGTATTTGAATTACACTCTGGAGATGAGAAAAACTGTAATTGTAAAGACAAGGCTAGCAAGGAACAGTGGGAAGCAATTGTTATATACTATAAATAAAACATATTATAAAGTGTGGTTGGGTCTTGGATGCTGATTTACTGAAATTGCTTCTGTTCTGATTACATTAGTGACCAGTTTATGACAACAAAAAGGCACATCAGGGTTTTGTGGCTTTGCTGTGGTATATTAAAGATGTTCCAAACCACCTTGTGACTTATTGGTAATTGGAGAGTTTGTTTTGGCCTGGTGCCCAGGGAGGGTAGTGATTTCTCTTTAGGGCCATACAAAAATAAATGTGCCTTCAGTTCAGTGTAGTATCATGAATTTCAGCCAAACAGTATCCAGAACCATGGCAGTTAATCATGGCCAATATATAATAGCCAATATGATACATTTCCTCTGGCCATATTTAATAAATATAGCTACCAGTTGGGAATCCATTTTGTGTCCACAATTTTCTTTCCATATATTTTATATATTTCAGCAAATGCTAACTTTTTTATATTTATTATTCAATACTTTTACTAATTCACTAGGAATATATTTTTATGAAAAAGGGTGTAAGCTCCCTTAACAATGAACATGAATGACAACCGCATCATGTTGTTCACAGCCACCAGTAAAAAATTCCAGATTTTGGACCATTATACGTTTGTAAGTTAGCCCAAAAAAATCACCTAAGGAGAAGAACAAATTGGGTCCCCATTCTAGACATCTTGTTTTTGACAAAACCTTTCTTCTTTTACACTGCACAAAGATCGTAACGCAGATGATTCCTTTCTTGTACACAGAGCTTCTTCCCGTGCTGTTTAGCTTTATGTTTCTCATTTCAAGCCATGATCTATTTTTTTAGGCTGACGTGTTTTACCCAGAAGGTTGTTACCACGGCAACACAGTGGAGCAGAGATGAGGACTGTGATTCTGCGTGACGATGATCTTGGCTCCCCACTTCCCCCGTACACGCTGAGAGAAAGATGTTGCCCTCCTTTTTTAGCAAGCTGCCATGGTGGTTATTGGCAATGAATGGGTGAGCCAGATATGTCTGTTATTGTATTTGGACACATAAAGCTGGGATACTTAGTTTTAACATACATGTTTTAAACACATATAAATTCATTATATTTGGTATACCCGTTGATGCTTGTAGAATATAACTTAAAATGCCTTATGACCCTAGCCCAAACGTTGTAGCCTTATTTTACTCCGATGTTCAGAAAACATGTAAATGTTAACAAAATGTATAGTCTCAAAAGATGGATAAAACAAACATTTATTGACATCTACAATATTATATTGGAATGTCAGGCCTTGAGGGTAGTTAATAAGACCTATCCCACAGCTTTTTCCTAAAACACCAGAAGGGTGATTGCTTTTCTCATTGGTAAATGGAAGGATCTCATCTTCAAATATCTAATGCGTCAGTGAATAGGGAGTTACTCCATGCCAGTGTGGGTCAAGGCTTCAAACCATCGGTACCGTCTCTACCGCTACACGCTCACAACCGTCTTCCATGACGGTCACAGAAACACCGGATGGCATTGTGTCACCGTTGCGTACTGTATGGCACCAGGTACAGCAGATTGGAATGACATCATAGACACATGACCATGGCCACGCCTACCTCATATCCCTTCAGGGACGGCCCTACCAGGACCACTGGTCTCATGGAGGGGACCACGTCATAGGCAGGGATGTGTTCAGTCTGCAGGTTAGTGAAGGACATTACTGCACTCAGTAACTAGCAACATGACAATGCCACAATGTTTAACATCATTCAGAGGAGCATCGGTTTGACCTATAATTAACTAATTATAAGTAAAAGGCAGATATAAAGTATATGTTATGGTGAAGTACACTGTATTATAAAGCTTCAGTACAGTTACTAACAATAATGTCAAACGTTAGAACAAAATGTTGTTGCTGGTCTAAATACAGTGTTCCTACACAGGTATGACTCCATGGAAAAAAGGTGGCTACTATGAGGTTTAGGGGATGAACTGTGCTTCCAACAACAGTGTGACTATAGGAGGATGAACTAAAGCAATCCAATACAAGCTTAAGTTCTTGTTAATGTAGTGACAAAGTGATATAATTAAAAATACAGTAAGAGGTACCACACAGTGTTTAAACTTTGACATGGACAGACATGCCAACCAAACGAGTGAGGTACTGCGACATACAGTACGTTATCAGTCCACATTCAAGTGGATCCTGGAGGTTACCTGTTAAGTCTGTATGTGGATTCAGGAACACAAAAGTGTGTACTTACCACCTTCTGCTTCTGCTTGCCTGTAAAAATAGAAAAGACCTGCTAAGTGCCATTGAATGCTAAGCAGAAACCTAATACAAAATATTTCCTTACAGAGGGATACGTTCAGTATTAGCCTAACAAAATGCCAGTCATGGATTTAAATATTTGATGGAAACATTAAATAGTACAATAATGGATGCAGATTACCTATCACACAAATAAATGAAGCATTAGATATACAGTATGTTTACAGTATATTTATGGTCAAAACACTTGATTTATTTGTTGCGTCTATCCCAAACCTTCCTTTGCAGATGACAGCCATTGGTAACTATTAAGTACCTCTGTGATGAAGCCTTTGGTAAGTTCTATTAGAATATAAGTGTTTGTTGAGTTATGAAGAAATTAAGAGAGCGTTATTTAAACGTATGTTTAGGGGCTTTCGTAAAAAGATGGGGCGTGATCCTTATATTCGTATAAAGCATCTCCGATCTTGACTTGTCATCAAACCATAATATATTGCCCAGCCGAGTTTGGGCTATGCGGTTCTGTTTGACATAAAAATTCATGGACTTAATACTGGTCCATAATCCTCTTGGAAGAAGAGGAGGAGGAGCGGCCCCAGAGTGCATGGCTCACCTCATCCCAGTCCAAATGAACATGCATGGCACATTCTGGAAGACACAAAGATCTCAGAATTCCACATTCCATCCACCAATCATCAGCTACTGTTCTCTATTTTTACATAAAAATGTACTCTTGAGATTGAGAGGCTGTAGCATTTCTGATGTAATTCTTAGAAATCGTAGCTACGCTTTTTTTGCAAGAGCAGAACAGAATGAGATTTTGCATCGTATTACTCCGATAGTGAGAACCATTTATTTGGTAGTACACAAATAGGAAGGGACTGATAGCTCTGAATTGGATATGTTAATAAACAACACATTGAGGAACAATGGCATGGTATGTTAGAGACAAGGACAACAGTTCTGTTTGGTTAATGAATAATTCAGAAAAACGACTAACGAGGTGCACCTCCTCGACAGACGCCCCTTCCCCTAATAGGCTTCTGTCCAGGCGCTCACCTGCGGAGGGAGGGTTGGGTTTGAACCCCCCCGAAACCATGTCACCTAGACTGGACGAGGAATTCCCACTGGACTTACTGCAAAGCAAAAGGGATAATAGAGAGAGAGAAAAGAGGAATTAATGTGGAACCCAGACAGTCTCATCAATCACTTGAGTCCCCCAGATCGGCATCCTCCAGAGAAACAGGGTCACTAACCCCTCTCTGCCTTTAATAAGTGTTTTTAATGTCAGACATCCTCCGTGATTCAATGTGTTTTAAATTTTTTTATTATTCTCTGTAATTACCCTGTGCCTGTTTTTATCTTTAGCATTAAAAAAAAAAAAATGTTACTGTAATGTGTGACATTATTTAAAAAGAAATGCTGTTTTGCATTTTAAATGTCTAAAATACATGTTGATTTCTGTCCATGTTGACTATGTAACAGTAGATTATATATACAGTGGGGAGAACAAGTATTTGATACACTGCCGTTTTTGCAGGTTTTCCCACTTATTGTTAAGTAAATAATTTGCATTTTATTGCATGACATAAATATTTGATACATCAGAAAAGCAGAACTTAATATTTGGTACATAAACCTTTGTTTGCAATTACAGAGATCATACGTTTCCTGTAGTTCTTGACCAGATTTGCACTTCTCCATACAGACCTTCTCCAGATCCTTCAGGTTTCGGGGCTGTCGTTGTGCAATACGGACTTCAACTCCCTCCAAAGATATTCTATTGGGTAATGGTCTGGAGACTTGCTAGGCCAATCCAGGACCTTGAGATGCTTCTTACAGAGCCACTCCTTAGTTGCCCTGGCTGTGTGTTTCTTCAATGTTCTTAATGAGGGAAGGAGGTTGTTGGCCAAGATCTCGCGATACATGGCCCCATCCATCCTCCCCTCAATACGGTGCAGTCGTCCTGTCCCGTTTGTAGAAAAGCATCCCCAAAGAATGATGTTTCCACCTCCATGCTTCATGGTTGGGATGGTGTTCTTGGGGTTGTACTCATCCTTTTTCTTCCTCCAAACACGGCGAGTGGAGTTTAGACCAAAAAGCTCTATTTTTGCCACATTAGACCACCAGCTCTCTTCAGGTCATTGACCAGGTCCTGCTGTGTAGTTCTGGGCTGATCCCTCACCTTCCTCATGATCATTGATGCCCCACGAGGTGAGATCTTGCATGGAGCCCCAGACCGAGGGAGATTGACCGTCATCTTGAACTTCTTCCATTTTCTAATAATTGCGCCAACAGTTGTTGCCTTCTCACCAAGCTGCTTGCCTGTTGTCCTGTAGCCCATCCCAGCCTTGTGCAGGTCTACAATTTTATCCCTGAAGTCCTTACACAGCTCTCTGGTCTTGGCCATTGTGGAGAGGTTGGAGTCTGTTTGATTGTGTGGACAGGTGTCTTTTATACAGGTAACGAGTTCAAACAGGTGCAGTTAATACAGGTAATGAGTGGAGAACAGGAGGGCTTCTTAAAGAAAAACTAACAGGTCTGTGAGAGCCGGAATTCTTACTGGTTGGTAGGTGATCAAATACTTTTGTCATGCAATAAAATGCAATTAATTATTTAAAAATCATACAATATGATTTTCGGGATTTTTGTTTTAGATTCCGTCTCTCACAGCTGAAGTGTACCTATGATAACAGACCTCTACATGCTTTGTAAGTAGGAAAACCTGCAAAATTGGCAGTGTATCAAATACTTGTTCTCCCCACTGTATCTAATCATTATATTTGAATGAGCACTGTACCAGTATCAATACAGTATTTAGTCATTTATTGAAGTATTGTTTGTCCATTGTTAGGAACAATTTAATCCACAAATTATTAAAACAAAGAGCTAGAAATGAAGTGGCTAATGAAAAGGATCATTTATAAATTGTGACTGTCTTGGAGATTTTGTGAGACAACATACCCACTGTTTTACCACAACTGTTACATAATGTAACCCTCAGCAACATGAGGCCAACGCTGAAGACAAAATGTCCTTTAAAATAGACAACAAAGAGTTAAAGCAGAGCTGAACGACTTGAAGGTTACAAATCAATCGTGAGAGTGACTGTTTCTCTCTGTCGTAATCGTCAGTGAGGAAAATAATATACAGCGACACGGTGAGTAGTCGCTTATCATGTTAGTCTCAATGTGTTTCAACATCTGTTATTGACATCACTGATCTGTTGTTATAAGTAGAACCCCTTAATCACAGCAGAGGCAGACCAGGAGTTGAGTAGGTGGTCTCCGATCCCACCCTGGATCCCACCCGGGCCTCGTCTTACCCGTATGAACGAGTACCCCTCTTCTGCTCCTGTTGTAGACGAATGTTCTCCAGTTTCAGTGGACTGGGGATGAATCCGATCTCACCATTCTCCTTCACCAGACGGCCGATCCACCATTCGTTACTGTACTTCTGTAGCGGAGGATGACAACATGTAACATTGCCGTGATGTGTGCGTGCGTTGCGAACCCTGATTATAGAGGAGTGTGTAAACTATAGGCATTGTTCGCACACCGACACAAACTGAAGAGAGTGCATAAACTCCACAGACACGCCAGGCTGTATAATGCACCCACTCCATGTGGTCCATTGTTATCGGTTGCAAAGCGGTGACATGCGTTATTGACATGGCTTCATCAAGAAAACACAGGCTGTGGCTAAAATGACACCCTATTCTCTGTACAGCGGCGACTCACCAACCCATCAACACCTGACAACAGGATAAGGGGAATATGCACCAAACCCCCTTTTACCGGCCCGAGTGCCCAGGCGGGAATAAGGCTGCCCAAGCGGGAGCCAGTCACACGTCCCATCTACTTCAAAGTGTCTCCAATGAAATAAGACTCTAAGGTGCATAGGATTCTCCCTAATACAGAGCTAAGGCAGCCAATAACAATACATGGAAGACAATGGACTACTACAAGTGCTTCATACTCTTGTTTCAAGGACATATAACGTAAACAGACTGAAAATAAGATGGTTAGGAGTGTTGAGATGCGTGTGCGATAAGACTTTTTATTCAGGATATACTGTACATGGTACATTTTCCTGAAAAGTAACAGGTATTATACTCATTAAACTCCAAGGAAGAACCATGCAGTGTGGTACCTGGACATCCACAGTCTCCACGCCGTTTAGAAAACACTCTCCTTTCTGTTCAGTCAATTTATCAATTCATAGACTGGGAATGTCACTAATTGCAAGCAATGAATGAGAACCCTTTTCACCTTTTCCTATCCTAAGATAGAACTGCTCGTCTGACCTTATCCAGCCGCTGGACTATAAACCAAATGCACATAAATGACCCCATGCTGTCTTTCATTGAAAAACATGTAGAAGCGTCTAGTATTTTATTGCAGAAATTAGGCTGGGTGTATCAGAATTTCCCATACATCCAACAGGAGTCTTTTACCTTGTTTGATATGAACATGTGACCTGACTCTTATTTTTGTTTATTTTTCCCCTAGAAAGCTTTCTCTCTAATTAATTTGTGTTCTAAGAACCCAGTTCTCTTAATTTATAGGTTATTGATGTTATAGGTTATTGCTGGCTAACAAGCAAGTGATGCCCCGTTAAAAAGTGCACACACAGATATCTGAATAATGTACTGTGCTTGTTTTGGCAACGTCAGAGGAGCACAACATAATCAACACATTTATTTATTCTTGGGGTTATTAACGGATGTGCCAGACTTGTTCTTGGAGCTGCTTCTGTCCTGTCTCGTCACGGCCTAGAGACCGCAATGACAACGGTTGACAAGTGGTGTCCCCCTATATAACCCAGCGTCTTGGGCTCCTGACAATATTTTTCTTCACTACACAGGGAATAGGACGCCATTTCAGAAACAGCTTAATGTCTAGAACAACATGAAGTAAAATGGTCTCAACTTTTGTTTTGTTTTACTTCCTTGGAGGAATGACGTGATTTCCATTGTGTAAGGGAGGCAAGTTTCCTTTGTGGCACTAGGAAACATTCTTCCCAACCCTCCACTAATTATACCTGTATTATATAATGTGTGTTCGGTGTGATTTGATTTGTTACATCTGTTTTGCTTAATAAATGTATCTGGTTGGAATTTAGCTTACAAATCCATGTGTCCAAATACATAAAACAAATACAAATATCCAGGGGGTGTACTTACATTTTCACGTGACTGTTATCAGTATGAAATAAAAACAGGAATTACTGGTTCTTATGATATCACCATTCTAAGCGAGCCGTGACAGATTCTTACCGTTTACACAAATAATCTGGTCACAAGAGCGTTTACATACTGTACCTCTTTAATGTGCAAGAAGTCCTTGGCATCAAAGGAAATGGCCGTTCCTGCCACAGGGACATCTTCATCCAGGGCTCCACAGTAACTGACATTTGTCTTTACAGCAAAAGCCACTGCCTTGGCCTAAAAATATACAGGAAATACCATTAGCTAGATACACTTGTGGGCAAAACCTGCTGTTTGTAATAATTTGTGAGCGTAAATCGTAAGGCTGGATGACATAGGTACCCAGCGGACGTCCTCAGCCAGACCAGTGAGTAAGAGCAGACAGCATATGATTACACCTGCTGCTGTTTGCTGTTGTTTTTCTGCTTATAAAACCATGGCAGGCTGAGAAGCTGAACAAGAAATGATCCCCGAAAGCAAGAGAGTACGAAGACATTTAGGAACGAGGACCAACTGCGCAGCTCTCGTCAGTATTCTAGTGATGGATATTACTCAGCTTGCTCTCTAAATAAAGTGTACAGTTGTTGAGTGCTGTCCTCTTGTCAGTAACGTGAGGACGTATTGTTGTCATTTCCATGCCAGACCAGTCTCAGTCTCTATTGTTGAGATGAAGGAAAAATCGCTTTTTGGAATACATGGGTTTTCTTTTTGATCAGTTACCATTGAGCTACTTTAGACAACCCTATGTTGGTGATTTTTCTTTGTATGAGTTAAGTTCTGTGGTCACAATCTAACAGAAAAGAACAAAAAACCCTCTGCATTCCGACTTGTTCATGTCCACCATTCCGCAATGCAAGAGACTGGCTGAACACTGGCCCTCCTACAGTACAGCATTTCCCTCATCCCCGCCAGGTGGGACCTACTGTACTCCGGTGATGGAACCTACCATGTGTCTGTGATGGTACAGTAGTGAGACAGTAAGGCTTCACATTTGGACACACTGCATGTGGTCTGTCTCACCTTGGCCTTCTCCAGCTGTACAGCAGCCTGCTGCTCCTTTTCCAGCTTGCCTCCTGCCGGTTCCTCCTCCAGAGAGACATCGGAGTCAGATGGTCGGCTAGTGTAGGAATCAGCTGAACCCTGCAGGAGGACAGGATTATAAAGGTGAAACATTCTGGCCGTCGGACCCCCTTGGCAGGCGTCATCGCTGTTACTGGCACATTTCCCCTGGGCTTCCACAGGTCAGTTATTGTATTGAAGCGATACAAATTGCTACAAATTAAGGGAAAAACCAACATAAATAGATATGCGCTAATATTGCCAGAATATGTTGGGCCTAAAAGGCAGGTGTTAGCTGGATGGCATTCGTGAGTTACATGGCTGGGAATATGCCTCTCCGAGCAGGATCAAAGGAACCCTGATTAAACACAGTTTCCAAATACAGGAAGGTTTTGGAAGCCCACAGCTGGAGAGTAGAGAGCCGCCTGGCCACTCAGTTGAAGTGATCAAACTGAAAACCACATTAAGCAGAGAGAGTGGGAATAAAGAGAGAAAGGCGGGGTCAAGACTGGACGAGAAGGAACAGCTTCAGTCCGCCTTGGCAAATATTCTACATGTTGCAGCAGCTCTATTGGAGGGATGTGAAACCATCCTTCCACACTAAATTCCACAATGGATTCTAACTGATTAATACAATACAATACAATCTTCAGAAGCGACTTTGACAAAGCAACAGAAATCACTAAGGCATGGAAAAAGAATGAGGTCCCAACAACAAAAGCATGGCGCAGTGGGAGGAAGGGGAGTCATGTCTGAGTTACTTAAACTCCTGCCAAACGTGCCCCACCAATAACCGCTCTCTCAAAGTCACTGAGATCTCTTCTTCTAGCAACGGCTAACAAAATGAAGTGCAACGGTGCCTGCTTCGGCATGTATTTTCGTATGATGAAGTATGATTGGATGCTGATCTACTTAAAGTATATCTAGTATTCTTCCTATCCTCAAGCGTTTCCGGTTAGGTCATTACGGCTCAGGCTGAATGAAGCGGAGCGGACGAGTGTTACAACTTTGACGCAGTGCCAGTGCAGATTACCAACATGGTGTGGAGTTCAGTGTGGTTCGTCATTAAAACTTACACCAGATTCACTGGAAGACGCAGTGTGATGAATTCATCGAAAAGGTTCAAAGGCCGCTTGCTCCGGGTCTGCTGTCTCGTTTGGCCTTGTGCAACAAGGTTAATTAACCTTCAAGCGGCGTGCTACTTTAGTGCGGGATTGTTTGATTCCTAGATCAAAGAAGCCTATTGCTTATGCATTCAATAGTCCTTTCTCAGAAGAGCACAGGTCTGAATGGAATAAGACAATGAGAGACAGGGAGAAAAGGGGGAGACACGCAGATGAAGAGAGAAACAGGAAGAGAGACAGACAGAGAGGAGAAAAATAGAGAGAGAGACAGAGAGAGGGGGAGGAAAAGATAGTGTGTCCCTTCTGTTTGTGTTACTTCCCAGAGTGGGGGTGGGTTCTGTGGCTCACCCCTCACCCAGCCTCAGGCAGAGCCAGTCTCATGTCATTACGATCAGGAAAGCTGCCCCCCCCCCCCCCCCCCCCCCCCGATACCACACACTCAAACACACACACTCACACACACACACACACACACACTACTATCTCCCTTATTAGCAATGAGTCAGGGGTTGCTGGGAGAGAGCCCTTGTACAACACCCACCCACCCAGTCAAAACAGACAGAGGGAATGAGAGAGTGAGGAAGAGATAGAGGAAGATAGGGGGACAGCTGGTAATGAAAGAGAAGAGTAGGGGATCAGAATAAGGTGGGAGGAACAGAAAGTGAAGGCAGAGGGAGTGAGAAAAGCAGAGACAAAAAAGATATAAGCTGTCAGAGAATCAAATGTAACTGCATTTGTCACATGCTTAGTAAACAATAGGTATAAGTAATTTGAAATGAATACACTTAGGTATGTGCCAATTCAAACAACACCAAGTTCATAAGTAAGAGACAGGAATAGATAAGTACTAGAAGTTGGGGTTTGTGTACATACAGTTATGTCCAGAAATAATGGGACACTGACACATGTTTTGTTATTTTGGCTGTTTACCAAAATATATAAGTTACAGTTAAATAATGAATATGGGCTTTTTTAATCTCATAGGTCAGATTAAAAAAAAAAAATATCTAAAGATTTTTTTTTACGTAAAAAACTGTTTCAGTGCAATTAGCGGTATCATGGGGATTGTGTTGGGTGAAGTCATTTGTGTGACATAAGCATGAAAACCTGTCACGTAGTGATGTCACGTGAATGGCAGCTCCATGGCTGCTTCATCTTGGTGATTACATCGCAGCTACTGCCTCCTCACTGAAACCCAGCCAAACGGTCATCCGTATGAAAAGGAAGACCCTATCTTAGCTTTAATTTGAGGGTATTCACATCCAAATTGCAGGAAGGGTTAAGGAATTACAGCTCTATAATATGTAGCCCCCTCTTTTTGAAGGGACCAAAAGTAATTGGACAATTGACCCAAAAGCTGTTTCATGGACAGGTGTGGGCTATTCCTTCATTATTTCAAAATCCATCAGTGAAATAGCAGGACCATTTGGAAAGGCCAAATCAACAGTTTGGTACATTCTGATAAAAAGAAAACACACTGGTGAGCTCTGCAACACAAAAAGGCCTGGACGTCCACGAAAGACAACAGTGGTGGATGATCATAGGATCCTTTCCAATCCCCTACACAACATCCAGCCAAGTGTAGAACAATCCCTTGAATTAGAGCTAAAAGTCTGCACTTCAATTGCATCTCGGTTTTTTCATTTCAAATCCATTTTGGTAGCGTACAGAGGCAAAATTATGAAAATTGTGTCAGTGTCCAATTGTGTCAGTGTCCAAATAGTATAAACTACCATTCAAATGTTTGGGGTCACTTAGAAATGTCCTTGTTTCTAAAAGACATGCACATTGTTTGACCATTAAAATAACATCAAACTTATCAGAAATACAGTGTAGAAATTGTTACTGTTGTAAATGACTATTGTAGCTGGAAATTGCTTATTTTTAATGGAATATCTACATAGGCATACAGAGGTCCATTATCAACAACCACCAGTTCTGTGTTCCAATGGCACGTTGTGTTTGCTAACCCAAGTTGATCGTTTTTAAAGACTAATTAATCATTAGAAAACCCTTTGGTGATTATGTTAGCAGAGCTGAAAACTGTTATAAAATAAAAACTGGCTTTCTTTAGACTTGTTCAGTTTCTTCAGCATCAGAGTCTGTCGATTGCAAGCTCAAAATGTCCAGAAACAAACAACTTTTTTTTCAGTCTATTCTTTTTCTGAGAAATGAAAACTATTCCATGCCAGAATTTGCCAAGAGACTGAAGATTTTGTTTACAATGTGTACTACTGCCTTCACAGCACAACACAAACTGTCTCTAACCAAAAGAGAAAGAGGAGTGGGAGGCCCCGGTGCACAACTGAGCAAGAGGACAAATACATTAGTGTCTAGTTAGAGAAACAGATAAATCACAGGTCCTCAACCGGCAGCTTCATTAAATAGTACCCACAAAACACCAGTCTCAACCTCAACAGTGAAGACGCAACTCCAGGATGTTGGCCTTCTAGGCAGGGTTCTTCCTCTGTCCAGTGTCTGTGTTCATTTGCCCATCGGGCCAGTCTGAGATATGGCTTTTTCTTTGCAACTCTGCCAAAAACTCTGCCAAAAAGTGCTTTTCTGTAAACAAAATTTAAAAGAGCAGTCGCCATTTTTAAGTGACCCCAAACACCTGAATGGTACTGTATGTGGGTGTAAGGTGACTGGATGGATAACACACAGAAACAGCAGCATGTTTCTAAAAGGGTGTGTGTATTCCTGTCCCGCATCAGTATGCACGCGCGTACAGGTTATGTGTGAATGACTGAGCGTGCGTGCTAGCGTGCGAGCGTGCAAGCGGCTAGTGTCAAGCGTGCACACGCATGAAGAAGGACAAAGAAAGAGACAGAGAGAGAGACACAGCTTCACAAGCCACTCAGACACACCAAGAGCATGCAGCGAAGCCTTAAAATGCCTGCACACACCGCCTGGTGTGAGGGGGCGGAGGACTCAGAAGGGGGGCCGAGGGGACTCTATTTCGGGCCTCCTGACGAAGGTGCTGCGAGACGTTAGCAGCGCCGGTGACGACGATCCCATTAACAGCGCGGCGCACAACTGGCATCAGTCGGCCCTGGGTCTCAAAGCGGGATTTTGCTAAAGAGAGGATGACAAGGCACATTCCCATTCGATTAGAACGAACTCTCCCTGGGAGAGTTCCTTCCAATCCCCGGCCTTGAAACCCGGTCGACACACCGCGTGTGTCCTGGGCTTTATAACGACCGCAACTTCTGCTGTCCGTCCGCTTCCCCCGTCGCACTGTAAACAGGCTCCCCAGCTCCGGCCCTTGACCTCTTTCAAAATGAGTCCGTGTCTTTATCGTTTTCCCATGCCGCGTGAAGAACTCCTGCTACGGCTCTGCACAGTGAGGTGTATGGAGCTTCGCAGGCTTGAGGACCCACAGTAAATACAGTGGATATAAAAAGTCTACACACCCCTGTTAAAATGCCAGGTACTTGTGATGTGAAAGAATGAGACAAAGATAAATCATGTCAGAACTTTTTCCACCTTTAACGTGAACAATTCAATTGAAAAACAAACTGAAATCTTCGACGGGGAAAAATGAAAAATAAAAACCTTGCAATAACCTGGTTGCATAAGTGTGGCTGCTCTTGAAAAAGACAGTGTGGTTGTTGCAAGGAGCCCAACACAACAATACTTGAACAAAAATTAGCTGCATGGTCAAGTTGCCAGAAAGAAGCCTTTAGTGTTCCAGTGCCACAAAAAAACATGGTTACCATATGCTCGACAACAACTGGACACGCCTCACAGCTTCTGGCACACTGTAATTTGAAGTGACAAGACCAAAATAGAGCTTTATGGTCACAACCTTAAGCGCTATGTTTGGAGAGGGGTCAACAAGGCCTACAGTGAACCGAATACCATCCCCACTGTGAAGCATGGTGGTGACTCACTGATGTTTTGATGAATGCAGCATGTTATCAGAAAATACTGGCAGACAATTTGCATTCTTCTGCACGAAAGCTGCACATGGGACGCTCTTGGACTTTCCAGCATGACAATGACCCTAAGCACAAGGGCAAGTTGCCCCTCCAATGGTTACATCAGAAAAAGGTGAAGGTTCTGGAGTGGCCATCACAGTCTCCTGACCTTAATACCATCAAGCCACTCTGGGGAGATCTCAAACATGCGGTTCATGCAAGACAACCAAAGACTCTGCATGACTTGGAGGCATTTTGCCAAGACGATATGGCAGGTATACCACATGCAAGAATTTAGGGCCTCATAGACAACTAATACAAAAGATTGCATGCTGTCATTGATGCTAAAGGAGGCAATACACATTATTAAGAAATAAGGGTATGCAGACTTTTGAACAGGGATCAGTTAATTTTTTTCCATTCTGTTATAACCTGCAGTTGAATATGAATCCCATAAGAAATAAAAGACAGGTATTTTGCCTGCTCATTCATGTTTTCTTTACAAATTGCACATACAGCTCTGGAAAAAATTAAGAGACCACTGCACTTTTTCTTTCCTTTCCAAAAAAGTTGAAAAGGAATGTTTTGAATGAGGAACGAAAGCGTTCAATTTGCAGTGGTCTCTTAATTTTAACCCTTCTGTTCCTCACTCAAAACCTTCATTTCCAACTTTTTGGGAAGAAAAGAAAAAGGTGCAGTGGTCTCTCAGTTTTTCCAGAGCTGTATTTTACCAATTCTCCAAGGGTACCCAAACCTTCTAGCACAACTGTAGTGTTATGTAGATACCATATGAGGTCATGCCTCTGGCCTATTTTCCATAGGGGCTGGTGGCGCAGGGCCTTTCTTCACAGTACTGAGTAAAGCAAGCAGAGGATGTTGTAACGTGGCACAGTATCATGTTTCTCTGTGTATCAGCGGTGAGCATAATACCCAGGAAAAACACTGAAAGCTATTCTTTCATGGAAAAGGGGTTTCTACGATTCTCTCGTCTTTTCACTTGACAAAAAAGTCAGTTATCATCACCTATATTGATAGTCACCTGTATCAATGTCATTCACGAATAAAAGGAAAACAAATGTTGTTGTGCCATGAAATGAAATAGGTTTGGCAGTGTAAAGTTCATCTTCAGTCTCGCTAGCAATTGCTCAATTCTTATGACTATTCCAAGTAGTAAGTTAATAGATACTAGTAAAGCTATTGGCTAATAAGCAGTTACAACGGCCAGTGGAAAAAGCCATACAATTCATAGATGCTATTTTAGGTTGAAGTAAACTTAATAAGAAACGTTAGTCGGTTTAACACAATGCTTAATGGTGAGTAGCGAAATATTCAAACTGTTGAGTAGCGAAATATTCAAATATTCAAAACTATTCAAACTAAGCTAGTTTGAATATATTCAAATATATACTAGCTTATGGGTGTAGTGTTAATTAAAGACACAGCCTGTCACATGGCAGACCCCAGCGAAGGCAACACCAATCCAGCCAGGGCAACAACATCCATTCATTCTAATCGCATGCCACATGAGTGAGAAATGCTGTGGCAGACAATAAACGTATTACTATTAATACTATAACTATTTGGTTCTGTTATAAACCGAAATTATCATCATTGTGATCTTACAGAAACGAACTCAGTTTGAATCTAACTTATAAAACAAGCCACATTCGCCAGAGTAGTCTGTTCTCTATAAGCAGAACATACACAGTAAACATGTGTGCAAAAGCTTCAGGATCTTTAGTGCGATGATCCTGTAAAATATAGATCCACAGTCACTCCTGAAAATAAACAACCCATCAATCTATCCTGTGCTGTGTCCCAATGGGTGTTCTGGTTTTCAGGGGAAATGGAAAGCAAGTCTGTGACGTGGCTTCTGCTTTTGGAAGTGAACAAGGAGACAGTGTCTGAACTTTTCCTTCTCATACAGGACTGGCTGAACAGTGCAGAAGAGGAACACCCGCTATGATTCATTCTGGATGGATAAAATATATTCTAAAATAATTATGAACGGTGGTGTAGATTCTGGGGGAATAGGTAGTTGGGGGCTATTTCTGTTTTGGGTTAGATTAGATTTTCTTTGTTTTTCTGTTTGCATTCTATTTAGTTTTAATTAAGCTGAATAAACAATCTTTTGATATTTCTATTCAACTGATAATATAATTATAATAATACACGCTCAAAATGATTTTCCCTCAGATTCTGTACTGTTGTTTCTTTTGTTGTTCTTGATAACATTATTTGAAATGTTCAAAGCTCCCACTACTCAGTTTCTTCCAATAAAGACCAATAGGTGGGTAAACCAGTTTCAGTGTGTTACTTCAGCCCAACCTCTCCCATCCTCTGCTACAAACCAAATGGACCCAGATTCCTCTCCTCTCCATGGCTGCTGAGGCAAAATATAACAAGCATTTCTGCCCTTCTTCCACACTATCAATAAATTACATTTATTCACTTGTTTCCCTGAGAGAGGTGAAAGAGATAAAAAATCAGCAGCCTTTCCCATGCAGTCATGTTTCATCAAAATGGAACCAGTGGTGAGATATCACAAGTTCTTAACTTACATACATGAGTGCATGTTAACTAATGGGTGGAAACAGATCCATAGTCCATCCTCACTTGCAATGTGGGGAAAAATAATTTGTACACCTTTCACAAAGGACTGTCTCTAAAACTAGACTTTAAAATGAATAGCCTTCCCTTATACATTTAAGCAACAGTGTGTCACTTTACTGGTAGACAACCTGCCCTGTGGTTCAGCAGAAAGTGAAGTTATTTTACAAAGCAACATTCACTGAATTCAGTCAGCCAATCAGTCCACTTTGGAACATTATACAAGCCAGCCAGCCGGTCTGTCTTTCCATTACTTCAGACTCAGCAATACCGGAGAGTATGAGGGAGGCATCACTACTGAGGGAGGATGAGGTAGACTTAGCCCTATTGGGGAAGGATGAGGGAGACAGCCCTACTGAATCGGAAAACTAAGTCCTACTGAGAGCAGATGGGGAGACGTATTCCTACTGAGAGAGGATGGAGTGACTTATTCCAACTGGGAGAAGATTGGGAGACTTATTCCTACTAGGAGAGGATGGGGAGACTTAACCCTATTGAGGAAGGATGACAGAGACTTAACCCTACCGAAGGAAGATGGGGGAGACTTGACCCTACTAAGGGAGGATCGGCAGGCTTAGCCCTACTGAAGGATAATGAGGGGTGCTTATCCCTACTGATAGTGACTAGGGGAAGATTGGTAAGTAACTGGGATGTCACGGTCTTGGAAAGAACCAAAGAATGTAAAGAACTTGTAAACCCACAGGAAGACTATATTTAAATGGCATACTGACCACATGTCTAATATCAGTTAACACTAATATTAAAACTATATTACCAGTCTGTCATAAACTACTTAGAAATATTAAACAAACTGTTTATAAATGGTTTATATATGGTTTATTACAGACTCATTGTCCAATAATATAATTCCACTAAATTAAAAGGTACACAATAACTTGATCACCATTTTTTAGTAAGGATAAAACATTTCAGAACAAATAGTGGCCTGCCATTTGTTTGCCGTTCAGTTGCCTCCTTAATGGAATTAGGCATTACCCACCAGTTAACATCAAACCACATGTTCCCTGTTTTTACATTTATGCTCTCAGTTTGCGAACCACAGCGAGCACTGTGTTCAGAGTGAACTAAGCTAGTTACTCTCAGCAGTAAAACGGTACCGCTTTAGAAAAAGTTACAAAAAATATGCAGATAATAATGACAAATCAAGTCTAGTTACTTTTTTAAACCCACCAAAATCCAATGAGGCAGTTATGTTATCGCCAGGCACCAGCAGTAAAGATCAAATGTATTGCTGTGGGAATCTTTCCATTATTACAAATAACTATTATTTACTACCTTATTGTTGAGACACTAAGAAGTAAGGGACAAGACAGCCAAACGACACCCCACATCATATACAGCACACCACACTGTCCAATGCGCATCAAGTCAGCACAAAAAGATGAACAGTATTTCTGCATGAGAACAATGCAGGCACCAGAACAGCACACTGCGTGCAGCCGCGGCCAACGTCTGAATAAACCCTTTCTGCATGTTGATGCATTTTCAGAAAAGAAAAAACAAACACCAACTCCTACAAGGTAGGCGACATTTTCGGAAAAGCCAATCTCAAATCAGCTGTATGAATACAGGGAAGAAGTGAAGATTAGAACCGAAATGTGATATCTGTCGGTGCCTCTTGACACAGGGCAGGAAGAAGTGCTCGTCTGACGCACGCCAGAGTGACATGCTGGAAAATGTTTTGGTCACAGGCCGCCTTGCGTTGACCCCCATCACCAGGCGAGCCAACACCGAAAAAATACATAGCAGCTAAAAACTATGCACACGCGTCATGTGAATCATCTTTACATTTCAAAACGCATGGCCACTTTCTTATGTTCCACATGGGTCCTAAATGCATCTAAATATACATTTTAAATATATTGCATCAAGATTCACACACTTCTAGGTCACTAGGCTGTTATCTATGAGCGTCAAGGAGGCTTGGCTTGAGTTTATCAGGCAACACTCATGACTTGCTCAGTGCTCCAAGCCCTTGCTGATCCCAGTCAGCCTGAAACTCTCAGAACACCTCCTGTGTCCTCTGACTCTACCAATACAAAGACTTCATTCTGGATCACTTCATATCCCCGATCACCTTAATAGTAAATATGATGTTTGATGTTCTGATACTAGATAAACTACAAACCCGATTCCAAAAAAGTTGGGACACTGTACAAATTGTGAGTAAAAAAGGAATGGAATAATTTACAAATCTCATAAACGTATATTTAATTCACAACAGAATATAGATAACATACCGAATGTTGAAAGTGAGACATTTTGTACTGTCATGCCAAATATTGGCTCATTTTGGATTTCATGAGAGCTACACATTCCAAAAAAGTTGGGACAGGTAGCAATAAGAGGCTGGAAAAGTTAAATGTACAGATAAGGAACAGCTGGAAGACCAATTTGCAATGTATTATGTCAACTGGCAACATGATTGGGTATAAAAAGAGCCTATCAGAGTGGCAGTGTCTCTCAGAAGTCAAGATGGGCAGAGGATCACCAATTCCCCCAATGCTGCGGTGAAAAATAGTGGAGCAATATCAGAAATGAGTTTCTCAGAGAAAAATTGCTAAGAGTTTGAAGTTATCATCATCTACAGTGCATAATATCATCCAAAGATTCAGAGAATCTGGAACAATCTCTGTGCGTAAGGGTCAAGGCCGGAAACCATACTGGATGCCCGTGATCTTCGGGCCCTCAGATGGCACTGCATCACATACAGGAATGATACTGTAATGGAAATCACAACATGGGCTCAGGAATACTTTCAGAAAACATTGTTGGTGAACACAATCCACCGTGCCATTCGCTGTTGCCGGCTAAAACTCTATAGGTAAAAAAATAAGCCGTATCTAAACAAGATCCAGAAGTGCAGGTGTTTTCTCTGGGCCAAGGATCATTTAAAATGGATTGTGGCAAAGTGGAAAAGTGTTCTGTGGTCAGACGAATCAAAATGTGAAGTTCATTTTGGAAAACTGGGACACCATGTCACCCGGACTAAAGAGGACAAGGACAACCCAAGTTGTTATCAGCGCTCAGTTCAGGATCCTGCATCTCTGATGGTATGGGGTTGCATGAGTGCGTGTGGCATGGGCAGCCTACACATCTGGAAAGGCACCATCAATGCTGACAGTTATATCCAAGTTCTAGAACAACATATGCTCTCATCCAGATGTCGTCTCTTTCTGGGAAGACCTTGCATTTTCCAACATGACAATGCTAGACCACATACTGCATCAATTACAATGTCATGGCTGCATAGAAGAAGGATCCGGGTACTGAAATGGCCAGCCTGCAGTCCGGATCTTTCACCCATAGAAAACATTGGGCTCATCATAAAGAGGAAGGTGCGACAAAGAAGACCTAAGACAGTTGAGCAACTAGAAGCCTGTTATAGACAAGAATGGGACAACATTCCTATTCATAAACTTGAGCAACTTGTCTCCTCAGTCCCCAGACGTTTGCAGTCTGTTATAAAACGAAGAGGGGATGCCACACAGTGGTAAACATGGCCTTGTCCCAACTTTTTTGAGATGTGTTGATGCCATGAAATTTAAAATCAACTTATTTTTCCCTTAAAGTGATAAATGTTCTCAGTTTATGTTGTATTCTGAATAAAATATTTAAATTTGAAACTTCCACATCATTGCAATCTGTTTTTATTCACAATTGTACAGTGTCCCAACTTTTTTGGAATCGGGTTTGTATACTAGAATGAGGATCAAAGCCAGACAGACAATTACATTTCTTGCTCTACAAGACACTGTGGCTGATCCCAAAAAAAAGGTCATTTATTTTAATAAAACTGACATTTTGGGAAATGTGTTTTCCCTGTATGATGATCCCTGGTCTTACAGCCTTATTGCTGAGTGGGGGAAAAGTCGAATTCATGTTTCAGCCAGAATGATAGTATGTGTGCTGCATTTCAGAAGAGAGCTATGGCTTATACACACTTATACACACAAAATCCAGAAACCATTTCCTCGCCAAATGAATAATAGTATTGACTGTTGAACTATTGCCGATGCTCACATTACTATATCAATATACTATATTATGTTTCACAAAGGGGTCAGATCCTGACCACCTTGCTCTGGGGAGAAAAAGCAAGCTTGCAGATACTTCAGTGCAATCCACTCTGTATTGTGTATCATCTCACTAATGAAGATGGCAGCCATCCCTAAACCCTCACCCTGCCCTTCCCTAAACCCCCACCCAGCCCCTCCCTAAATCCTCACCCTGCCCTTCCCTAAACCCCCAACCAGCCCCTCCCTAAACCCTCACCCTGCCCTTCCCTAAACCCCCACCCAGCCCCTCCCTAAACCCTCACCCTGCCCTTCCCTAAACCCCCACCCAGCCCCTCCCTAAACCCTCACCCTCACCCTGCCCCTCCCTAAACCCTCACCCTGCCCCTCCCTAAACCCTCACCCTCATCCTGCCCCTCCCTAAACCCTCACCCTGCCCCTCCCTAAACCTACCACCCTGCCCCTCCCTAAATCCACTGCCCTGCCCCTCCCTAAACCCCCACCCTGCCCCTCCCTATACCCCCACCCTGCCCCTCCCTAAACCCCCACCCTGCCCCTCCCTAAATCCACTGCCCAGCCCCTCCCTAAACCCACTACACTGCCCTTCCCTAAACCCTCACCCTGCCCTTCCTAAACCCTCACCCAGCCCCTCCCTAAACCCTCACCCTGCCCTTCCCTAAACCCACTACACTGCCCCTCCCTAAACCCTCACCCTGCCCTTCCCTAAACCCCCACCCAGCCCCTCCCTAAACCCTCACCCTCACCCTGCCCCTCCCTAAACCCTCACCCTGCCCCTCCCTAAACCCCCACCCTGCCCCTCCCTATACCCACCACCCTGCCCTTCCCTAAACCCCACACTACCCCTCCCTAAATCCACTGCCCAGCCCCTCCCTAAACCCCCATCCTGCCCCTCCCTAAATCCACTGCCCAACCCCCAATATTCAAGGCATATTTTTTAAAACAAGAGGTATATTCTAGCTTGTTAAGAAAAACATACTTTATTTTAAGGATGGTAGAGTTTCTAACTGTAAAATAAGATAAATATATTTTTTGCAGTGCACCTATACCCCCAACCCTGCCCCGCCCTGAACCCCTCACCCTGAGCCTCCCTGAACCCCTCACCCTGAGCCTCCCTGAACCCCTCACCCTGAGCCTCCCTGAACCCCTCACCCTGCCCCGCCCTGAACCCCTCACCCTGAGCCTCCCTGAACCCCTCACCCTGCCCCTCCCTGAACCCCTCACCCTGCCCCTCCCTGAACCCCTCACCCTGCCCCTCCCTATACCCCTCACCCTGCCCCTCCCTAAACCCCCCCTCCTGCCCCTGTTACACCTTCACCCAGCCCTCTCCAACCTGATCCAGCCCCTATCAAAACCCCCCACCCTCCCTTACCTCCAGCCACATCCATCCAGCTACTACCTACAACCACCCTGTCCCACCCTAAAGCTCAACCAGACCCTCCCAATTCCCCCCACCCAGCCCCACCCTCCACCAATCCCTTCTGAGCCCCTCCCTACAACCCACCAACCGTGCAGGCTAGGGCTCTGCTGGTGTCAACACACACCTCCAGACGCGTTCACACAAACACACACATAAAACACACTGAGTTACACAAGACCTTGTCCAGGCGTGTTAGACAGTATACAGAGAGCCCGGTAAGTACTGATCTGAGGATGCTCAATGATATGGAATGAAGGGTTCCTCTAGCCTGTTCTCAGTGGCGACCATAACCATATCAACCTTGGATAACCACACAGAGAGCCAGAATCATGCCGGGAACTGACCGTAGTGCAGAGAACCAAGAGGTTAGTGCAGTTTGTAGGTGACGGTGAAACGGAGACACATGAATCCCTCCCCTCCATTTCCTTTCCTTCCCCCATGATCCACCCACCTCCCTCTCCCCACTCCCCGGAGGAACACAGTCCACACTGAGTCTCCAGCCTCCTCTGACCCTGCGTGGTCTGTCTATCAGAACACTATGTTTGTGTGTTTGCATGCTCAGCCAGTGCCAACTGCTTGGTTATTTCTCTCACCTCTCACACACACACTACACACACGCACACACACACACACAATGAGAAAATAACAGCGCAGGCAGTTAATACTGCTTACACCGTCTCCTCCTCCACAACCCCGTACTCACCGCCTCCGAGTCTTCGAATCCATGTAGGTACAAATTATCGTACATGGACGTTAGATATTCCAACAAGCACCTCTTGACGAATTGACGAAAACAGTAGGAATGGATTGAAGCACCAGCACCACAGACTGACTAATGGGGGTTACATTCCTTCTAGGTAGAGAACAACCACATGAAAACAGAAATTAGAAAAGGGTGGAGACCCTGATTCACTGGTGAATGGTGAATGTGATGCTTTTGCCTCAAGCTTCAAATGTTCCTTATTCCGTTATAAGGCTACGCAGAGCTTCGGTTATCCCCAAAGGCTGCTGTCCAGATTCAGACCTGGCATTTTATCTGCCTTCCTAAACAGAGAGCAGGAGACCAGAGTCAACTGTTCCTCAATCACAGGCTGATGACAAAGCAGGGAGGCAGGCTGCTGATTGGCTGCTTCATGCTCCAGTCAGCTTGGTCGGGCATTCTCTCTGATGGTGGAGAAGCAAGAGCAGAGGAGGACAGGAGAGAAGAGTGTGTAGCTTAACAGGAGCAGCCTTTCCTCTACTCTTTTGACATTGGTCTCTTGTATGTCTCTACCAGTGTCTTATACTGTCTGGTGTATCCTATCCATCTCTCTCTCCTACTCTTACCAAATTCAAGGGTGCTTTGTTTTCAAGGGAAATGCATTTAAATCACAAAGCAAGTAAGAAAAACCAAACAAATAATGTTCCTAGGTTGATGTGTTTTTCCCTCTAAATGTGGACAAATACTAAATAATTTCGTAAAATTGAAGAAAGAACTTGGTCTTAGTCAAGGAGATTAACCTTTATAAACAAGCTGAAAATATATGAACTTCTCGCTTATGTAAATGTTGTCGGTGCGTTGCTCACAGCATCATTAGCAGGAAAGATCAATGAAATGTGTCCAATTTTATATTGTTACTAAGTATGTATGTATTTATCTTACAGCAGAAAGGTGACAAAGGAGGTTGTATCATGAAATCCATAGTACAAATAGGCTCCCAGCCGTTTATGATGCATTAACAGGTGTTTGCTGCATTCACTTTGGGGTTGGAGATAGGAGCTATGAACGTTTTATAATGGCTAATGCCATGCCTGCTCTCTGTGGCTTCCCATTTCCCACATGTGACATAATTCCCCCTCCAAGCTCTATTGACTGCTCCTTGCTTATGGACTCTCCTCTTCAGCTCACCCCACAGGTTTTCAATTGTGTTTAGGTCAGGGGACTGTGACAGACATCGCAAAAGCTTGATTCTGTGGTCAATGAGATTTGGATGAGATTTGGATCACTGTCCTGCTGTGATGAGCTTTGGATCACTGTCCTGCTGGAAGATTCCAACAATTACCCCGATTTTGGTATATAATCTCCTGATACTGTACATCCATGATGCCATGCAATATAAACAGGTTTCCGGGTACTTTGAATGCCAAACAGCTCACAAAATCATATATCTACCACGGTTCTTCAGAGTGGGGAGTCGTCTTTGTTCTGCATGAACATCCCTCTTTTTACAGCAAACCCACCACAGGTGTTTCTGGCTAAAAAGCTATTTTTTTGTCTCATCTGACCATATTATCCTTTTCCAATTCAATTCAAAATGAAATGTTGATATATATGTCTTAATGACAGTAGGCTTTCTTCTTGCAATACCTCCATTTAGCTTGTTGGCATCGATATTTTTTTATATTGCCGTGAACTAGCTCAGCAACATTTTGTTACATTTCATTTGAACATTCTCCGAGCTTTCCCGTGTTTATAAATAAATAAGGGAACCATATTCCAAGTGAAACAAGAAGTCTGAGGTGACCACAGTTCTTAAACGGTTCTTAACTAAAATGATGGTATATTTGTTTATAACAAGAGTGGCTAGGAATCGTGACACCAATGTTTATGAGAAAAATGTTTATTTCTTTATTTAGAATTCCTTTTTAAACAATTTTAGCACATTCAAAGGTTTGATTTTGCTTCTATTTTAATTGTAAGTTGATGAAAAACAATGACAACAATACTGAAGGCCACTGTAACTATGGGCATTCTATTGACCTATTGACCTTGCTTGCCATCACTGTCTCTCCAGAGTACTAAGACACCACATGGATGGAGTTCGAACAGACCCATGCCCGTATGGCTATCGAAAAGAAAAGACAGAATAACACATCCACTGGGGGATGATAGGCAGCACAAATATCAGGTTAATTACCTTTTTTCCCCCAATCAGACGCCCCAGAATGGCTGTGGTGAACCTCCAGGCGATTCTTTTTAGACCACCTGAGGCGCATAGTACGTGGATAAATAACGCTATGCAAGACTCCCTAACAACCACAAACAAGAAAATGTAAGTATTTACAATTGTGACTCTGGATAAAAGAGTCTAAATGACTTAAACCAACAAAAGCTGTAACAAAAGCTGTAACAAAAGCTGTAACAAAAGCTGTAACAAAAGCAGTAACAAAAGCTGCAACAAAAGCTGCATTGCAAGTAGAAACAAGCGATGGACAAAGTCTTTGAAAACTTTTTATATGCATCCCCTGACTTGAGCCTTTCCACAAATCTATCTCATAGATCTTCGGAAAGTACCTTTCAGCCCTTAGTGTATTCTTTGCTTTGAGTTTCACTACTAAGCAGTGGAGTCTTCTATGAATAACAGCTTTTATTCTGAACTAATCAAAGTCACCATAATTGATCACAGAGGGAAGACAATTAGCTTGATTTGTGATCTGGAAGTTGGTTGGATATACCTCAGCAAAATTTGAATTGTTATTCTAAACAGGGGGTGTTCACTAATCCAAATAGGGTATTTTACTGTTTTCATTTTAATTAATGTTCTGGGTTAAAAAAAATCCACATGGATATTATTTGGTACTAAGTGGAAATAAAGCCAGAAATAGTTTGAAAGGTTGCATTCCCAAAGAGAACAAAACTGGGAGGTACCTATCCATATAAAAATGTGAGGTTTGGTATTGGTTAACCTATTTATTGGTTAGACAGACATAAAGATCATTGTCATTTCTTACTATAATTACAATTTTCTTTTTGTCACAAATAATGGGTACATTCGGGTGGTAAGCCAAATGTAGCCAACTCTAAACAGATGTTGTGGTTTTCTTCTAGCAAGGTTCAGGTCAACGTGGCAGTGTTGCCATTGTTTGCAAAGGTTTTTCTTTACAATGTTGAAAATAAATATATCATGATTTGACTGCGGGTCAAAACTTCATGTCCTTTGATCATCCTGTATTTCTGAAGTTCATCCAGTCAACATGTTGATGCAGTTTGGATTTGCATTTGAATTTCGGTGCAGATAACGCACTCATACTGTATACAGTACACTGGAAAATGAATTACAATGTCTACAAAAAGCTGCTGAACATCAAAGCCAAATCATACAAGCCTTGACCTCTCTCTCCTAACAAATGGAGGCCTGCTGAAAAGACTACTGAAGAGGCATACGCACACAAAAACACAAACACACACAGAATCATGCCATACGTGAATAATAAAAAATCTATCGTGACCTGTGATAATTGAATGGACTTGACCTGTGGTAATTGAATGGAGTTGATCTGTGGTAATTGAATGGGGTAGATCTGTGGTAATTGAATGGAGTTGATCTGTGGTAATTGAATGGAGTTGATCTGTGGGAATTGAATGGACTTGATCTGTGGGAATTGAATGGACTTGACCTGTGGTAATTGAATGGAGTTGATCTTGTTGTGTTCAGTGTGTTACAAGGTTCTATACAGTTTTGTGGACACTGTGGAACCATAAAACATATACCCCTTAGTCTACATGTTCACTACGTCAAAGGAATTGTAGTGAAGGAAAGGGTCAATAATATATATATATATATATATAAACAAAAGCCAAATTAAATGGAATTAGTGACTAACACATGAGTATTTTATTTATTATATTTATTTTTTATTTATTTTCTATATAGAGACATGTTCATATTACATGTATATTTTGAATAATTTCTGTTTCCATTTCAATAAATGTATAGATTTGCTAACTTTTCCCTTTCTTTTCCCTTTCTATTCAAATGAATACACAACACATTTGTAGGGATTAATAGAGCTCCTTTCTAAAGACATTGCAGAAGACTGAAACAACATCGCCCTCTACTGTTGAAGAGACTAATACCAGGTTAATTTGCTACAAACTGGTAATCTTGTAGTCTGAAAAAAGGATAGATTAAACCCCCAGGCAAAAAACTATGTATTTCTTCATACTGGATATCTTATAAAATGTTTATAGGAACCTATCCTATAGAATAATTTTTAGGCTTTTGTTAAATCATTTTATATAAGATACAATCCTATAAAATATTTACTAGACTTTCCTTACAGGATATTTATCCTACAGAATTTTTATCCTATAGCATGGTTCCAAGTCATGATGGAAAATCCTAGAGGATTTTTTTTTTACTAGGGCACGTCCTACCAAACTGCCTTTTAGGATATTTGGGAAGAAGAGGAGGATCTATCATTTCCACATCCACAAGCCTCTGAGGAAAACCCATGAGACTTCTCTTCAGTGATCCCTTCAGTTATGGTTGCCCATCTGTTTCACTAGCCTCATCTAATACGATGGACATGCAAAGCTTCATGTGTTTATATATGTATACAAACATATAATCCATATAGAATACACAAACAGTATTCTAAGGCGTGAGGTTATACCTACAGTCCTTTGCTGCAGCAAGTAAGCTCTGAAAGTGTTCTGAATGAAAATAGCACTGAGAGTGTTCTGAATGAAGTAGCACTGAGAGTGTTCTGAATGAAAGTAGCACTGAGAGTGTTCTGAATGAAGTAGCACTGAGAGTGTTCTGAATGAAAGTAGCACTGAGAGTGTTCTGAGTGAAAGTAGCACTGAGAGTGTTCTGAATGAAAGTAGAACTGGGAGTGTTCTGTAGCTGTCCTAAATAGACGTCTCATCCATCCCATTGTGTTTGAGCTGCAGACTGTCAGGTGTCAGTCAGGATAGGACCCTTTCGTTCAGGCTCTGAGATTAGGAGTCTTTTATTAGAAGGTGAGCAACAAAGTCATAATTTTTCAGGGTTTTCTGCTGATGCGCTGGTACAGGGAGAGTGAGGACGGGACTTAAAGGTGGGTGAGAAAGGATGAGAAATGGACTGCTCTGTCCAGAGATTCAAGAAGAAATATCTGCTCCACAGTCAGATAGGTGACCTACATAAGAGAAATCCACTGTAGGAATCAGCGCCTTGTAATGGCCTAGCTACAGATGCTGCTGCCAAAGATTTTTTCAAAAGTACCTATTGGGAATAAGCTGCCATTTGGGTCATACCCACTGAGAACTAGAAAGGCAATTAAATCTCAGACAGTATTAAGTGGATTACACAAAAGCGGCACTGCTTCACTTCAACACAAAATTAGATTTCCTTTTTGTTCCTGTGGTGAATGAATTTAAAATCCATTCAATTAAAATGTTTAAACATGAATGCTCCCCTTCCTACTCAGTCAAGGCTTTAACCTTGGAGGATTCTGTGATAAATGATCGAATCCTTGTCTAAAAGAGTTTTAAAAGTGTCAGAGGTGGCTGGCGTCTATGTCAGGTCACTACTGATTTAGGTAAAGGAGCTGCAGAAAACACAGCACAGTATACTGATCCCAACTTGAGAAAGGGTTTAAATTAGTGATTTACAGCATGTGAGTCGGCACTGAACTTAACCAAAGATCTGCTGCTGAACAGGGCTTTCTTAAACACTTTAATACAGTCATATATCTGGCTGGTTGTCAAAAAGGCTCAGCCAGTGATGCGAATTGTGCAAATCCTTTTCATTCAGACTATAAAACAACTTCTCAAATCCACGAAAGCAGCTCTCTGCCAGTCTACCACCCTGGTTTCACTTGGAATAAAATTCTCATACAATACTGGTGCATGGCTTCTTGCAAGGTCACTTTGCAGCTTGTTTTGGACTGTACACAGCGTGCTCAGCTTTCCCCTTTCCTGTATTTCAGTAAAGAGGGACATTTGAGGTAAACATTGAGAAATGGCTAAAGGACAGAACCCAGAGGTCCCGCCAGAGTTAAGGGAAAGACTGGAACACAGAGATATTCCCATAGAACTGGAATTACTAAATCAAATTCTTTAACTATCCGATCCCGAACAGTGAACATCCGTCTACAGAAGACGCACATGCAAACTTCTACCATGTGGAGATTGGGGGAAAACACATAACTATTGCCTTGACAGTCTGAATCATTCCCGTTATTAAATATTTTAATCAAAATGCCCACTACCTCTTCCTCTGCCTTTTGGCTCTGTCTTCACTTTGTCCTTTTCCTCTCTAAACCCTCCATGAAACACATTTCACTTTGATTAGACTGAACCCTATCTTTTTGCGTAGCCCTAACCACCTATCTCTTCTATCAAAAAACACCCAGTACAGTGACAGGAATGACAGAGGAGGCAATCCCTGGCCTGAACAGGTTGGCTGCCAAAGGACTAGTACAGAAACCTTATTGGGGAAATGCGCAAGAGGGTCCAAGATACAGATCTGCATCTCTTGGCTCAGTGCGATGCTCATCCCTTGCTAACCTTAATGCCTTGATCCCTGGTTGTGAGCCCACTCTCACAGAGTGTCTTAGGAGGAGATTGGATGTGGACAAAAAACAGTGTACAGGGATGTCACTTCTAAAGCTGACCCATTTGTACAGGTGCAAAACAGGACAAATGCAAGCAAAATTCATTCAACCTTTTTGAAGGCAATAAAGATTCAAAAAGGGGATTTTCCCCCCATCAGAACAGTAGCATTGAAATGACCACCGAAGAGATCCCAGATCATACCGTAAGTAGATCCCCACTATATCCCTCCACTCTGGAAAGATTCACTAGACACTCAGCACAAATGTTGCCTCTAACATCCATCTACATACTCTCATGAGGGCCAACAGAGGTAGGTCAGACAGGTGCTGGTGTGTGTGGGTGTGTGGGCATCATGGTGTGTATTTTGAATGAATACTGCATGTCTTGTACATGACATTGCTGACTTGTTAGAAAAAGTACATTCCCTCTAATGTTATTAATCTTAAGCTTGTGGTACAAATGTATTCTACCAATTCCTCATACAGATTCCTTCTTGTAATTGGCAAAAAGCCTGAAATGCCCATTTGCCAGAAATAACTGGATAAGATTGACTGTTTGAGATTGAACAAAACTGCAAACTGAATCGACTGTGCTCCACTTTCAAACCAAACATTTAAATTATTAATAATGTTGAATAAGTATGGTAACAACATTAAATGAAGCAAATTGAGACTCTCTGCCTATCCAGACAGCATCAAAAACCTGAAGAACTACAGTATGGGAAGTAACCCGTCAACCATGTGGCACTACGTAGCGCAACCTGTACAACTTTACAACAGCCCTTACCCTTATGTAGGCATTAAGAAGCCTTAATAAAAACTGCATATGATATAATATCCATCACTTTCATTGCTGTCAGCTAATCCCACTGGTCCTGAAAAGCTATCATGTATTTTGTTCATTTAAATGAAACATAAAAACGTCTGACCTGATTTGTTAGGCTTGAGTATGAACACGGACACACCCACACGCAGGCACTCTTTCAGTGACAGGCCAGCCTACTGACAGAGAAAAGCATAACAAAGGTAGCCAATAACATTCAGGCGTCCTTGTGTTGCTGAATGGCCCTGATGAAAAGCAGTTCCCTAGGAAACCCACTAGTTTAGAGTCAAGCAGCAAATTGGTTTCCTCAGGATTATGAAATAATGATTTAAATTAAAATAACTATTTTGCATTTGTCATACAGTTGAATGCAGGCTTTAAGGAACCTATGTCCAGAACAATATGTCACAGTCCTTCATAATAAATAATGCATTTAGTGAATACAGAGAGTGAGTACAGGTACAATGAGAGGCTGTCAGTTCCCAATCACACTTGAATCCAAACCATAGGCTGTCTGTGCAGAGGTGACAGGCCCAGCCTGAAGTTGTCTATTCTCAGAATAATGCAACCATTCTGAACCATTCAGATGATACATTTTGCACAGGATGACCTACATTTGTTAGGGTTGCAGTACAGACACAATATACATACATTATTCATTGAATTTACGTGTACGTAATTTAGCTCAAACTTCGAGAGCGACTTACAAAATGTATCAAAATGTGCATTCGTCTTCAGATAGCAAAGTGGGACAACCACAAAAAACAATAATAGTGACTGCAATTTACACAATGAGGTAGCTATCAGGAAAGGCTTTGCTAGAAGATACAGACATATCTGTACATATATACATATCTACATATATAAATATATATATATATATATATATATATATATATATATACACATAGTACCATTCACTTGAATGGGTAAGTGTGTCCAAACACTGGTACTATATATTATATTATATTATAAACCAAGTGGTTTGAATCCTGAATGCTGATTGGGTGATAGCTGTGGTAAGCCATAAGGAACGAGAGGATGTGGCCAATATACCACAATCCCCTGTGATGCCATATTGCTCTTATAAACCAATTTCAAATGCAATTAGATCAGCAAAAAGTGATGTGATGTCATACCCATGCTATGGTCTCACACCATCCAGCTGTCAATCAATCAGCATTTGGGATTCAAACCAGCCAGTTTATAAGAGACCATATACCACGGGTATGACATCACATCGCTTTTTACTGCTGTAATTGCATTGGTAACCGGTTTATATGAGCAATAACTTATCTCTGGGGTATGTGAGATATTTCCAATATACCATGGCTAAGTGCAGTGTCCATGCACTCCGCAATGCGTTGTCCCTAAGACCAGCTCTTAGCTGTAGTACATTGGCCATATATTAACCCCCATGAGCCTTATTGCTTACATATATTATTATTATAAAATAATAATGAAAACCATTACCAAAGTAGCAGAAAACAGTATCTTATGAGCAATGGGATTGAAATGGGATACTATGATTAAGGGGAACTGTGTAGTAAGTAATGCTATAATATATTTTACAGCAACATAATAATGACCGTTCGTAATGGCTTTGTATTTGTGTACTAATGTCTTTTTCTAGGTTCCCATTGTGTTGTTCTCACCTGTCTGAGAATGAAACTGGTAGAGGTGGTGCTTCCGTCTGACCTCTTTAGCCGGCTACGTCTGGAATATGTCCCTCTGTTCACCTGAGGAAGTACGGTACATTTACACACAGCATTCGCACTGTAAGCAAACGACTACAAGAGACTCTGTCTTCAAATTCACATTTACATTGACACATTTCTGCCTAGCCAAAAAAAACGATGTAGTTCTTGGAATATTTATGTCACAGGTTGACTATGTGCTGAACATAGATGCTTTGATATAGGTCTACATGAGTGAGTCATGTGTTTAGTCAGCCTGTCCTCTGTATGAATGAATTATTAAATACTCTATTTCGAACCACATTAATCCCATTCATTTACATTCTAAAACTTCACAATGCACATTTATTATGATCAATACAGTAGGATGACTATGTTGACCTATGAAGGCAAAATGCAATAACAATGTAAAAGAAATGTAATGCAAAATCTTTCTTAAAAATGCAATTCTTGGTATTTGTATAAAATCTATCTTTATTACATCAAAGCAAGCGGACAGTAGAGGATATTTCACAAAACATTTAACGATTCATGATAGTTAATGATAGTCTGGCTTATATATATTGTGTCGGGAGACAAACTACACCACATTGATGAAACAATATAACAGGCCATTAAAGCAGTTCAGAGATATTTTACCAAATTCACAGTACTGCGTTTAGCCCTTGCATGGCAGAATGAGTGTGCTTTTTTGTTATCAACTTTCTATGGGTAGCTCCAAATAGCATATTTCCCTCATTTTGGTGCAGTGGAGCACTTGTCCCAGCCTAGAACAATTTTAATTTAATATCATTAAAATATGAATTGAATTAAAACTCAGTTTATTTTATTTTTTTCTTATGTTTTTATAGCAGCAGTGAAAGGACAGTGCATAATGCGGTACTTCACCTTCTGAAGTGCGTCGCCAGCACCATGACGAGTATAGATGTGCCGGGACATCTCCGCCAGTTCGTCGGTCCATGGCGGGGGCTGTCTCTCTGTCCCGGTCCATGGCAACTGCTGTTGCGGTTGTTGAATTGGTTCCTCCATGTTTGCACCGTTGTTTACAAACTGCCAACAGAGAAGTGGGAAAGTGCTTCCAGTGCTAAAGCGCTTTCTTGGTAGAGCGTGAATGAAACTGCCTGCCCGTGTGCAGTGTTTTACTGTATATGCTGCTGTTGTAGGATGGAAACTAGCGAAGGGTCGTTTGCGAGCGAACGGCTCTAGTTGAACGGCTCCTTTCAGTGAATGTTGGGAACCGAATCGCATTGGTGAAAGGAGACGTTAATTTTGCTCTTTAATTCCCTATTTTTTATGTTCAAACAACGATTATTTGCCAATTACGTAAAAACGTATTCAATAAAAATTGTAGCCTATAACTGCACTGCACAAATCGTATGAAAATCGCGTCTTTTTTTCCACGCGCATTTTTCATGTAGGACAATGTAAAGTCAGAGAAAAACAGCAGCCGATCTATAGGGACATGTAAGATATAACCTATTTGAAAATGCATTTCACGGTCTGACAAAATTTTAGCCTAACATTCTCGCCATTATATTGGACATTTGTAATTTTTTTGTTGTTTTGTGGATTTTTAAGCATTTGAAACGAAGAGCCGTTCATTAGCCAAAAGAGCCAGCTCTTTCAGGTGAACAGATCCAGAAGAGCCGTCTCACCATGAAGAATCGGAATGCCCATTACTAATGGATAAGCTACAGATGTGCACGCGCAGCGGACACGCTGTTGGATTCTGGTCTATGCCTCTCACCTCATCAATCGTGCGGATCCAACCCGATGGTTATCTATGTCATTCTCATCTTCGTAAGATACAATGCAAAAACAATCGTTAGCTTATGTTAACATTTTTGGTGTTAAATAATTATATTATTTTTAATAGTTCTATCAAATACAGAACATACTCTCTCTTATACACATTTTGACCATGAAATAACCTCTGTGGGTTATTGTATGGTTTATAACCAGGTTATTGTAAGGTTTTTATTTTTCATTTTTCCCCCTTTGTTTTATTTTTCAATTGTTTTGTTCACATTAAGAGTCACATTAAAAGTGGAAAATTTTCTGACATGATTTATCTTTATCTCATTCTTTTACATCACAAAAACCTGGCACTTTAACAGGGGTGTGTATACTTTTTATATCCACTGAAGATATGTTCATGAGGAAATAATAAACAATCAAATATTAATTGAACAAATGGTAAACAGATCATTGGACCATATCTATGGATTAGGAGTAAAACGTGATTAGAAAAAGTACCCAACAATTCCAATCAAGATCCAGTTGAAATGTATTCTGGGAATAGACTCGGGAGAGAATCACATGGGAACCAATATGTAATACATTCATCTTTGACATTGCCTTGCTTGGTAAAAAGATAAAGGAGATAACAAATACATGTAACTTTAAACAAATTTAATGTTCACATTTCAACAGAGCCAGATTAAGATAGACATCTGTGATTCCCCTTTATTAAAGTATATCAAATCCACCGCAAGTCAGGAGGGTGGGATTAGTTGATCAAAGCACTTGTTCTCCTGCTTACGCTCCTTTTCCATTCAGGCTTAGAATGGAGGACTAAACATATTATTCTCTAAGGAGCACTTGAAGTGTGAAAAGAGTACAGAAATTGACCTTAGACATTGAAAAGGCACACAAACCAGACCGCTAAAACCAAGTGGGGATGAGTACAAAGGACACCAAGCCTGTTAAAGCTTCAGCCTGAGCCATCATCTTTTTAGGCCAACTCTCCACAGCTCTTTAGTGGTCAGATGAAGTCACAAATAAAGGCTCACTGAATGAAACATTGACTAGTGGGTAATAATTATGGGTGTCTGCTCATATACTCATCAAGGCTGTCAGAACATAATGGACATAGCCACTTGATGACTCAGAAGTATAGAACACACCATGACTAAGTTAACATGACATCTACCAATAGGAACGTAGCTCCAGGACCTCTAGTTCCAATGCTACAAGATGAAGTGTTGTTTCTCCTTTCCAAATACAGTCATGTCCCCCTGGAAAGTAATCTTTTCTTTTTAATGCAGTGTTTGTTTACCAATATGCTGACAGAGGAGAAAGAAGAGAGGCAAAGGTGCCGGTAACCTATGTAGATCTCGGATGAGATTCTGCAATCCACCATTACTGAGCATTTTACTCACAAATGAACATTTGGAAAGGGGTGAGGTGACTTCCAATAGCCACTGTATATGTACGAATATGTAAAACACAACCACTTTACAGTGTACAGTCATGTAACATGGACACTGTAAAGCCTCAAATATTTAACAAAACATTTAAAATACGGCCATTCTACCTTCCGTGGGAATTCATCTCCGCTACGATCACAGCATTCTACATACCCCCGAAGGAGGATAAAACACGCGCACTGGAGGACCTATACGGAGTAATAAATGGACTGGAGAACATTCACCCTAAGCAGCATTTATTGTTGTTGGCCACTTCAGTAGGGTAAACATGAGGAAGGTTTTGCCGAAATATCACCAGCACATTATCTTTCCTATCCATGGGGATCAGACCCTTGACCATTGCTATTCACAAATTGCAAAGAGCTACATACCACCCCCTCCCCCGAGTTTTTGGCAAGGTGGATCATACATCGATTCTTCTCCCATCCTACAGACAACGCCTAAAACAGGTTAAACTGGTAGTTTTACCTGGTTTTCAGGTAGTTCAACGCTGAAATGAGGGATCCATTACTGCCTTACAGGACTGCTTTGAAACGACAGATTTTCAGATGTTATGTGATACAGCCGATGGGAACATTGATGAATACACAGACTCTGTCTTAGCATATCTCCAAGTGCATTGATGATGTCGTACCGAGGGTAAATGTTCAGACTTTCCCCAAACAAAAGCCCTGGGTTAATGGTAATGTTCGTGCTATGCTCAGAGCACGGTCCTCAGCCTACAGTTCCCGGATCTGGAGGCTCTGAGGATGTCCAGATATGACCTACGGAAGGCCATCAGAGATGCCAAAAGAGAGTACAGGGATAAGGTGGAGTCTAACTATCACAGCTCTGACCCGAGATGCATGTGGTGTGGACTGTGACAAATCACAGACTATAAAGGAAGAAATAGCAATGAAGCCCAGCCTGCCGACCAGCCCAACTCCTTCTATGCACGGTTTGAGGCGACCAACACCATTCCTTCTGGAAGGCTTGCTGAGGACTGGGAAGACTGCACTCTGTCCCTGACCATGGCTGACATGAGGAGAGCTTTTAAAAAAAAGTGAACCCTCAGAGGTTACCAGGGCCAGATAGCATTCCAGGCCATGTCCTCAGGGGGTGCGCCAAACAGCTCACTGAGGTTTTCACCTTCATATTCAACCTCTTCCTGTCTCTGTCTGCAAACAGACCACCATCGTCCTTGTACCAAAGAAACCTTCAGTCAGCAGCCGTAACGACTACCTCCCGGTAGCACAGACATCCATCATCAAGTGATTCGAGTGGCTGGTCAGAACCCACATCTGCTCCACCCTCCCTGACACCTTGGACCCCTTTCAATTTGCACACCAACCCAATGGATCCGCGGACGATTCCATCACACCTCCCTTTGCAATTGGATCCTGGACTCGGGTGGCGAGAATGGGCAAACTCACCTAAATCAGCACTGATTCTGAGCACTGGATGCGTATTCAGTCCCCTACAGTACTCCCTGTTCACACACAACTGCGTGGCCACACACAGCTCCAACACCATCCTTCAATTCGTGGACGACATAACCATCCTGGGTCTCATCTCGAACAATGAGGCCCGCTTACAGAGAGGAGGTAAAGAACCCGGCTACTTGGTGCCAGGACAACAACCTCTTACTCAACACGTGCTAGAGACTAAGGAGATGAACGTAGACTTCAGGAAGTAGCATGAGGGTGTTATGGCCCCATATACATCGATGTAGCTGAAGTGTAGAGTCCCCGACTTCAGGTTTCACGGTGTGTTCATCACAGATTACCTCACTTGGTCAAGACAAGTGAAGTCGGCAGAGAGGAGCCTCAGTAAGTGTGGCATGTCTGTAAAAACTCTCACCAACTTCTACCGGTGCACCATTGACAGCATCCTCTCAGCGTGCATCACTGCCTGGTACGGCAGCAGCTTCGCTGCGGATCACAAGTCCCGCCAGAGGGTGGTGAAGTCTGCAGAGCGCATCGTCGGCTGCCATCTCCCCTCCGTGCAAGGCATCTACTATACACGATGCCTTAGGAAAACATCAACGAAGTCTGTTCACACTGCTGCCGTCTGGTAGACGCTACCGGAGCATTGGTGCACACACTTCCAGACTCACTTTTTCCCCCTCAGGCTATAAGGGTCCTCAAAAAGCAAAACCGATCTACGATCACACTGATCCCACATGAACATTCCAGATGTTGTGACGTGTTTCAATGTACATAGAATATTATTTTGTATGTACCATTCACAGGCATATGACACTCATATTGTATCTATAATATTCAATACTTCTACCCATATTGTTCACATTCCCCACCATACTCTTTTAAAAATAGCTGCTAGTTTACATTGTTATGTATATAATTGCTATATTTATGCTTTACACATTTCTTCATTCTTACTATGTAGGTGTATTGTTGTCAAAATAATTTCATTGTGCAGGATGAAGCTGTGTTATTTAATGCATTTGATAAACTTTGAACTTGGGACACATGAAGATCTGTGCTAAATAACAGCCAGATTCACTGATAAAGGAAAACTCAATTTAACAAATCACTCAGACACTTACAATAATAATAGCCTTCAGTGGAAAAAGTGAGTACACAGCCCTACCCTTAGAATATTATAATATGGCTCAAATAAGAATCAGGTACACCAAAAAAATCATTAGGGGGTAACTTGGGAGGGTCCAGCCTTCCAAAAACATCACACACATGGTCTGGTTTGGTCTTTACCATGTGTCTGTGGTAACATATCATGCCGACATCAATAGTGTTATTCTAGGACCTCAGAAAAAAGATTGCAGTGTGTGAGAGGGTTACCAAGGCATTTCTAAGTGCATCATTCCACAGTCTGACAGACCATTCACAAACAGAGAAAAATTCAAGACCTCTGGCAATCTACATGACAGATCTTCCCACCAATTTCAGGCCAAAAGCACACCGAAAGATGCTTATAGAAGAAACATCAAGGGATCTACAAGCCTCTCAAATATTTAAGTGCACGAGTCAACTCTCAGAAACGACACAAACCTGGCCTAAATTAGGATTTTGATTATGGGGTGCTGACAAAGTTTATGTGGGGTGACATTTGGAAAGCCACTCCTATAGCCACTGTATATGTACAAATATGTAAAACACAAAAACTTTACAGTGTACAGTCATGTAACATGGACACTGTAAAGCCTCAAACATTTTCAACAGAACATTTAAAATACTTGAAGACAACTGCGTAAAACTCAAAAGGAGAATATCATTAAAATCATGTTTTATACATGAAAGACCATACCCTATTCTGCAACCATCCATCTTACAAATGACTGCCTATGGACTGTAAATTACTTACACTCTTTCAACATCAGAATGTGTCATCTATTACCTAACTGTTCTCATAGAACAAAGGATGCCTCTTATGAGCACACAAATATCTTTCAGAACATTCAGAGAACACTAAATTACAACAAGCGTCAACAAGACTTAAACACAGGTACATTTTATTGTAAAGAATATTAGATTTGAACTGTGTTACAAAATGATTTTTACAATGATAATAACACACGAAAAAAAGAAACCTTGATGTTAAAAAACATGGAGTCTGTTATGATGTCGGTAGTATTGAATCGGAACATTCCCTGGAATCTTTAAATATAGAGTTCTAGATATACAGCAGCTTCCGGGTCAATTCCTCTCCAAAGGTGGTTCCATTTTTTTATTTTTATTAAAGAAAACAAGGCATCCAGTGGTAAATAAAATGTTTACAAAGTTAAAGTGCAATACCGACAAAGCCATAAGATATTTTACATCTAATATACAAGTAAAGAAAAATAAAGTGTAGACAGTTCTTATTTGAATTAGCAGACTTATTCTGACTAGAGGAAAAAATTAAGAGAAGAAAAAAAGAAGATTCCTAAGAAATCTGGTCCACTATTTCACCTAACATTATTTCACTTCAGAGAAACATTTCAGGTCTTAGTAAAATTCACACTGCTCAATTAAGACCAAAAAGACCGCTTTAACTTGGTAAATGTAGCCATTTGTCTGCTTGCATTTTGGAAGAGACGTAACTAAAGTGAAAACAATAGTATTGATGCAGAGGCTATATCTTACATGTATAAATCAAATGAAAATGTATCTGATCAGACGCAAACAATCCAGTGAAAGATATACGATACCAAACAGAAATCAAAGTAAAACTGAATTAATTTACAATTTATAAAGGATCAACAAAAGAGAATCCAACCAAACCACTGAAAATATTTGTATAATTTGCATAACAAATTATTTTCTAAATAGACTTTGGAAAATCTGACCACCCGCTGCTCAGAAACATGGAAAGCAGATTAATTAAATAATCATTAATAATCTCTGCGGTGTAAAGCCTTTTCAAGAGAAACATGAAGTTGCTTATTTCCCAATCAACCTCTTCCAACTACTTAAAGTATATAGGGGCCTTTGCCAGGGGCCAGGATACACAACAACCACACACATCATCTAGAGATTACATTCGGCCCGTTTTCCAATCTGTTTGTGCCTTCTGGTCAGCTGCATTGTTTTCATTGTCAAATGAATCATAAAACTCAATGATGGTTTAGCGAGCGCAGAAAGACAGTCACCGAGGGATATACCATTTGCATTAGTAAAAAAGTGATGTGTATAAAAGGTTGGTACAGAACCTATAACAGCAATAATTTAGAAAGGCTGTCTGGTCACAATTAAAAAATATAGGCTATTGAACAATGTTCGTGTTGCTAATTTGATCACCGTGAAGTTGCACGCAAATGGGAAGGAACATTTCTCCTTGCCCCCAGAATGTAGTTGACACAAAGATAATGGCAAGGCAGGCAGTGTATAGAAAACCACTATGTGTGTAATATCTAATAAAACAGGTGGTTGATAATACCAGAGAAAGACATAACTGGAAAAGGGTCAACTAAAGTGGTTGTTCTGTTAGAGCAGAAAAAAGCAGAAAAAAACGAAGCCCTGGCCAGGGTTGGGGTCGGTTCCATACAGAATCAACTGAACTGAAATGAAATTGACTCCAAACCGTGCCTGGACCAGACAAAGACTCCTTCATTTGGACTGACTTCCAGACACACAGACAGAAAGCAAAGCCGAGGGTGACAAGAAAACCAACTTAAGACAATTAAAAGATGTTGATTTAAAAAGGACAAAAAGAGATACCACCATCAACGACACAGTTTCGGAAACGATCAGGCGATCCCGCCCGAAACCAGGGTTTTAGGACGCAAACCAAGACAAGGAAAAAAATCACAGATTTCACCCGCTCCATTCAAACCATTGGTCCTTTGAAAAAGGGGCTGCGGTGGTGAGGAGGCCGGCATGGTGCACCCACACCCCTCAGACACACCCCGGCCTTTACCACAGTCCTCTAGGGGCGTCATCGGAAATGGCAAACTGTTCCTACACAGATCCTATAGGGAAAAGGGGGCCACGCCGCACACCTGGCGCCGTCCTCTGCATCTTTTACATTTTCTCACATGTTTAAATAAAAAGGACAGAAAAGAGGGACGAGGGGAGGACAAACCCACGGCGGCGGTCTGCCCGCAGAGGAAACCTTCACAGGAGAGGCTGCTGGTAGTACGTCTGCTGCTGCGGAGCCTGGTGCGACGAAGCGGCTATCTGATAGGACGCCTGAGGCAGGTTGGCGCTCTGATAGGCCGACATGTCCATCTGCGGGGCCACGCCCATCTGCGGAGGGTAACCGGCAAGTGTGTACGGCGCGCTGCAGTGGGGACAGAAGGGTAGGGCGTTAGCCGAGGACGGACTCACAAAATGGCTGCCGTTCCACGGTGGCTAGTCGCCGAGGCGGGACAGTGAGGTGAAGCCCACCTGTATGGAAGCTGTCCCGGCTGACCATTGGGTGAGGTGACGTTAGGGGGGAGGGAGTGGAGAGGCCCAGGCTGGTCGGAGCCCATATAGGCCTGCTGGGCCGCGGGGCCCTGGGGCATTCCTGGAGGCATGTAGGAGCCGGCTGGCTGTCCGGGGTAACCCTGAGACAGAGAGGGGCAACGGGAAGACGCCGGGTTTAATACGAAAGGACACAAAAACTGACATTAGGAGAGAAGCAGGCGTGCACGACAGGGAGCAGGTTGGTTCTGAAAGGGTCCTGAAGAGCTACAGAGTCCAGACCACTGGGTTCTCCCAGGGACAGGGCCATCCATCACCAAAACAACACACACGGTCATACAAGGTTACAGCCTGAAATGGCATTCTGTTCCCTGTAAATTCCATATGACCGAACCAGAAAGTATGTCACGGTAGTCGGTCCGTTTGTCCTAACTGACCTGCATGGGGACTTGGGAAGCAGCGGCGTAGTGGGTCTGTTGCTGCTGCTGCTGCTGCTTGGAGTAAGCTGTGTAAAACGGTGCCTCATTCATCAGCTTGTTATAGAGCTCCAAGGCCTCCAGGACCTTCACATTCAGCTCTGACAGCTCAGAGTGTTGCCTGGCGGGGAGGGAGAGAGAGGGAGGAGTGACACTAGACCAGACACGTTGGGAGTGTTGAGTCGGAGCACCGTCAACATGCTTTTTGAAGCGTGGCACTGGAAACGTGAGATGAACCGCTACAAACGTCAGTGAAGCAATAGCAGGTATTTTCACTGGTTTCACTTCTCTCAACAACTACACACCGCAGCAATTAATTAGGGCTGTCTGTGCTCTATGCTTTGCAATTTGAAACAATTTAGTAAACGAGCTCATCATGATATTAATCTATTTAAAACAAATACATCCTGAAGCTGCAAACATTATAGCCAATATATCTATTAACTGTCTGACAAACATATAGCCAATATATCTATTAACTGTCTGACAGACAGAATTCCTACACAGCTTTTCTTCACCAGAAGCAGAGACTAAACAAAACAAAGTGGATGCCAACCAGCAACAAGAAGCATTACTTATATCAATACATGACAACATTCAGTCAAGCAATTAAATATTTAGTCTTTCAGTCTCTGCAGCAGTGGGTAGTCATTATGGCAGCGACGGCATCAGCTTACATTTTTCTTGTGCAATTAGACATTTCAGATACAATAACAAACCGTACAGTCTGTGTAGGGTGAATTTTTCAATGCTGTCTAATGATTTTTGGGAATGGTTGTGAATATATATTACATAATTACTTTGGTTCCATGTAGACACATTGCTCTTGCATGGGCTGCTGCACGTCTCAACTTGGGTTTCAGATACGTTGCAGTGACATATCTGTGGGGTAGTTTGACCCTCAGGGGTCCTTCAAATTCAAACTGGGTCCCCTAATAACTTAGAGGTTATCCAACAGTGTCAATTCAAAGGACCCCCAAAGGACCCCCCAGCAACAATTTATTTTTAAAAGTGTATCACACTGGGTTCTGCCCAGGTGATGACTTCCGATATTCATCCAAATAGAGCAAACGAAAATCTATCAAGGTGTAATCCAAACCAGGGCTATAACTCTACAGTGGCCGCCATATTGGCCAACACAAATAACCCGTGACAGGAGGTTCAATTCACTTCACCTGTCAATGTCTTCCAGCTTGTCATCAATCATTGGATTCATCTGCTCACAAGCACCTGTGGTGGGTAAGAAAAGCGGGAATGAGAGTCTGCGCTGCGGTGGGTAGTGTGTGTGTGTGCGTGTACAGTGTCTGTTTAGCAAAGGTGAACATGGCCAACGTCATTTCTCAAGACCATTAGTGTTCTACCCTCTAGTTGGACCAGCTCGGCGCTGTCGGGGGCAGCGTTAGCCGGGTCGGTGTTCTGGAGCAGATACAGCGCCCGGTCCATCTTCTCCTGCAAAGGTGGAGGAGAAGAGGGAGAGGAGGAGAAAACAGAGAGGGAGGGAGACAGTGACTTTTTATGATGACTTCATGATATTTACATTACAATCAGTTGGCTTGCCATTCTTCTAACACAGGTCTGTTTAATAAAAATGCAAAGATCTACATTTGTTCTTCCAGCGGAGGGACTGGACACAGGTGGATAAGCTTAATACCACCGCCCTGCTGGTAGGGAGGGCCATGTCCCTACCTCATCTATGAAGACAGGCTCTGGCTCTAACTTGGCTTCTATACTGGGCTCTTCAGGGGGAGGCGTTTTCTCCACATACGTCACTGGAATAAGAGGGTTTAACATTAAAACATGAAACCAAGCAACTACGACACTCTGCGTTCCTCTGGACATAACCAATGTATGATGGTAAGAGGACTGAGGTACAAGGCAGGACAAAGGGGAAAAGGTACCTAGTTCAGGCTCAGCATTGAGGTTGGTTGTGACAAAGTTGGACGGGAAAAGACCTACTCCTCTATGGTTCTCTCCTTTCCACCAGTTTGGATCACTGTGAGAGCAACATGGTTGTATTGGGTTCAAACATTCATGGAAGTCAAACACGGCCATAGTTTAACTAACTAAATGCTTTTAAAAACACAGTCACTTAAAAGACACTCTTGCCCAGAGACACTAAGTACATTCATCTAAAGATAGGAAGGGATTCAGACGTTTTGGACAGCACAACCAGAGGTGCCACTAAATAATGACTGAAGACCATGTGCTGTTCCCATATTGGCTGATCCACAGTCATCATATAGGTCACACGGCGAGGGGTGGGGGGATGAGTGCCATGTTTCCATGGTAACCTGTAAGCCTACCTGTTGTCCTGGACGAGGATGAGCTCCCCTGCCTTAAAGGTGAGCTCGTTGTCCTCGGCGGCCTCGAAGTCGTAGAGCGCCCGCACCTTCAGGGAGTCCCGGCTGCCCCCGCCCCCGTTGGTGTTGAAGGGGGGGTCGGCGCTGACGGTGAGGGGCCTGGTCTCAGCGTGCTGCTTCTGCTCCTGCAGGGACAGCTCGATGGCTGGTGAGGGGCGGGTACAGACAGAGGGATCGTCAGGTTTACCCTATTCCTGGGTCATCTTCAATAAGGTATCTAATGAATGCATTCATCATTCATCAGCATTACGATCCTTCACTGTTTCATAACACAATAGTGTGGTGCATTGCGTCACATCGGTACCTTTGGCCAGGTCGTCGTCGTCAGAAGGTTTACCGGCAGTGGGGGCGGTGACCTTTAGGCTGGACCCCTGTTGACACAGATGATGAGACGAGGTTGGTTAGAGAGAAAGCCTTCTGAACTAGCGGGGATTTGGATTAGCTGGGACTGGGAGGCCCCAGCCTGGATATGTACTGCAGGCTTTACAGGTCCTATCTTGATAGCCAACGGAAAATAAGCAGTTTCTTCAGGATTACGCTACTGCTAAATTTGGGAAATCAACAATGTCCTACTTAGACCAATGCGTCATATGCAAACCTTGACATATGAAGCACTAATCCCCGTTATTGGTGGAATACCAAATAATACATGAGGAAACTAATCGGGAGCTCACACCTTAAACAGACCAAGAACAACTAGTCCCACCCTAATTGCACATGTAAAGAGCGTTTACCAAATGACTAAAAACTTAGATCTCAGTCTAAAGTAAAACAACAGTCTCCATTAACACCAGCAGGACAAACAATCTTATCGTGGTCTATAGGAAAGGAAGGGGTGAGAACACCCACATAACATTCACAGGCTGGAGTGGGATGGGGAGGGAGCTTAAAGTTCCACAAATAAACAGGATTCACACAACACAAACACACACGTCAGCATCTTCACCCAGAGGAGGTTCGGGCCCGCAGACTATCAAAAATGTATAGCTTACAGCTGCCCAACTGACAGCATCCTGGCACAGCTGAAGAAGAAAGATACTGGTCTAAAACTAGACCGACAGTGGCAATTACTGCTGTAAATCAATTGCCAGATAGTGTTCGGATTTGGCTTTTAGAGACAATGAATGTTGGGGCGATTAGATAGGACCTGGGACCTGCGTCTGACAGTTGAGATTTTTTCGATGAGTTTGCAGTGGAACGAGAGATTAACCTGTAGTTCCAGAGCTAAGTGGGCTGTGAGCTACTAGTGGCCCACAATCAACCAGCTGTAGACCTCCCATACTGCATTTCCTTTTAGCCAGCACACCATCTCTGAGAGTCCCTCGCTTTAGCAATGGGGTGATTTGAAGGGATTCACAGATAAGAATGACTGGCTGATAGCTGACATCACAAATGTCAATGCCAATGTTGTCACGCAAGTACCGGTGTTCCCTGGCATAAAATAAAAATGTTGATTCTGATGATACTTCAAATTACAAGAAATTATATATAAATATATGTATTTTGACAAAAAAAGTAAGAATAACAAAAGTAAGCTAAAAAAGTAAAAAAGGTATTATATAACAATAAATGTAAAAGAGATTATCTTTCGGGTACACATTATACAATGCACAGATATAAATGGAGTAAACAGGAATTAGAATTTATAAACAAAGGTAAAAGAAATCATTTAAAATAGGACGCCCATTCAGGCAAAAGCGCAATCACTAAAAACATCAGCCATTTTAAAGCAATCAGCTGAAACAGAAAATGACTTTCCATCTTCTATTCAACTGATATCAATTGCTGTTTGATATATCAGTGCATACTCAATGATTACAATTAGAATTCTGGTTCAACAGAAATACTAAAGACTGTATTCTTGTATTTCATTAAATTCATGCGCAAATAGCTAAGGATTCTACAGCGCTGTAACAAAAATCAATCTAACCAAGGGCTGTATTCACAAAACATCTCAAGGATGAATGTAGCTCCGAAATGATTTAGCAGTAACAAAAAAATATATGGGCGTGTCAGTTCTATCTTAAGACCCCCTACATTTTAGGTCTAAGAATATTTCACAAAGCGTTTTAGTGCTAAAACCAGCTCCTAAATCTATGAAAAGGAATCTATGTAAGGAATAGTCAAGAGGACTCCTAAATCACTAAGACCAAATCTAAAAGGGCTGATGCCGGGAATCCGCCTTGTAATCAGGTTGACATTTTAGAAATATTTGATGATACTGAGCTTCTAACAAGGTATAGCCTTAATCACTAGGGTGTTATGATCATAGTAGAGCTAGTCAGGGATGCAGTCACTTCCCCACCAAACAGAAACAACCTAATAACATTGGAGATCAAGGTTGTGACAACTCCACGCCAGGGAAAATGCAGCTATGCAGCTACTACGTATCTCAGGCATCTGTCAGTAGAACATTACCTCAAACAATAAATGCCCTCGCCAGACCCCATATTGTGTGACAAATCATTCGGTTTGCTTGTGATGTTGGCCAACTACAAAGAAACAAAGCCAAATTCATGGCCATAGCTGGACCACCCAGCGTAGTTGGTGGTGGGACACATAATTGCACTAATTATTGCACCATCAAAAGATTTACACGCGTTTCTTTGAGCTGCCAGACATGTAAGAGGCTGACAATTAGCTGAGGATATCTTGACTAGTCAGTTTAATCAGTGACACTTGGCCTACATTTTAATTTGAATATCTTTATTTCAATATGGCCACATGACACATACTTCTACAATATTGCTAGGATGACAGAGACCCCTCCCCTATCAGCCAATCACTGTGGGCATAGTAAGTAAGCTTGTTCATGGAACACATCATCCATAGTCACCCTTTCCCTTAGCTTAAGCCTTCACCCCATTCCTTAGTAAAAGTAGGTTTTAGCAGCTTTGTGAATAGGTTTTAAGAGGAAACTCTTAGCAAGGAACTGTTAGTGCTGTTTTGGAGTCCTCCTGGTGGTAAGATAAAATGTTTTGTGAATACGGCCCCTGGTCTTTAACTTAATCTGGGAAGGCGGAGAAGCGTTAACATCATGTTCTTGGTGCAAGTGATGAAAATCGCTTTGTTTGATGCAGCAGAAAACAGTCGTTTTGGTTTCTTGACAGATAAGAGGGTAGAGTACTGATTCAGTCAATCTGTCATTTTCTTCAAACAGACAGAGCAAATACCCACAAAGAACAAAACATCCAAGTCCTCTGACACCAAATGTGTCAAATGCAACACACAAGGGGGAAAAGCAAGCAGAGATGGGAGACGCTTGGTTGGGGTGACGGACAACCTTACCTGTGAGCCAGATGATGAGAAGACAACCCCCTCTTCTTTTAGAGACTTGATGGTGGCGCTGATCAGACTGAGCTGTGGATCTTTCTGGAACTCTTCACACCACTCCACCATCATCCCCTTCAGCTTTTCACAAACCTTTGGGTGGGCCTGCGCCAGGGATGATAGTAAATTAAGTCATTAATTTGATTGACGCAAAACAATCGTAGAATGTATACTAATGAGTTGCAGCCATATGATTGTTATCTTCAGAATCTTAAGACTGTCAATAAATCACAAACATTTTCACAAAAACTTGGGAGAACTTTTGCACCTTGCTCAATACAGTTCGGACTTCAGTGGCGAACTCCCGTGAGCAGATTTCTAAGTGAAAGATTCTTCCACTGTTATTGACACAGGCAGCAAGCAACTGAAAGTGGGAGAAAAGTCAAGTTAGTAGAGTATTCTGCTTGGATTCTCCCTACAGAGATTTTACAGCAGTAACAGGCTGCCCACCGGACAAAAACATCCAATAGCAGACATTATGTGATTATTTTATCAAGGGATAAAACTGTTAGTTGGAAATACAGTCACTTTTGGGCTTTAGTTGTCAATTTGTAGAGTACACATTATTCTTTAATAATCATCTAAAGCCCCCTTGACTAGCCGCAAATGAGACCCATGGCTGAATATAACTGCCCATCCAAGCTTTTCATTTGAACAGGAGCAAAGATTAAACTCCCAGTTGAATACAAGATAAACGATTAGGAAATAGAACAGCCATGTGACAGTCTTCTCTCATGGTGAGTCCGAGAGAAAGGTGGAATTAAATCAACTTTGTCTATGATAAGTCACTTAAGTTCTGCATGCCGAGAGAATAAAACACCGGACCGTCACACACCTTCAGGCAATTAATATATTGACATTGGCCAGGCTTTACAGAAATAAACCTGTTATACAGCAAGGAAGCCAACTGGAGTTTAGTGGAGGGTGGTTTCATGGTGAGTAACACAATAACTATAACAAGAGACTCACAGTGAGGGCCTGCATGGCTACATGTGGAACCTTGTGATTGACTCTCTTCATTACAGACCTCAGGCAGTCCTTAGCTCTGGGAAGACAACATGGGGAGATGATTAGTATGAGGTGAGCATGATTAGTATGTCACAGGTGGTAGTGTTTCAACATGTATACAATCTGCAATGAACACATCTACCAAATGCTGTCTAGATATACAGCACCGGAACAAATTAAGAGACCACTGCACCTTTTCTTTCCTTTTCAAACAAGTCGAAAAGGAAGGTTTTGAGTGAGGAACAGTAGGTTAAAATTAAGAGACCACTGCAAATTGAAAGCTTCTGTTCTTCACTCAAAACTTTCCTTTTCAACTTTTTTGGTCTTAAATTGTACCATTCCTTCCTGGAGTCACACCTTGATGTCTATATCTGCCCTCATACAAGACATGACAAGTTCTAGGAAAGCCCTTTTAGCAGGACAGGAAGTCTCATTCCAGCTTACCCATTGGGTGTATGTCCAACCCTGTCACAAATATCCATGATCAGGCCCCAGTCCTCCACTGTATTGGTTTCACTGGTGGCTTTCTCTAAACATGTGAAAAAGGGAATACATGTGATGGTAATATGATACACAGTTCTTAGAAAGAAGTTTATTTACATGTAACATTTGCATGAAAGTAATAACATTTGAATGACACAGCTGAGCTCCCGGAGTCATTCAAATTCAGAAAGCACACTGTAGAGTACCTACCATCCAAGATAGTTCTGAAATAATTTCTGCTAAGATTTGCTTTGTAAAATTAAGCTAACTGACTGCACCCAAATCGCCCCTTTCAGTCTGGAAGATTCAAAGAGAAAAGTGTCAGCTAATGTGTGGGTCCCATGTTTCATGAACTGAAATAAAATGATCCCAGAAGATCACAAAACACACATCTGTATCCTCTGTCATTTGAAATGTATAATTAATATGTACCGTATGAATTTGGATATGCTTGAAAACATGAATTTGTTTTTTCCATTTCCATAAGCCTGTCTGAAGTTTAGGTTTCCGGACCAATGGAACAGCCTGTATCAACGTAAACACGTTCTTCTCCCATGTGGCACTAATGTTATGCATACCATAGCAAGCTAAGCATTTTTAAAACGCATCCTTTTAAGCATTAAAAAATGTTGGGCAACTACTTCTGAATTAGGTTTGATTACATAAACCATTAGATGTTCGGAAATATCAAGTGGAGCAGTGGTTTGGAGCAGTTAATGGGGCTGCACCAACACAATGAACATTTGAAGCAAAATAATAATTGAGATTATAGTGTAATCATTGCAGTGGGAGATGTAGTGAAGAAATGAAAGAATTAAATGCATAAGCACTAGCCCTCGTTGCTGCTTTGTTTTAAAATGATTGTCTTCGAGATGTAGCCACTTTTCACACAAAAATTATAATCAAACTCTAAAGCGACCTACATATGGGCCACAGTATTGGTGAAGGTCCCATAGACTTTCAATGGGAGTAGGGTGGCAGGCATCAAAACGCTAGCAGTTATATAGCGGCGCGGCACGTAGGCCTCAAGCCCTTGAGTGGCATTGCATCCCATGTACACTGGCTAACGTTGCGCCCTATCTTGCGTTGGGTAACACGCATACTGAATCTTATTTGAAAGGCCCTTGAGGAACCAAAATATTGAATCCGTTTAACGGTTCCGGTCCACGGTTCCGGTCCACGGTTCCGGTCCACGGTTCCGGCATGCCCGCCACCTCAGATGGGTAGAATTCATTTTCTATGAATAGCGTCAAGGCGTCGTTGGCGGTTGAACAAAGCATCTCGGAAAGACAGCGTGGCCGTTTGAGCTGTTCTGGCACCTCAAGTAGGGCCATGGTCAATTTTCTGCAAATTAATCCGGCTAATGCCAGGCATCCATCCAAAGGAGGCAGACTCTTTATTAATAAGGGAGGGCCTTCCATGTGGGTCCTGCGTTGTACTGCAAGAGCACATGTGAAATGTGCTCTACCTGAAACGTTCTGCTACCAAATGGAAGAAAAGCTCATTATAGCGTTTGCAGGGTTTCCCCATTTAATATAACCCTTCCTAGCCATCCTACAGAGACACTGACAGGCTCAATAATGTTTGGAGGATGGTGGCAGAGATTGTGGGGGTCTCAGGTGGGTTTTCTATGTTAGCACAGTGTGAATTGTGTGCTCTGTTTATTTAGCATTAGTTGTTTGTTTTATATGGCAGCACCACAGAAACCTAATGGCTGCTAGCATAATACTCATAATAATGTGTGCTTTTATTTTGACCATGAGTGAGAAAAGAGATTGCTCAGCTAAATTTAGAAAGTTCATGAGATGTCAACACAGCCCTCCCCCGCCATAAAACAAAACCCCATAGCGGATATGCCCATAAGCGTCCATCTGAGGTAAGGCAGGGCGTTTGCAGACAAATTCGTGCTGGAATAGTGGACGTGCGAAAGTCTTGAGCAGCCGCCGCCCATGTCAACTAATGAACAGAGTTGGTCAACAAATCAAACTGATACTTATTGACAACAATACATTTTTCACTGCAGAAATTGGAGCACAAATGAATCTCGTCTGTTTCTGATGAGTTATAAAATGTTACCCTGGAGTAATAATTATTATTATTATGACAATTTATCTTCATACTTATAACAATAATCATAGTCTCCTGTTCATAGGTTAAAAACGGCACAGATTAGAATTACAAATAATATGCTAACCGAGACAAATACATTACGTGAAATTGACAAACACGCACACAAAAATAAAATGTACCATGTCTATACACCCCTCATGCTAAGCAGATTTTTCTCCATGTTCAGTTGCCATTTGCGGCGGCCTGTCTGTTCGTGCCTTAACTCTCTACACTAAAGGAAATTGAAAGGAGGTTAGTCATCACATTTTCCACCTAACAGCAGGGACAGCGGCATCTAGTGGTAATGGATAACAAACACACCCAACTTCAACAACAAGTCTTTCTGAACAAGATCAGCCATTTCTAGCATAACTGTCTGTTATTTTAATGCACTGGTAAACAAAGGCACATTTTGCTATTAAATATAGACTAACAGCTTGCACAGACAATTTTTTATAGAAATGCATGCAGGTAAAAAAAAATGTTTAGATTTGAATATTCATTTTAGACTTGCGGAAGACCCCAGAGGTCATTTTTACCTATGCATTATTTAGAAAACTTTCTTAGTCACATTTCAACCAAACATGCATGATAATCGTATCAGTTTCTACGAAAACGTTATCAGAACGGAGATGGTCAGGCTTGAATAAACGCCATCTTCCACTTAAGGCACAAGCCGTTCCATTAACACAATTAAGCAGTGCCTTGACAACGTTACCTCAAACCAGGCTTAAACAAACTTGCATTGTGCACGCGCATGGAGTGCATAAGCAGTCCAGAACAAGCGCTCATCGAAATGAAGATGCTATGTCACAAAAAACTCAAGTTGTGATCTTCTCAACAGCAGAACAAACCCTGCTGTTGGGACTTCATGAAGAATTTAAAAGGAGTCATCACTAAAAAAAGGCAATACTGCTGCAAATGACAAGGCGAGGGAGATGGCTTTGCAAACAATTGCTGATGTCTTTACAAGGGCCAACTGAATACCCAAAAAAGAATTTGGCAACGGCTATTATATATCAGGCAACTTCCATCGCAGATCATCTGTCAGCATAGAGGGTCATCAGTGATGTGGCACACTTTGCTTGCCAGAGCATTCATTTTAAATTGCTCAGCATGACAAGGAAGAGTTAATGCAGTGGTGTCTTTCAAAATGTAAATTACAGTTCAGAATCATCGCAACATTGCTCACATTCCAGAATGTGTTATTTTTACTTTGGGTCTGACATTGTGCGAGGTTTTAATCTGGTTTTGCATAGGCCTTCTGTAGGTACATGTTAGTGTTATGACAAACTTAGTTACTGTAGGAAAGGAAATAACAGATTTTTTACCGATTGATGATAAAGTGAAACATTCTCTGTTCAGTACAGTTACTACTTTGTGTGAGGCAGACATTGAAATTGACACTTATGTGAACAACTGCCAGGGTAACAGGATTTAAATCCAAAGAAGTGTTGCCATCAAAACATATTTGATCTATTTGTACAGATGTGCACATTTCATCCAAATCCAATTCTGCCTGACGGTGGACAGAAGCCCCCAGTAGATGCTTGTACATTTAGACTATGGAAAGATTTACGATTGACATAGTCTGCATCCACAGGTCCAGATGGGGTCTGGCATGCACAAGGGTACAGTCTATTGTGCCTATAACATTGGGGAAGGCTGAAAAAGAGGATTACGTTAATACAGAGTCTTGTCTACATGTAGGCTACTTTACATTTATTTTAATGGTCACATACCTGCAATTGAATAAAATGTGTTTCAAGATGACCAGGGAAAGTGGTGAAAATATTCAGGTACTGCTTTAGAGGAAGGCATAACCTTATTTCCTGGCATGCAGTTTCCTTTGCAAGACCTTCTGAATTACCAACACTGTACAAAAATGTCCCACATGCAAAGAAACACAGAGCTATGCAGACCGATAGAACAGTGGTCAAGGCTTGGCTACATAGAGTGTGCTTAGATATGTGGTTCCAGCAGACTGCATAGGTAAACTTTGCAGGGCCTACTGAACCTGTACCTCTTCCACAGATACTCATCAGGGAAGCCCAGTGGAGAACTTGTCTCTGAAGACCCATGGGCCTGGTGGTGTAAATGCTTTTTGTAGAATCTGAGCACCTTCATCCACAAGGTTGTTGAGGAATGGACATGCCATATTAAGTTGCAACTGGCTGGTCTTTAGATGCACTGCTTATATAGGCTAAATCTCAAATGGCATACTTGCAAACTATATAGTATGCCACATTAGTATGCGAAAAGATTAGTATGTCTCAAAACAAAGTATGCTGAAAATAGTATACCAATGGTCTATTATTTCTGGTGGATTTTCATTTTGCACAGTGAAAGAGAAGGGGTTGTCACGATTCTCTTGTCTTTTCACTTGATGAAACAGTCAGTTATTGTCACCTATATTGATAGTTACTGCATCAATGTCGAACATTGTTGTGCCCTGAAATGAAATCGTTTTGGCACTGTAAAGTTCGTATTCAGTCTCGCTAGAAATTGCTATTTTCTGCTTGACTATTTCAAGCAGTAAGATACTAGTATAACTGGCTTACAAGCTTTTAAAACAGCCAGTTGCAAAAGCCATACAGTACATAGATTATATTTGTGGTGGAAGTAAACTTCATATAAGAAATGTTAGTCAGATTAACACAATTCTTAATGGTGTCAAGCAAAATACTCAAACTTGACGTGATGTTAATGCGCAACAAAATGTAATGTTGAGACACCATATTATGACAACGTAGGTCCCAATCAGTCCCAATACTGGCATAGCTTACTATATACTAAACAGTATGTACTTTACCATCATTCTCAAAGTATGTACTGTACTTGCAGTACGTAGCATGCGATTTAAGATTCAGCCATAGTCTAGGCCACAGGTGTCAAACCGGTTCCACGGAGGGCCGAGTGTCTGCAGGTTTTTGCTCTCTCCTTGTACTTGATTGGTTAATTAGGTCACTGATTGGTTAGTTTCTGCCCTCACCTGGTTGTGTAGGTATGAACTAGGAACCAATTTATAGGAAAAACCAAAAACCTGCAGACACTCGGCCCTTTGTGGAACCGGTTCGACACCTGTGGTCTAGGCCAATGTTACCCAATCCTGGTCTTCAGGACCCAAAGGGGTGCACGTTTTTGTTTTTGCCCAAGCACTCACACACCTGATTCAAAGGTTGCCCTACCAGTTACGCGCTTGATTGACATATTCAACCTATCACAAAGTCCCCAGGACCAAGATTGGGAAGCACTGGTCTAGGCCTATGTCAATTAACTATTGGCTTTTGAAGACAGTGAAAGTGGTAAGACATGCTTTTATTTTTTACTTGTTTATTTTTATTGATATGTTCTTTGGAACTAAATTTAACAACGTCTTTTCATGCTTGGTCACAATGACAGAAAAAAAGTCTGAATTTGTGTTTCCGAACACGGACAGGTAACGCTAGCGAGAAAATACATTGAACGTTTTTTGGGGATTCTAAGGTAACTTATTCAGATGTATAAGTTATCTTAGTTACTGAGCAGGGACTCCTATAAGCCACAGTAAGGGAACAGAACTCTCACTTAAATTAACCAAACGTATCGAAATAAGCCTGGATTTTCCATTATCTGCCTTGATGGAATACCCCCCAGGTTTAGTTTTTTATCATTACACAACCTTTCCAGTGTTGTATTGCCTCTGTCGCTAATCAAACATTTTACATGTATATGATCTTTGTATGACATTGTCCTCGTCACTAGCTGGGCCTGTATACCGAGCAACAGTGGGGTTTGTTTTTTGTTTTGAATTAGTACGTTCAGAACACGTTCTGAAGACACTCGAGAACAGCTAGGAAGAGCCAGGGTGAAAAACACCTTAAGCCCCCCCCCGTTACATTACTGGGTAAACCCAAAGCTCGCAAAATGCTAGCTGGTTAGCGAGCTAACTGATGACTGCCATACGAATTACATTACCCTGCTAGCTAAATTAGCTAGAGAAAGAGTTTACCAATCCTCATATACCTAGCCATTTTTATAATATCACATTTGATCGTAACTTCAAGGTATCAAGAGAAATATAGCCAGGCTAGCTGTTGATAGCTCGCTGGCAAGTGGTTCTCTAGCTAGCTACTGCTGTAAACTACGAAGATACTGTTAATAACGTAATACCGTGGCTGTTTTAACTTACTACGCTAGTAAGACACTCCAAACCAAAACGCCAAATGAAGCGCTCAACTTACCAACATCTTGCTCAAATGGATTTTGGGAAAATAAAGGCATGTTCCTTTTTTTAAATAAACCGACGTGGTTAAGTATGAAAACTCAAGAATATGTATTTCAAGAATATACAAAAATCCCTTCCTCATCCATCAACTGTTCTTCTTCAGTAGGGTTTTGCATTGGTTGGTTTCCAACAATTGTGGTGTATTACCGCCACCTACTGTGTTGGAGTTTGGGATAGACTTCAGGGAGGAGCTAAATCCTTCCTGCCAACCATATCTCCCCAATGGATACAAACCGTACTCAAAGGTGCCTTTTTCTTTTTTATGCTTTGGTTGGCTTTCGTCTTTCTAGTTAGAAGAAATGATGTAGTTTGTTTTTGCTCTCAACAAGCCAGTTAATCTGAGAAGTTCCAGATGCTTTGTTTTTTATAGTGTTTGCTGTGTTAATTCACTGCCAAGCTAGTAGGGGTGTGGTTTCGTCCTCCCATGGCTGCTTTCTATTGGTATTTAGTCTTCTTCATTGCCTTAACCAGAAGCTTATAGCTCCATCTTTTGCTTATATACAACCCCGTTGGTCGGACGCTGCGTAAAATGCAAATAAAAACAATTCAATGATGTGCAAATCATTTATCTCTATATAATAAATTGAAAATAGTACAAAGACATATCGGGGGTATTTCAGAAAGCAGGTTTAGTAAAAACCTAGAGGTAGTTGACTCAGAGTTGATGGAAACTCTGGGTTTACGGTATTAAAGAGCAAGTTTCAGCGTTTCTCTTGAGTCAGTTACTACGACAACATACTCCGTGAAACTAACCTGCCCGCTAACAGGTTTTATCCAACAAACAGAGTTTGTCCTACTCTTTCACTGAAACCTGCCATCTGAATGTGTCACATAGGGCGTGTCCTTTTCTCGGAGACAGTAGAAGCACAAACACTCCGCAGAAATCTCCGTTGGGAGTGATCAGACACCGTTTGAATGTTTTATCATTCCCTAATGATTATCTGTTTGAGAATTACAGTTTTTCTGCACAAAATATAATCTATCTGAAAAATATTCTCAGCCCACATATGATATATGGTGGACATGGTCTCAGTTCGGAACAAATTTTTTGTGTTGCAGTTTTCTGTATAACATCGGTGACGCTGAGCATATGTCGGGCTGTCAGAGATGTGACTCTCGCTCTGAAACGTTTTCTGTAAACTTTAGTAGCCTAGTGTTCCTAATTCACAGACACACAAAACTAATCAAAAACTTATTCCACAGATTTGCGGGTATCAGTCTATGCAGTAATCCGTTTATTTTGTATGAAGCTTTGAGACTTGAAACTTTTCCTGTTTGAAGTATACCTTTTTATTTCTTTTTCAGTTGCTGCCAAGTACGTTTTGTGCCTGTTGGGTTGCACCTGCATAAACAGATGAACTCACTTGATCTAGGCAAGCGAACTCGGCAGTGAAAACTGACCAAAAGCAACTATACTTCCTGAGGAGACTCAAGAAGTTGGGCATGTTTGTAAAAACTCTCACCAAATTCTACAGGTGCACCATTGAGAGCATCCTCTCAGGCTGCATAATTGCCTGATATGTCAGCCGCTCGGATCGCAAGTCCCTCCAGAGGGTGGTGAGGTCTGTGGAGTGCGTCATCGGCTGCCATCTCCCCTCCATGCAAGGCATCTACCATACACGGAAAGCACGGAACATCAAAGTCTACAGCCACTAAGGCTATGGTCTGTTCACACCGCTACTGCGGTCTTGTTGAAGCATGCACTTCCAGACTCCCCTCAGGCCATAAGGCTCCAAAACCAGCAACAATGATCTATGATCATACTAATAACACATGAACATTCCAAATGCTCTGATGTCTTTCTATGTACGTTTAATGTACATTCGAATATTCTTTTGTATGTAACATTCATAGGCATATCACACTCATATTGTATTTATAATATTCAATACTTCTACCCATATCGTTGATATTTCCCATTCTACTCTACATGTTTAGGTATATTATTGCTATAATTTTGCTTTATATTTTTCTTGGTTCTTACTACTTAGATGTGTGCCACATCAGAATGACGCTGTGTTATTCGGAGCATTTGATAAATAAACTCTGAACTTGATATTACACCCACATGCACACATTATATAAATGTTTAATGAGTGGAAGACTCTAGATGCGACTTTAGTTTTTTTTCAGTTAATACTCATGCATTATCTCGATCAGCAATTTTCTGCCACGCTAACTCACGTTTTTTTGCTGCTGATACTGTATTGCTTTTTTCTTGAATATATACTCATATTCTGCATGTGCATTCATTAATATATCTAACTCCACTGGGAAGAACCTTTTCTCTTGTTGCCGTGATTAATCATGTTATCTGCGTTCCATTGATGAGGCCTTTTTATCTCGTGCACGTGCTTTACTCAGGGTTAACATAACTCATAGTTGACTGATCTAATTGTTACCACCTGTTCTGAAATCGTCAACTCTGAGTTTGACCGCTCAGTCAGTCAACCCAGAGTTGTGGTTTCAACTCAAGAGTATGTTAACCCTGCTTTCTGAAATACCCCCATCAAGTGTTGAAACTGAGAAATGTTATTGCTTTTGGAAAAGTACATGCCCGTTTTGAATTTGTGGCACTATTTGCCCCATGCAGTCTTTCAGAGTGGTGAACAGATCCTCACTTCTGACCGGTTGCCAATCAACCTATTTAGTTGTATGATATTCCACCAGGTTTAGTTTTTTAGCATTACACAACGCTTCCAGTATTTTGTTCCCTCTGGCCCAGCATTTTTTAAACATGTTGCTGGCATCAAATTCAAAGTGAGCATGTAACATTTCTCAGTTTTAACATTTGATATGTTGTTTTGGTACTATTTTCTATTGAATATGGGTTTTAAATGATTTGCAGTAAATAAAAAAAAGAATTGGAAATTATTTTCTAACCACACCTTTGGCCAACATAGGTTATTGATAAACAAATTCATGGTAGCAACATAAAGAATAGATACAACATTGTTTAAAATAAGGTGCATGGAACAGTTATCAGTCAGAGGAAATGTAGGGAACAGGTGAGTCAACTGGACTAATGTAATCAAAGAAAATAATTTCTCATAGCTCATTAACAAACCCTTTCCATTTAAAAGTTACTCCACCAGTAAAATATGTAGAAAAATCAATGTTGAATGTGATATTTGTTTCAGTATAAGATGTCTGTATTGTTTCAAATAAATATCTGTTAATATATCAGTGACTAAGCTAACGGCACTTGTTCATGGAAAGCAGACAATTTCATTGGGATCTTATCAATATTATAGTTAAAAATCATGACAAAATTTAGTCCACCAAAAAGTTAAACTGATTTAGTTCACCAAGCGCTTTTCATATGAACCACATTGTCTGGCTCTGGTTAGATAACCTTGTATGGAGATTAGAATCTTTTCGGATATTGCAATAATCCCCAAGCATTGATAGGTTATCTTTACCATAATTTGCACTAGATAGGATGATGTCACTGAGCCCCTATACATGAGAATGGAACAATTTGGCAGCCATCTTACTTGTGACCTGTTCTTAACCAGCTACAATCGAAATGCATGGTAAACGTGGCATTTTAAATTTTATAATAGTGATATTTCCTTAATATTATATAGATAACCACTGTAATGAATTGCACAATGCACACAATGACTTTACATTTCAAAATATTAACGAATACATCAATTTTAAATAGTTTTCAAATGTTTATTAATGAAAGTGTACAAAATGGGTATATAGTAACTAAAGTAGGAAGACAGAATAGTACTTTAAATACAGTGCAAATGTATATTTCTTTATTTCCTATGATAACAGTTAACTGTGATTTTACATTCTTATATTCATATGTATGGTATACTAGAATACTAGAATTTAATATAATTGTACAAATGACTATTTTAGTTACAGTATGCTAGTGGGATATAGCTAAATTTGGTACGATGCTGTAACATAATAATTGGAGGGCAGAATAGGAGTAGCTAGGCAAAAAATGTTGTGGACAAAGTGGGACAAAAGCAACACGACATCGCCATCTGCTTATTATAAACAGTCTTGTTCATTGGTTAAAAATGCTATATAAAATTATCATATTGCCTTTCTAGAATATTACTTACACATATAAAGTGATTTTAAACTCACTCGTATCGTTTACCTTTTTGTGGAGCAAGATACTTCTGCAAAAAACATTTCTAAGACTAGTCTTAAGAGGCTTGCAGGGTTGCCAGACACAAGCATATTGCCCAATTACAGTATACTGCCCAATCACACCGGGCTCCACAAAAAATGTCTAAATTCTGTTGTTTTCTATACAACCTGTAATGTGCATTTTCAAACCTGCATAATGTCATAAAAAATAGCCCAATTGTCCAGGAAACTTTCCGATCTGTCAACCCTGGTGTCCTGACATCCCAATTAGTTCCAGGGAAGATGGCGGACCTATTTTTTTTAATGTTAGATACGTTCTATATCGGTCTATATCTATGATTATCTATGATAAATTGGCAATGGACCGCGAAGTGCAATATGGGTAATTCTGGGTAAATTAATGTATTTATAACCTCATTGCAACGAATGTGCTCCACCAATTACGTTCTTTTAATACATTTTCTGAGATGTATAACTACCGACCTCGTCTGACACGTTTCAAAAACTCTCGCAGGATTGTGTCGTCATTTTAACGTTTGCTGCATCCATTCTAGCGATGACCGACCAAATCACGTACCCTAAAGTATCGCGCAGGCCCAGTTTACGCCTCTCATTTCCTGATTTAGTGTGCGGATTGCATTTTTTCAGCATCAGGCATCGCCAAGTGGGTTTCAGTCATGTCAGCACCTGCCATGGGGACTACGAAAACGGCTCACAGTGATTTGGCCCCCAAGAAAAAGAAGGGACCGGGTGCTCTAGCTACAGCATATCTGGTTATATATAACGTGGTAATGACAGCGGGGTATGTACACAATACACTTCGGTTGTAGGCTACTTGAGTGGGATGCAAGCGTGCATGATCTTACAAAATGAATGGTTTTAGAAGGCACGCGTATGCTACGGGAATCATAGTCTTTAGTGCTATTTTGTGCAATATTTATTATGTTAGGTTATGATGATTGACTAATCATAAAATCAATCCCATATGAATTACTTTTCCTCTTGGCAAAACGTTAATAACGTTTTACTGTGCTGCCTTCGGCTATGTTGTAGCAAATCAAATCACCCATACACTGAACTATTGTATTGTGACTTTAGTACCCGCCTCCATCGGGAATGTATTAGTTGTCTCTGTCTTTAGTTACATTTTCCCCAACTTGGCGCCTCCAACACCATATTTATTGGACAGAGCTGTAACTAATCGCTTGGGTTAGTTACAATTTGCGTCCACATTGTCGATATGAACATTAATAGCGATTGTTCTTGAGGCCTTCTGTATGTAGCCTCATTGGAATCCAACCATTTGTTAATTACAAGTTTTGAATTTACTATAAATGCGTTTGTTTCTTGTTCTGACAAAAACTATTGGATCAGCATCTTTGATTTCACACAGTTTACAACAATATTGTTGCAAAAGAAATTGCATAAGTGCTGTTAGATTTCTCATTAAAACTAGTTTGGTGACATTACAGGACAGCTCCCCCTCATCTTCCTGTCTGGTGAGGTGAAAATTCATGCTCTTGTCTAGTGACAACCAACCACAGCAGGATATGGAGGCTAGGTAGCCTCTCCAGTTTCTCATACAGTGCAGATGCCTATTCTGTCTGCATTAATGTCTACTTTCTGTGTGGTTGGACTGTTTCAATTAACTCTCTTTGACTACTCTGTCCTCTAAGAGTAAATAGAGGCTATTTATTTGATTGCAGAAATGTATTTTCACTCAAACTCTTAAAAAGAAAAATAGTGACATTTGTTATAGGACTTCCCTGTTTAAATGAATAAGAATATGATGTGTGTGTTCTTTCAGGTGGCTGGTCATTGCCGTGGGTTTGGTGCGGGCCTACTTGGCCAGAGGCAGTTACCACGGCCTTTACTACTCTATAGAGAAACCCCTAAAGTTCTTTCAGACTGGAGCTCTCCTGGAGGTGAGTGGACATAGTCTCTGTTGCAGGGCTTTAAGGTCCTGTGTCATGTTGTTTGTTTCAGCATGCTGACAGTCTCCACTGGGTCCCCACTTTCTTGTGGAAGTCAGGTGTCTGCAACATTATTGGCTGTTGTTGGCCACTTCAGTGCCCATGTACCAGAAAATACTTCCTAGTTGAGCGAGCTATGTGATGAGAAGAATAACCTAGCGAGATGTGCTCCTTAGGACCTGTGTCTCAATTTTTAAATGTTTTACATTTTAGTCATTTAGCATGTGCTCTTATCCAGAGCAGCTTACAGTAGTGAGTACAACCTTTTTTGGCAACATAAAATTGATGATTTTGTGTGAAATAAAATAGGCTAATTAGGGATCGGAACATTTGGAAAAAATATTCGCGTCCAAGTCAATTACTGTATACATTTTCAAAAGTATCTTTTTACCGACCTGTTAATAGACTGTCCATGATCTTTCACACAGCACTGTTGTATATTTTTAAATAGAACCTCCTCCACCATGCCTGGTCTTCCTCTGCTCCCACGTGTGCAGCTCAGAAACATCACAGAGGCCTAGTTGGTGTTGCAGTGTGGCTGGAGAGGATCACACTAACACATACCAGCTCCCTCTATTCATTAAAACACCTTTAAATACCTGGCTTTTTGTGTGACTGTGATGACTTACTAGAGAACAGGCTTTTATATTTTCTAATGGAGAGACCAACGGACCTTTTCTAATAGGAAGGCAAGTTTGTATGATGGAATCTGTAGGTGGAATATATTCCTTAAGTGCAACAAGACAACCAATGTGCAGCACCCAGCACCTCTCTGAGTTAGCTAACAGAAGTCACATTACTGTTGGACTTTGCGTGCTATTGATGATAAAAAATAACATGATCCAGTTGAAACCCTGCTCTGTACTGAAACATTGCTCTGAGTAGATATTAATTTCATAATTTCCACTGACCAAAATATTTTTCTTTTTCTTCAGATTTTGCACTGTGCTGTGGGTAAGTTGAAATTCGGTCCCTATGCTAATGGTCAAAGTAATATACTGTGGTCTCTTCTATTTATGTTGATATACAGTAGGCTCTATCCTACTGGAGCCATTCCCTCATATATGGCTTGGAAGATGGCTGCTAAGTCCAGCCTTTCTGTGCTAATGTGATAACATGCATGGCCCTGTTGCGTTGTGGTCGTGGCACTCCAGGTACACAGTCCACTACCCATTATCTGGGAATTAAAGGTAAACCTGACCTTTACTATTACAGAAGCCTCCTTTTCTTTCCAGTCCTGTGCTGCCCTCTGTTGGACCAACCTAGAAACACCACACATAGCCTGCTTGCTCATATAGCCCACATCTTGGAGTTATACAGGAAATGTTGACACATCAGTGTGTGTGCTTTGTTTTATCCAACAAGTAGCGTATTTTTGTTAGCTGCCTTTTCATTAATAGTTAAACAATGTACTTGTGATCAAGTAAAAAAATAGCATCTCTATGATTTTTTGGCATCATGTTCAGTATCACTGTTGGGGAAGTGGTAACACTTGAATCATACAATATTGCCCTACAGAAGCGAAATGCAGTAAATATGATTTTGCTCGAATTGTTTTGTTGTAACGGTCAGTTGGCCAATAGTATACTAACAGTGTGCAGGCACACAAGCGCACAAACTCACTCACTCACTCACTCACTCACTTTACACTGATGAAATACATTGCCTCTGCTAGTGTTTGTCTATCCTCCCCAAGCCTTAACCTATATGTACATAAACCTAAATGGCCACATACCCCTGAACATTGACTTGGTACTCTCTGTAGTCAGTGTTCAGTAATAATTCCTTGTTATTCATTATTGTCATTTGTGTCACTGATCTTAGTGTATTATTTTCTTTATATTACAATGTTCTATCTTTTACATTTTTATTTACTTTTATTTGCCGTCTTCAGTTTTAGAAAAGGGCCCTTACATAAGCAATTCACTGTTGGTCAACTCCTGATATAAAAAAAATATTTGATGAATAGAAATTAATTGGGTTTTTCATTTACTGACACCCAACAAGATAGTATCAACAATTGCTACCTGTCTAGATAGAAAAATACTTTGGGATTGTTCCTTCCTCTGTGGTTCTTCCTATGGTTCTAACCTGACGCTCTGTGTTTTCCTGCTCCAGGGATTGTTCCTTCCTCTGTGGTTCTAACAGGATTCCAAGTGTTCTCCCGGGTGTTCCTCACCTGGGCCGTGACGCACAGCGTCCGAGAGGTACTACTTTTCTCGATCCTACAATCCATTGTATGACCTCACCCTATTTTCTCCCTAAAAAAAAATATATGTATCTATTTGAAAATATAAAAAAGTGATACTATGAGCAATATTCACATTTTATCATGTGGGAATGGTTTCAGGGGAGCAATACCCCTAGATGTTGTCTTCATCGAAAAGAGCCTTGATGAGGCACTAAGGTCTGTGAGCCTGACATGGTGAACATGCTTGAAACCTACCTTGTGAAAATGAATAACACTAACATCTATGTACGGCCTGAAATGCTCAACTGTGTGTTTGTGAGTTTTTGTAACTATGTTTACTTACCCAGGCTGAGCTTCATTTTTTTAGCTTATGTTGACATTTCTCTCCCCATCTCTTTGCCTGACATGTGCTGTGAGACGCAGCGTTATGGAATAGCGGGTGCTACCAAATGCACGGTTCTGACATAACACCTCCGTCTCTCAGATGAATGTGTGTACTCCGAACTGTTGCATGTCAGCTTTCCATTATCTTCTCAGTCTCACGCCTGTCTGCTTGTCTGTACTGACTCCAGGTGCAGAGTGAAGACAGTGTCCTGCTCTTCGTGTCGGCATGGACCCTCACAGAGATCATCCGCTATTCGTTCTACACTTTCAGCCTGCTCAACCACCTGCCCTACCTTATCAAATGGGCACGGTAAGAATGGCACCCCCTGTTGGAAAGTTTGAGGCACTCACCGTTTTGATTAGAGTGCTATTAAATGGGTTTTGTGTGTTGATTCTTTTGGCTGTACACATCCCTTTGCGGTATTTATTTACGGTCAGTGTGTCAGACATACCACTATGGGGATTGGTCTGAACAGTGGGCGGACACCTCTAGCATTCACACATGGTGGGGGTGTTAGGGGGGTGTTACCGGAGCACCTTTTTTCATGTTCCTGATTGGTTAAAAGAAATTGTGCCTGAAATCTGGACATTGATCTAAAATTGATGATATGTAGCATACTATCCCTGAAAGCAGATTGGCTAAAATCTGTAATATATATGACTTTATACCATGGGTATGATGAAAAAAGTGCTTTTTTTCCCTTCTAAAAGCATTGATAGCAGGTTAAGAAATAGCAATACGGCATCTTGGTTTCTTTTGGTATATTGCCAACATACTATTGCTAAGAGCTGTGTCCAGGCACTTTTTGTGTTGTGCCTAAAATAAGCCCTTGGCCATACACCACACTGCCTTGTTGCTTAAATATAATTTAAACGTCAACATAAATTATTTACTGAACCTAATTTAAGTTTGGAATTTATGTTGTGAAAATGATTTATTTCACAACATAAATGTGTTTAGGTTGTGTGATTAAAAAAATAAGTGCAGAAAATATCTAATAACACAAACTGAAATCATTCTTTTTTTCAGATTTGTATTTCCTTACAGTGGACAAACTGATGTAATTTGGAATTATCGCACTGAAATATTTACAGTGGATATAAAGTTTACTTAAATGCCAGGTTTTTTTAATTTAAAAGAATGAGACAAAGAAATTATGTCAGAACTTTTTCTGACCTATAATGTGAACAATTCAATTGAAAAACAAACTGAAATCTTTGAAGGGGAATAATGAAAAATAAAAACCTTACAATAACCTGGTTGCATAAGTGTGCACATGCTCTTATAACTGGGGATATGGCTGTGTTCAGAATTAATCAATCACATTCAAACTGTTAAATGTTAAATAGAAGTCATTACACACCTGCCATAATTTAAAGTGACTGATTAAAGTTCAGCCGTTCTAGTAGGATTTTACTGACATTTTCTTAGTTGCATCTCAGCAAAATCCATGGTCCGTAGAGAGCTTCTAAAGCATCAGAGGGATCTCATTGTTGAAAGATATCAGTCAGGAGAAGGGTACAAAATAATTTCCAAAGCATTAACTATACCATGGAACATAGTGAAGACAGTCATCATCAAGTGGAGAAAATATGGAACAACAGAGACATTACCAAGAACTGGACGTCCCTCCAAAATGTATGAAAAGACAAGGAGAAAACTGGTCAGGGAGGCTTCCAAGAGGCCTACAGCAACATTAACAGAACTGCAGGAATTTCTGGTAAGTATTGGCTGTGTGCTACATGTGACAACAATCTACTGTATTCTTCATATGAATGGGCTATGGGGTAGGGTGGCAAGACGGAAACCTTTTCTTACGAAGAAAAACATCCTAGCCTGGTTGAAGTTTGCAAAAACAAACATCAAGTCCCCCAAAAGCACATGGGAAAATGTTATGGTCTGATGAAACTAAGGTTGAACTTTTTGGCCATAATTCCAAAAGGTATGTTTGGCGCAAAAACAACACTGCACATCACCCAGCGAACACCATACCCACAGTGAAGCATGTTGGTGGCAGCCTCATGCTTTGTGGCTGTTTTTCTTCAGAACCGGGGCCTTAGTCAGGGTGGAGGGAATTATGAACAGTTCCAAATACCAGGCAGTTTTGGCACAAAACCTTCAAGCATCCGTTAGAAAGCTGAAGAGGAAGTTCACCTTTCAGCATGACAATGACCCAAAGCACACATCCAAATCCACAAAAGCATGGCTGCACCAGAAGAAAATTTACGTTTTGGAATGGCCCAGCCAGAGCCCAGACTTGAATCCATTTGAACATCTGTGGGGTGATCTGAAGAGGGCTGTGCACAGGAGAATCTGACAGATTTGGAGCACTTTTGCAAAGAAGAGTGGGCAAATATTGCCACGTCAAGATGTGCCATGCTAATAGACGAGTGCTGTAATAAAATCAAAAGGTGCTTCCACAAATTATTAGTTTAAGGGTGTGCACACTTATGCAAACAGGTTATTGTGAGTTTTTTATTTTTCCCCCTCAAAGATTTCAGTTGAATTGTTCACATTATAGGTCACATTAAATGTGGGAAAAGTTCTGACATGATTTATCTTTGACTGATTCTTTTACATTCTTTTTTAGAACCTGCCATTTTAACAGGGTTGTGTAGACTTTTTATATCCACTGTAAAATGCTTTAATAGAAATAGCATTTTCAACACAATCAAAAATAACAGAACCTGAGCATGCCAACTAGTTGATGCAATCTTTCTATTCATTTATGATATTAGATTCAGTTTCTTTTGGCAAGTGTTTATAAATTTTTTTTTTTTTGTAATTCACAACCATAGCAACAAAGTCTTGAATAGCTCCTGAATATCTACTTTAATAATGTTATGATTGGCTGTATAATATGAGAAACACTATTGCATTTCAATAAAACACATCTAGAAACTTTTGTGTTACAAATATGATGTAAAAAACCATTTGGCTTTGACGTGGACTTGTCTGTGGAGACTAGATTTCCAGCAGAACATGAATTCCCAGTTCTAATCAGAATGTGGAGTTACATAAACACACAGCACATGATTTAGTGCAACGCCACTGCCACCATTAAAGGAAATTCAGCAGACTGAATAAGCTAGCGATAACGCAGCCTCTTGCAATAAAAACACTGCCCACGCCTGCACTACAATTTCTTACTCCCCATTGTCTCTCCAGGTACACATTCTTCCTAGTACTGTATCCAATGGGGGTGACTGGCGAGCTGTTGACTGTCTATGCTGCGCTGCCCTACGTGCAGAAGACTGGCCTCTATTCTATCACTTTGCCCAACAAGTACAACTTCTCCTTTGACTACCACACCTTCCTAATCCTCATTATGTTATCCTACATTCCACGTAAGTTTCTTTTTCACTCAACTCTTATTTGTCTCTCCAGTTCATCTGCTTTGTACTGTGAGTGGTAGTCCTTCACCCTGCACTTAGTGCTCATCTGTCTGAAGTAGCTGATGGGTGTATTAGGTGTGGTTATGCTTTTATAGTGTAGAGTGTTGCCTCTGTTTTTTTGTTTGTTGTTGATGATCTGAGTTGTCTTCTCGGTATTCCCCCAGTGTTTCCCCAACTTTACTTCCACATGATGCGTCAGAGGAAGAAAGTCTTGGGCCACGCGGAGGAGTACAAAACAGAGTAAACTTGAAACCGATGGTAGACTGATCACATCATGTCACGGGAAGTGGAAAAAGATGAGATACCCCTTTAAAAAACAAAAGAAGATTCACCTCACCTGACCTGTTAAATATTTCTGCTTATTGAAATACCAAGAAACCTACATCTTTTTCAGATCAAGAAAATAACATGGAGAATCGGGATTGTTGATTTAACAATGGTTATTGGTATTGGTCTCTTGCCTGGTTCTTGCCTGGTTTTTTAAATGCTGAAATGTCATTTACAATATGCAGACTGCTTTTTGGTTTTCTTTATAGGTATTTGCAGTTACCATACCATAAAAAGCTAATTACTAAAACAATTGTTTAGTGAACCTGAGGATTCAGTTCAACTGCACTGCACCTGTTTTAGAGGCATCCAGATTGCTGTCCTGTTGGTTGTGACTTGTGGTCATAATTGCATTGGATGCACTAATTCAATCAACCCCCTGTTCTCTCATGGTTCAGTAGGAGACAAACACTAGATCCCAACCGCTTCTTTAATAATGTGTTGCATCCTATATTATAGCCTATTCTTTACAGTGCTCTACTTTTGACAAGAGCCCAATAGGGAATAATGCCATTTGGGATGCAGCCATGTTGTCGCTTAAATTAAAAGTTGTTGTCATTTAAAATAAATAATTGAACTCTAAATAGAGAACAATGCCTAGTAAATTATTCAAGTAATTTATTTAATCAATTAGTAGTTTTTTTTACTTGCAGAACATCTGATTAAATCCCCTGTTTGGTGTAATAAAGCTTTTTTTTCCCCCTTTTATTTGGTCCTTACATACAGTAGTTTTCTTTCAAATACTGAAGTACTATTAGTTATTGAGTGCTTACTGGCATAATATATAATGCATCAGCAAGCAGCTGTTTGTTGACAATGTTTAAATATTTGGACCATTGGTTTTCTTTAATACTAGATTGTGGGTGGTTATTGATTTGTAACAGTTTGCCATAAGGGTAGGCTTTCATGACCTAGAGTGGCTAGTATGTCAATAGATGAAGAGGTTGTACAGTTATGTAGTGTTTTAGTTGTAACCCTCTCACCAGCAGCTCAGAATAATTAAGTTGTCAATTTGTGTGAAAGTATAATAATGGATATGGTATGATCTACCTCACTGGAGGGAAAGGCCAGCGCTATGCTAATGATAGACTGCATTTAAAAACAATGAATTATATACAACACAATAATTAAACCTAATCCTGGATGCTAAAAACTTATTTCGAACTCAGTGAAAAAGTCAAACTCAGTCACTTGTAATTTTTGCTTCTGATTTTTGGTCTTCAACCAGAGGAACCAATCAGAACAGGTGCTATCTAGACTCTTTGGGTGATCTTCAAGTCCAACAAGCTGTTAGCGATGATCGATGGCATGATACCTGCAGCACTAGCATGATATAGCCTGGTTATGATAACAAGCTGCCCACAGACCACTTTCTGACAGTCCCTCAGCAACTGACAAGAGAGTTAACTATTTACCGATCCAACATTACATCATCAAATGCATCCTAACTATTATAGACAACCAGAATTTGTAGATAGGTATGACCAGAAGCCTTCAGACCATAACCAGATCAGCAACAACATCACAATGGGGACTGTGGATAAGGACAGCTTTAGTGGTCAGGCCAGGTAATCGTGAGGCACATAGGGCTCAGTTACTCCTAGATTGAGTGTGAGAGAAACAAACATAAATAAGCTATGTAACAAACCAAGGCATAAATAGAACCAACCCATGTGACAAACCAGGCCAAGCAAAGCCTACACATCACCGAGGGGACATAGCATACCAGTAACTAACTAACCTGAGACAAGGCTGAGTGAACAGGACAGAAAGATCCCATCAAAGACTCAACATGCTAACTGGCCCTGGATTCTCCCAACACAAAGTAGACACTCCCTACATTGTCGGCCCTTGAATTAGGTTTTACATTGTTACATACATGTTCTTGTGAGTGCACTTGCCCAAGCAAGGGAGAGTGATGATGAGGGGTTAATGAAGTCTGCAGAGAACTGACCAATGAGACGGACACAAAAACGTACTTGTGTTGATTAAACGTGACACTTCTCTGTCACTGGCGTTAGACGTGTAACTATAGTGATGGCAGGTGATACCAGTCCTGCAAGTGAGCAACATTTTTCACTTTCCTTGGAGTATGGCGAAGGCATAAAGATACTTAAATTTGGCTGGTGTGATTCAAGTAGCTCCATGACTAGATAATGAATCCTAGAGGAAAAATTATTAATTGAAAAATTTGTTGAATTGTGTAAAAAAAAAAAAAAAATATATATATATAAATGCTGGTAAACCTGGTTTTAAAGGCTTTTAAAAAGATTGAAAGTAAAATGTTTGGCAGGTAACTAAAAACATAGAGTTTACAGTAGCATTTAGCTTCACAAACAGGAAGCACTGTTACAAATGTTAGCCTTGGCTAAAACCATCTACTCTAAAATGTCAACACTGTACATCATTCAAAATTACACAGCATGAGTGCAGAAGATCTAAATATGTTGATTAGGTGTGCAAGGGGAAATTCATTATTTGTGGAGTAGTTATGTCCTAACAGACACTGCTTGGCTCTGTCCACCTCCTTTTCTAGATTCTACCCACTAAGTTTTGCTGATATGAAACAAAAGCTGTCAGGCTATGTTGGTTTACTTACTCAATTATTTGCTAGCTGAAAAAGTTGAAACAACAGCCATGTCCAAAAACAATGCTAAATCTTTTCAAATGTGCAAACAGGCTTGTGCATCAATGCAAAATAAAGTATTACAGTAGATGCAATTGCATAAAAAAATGCAAAACACGCTCAACAGAAAACATCTGGTAAACAGTGTTTCTAGTGTGTGTTTTTTAATATATTAAGTAGACTTTTATTTACTCCATGTTCTTGAACAGGGGTGTCCAAACGGTTCCACGGAGGGCCGAGTGTCTGCGGGTTTGTGGTTTTTCCTCGAAATTGGTTCACAGTTCACACCTAAACCAGCAGGTGAGGGTGGAAACTAACCAATTAGTGACCTAATTAGTCAGTCAAGTACAAGGTGAGAGCGAAAACCTGCAGACACTCGGCCCTCCGTGGAACGGTTTGGACACCCTTGTTCTTGAATATATTTTTTCAGGGAACTGATTCATTAGGTTAAGTATAAACTCAAGTTGTGTCTTGTTGTGGTGTGACAAAGACAATGGTGGACATTGCCTGGAAACCTGTCGTTTAACCACCCACAAGCCATTTCTGATTTATTTTTATTTATGCATAAACACTTGAGCCAATTTGATTAGACAGTCATGCATTTCAAATTAGTTAAATCTAATAACACACAGAGAGCTGGTAGTCACTCAAATGCTTGAGTATGTTGTTCGGTTTCTCTTTCCCCTTTGGCTCAGGAGAAGATAACTGAATGTATATTGCATATGAGTACAATGCAAAACCCACAAAAAGGTGTCAATTTCTATGTGAACAGTAGCTCCACTGCATGAGCCCAGAATGCTAAAACAAGCAGATTTTTTGTTTTGGCTATGGAATTGTGGATTTTAGCCTACTAGAAAGTATTCTGTAGTGTATTAGTGATCCCTTTTCCATTCTATATCTGTGGGACAGCATTTCACTTCATGCAGTTTCTAAACATGGATCAGGAGTTGCCTAGAGGTGGTATTGCCCCGAAGCTAATTGAGATTCTGTTTAATAGTGTGTTTATGATTTCCTGAATGACACTGTGAAAGGCCTACATTTTACAAGCATTTTTCTCCTAAATAATGTATATTTTCCTCCTATTCTCCACATGTCCTATTGTCTTGACATTGTAAAGTGTCTGTTCTTTGTTGGCCTCACATTTAGTCCACACCCTTAAGAAATGAACTGAAGAGGTCTTTAGGAGCATCTACAGTCACATAAAGTACATTGTCTCCTTTAGCACCGGTGTTGGCAACAGTCGGTCCGCGGCCAATGCCAACCTTCAAGCATTTTTTAACCCCTACATTTTATGAACAAATTAAGGATTGGAACACACTAAAATCACTAGGAATTAGTTGAATTTAGGATATCTGTTCCCAAGTATTTCCACAAATGAAATATGAGACATTATGTGGTTGTGTTTATATGTAATGAAATTTTTTTTTATTTATTTGGGCCTTAATTGTGGTCAATTGCAGTGTTAAATGAATGATTATGTTTCGACCATCCATTCAGAAATAAATACAGCCCTGGCTGAATACAGTTGCCTACCCCTGCCTGTAAGCATGGCCAGGAATGCCTGTGAGAAACATGAGTGCAACTCTGTAAAATTGCATGTAGGAGGCCAAGGGATTGTACAGGCCAAGTGATTATACCGTGGTATGTTAAAATGTACAGTAACAGGAACAAGCATGCCACAATACAACTCCACACACTGGTTTGACTGTACAAAACTTTTTTTATCCAAATGTTTTGCATGAGACCAGCAGACTTTGTATAAGTATGATTTGTTAAATAACTATATATTTACAATAAACTGTTAATATGGGAAGCAAAAAGAGATGTATTTGGAATATCACATTGTGTGTTTCATCACTTTGGATTTGAAATGATACGATGGGGTTAAACTCTCGAATGTCCGCTTTAATATGATGGTTAATTAATCCATATCTGATAAACCACAGTTGACATCAGCACTGTTTCTAATTAAGCATGCATGTTTTGTTAGTGCGTGCAAGAGAGCTTTCTTGATTGTAGGCTTTGCATTGGCATTTGTAGCCTGTTGCTGGTGTCTGACAACATGATGACCAAAGAATTGTCACTGCAAGTCAAACTGGCCAGCATAAATCAGACATGAGCGAGCAGAAATTCTCTATTGGTAAAACACCTCTATCCGCGTCATTTCAACTTTTTAATGCACACCTACACCCCACACACCCGCCTCACACAGAATCAGATTTGCAAACCCAAAACTATCACGGACAGACCACAGTACCATGATCGGCAGTAGGCACCAGAATACGGGACACATATATTAGGCAGAGAAGGTCTGCAGACTCAGTGTTCCTCTTTATGAATATATTTCATTATATTCGTTGTCTTGTTTATTTATGTTCTTTATTTTTCACACTGCAATTGTGTGTGTGCGTACCTAAATGTACGTACATATACATGACGTGGCCATGACCACTCTTAGGTAGTTCCAGATTCAAATGTGGGATCTTACCCGTCGTTTGGCTAACCAGCCCTCTTCACTGGCTACATTCCCAGCCCTGTATAATGACTGTAGGTGGAGGTACCGTCTGCACAATTAAAGTTACACAAGCTAATAGCAAACACCATGTTTCGCCCCTTGAATCCTTTGGGATGCCTCTTCCATAATGTTGTGCAGTTTGATGCAAGTTTCTCCTATGCTAGGCTTCCGGTGACCACGACATGCCACAATGATAGGGCCAGCACCATGCATATTAATACAAATTCAGTGGGTACAGAAAGTCACCACTCCCTTTCAAAATGTTCACCTTTAGTTGCTTTACAGCCTGAAATAAAATTGCAGAAAATCAGACTCTCTGGCTTTATTTATACACAGTAACCCAGTGGGGGGAAAAAACTTTTAAAATTAAGATTAAAACAGTAAAATTCCCTATTTCGATAAGTGAGTACATCCCTTGATTTGCAATTGCAAACTTGCTGAGGTGTAACCAACCACCTTCCAGATCACAAATCAAGCTAATTGGCTTCCATCTGTAATCAGTTGTACTGACTTTGATTAGTTCAGAATGAAAGCAGTTCATAGTGGAATCAGCCGCATACTAGTGCAACTCAAAGCAAAGAATACACTATGAGATAGAGTTGTGGAAAGTCAGGGGATGAATATAAAAAGGTTTCAAAGACTTTGTTCATCGCTTGGAACACAGACACGACTGTTATTAAGAAGTGGAAAGTGTTTGGGACTAACAAGACCTTACATAGATCAGGCAGTACCTCCAAATTGGATGGGCAAGGAAGAGACTGATCAGAGAGGCTACCAAGAAGCCAATGGTGTCTTTGAAGGAGCTTCTGGCCTTTATGGTGCAGCCTCCTATCGTGGGGTGTTTCTGTACAGCAGGGACTGGAACACTTGTCAGGATAGAAGGGAAAATGGACAGTGGACAATACTGACAGATTCTTGAGGAGAAGTTGAAAAGGGGAAGATGGTTCATGTTTGAACATGAAAATGACCCAAAGCGCACTGCCAAATCAACCGCAGAGTAGCTGAAGGACAAGAAGGTAAATGTCCTTGAGTGGCCTAGTCAAAGCCCCGACCTAAAGCCCATCGAGAATCTGTGGAATGACTTGAAGAATGCAGTCCATGAGCAGTCACCATACAATTTGACTGAGCTTGAACATTTCCACAAGGAACAATGGGCAAATATTAGAGACATATTCAAAGAGACTTGTGGCTGTAATTCGAGCAAAGGGCGATTCACTTAAGTTTTATAAATTATTTTCTCATTTGGATATTGTGTGTTACTGTGTGTAAATGAAAAAGTGTGATTTTATGTTTTTCCATATTGGGCTGTAAGGCAACAAAGGGGGAACATTTTGAAAGGTGGTGGTGACTTTCTTTACCCACTGTACCTAAGTTCATTAAGGTTTAAACACCCAGATGAAATACAAGTATACCTACATTCACTCCCTCACACACACACCCAAACACAACTCCCCCCCTCTAACTGAGCAGCCTCTTGCCCAAACCAGCCCCATGCAGTAATGCTTAAACCCAAATATGCCCCCAGCACCCAACTTAATTTCCTTTTAACTCCCTCCCAATTTCAGAGATACGACCATTTTTCCCAGTATATTTCAATTTGATCCATTTTCCCCTGCAATATATGTATGTGATATCTCTCTGTATTGCTGTGATGCTATACTAAATATTGATCCTTTCCAGTGGTACCATCTCTTCTGATGTAGCAATAAAGATTAATGTTTTACCCAAGATTATTACCATATTTTCTATTGATTGACCAGGATTTTTGAAAAATCTCCAATCAGCATTGTCTGTATGGTCATCTTGGTAGAGACACCATGACCCAACAACCAATTCTGTACTAGATTCATAGAAATCTGCCACAACTGGAGAGTAAAAGAACAGGTGGTCTGTGATTTTAGACAGTGCTACTAATGCTAAATCGAGGCTGGGACAGAGGTGAATATTTGCTCCATTGGCTTTAAAGAACAACTCAGGGTAAGCACATTTTCACCCAAATATGAATGTAGGTTGAACTATCCCTTTAAGGCGGTTTGCATGAAATCTTCAACCAGAAGTTCCAGATTTTCTGCGTTCTGGTTTTCTGGAATTCCTGAGAAAATGTAATTCTCCCTGTTTCCCTGTGATTTGTAATTCCTTACCCGTGTTAGAGTCCAGGGTTTTGTTTTTGTAGAGGGAGAATTTCTCTGACTAAACTCTAAGCTAGTGTGATATCCACTCATTATTTTGTTTGTGTTTGACTTATAAATTGGTAATATTTTGTACTATAACTGCTTAGCTGGGTGGTTGCCCTCACATATGACTTCTGTGACACTGTGGTTATGAAATTGAGGAAGAAAAAGTAGAATCTGTAAAACCTGGTGGAATATGTCATCAACAGGAAATAGGCCACTGGAATTCACTGATGATGCAACAAGTGTTGTACAGAAACATCTTTGTTCAGATACAACTAAATTATTGGAAATTCAGTACATTATTAGAAATGTAGTACATGCAACCGTGATTCGTCAGGTCAAAGTACTATGACCCTAAACACTGCCATAGCTACCAATAATTTCAGGGACTGAATGTGGAAAGATCTTGACTGGCCAAGTTAATCTCCAAGCTAAATCCAATTTAGCATGCCTTTCACGTGATAAAGAAAGTACTGAATGCATAAAGACCCCAAAACAGTCTTTTAGGATGCTAACGTTTTAGCCTTTCACCATTGATACATTTTATTTAGCTTCCATTTTTGCAGGTACCACTATAACTGCTTATGACTGTTTTTGCTGATTGGGGTCAGTCTAATGTTTTCCAAATTCCCAATGAATACAGGTTAAATTCTCCACGTAAATCCTATAGTAATATAACACAACTGTTGATGAAGGTGAAGCAACAGAAGGAATGAGTAAAGTGTTGGTTGTTTTTGTATGCTTAAAGAATGTACATTATAGTAGGGCTTGTGCATTTACCTAACTTGCTCTAGTTGTAATACTGTATTTATGTATGTATTTACATGCATACAGCAATGGTAATGCCATAATGTCTCATGTTGAACTCAGTGAAATGACCATGTTTCTTCACTTTGGCTTTTTCAGTGATCATAGAATTTGCTTGTTTCCAGAATGTCCTGTCCCTAGTTGCAAGGGAAAGAGATAAACTGTTTCCCTTTCAAAAGGATTGGATTAAATAAGAAGCCATTGGATGCACACCCAGTGTCATTACAAGGCTTTAGAGAAAAGCTACATCTAGAACAAGCTGTTCTCAGGATGCACTGCAACAAGATATCATAGTTGACACAGGAGTAACTTTCTATTTGCAAATTCAAAAATACCAGTGCATGATTTTATAAGACAAATAAAGCAGACTATTTAAAATGGGGTGGTGTGGTTGGTATTAGTTTCCTGGATTTCAATGGCAGTAAATCTGATGCTTTACCATTACATTATTTTTATATTATTTATATTATTTTGCTATGTATTATGACTTGATGTTATTTTTTATAGGCCAGGTTCCAAACTGCAACCGGGAGACTACATGCCTGGATAGTTATTTCCGTATCATAACAAATCCATAGAAAATAGATTACGCCCCAAAATAAACTAAACTTGCCTATCTGACCCAACAAATATCTTGGGAATATACAAGTCACCATCAGGCTCTAGTCTAGACCATAAAAGGGCACTTTCCCCTGCCTGGGTCCCACTAGTGTTATTTAGATTTGCAGCACTCAGGTTACAACAAAAGACATGTTGGTTTTTAGATTTACAAGTCATTATCATACATGGGTCTACATGGGTATCCGTAGAACTGTAGAGGTTAACCGTTTGCGCTGAGGTCCAGCTGTGATCACAGCCCCGCCCATTCATCCAAACGCGGGGGAGGTCGTGCGGTTGTCGCGTTTCCAACTGACACCTTCAAAAGCCAATGAATAGCCTGAAAGTGAAAGTCATATTTTCGCATATCCAATGGGAGCGAGTAAAAGACGGACTTTGGGAATCAGACTTGGTTGAATGGCAACTCAACAGCCACCAGCAGAAGGCTAATAACCCGCTGAAGACTGCCTGATCGATGGCAAGATGCATGATACCATCTCAAGACCCACAGGGATTACGCGCATGAAAAGAAATAATTATCGTCAGTTGTCTAGAATTGTTTGCGTTGAGCGACGTTGCTGGAATCCAAATAAGGGGCTGAACTAGGACCCAGTGCTGCGGAATCGTTGGGTGATGTGTGCTGCATGAATCGTGTATATAAATACTGGATTGAGTCTTCAGAGATTTTGAGTGCAGTCGCTGATGGACAGCTGTTATGTGGCCGTAACTCATGAATACTAGTCAGACTTTGTAATATTTCGCAGTTTTAATATGAAGATAATCAGTATTTTAATGCTCGGGCTTTAAGGTGCGTGGAATCTACGCTGTGATGTGATGATTTTCAACCATGCTCCAGAAGATTGCAATGAGATGGACAGGTGTATGACATCTAGCCCTTGAGGTGACGCTCTATGTAGCCTAGTTGTCAACAATATGGGATTGTCCGCAACATCATTACACGTTTTCATTCATTTTACTAATAAGCAAAATAATGCTTTTTCGAAGGTGTACCTGATTCGTATAGAACATGAAAAACGATTACAGTTGTATAGACCTAATGATTTCATTCTGTTTTCTATAGTTAACCACATTTCTGCATATATAGCTTCATTCTCAATTATAATTAATGAGATACATGAAGTCCTCATGGAAATCGGAGATCTACTAGATACTTTATTGTTACAACATGTCCCAGATTACCTTTCTGATTTGATTTAAAATTGCATTTTATCAGCTGCCGTAAAAGTTAACCACAGTCATGAATAGACTTATAGATCAAGATTTTAAAAGTAGCCTTAATATACATCTGCCCTACCATATATGAGTTTTAACTGGTCAGATTTAATGGACTTCAGCGTCCCTTGGAATTCAGTCCTCGCGGATTTCCCAAGAGTTTCAAAGACCTTCCATTTTAAACATTGTTACAATGTAGCAACATTTTAAAGACAACTGTTAGTCTCCCCAAAAATCTATAGGCAGGCACGTGGTCCTGTGTATTTTTTTATTTGTATTTTATGTCACAGAAGTCATGTCCAACAGAGTGAGCCCGCCCGGAGTCGGTGCGCCAGGGCTGAGGGGAGGGACTGAGCTCAAATCTGCTTGGGGCGAGTCTGAGTATATTGCCAACGGATGCCCATACTCGGCTAGATCTCCGAGCAAAAAGCTCGCCCGGACGAACAGCAGATGGAGGGAAGGAGATGATGATCCTGACCGACAGCCCGGATCGGGACGAGCCACGACAACGGTTAGCAGGGTCAGTTTTAGGTCTAGATCTGCGTGGCAAGAGCATGGGACCTGGGAGGAGAGCCGAAACAACAACAGATTGTCCCCAAAGCACGCAGATGGAGCCGGGGAAGTGAGACCTAAGTCGGTGGAGTTGGATGACCGGAGAGGGAAAGGTTCCAAACCTGAGGAGGAACTAATGCCTGAAGTTCACTTTTCCATGGTCGCGTGCTGCAGCAGCGTGATGCAGATTTTCAGATCCAAAAAATTCCAGTCGGAAAAATTGGAAAAGCTGTACCAGCGTTACTTTTTCCGGCTCAACCAGAGCAGTTTAACCATGCTCATGGCGGTGTTGATTCTCGTTTGCTCGGTCATGCTGGCATTTGAATGCGCAGGGGGAGGATGCCGAATAACTTACGTGGTGGTCTTTTCTTTGGCCATTTTACTTATCCTGATATTGATTGTGTTGTGCAATCGGAACGGGTTCCATCAGGACCACATGTGGATAGTCTGCTATGTGGTTATTCTGGTCGTGTTGGTGGTACAAGTGATAGGGGTACTGCTTGTGAAGCCGCAAAGTGCCTCTGAGGGAATTTGGTGGACGGTGTTCTTTATCCATGTCATCTATACGCTGCTGCCTGTTCGAATGCGGGCTGCAGTTATCACTGGAGTTATACTGTCTACCATCCATGTGGCGGTGTCTTGGAAGTCAAACGAAAAGGATGCATTTATATGGAAGCAGGTAAGTTGATTATCTTTAATTAATGTTGCTAATAGGTTACCAATTTAGGTTATTATGCTTCAAGACAACTTTGACAACTGAAAGTACATTTAGTCATGGATGGATCTATTAAACAAATTAACTTCATGGATAGATTTTGCGAGGATTACATGAAGCAATATTTTATTAAGCATGCAGAATAAACTTTACTGAGTGAAAGCCTATTATTGCGTATCATTCTCATTCTCTACTGCTACCGACTACTTCTTACGGAATTAACACAGAACGTCAGTGTTTCTCATTATTGCATAACAATTTTTTTTTATTGCACTGAAGTCTTACACAATACTTTTACTTCTTTACATTACGGGTAATTGACATTGACTGATAAAGATGCTGAGTTCGTCTTGAGATGCTGTCTTGTTGCTACGGGAACAGTCTCAATTTACCATTGCTTAGTTCCCATCTTTTCCCAGACCAATACACATTCATTTATATAAAAAAGAGAGAGATCCTAAGGCAGTCTGCTCAAACTAGGAAAACCTGAAGTCCCATTCAGTTTTTGTAGTTTCTTGTATGTGTGATACATCACGGTGTGTTTAATAATTATTAAAAAAAACATTTAATAATTTATTTAGACGAGCCTCATTTGGTTCTTCAAAATATGCCAGATCGGGTGGGCTATTATATTAACGGCTGATATCAAGATTTTGTTATTGAACTGCTCGGCATTTGTTCATTTTTGACAGCACTAAGAATATAGGTAAAACAACTGTTCTAGACACAAAATCTAGAAATAAAATTGTTACCACTGGTGCGTCCCGAAGTGGTAATGTTAGGATGCTATATAAGGTATAGACCAAATAAAAAATAGGTAGAAACATGAAGGCGTTTTTTTAATGGACATTGTATAGTATATTCAAAACAGTTCTATTTTTTACTTTTTTATGTATGGGCCCTGAATGTATTATATCAGTTAAGTTGACCACTGGAGCTTAGCCTACTGATCCTGACTTGTAGGCATTACATCTCACATTTTCATATTATTTATCATCTTCTTAGTGATCTTTTTGTAATTTTATCAGTTGTTAGATTCTATTCTCACCAGACACATTTTTGTAAATATAAATTTTCTTTCAAAAAAATCTCTTTTAAACAGTAGGTTTTGTCAGGAGGGGAAATCCTGAGAAGTTTGCAGATGCAGTCTGGGACTTTTACAATTAATAAACAAAAATTGTTTCGCTTCCCATTTTGAGCAGGTTGTGTAATATGTTGTTTATAAGGGACTAATCTATAATCACTATAATAACTCAGTTAGCCATGAAATTCAACATGTTAAAGTGAGTATTATAACACTGAGCACAAAAGTGGCACATGCATGACAGTGAACAACAATTTTGGGAAACCCTTTTTCACAAGACAGCGCCACTTTTATGACCTGTGGCCAAAAATGTTGGACTATATCTTTAACTAAGCTTTTGGCACAGCCATTTTGTGTGTAATGAAGATGTTATGAACAGCCTATAATGGTTTTTATTGTCTTAAAGAGAAGAATAAAGTTTGGAATGACCATTACTCTTCCAGAAAGCACATGTGTTTCAGGACCCCCACCTGAAACATGTAAATATGGCTGATCATGTAAATATGGTTGGTGGACATTCAAACCGGCTCCTGGAGAGCTACTGTTCTGGTTGTTTTCACTCCAACCCTAATTTAGCACACCTGATTCTAATAATTAGACAGTTCATAACTGAATTAGGATGCATATGCATAGAGTTGTAGTGAAAACAACACGGACAGTAGCTCTCCAGGAACAGGGTTGGAGAACCCTGTCTATTGGATCCCAAACACATTTCATAAGGTTATTATAGAAAACTGAAACTAAAACTAAAATCTAAACTTGAAAAACAATTTAGTAAAATTATTTGAAAATTATATAAAGTGAAACATTATAAAAAACGAAACCTGTATTATAAAATTAACTCTGACTTTAAAAGTTAAATAAAATATAAATGATATTCCACAGGCAGGAATAATTGTAGCAGAAAACAGAAAACTGGAAAAGAAAATATTGAGAATAAAGACGTGAAACAGTATCTGAACAGTGCCCATAAAGAATCATATAAAAACTGTCAGCATAAAGACAAGGCAAGACAACCACCAGCTAGTAAACACTCAACGGCACCAAGTAGCTGCACGCCATGACAACTAACTATAGCAGCTTGGATGATAAGTGTGGCAACACGGCAACCTTATTCAAATTTAAAATGTATTACAAATGTATTAATTGAGTCTGTTGAGACCACTAGAGAGGAAATAAGAAAAAACACTGATTGACTTTGTTTATTGGCATATCAGCATGCTTACCCCCCTGGCAAGACGCAGCATGCTTTGTTCAACCTTTATAGGATTTTGCATCTACACAACACAGAGGTAATATTGTAGTATATGTATGCATGGTATACACATGAGAAGATATCAAGCTATTGCAGAACAAGCAACCGGCACTCAATCTTGTTTCCGCACCTGTATCTACAAGTGTTAATGGATAGAACATTAAATGTCTGTCTGTGGATAACTGTATGCAGGCTTGAAAAACCTAACTGCCACTGAAACGTAGTGTTGGATGAAACAACACTAACACACACACATACACACACACACACACACACATACGTACACACACACACATACATACACACACACACAGAAGAGGTTTCGTAATGGTTGTTCTTGCTATTGTTGTGTTTAACCTATATGAATATTAATCCTATTTAAAAAGGTTAGTCAATTGATTTGACAGACTTAAATTGCATTATTTCTATAATATGCATCCCAAACCATCATTCTGACCAACGGAGAATTATTTGTGTGGTGGACTGGTGACCTGTTACATTCCCTCCCAAAATGATTCTCATTTCAATGTAACAATCAAATACACTAAATATTACAATATTAGATAAACATAAGATGCCAATTGGGTATTTACTCTCCGACAGGTAAAGATATTTAACTATTCTTACATGTAATAGTTACAGTATCTCACAAAACTGAGTACACCCCTTAACATTTTTGTAAATATTTGATTATATCTTTTCATGTGACAACACTGAAGAAATGACACTTTGCTACAATGTAAAGTAGTGAGTGTACAGCCTGTATAACAGTGTACATTTGCTGTCCCCTCAAAATAACTCAACACACAGCCTTTAATGTCTAAACCGCTTGCAACAAATGTGAGTACACCCCTAAATGAAAATGTCCAAATTGGGCCCAAAGTGTCTTTATTTTGGGTGGCCACCATCATTTTCTGGAACCATGTCCTGTGGTCTGATGAGACCAAGATAAACTTATTTGGTTCAGAATGTGTCAAGCGTGTGTGGCGGCAACCAGTTGAGGAGTACAAAGACAAGTGTGTCTTGCCTACAGGCAAACATGATGGTGGGAGTGTCATGGTCTGGGGTTGCATGAGTGCTGCCGGCACTGGGGAGCTAAAGTTCATTGAGGGAACAATGAATGCCAACATGTACTGTGACATACTGAAGCAGACCATGATCCCCCCCTTTGGAGACTGGGCCGCAGGGCAGTATTTCCAACATGATTACGACCCCAAATACAACTCCAAGATCACTCCCTTGCCAAAGGAGCTGAGGGTAAAGGTGATGGACTGGCCCAACATGTCTCCAGACCTAAACCCTATTGAGAATCTATGGGGCATCCTCAAACGGAAGGTGGAGGAGCGCAGGGTCTTTAACATCCACCAGCTCCGTGATGTCGTCATGGAGGACTGGAAGAGGACTCCAGTGGCAACCTGTGAAACTCCATGCCCAAGAGGGTTAAGGCAGGGCTGGAAAATGATGGTGGCCACAAAAAATATCGACACTTTGGGCCCAATTTGGATATTTTCACTTAGGGGTGTACTCACTTTTGATGCCAGCAGTTTAGACATTAATGGCTGTGTGTTGTGTTATTTTGAGGGGACAGCAAATTTACACTGTTATACAAGCTGGACACTCACTAGTTTACATTGTAGCAAAGTGTCATTTCCTCAGTGTTGTCACATGAAAAGATATAATTAAATATTTACAAAAATGTGAGGGATGTACTCACTTTTGTGAGATACTGTACATATGATATACTTACGCTATACAGTATACTTCTACCAGGTAACCCTACGTTATATGCAGTTTTGAAAGGTTTTTGGAGAAAGTGTAAAATAACTAGTGTCAAATTTAAATGAAATGTGTAACCTTTCCACCAGAGATATCCCAACGCCAATCAATCTGTGAGAATACACTAATTATCTAAAGGTCCTCTGTAGACCATCATCATCTTTACCTCCAAAAGACAGATGCGGTTAAGAGGTTAATGGAACTCAACTTACTTTCATTGTCAATCATCCCTTACATCATAGCCAAAAACAACTTGGCTGGGGATCTGGCATTCTGCATCATATTGTGTTCTAATGACCTGTTTTAAACGTTCTAAGGTTGTGTCCTTGCTAACCGTTTCTGAAAAGAGTATTTGTCATTGAAATGCATTAGTTTCAGTGCCGGGTTACATGGCTTAATATATAATTTGTCCATATAATTATGTATTCTATGTATACCCAAATTGATCCAATCCAGTTTTAAATAATGAATATCATTAAGCATTTATTTTAAGCTATGAAGCCAAAGTAATGAAACTAAATGCGCGGGAGTGTCCTGTGCGCTACTGCACAAAAAAAGCCAGGACACATTTAACACCTGATGTCCACCAAATGCATCAACATTTAGCATACGTTATTCCTGTCCTTTTTGTACTTTACGCACATATGCTTTCTCAAAGCAATACGGTTGGAAGCATGGAGAAGATTATTTTTGCAATCTCTAGAGAACGTGCTCTATACGACCAAAGTGCATAATTGCTTCCGGGAAGAGGAGCAAGATCGGTCAGTTGACTGTGATACTATAATTAGCTGTGGAAAATAGATGATTCAGCTAAGCTAGAGCGGAATGGTTAGCATTGCACAGTATTTTGATAGAAAGCTAGCTGACCGTTGTTGTTAGCAATCTACATAATTCGTTTATGAGTTGATTAGGTAGCCACTGTAGCCACATTCATAATTTTGTTTAGCATATTGTCAAATTTAGCCTGCCCAAAATCTTGTTGGCTATGGTCATGCAATGTGCCACCCAATTCGTTGGGCTCTTGAACTTCTGTCTTACCGAAAACTACGCACGAGTTGAAAATATTGAACGCATACGTTACATTAAACGCAACGCAATGCAGCATCACACACTAAACGCACTTTTTCGTAGTGCTCCATTGACAATGAATTACTTCCCGCGCACCGGAACGAACGCCTTTGGTGGACATCGGTCATAACACGTGAAGCCATGTGTTGCAGCAAAAGTCTATTAATTCCAATGTGCAATCTGTACCACTTCCATTCATCTACCGAACAAGGTTGCAGAACTCGCCGAAAGTCGCATTTGCATTTTTCAAGTGTGCATTGCTGTGCAGTGCGTCGTCAGAAATGTAAGCAGAACAACCGCACAAGCAGTTGCTGATGTGTAACTTTCAAATAGAGTGTATGGGATAGCAACAAGCACGACAAGGTAATACATCTAGGCCTAATCGAAAATGACAAAAAAGTTGATTGCCAATGCGATTGTTTCAAAGCGGGATACATTTGAAAGTGATGTTTACACATGAAATCAGTTGTAATAGGGCGTATTGGGTTCTGGCACCATGCAAATGAAACGTGACAGATACTCTGACTATACTCTGGTTGTAATTAGTAGCTTACAACCAAAGAACACCACATAAGCATGATCAACGTTGGTGTTTCAAAATGACTAGGCCTATTGTTTTAGAAAGTGTGTATTTGTTTTCAACAGATGTGAAATTCAAATCCGCTCTTTTTAGATTGTAAGATGTTGCATTTTAATCAAACAGCTTAAAACAATATTTTGTTAGTCGGAATAAAATTGGTATTTTGGTAATTGCTTGTGAAAACCCCCTTCAGTGGATGATATTGAATATAGAACAAAACAGCAATGCCTCTCCAATGGGCCATAAACATGCTCTACAGTTTCTGTGTTCATTCTTACCATAAAGATCTTTAGGTACTTTTCTGAAAAATTGGGGAACAAATCATTGCAATAGCGTACATAAACTTACGATATTAATAATCAGTTACCTTTGGCCATACGGTTCTTCATTCAATATCTATGGCACCATTTGTACAAAACTTTGGTTAATGATGCGTCTTGCCATTTTGTTCAAATGGCAGAGGTGGGCGTTAGTGCACTAATAGAGTGCAGAGTGTAATTACGTTCCCTGTACCAAACCCCCAAAACCTGGTGATCTATTGTGTGCTGATGTGCCCGCTTTCTTTCTGCTGTATCCTACCATACTCTTCCCTCTCTCCTACTCTCTTTCTCTCCCGCTATTATAATTTTCTGGCTGTTCCCTCACTCACCGTGTTTACCAGTCCCTATACTACTTATAAACATCTGCCTTAACAATGTGTTCTTCCAAAGAACTGCTGCTTTACAGACCTAGGGAATGGAAATAGTGCATCAGTATAATATAGATGTTTAAAAGCTTGTCAATAAATTATTGGACATTGGAAAATATGAAAAGAACTGATGGTCAAATGCCAAAAACACATAATGACATCTTTCCCATAGGCTAGAAATGATTCGTTTTGGGGGTTGTTTCAACACAACATTGTGGGAATAATTTTAATCCAGATTAATTTTTTTACGTTTATTATATCAGGCAGAGTTTTACTCTTTGGGATACATACACTAGACCATATATCTAATTGAATTTTGTGTGAAAATAGGCTCTTTTTTGAGAGCAGTGTCTGGGAACAGCCGGCTATATTTGTTTCTCTTTCCACACAATCCTGTTGTTTTTAGCATATCTGTTTTCCCCTGATTTTATAGGTCTCAGCAGGTCTCCAGTGTTAAGCTGTGAGATCCCAAGATGATGCTTGAATGAGTGCTCCCATGAATAACTGAAATGTAAATGTACATAAATTCAATATGAGGCAGTTATAGGGGTAGATAAATTAAAGAAATAGACAGATTTTGTCCTGAGAGTGAGTGAACCAAGAGACTCAGGAGAGCTCTGTAGAAAATTTGAACTTTCATGGAGGAATTAAAAATAGCAATGGTGAGGATGAGGTTAGGCTGACTGTATAACAGGTCTGATAATATAATATAAATATTGGGGTAAATGTGGAATTTCTTAATGTAATTACATTTAAACAATTTTTATTTGGAATATACAATGTAAAAGTATTCAGGACCATGACCAATTCTGTCATATTACTAGATTATAAATGTTACTAGGAAATGTCTTTTAGATCGAGATTTTCTTTTAAAACACTGAAATTCAAAATCAGTGTTTGTAAGATGACTTTGATATAGTGTTAGGAAATATTTGTATGAAAGATAAAAACTGATATGTGTTGCTTGCATAAGTATTCAACCTCCACACATTCTTACTTGGTAGAGCTAACTGTCACTGCCATAAAAGCTTTAGGTCTTTTCGAAGGGATTTATGTCACTTTTATGGGCAGATTTACTGCGGGTTGTTCAGATTGGTTTGACGATGATTGTGGACTGATTGTGGACTTTTTTGGAAAGGAAAGAAAAAGTTGCAGTGGTCTCTTAATTTTTTCCGGAGCTGTATATTTACTATGTTTCAGGTTTTGTATTAGCCTTCCAAATATTTCCCATCATGAAACAATGCAATCATTTAGTTTCATTGCATTCAAATAAAATACAAACTTTTCCATTTGTAATATAGTAATATGAAAGTATTGATCAGGGTATAAAATGTCTACACACCCCTGTTAAAATGCCAGGTTCTTGTTGATGTGGCAATATTTGCCCACTCTTCTTTGCAAAAGCGCTCCAAATCTGTCAGATTGTGAGGACATCTCCTGTACACAGCCCTCTTCAGATCACCCAACAGTTGTTCAACTGGATTCAGGCCTGGGCTCTGGCTGGGCCATTCCAAAACATTAATCTTCTGGTGAAGCCATGCTTTTGTGGATTTGGATGTGTGCTTTGGGTTGTTGTCATGCTGAAAGGTGAACTTCCTCTTCATCTTCAGCTTTCTAACTGACGCCTGAAGGTTTTGTGCCAAAATTGCCTGGTATTTGGAACTGTTCATAATTCTCTCCGAACTCACTAAGGCCCCGGTTCCAGCTGAAGAAAAACAGCCCCAAAGGATGATGCTGCCACCACCATGCTTCACTGTGGGTTTAGTGTTCTTTGGGTGATGTGCAGTGTTGTTTTTGCGCCAATCATACCTTTTGGAATTATGGCCAAAAAGTTCAACATTGGTTTTATCAGACCATAACACATTTTCCCACAGGCTTTTGAGGGACTTGATGTTTGTTTTTGCAAACTGCAGCCAGGCTTGGATGTTTTTCTTTGTAAGAAAGGCTTCCGTCTTGCCACCCCACCCCATAGCCCATTCATATGAAGAATACGGGAGATTGTTGTCACATGTAGCACACAGCCAGTACAGCCAGAAATTCCTGCATTTCCTTTAATGTTGCTGTAGGCCTCTTGGAAGCTTCCATGACCAGTTTTCTTCTCGTCTTTTCATCAATTTTGGAGGGATGCCCAGTTCTTGGTTTTGTCTCTGTTATGCCATATTTTCTCCACTTGATGATGACTGTCTTCACTGTGTTCCATGGTATATCTAATGCTTTGGAAATTATTTTGTACCCTTCTCCTGACTGATATCTTTCAACAATGATATCCCTCTGATGCTTTGGAAGCTCTCTGCAGACCATGGCTTTTGCTTTTAGATGCAACTAAGAAAATGTCAGGAAAATCGTACTAGGACAGCTGAACCTTATTTGTGATTAATCAGAGTCTCTTTAAATGATGGCAGGAGTGTATGAATTCTATTTAACATGAGTTTGAATGTGATTGGTTAATTCTGAACACAGCCACACCCCAGTTATAAGAGGGTGTGCACACTTATGCAACCAGGTTATTGTAAGGTTTTTATTTTTCATTTTTCCCCCTCAAATATTTCAGTTTGTTTTTCAATTGAATTGTTCACATTATAGGTCACATTAAAAGTGGAAAAAGTTCTGACATGATTTATCTTTGTCTCATTCTTTCACATCACAAAAACCTGGCATTTTAACAGGGTTGTGTAGACTTTTTATATCCACTGTAGTTCAATTGTCTTAGCGTAGTGTAGTGTTTGGCCATTCTGCTGTCATTTATTTCTAAAGAAAGGAACCATGGAGTGACTGGAGTCATTGTTTTCATTGTAGGTACTGTATAGCTAGACTAAAACTTCACTGGCTACAATCTTCAGTAGCTACATTATAGAAAGCCTAAAGAAAAATGTTATGGTTTGTGTTTATGGTTATATTGTGATGGTCAAATTGCACCGACAATGAACATATTGCTCTCGATTTCGATTGATTTCGATTTACAGTGTAGTTCATATAGGTTAGTGGTTAGCTATTCAACTGTCATTGTTTTCTAAAGAAATAAATAGCGTAGTGGTTAAAGACACAGTCTGACACATAGGAAACTGCGGATCCAATTGAGCCTGGGCAACAACATTAATTCCTTCTAATCGTAGGCTGGAAGAACTAGGCTTGCCTGTTTCCTTTTCTTGTTTAATAATAATTTTCAATATTGTTAGTAATGATTTAGTAATCCATGTGACTAGTAGTCACTTGTTCTATTTAAATCACGTTACCTAATGAGTGACCCCAAATTCAGCACACACATTAGTTTTTTTTCAGATTGTTGTTATTTGACACATAAATATTAAATTCTTATTTGATCAACATTCTGGTAGAGTTCTACGAATCCATTGCATTTGTATATGATTTATATATTTTTACATCTATTGTTGATTAAAAAAGAATTGGTATCGAAACAACAATACTAGTAAATTACTTGCAAAAACTGCTTTTTACATTCAACTGAAGATCAAGATTAGTCAGTTATTGGATTTTCAGATTATCTGGTCCTTAAACTAACAGGAAACCCATTGGGACACTTTCTGTGCCAGTTTCATGGACACATTAAGACTAGTCTAGGACTAAAAAACATTATGCCCAATGGGCCTAGATTTTTCCACTGAACCAGCCATTAGAGTTAATTTAAGTTGATTGCTGCACTACATGGCCTGGCAACCAAATATGTATGGGATATACTTTTAAAGAATGGGCCCCATGGGTCAGTCATTCCAGGTCAGAACCCAAACGTCAGATAGGTAGGGGGCCTATGCAAGTCATGACTCTGAATCCATGGTCGTGGGCCTCAGGGCACTCATACTGCTTGCACTTCCTGACCCTACACCCCCTGAGCATGTGCCACTTGTTCCACTAGTCTGGTTACATCACCAATCTGTAAGGCAAAGTAGCTTTAGTAAAACCCCTTCAGCGGAGTTCTTACACAATTGGCAGTTTATTATATTATAAGCAATAAAGATATTACAAATGCAAAAATATGATATGATTAGCAGATATTAAGTTATCAGCTGGTATTCTATTACCTATTGTTGCACTGTATCAGCTTATCTCCGGTAGACACTGTCCCCGCCTCCTCCTCCCCGGGCTGGAGAAGGGGCCTGCAGGTGATAAACAACCCAGAATGAACCAGCTGGAGCTATGTGGCTGTTGGAAAGCTCACTTTCCCTCTTCCCCTGCTCCCTTTGCTTTAACTTGCTGTTAATCGAAAAACTTGGAGCCGCTGCTAATAGAACATAGGAAGAGTGGTTTGGTTGTCTCTCTCAAGAAAAGAGTGGTAGGGGACAGGCATGGCTGGGATCAGGAATCATGGTCACCCTCAAAAGGCATATGCCTGGGCCCCCTCACTTATAGATGACATTGACATCATTACGATCAGTGGGCCCTGCCAAGCTGTGGGCCCTGTGAATCATACCCACCTTTCCCTGCATCAGCTACAGCCCTGGTAACGGGTAGGCGGACAAATGGGTAGGCAGGCGAACAGGCCCCTTGTATTTGGAGATTTGCAGCCATTATAATTCAATTGCCATGCACCGTAACGTGCAAACCCGCTAGAATTCAAAGCACATGCACTCTGGCCCCCCTACACCCCCAACTCCCTTCTGACAGATGGGCTATTCATTTGCCTTTGAGATTCAACCTCCATGGAAGCATTTGGCATCCCCTGAGGACTGGAATATGTGCACTCCAGAACACTGAAAGTAGCACAGAGATGAAGACCCTGAATCACAACATTTGGACTGAGAGATCCCAGTCTCTCTTTCAGCTAGGACTTTTGTTAGATCTTATTTTAATTTCAAACATACATGAAGTATAATTATACACATCCAAATTCATGCCTGCATCCTGGTGGCCCAAATCCATTTCCTCATTGTATCTGTCCTTGTCTAACACAGATGCCTTTGGTTTTGTGATTCCTGTGATCGTATCTGCAATAAGGACCCATCCTAACGTCATCATTCTCGTCACAGCTCAGAAACCACTTCTTTGGTGTGTCCCCTGTGAGCACACTGCCCAGTAGACCCTGCACTCATTCTGCTTCCACTACCTTAGCAACAGAAGCGCCATTTCATAACACAACACCATCCAAAACCTTTTAAGAGTTATTGTACTTTTTAGAAGATCCCTATTTTCATCTGTTCACCTCACCTTCCCTCTCTACTGAGGGTAAATGTGCACAGACCTGCGCTTGCTAATCTCCTGTTAAAATGTATGACCACATTAAATACATATGTTCAGAAAATTTGGCAAAATACTGCAATGTACAGTCACAGCAACAAGGTTGTGCAGCAAGCAGTGCAGCACGTCCAGCATTGTAAACAACATTGTGACCTTGTAAACAAATATTTATCTTTTCATTTATTTTCCCATGTCATTCACAGAAACTATTTGCACTTTCTTTCCTACAACACTGCACATTGCTAACAATAGTACTTTAGACATTCAAACTTTTTGGTGTGTAATTCACTTTTGTTATTTATTGTTTTTATTTTGTCTTCGTAATTTTGCACTTGCTTTGGCGATGTGAACAAATGTTTCCCATGCCAATAAAGCCAATTATATTGCAATTGAATTTAGGTGGGTGCCATTTATTAAGATATGGAGAACTACAGCCCTTTCTGATTGAGGCTCAAATGAAGATAATTGGAAAGCCACTGGCCTCAGTGTTATCTGATATACTTTCCCCTGACCTTCTCCTCTCCTGTATTGTCTCTCTGTCTTCATAGGGGGACCTATTGCCAAATACAATAAAAATAGTACATCTGATTCTGGTGAAGTAGATAAAGGGCTTCATGGCCAAAATCAGAAACTGTTACTTTTATACTGGAACTCCTGTGCTAGAATGCTCACCAACCCATCCCTGTCAAAGTGAATTAACCTCCACAGTGTCAAGACTGGGATGTGTACTTCCAGCGTTGCTTTTTGTTCGGGCCATTGAGCCTCTTGCTCAAAGAATGTCTCATGTAGCAAAACATGGTTCTAATAATAAAGACACTGTAAACATGCCTCCATATGCGGATGACATTCTCCTGTATGTAGCTGAACAACAATTTTAGTATACCTGTGATGACAGTTTGTTTAGTAAATTCTCCGGGTGTAGAATAAATTGGAATATAAGTAAACTACAGCCCACACGGACGGAAAACCTATCTTGATCTCCATTTATCTTTTTACCTTGGGGATTACATCTTGCAAGCTTTTGATTTTAAACCCTAATCGACCTCTTATCTATCTTTTCAATGGGCCGATAAAGGGATAGTTTCCATGAGATATTCCAAAAGGCACAGAGTAATTTTTTCAAACAATCCATCTCTGTCCCAGGCTGTAATTAGCATTATTAGCATCATCCAAATTCATGAATGGAAAAAGTTAGTACCACTATTGGAAAGCAGCATTGCAAGCAGAAAACTACTCCACAACACTTCAAACTACATTCAGTAATTTATCACGATTAATTTTTTTAACCGTTCACTGACGAAACAGCTGGCAGAATTGGCTGAATTCAAACTGGCACGATCAAATGATTTCCTAAAGACACCATCTACAGCTTCTGTTCTTCGGCAGTGATGTCATTGAGGTGAGTGTTACTTTAACCTCAACAACCTCAACAATGTGAAGATAGATGGCTTCGCCTAGCTGGCCCATTTTCATTGGTGGACATCAGAATAATATTTGTAATTGTGGAAAATGCCGTGGTCATAAGAAAGGTACAAGGGATGTGGGAGAGGAGCACCTCTTCTGTATTGAGTCCATGTGATTATAGTTCCAGTTTTTCTGCTCGTTTTATTCGCTGGGAAAAATAGTATACTTTTGATTGATACTTTACTAAGGTGATTGATGATGTTTTACTAGGGGAGGACTGACAATTGACAAGGGGAGGACTGATGATTGACAAGGGGAGGACTGACGATTGACCAGGGGAGGGCTGATGATTGACAAGGGGGAGGGGTGAAGACTGTGGAGGAGGAAGAACAGAGTTTCTGGGGAGGAATGATAATGTTCCTAATATGGATGCTGTAGTTAACAGTTCCATCTCTCAACCCCATCACCAGGACATCAAGAATTTCATTGTGCAGGATGATGCTGTGCTATTCAGAGCATTTGATAAATAAACTTTGAACTTCTGTATTTCTGTATTTCCTTTTTTTAATAATAATAATAATGCAATATATATTTATATAGTGATTTTCAAGGACCTAAAGACACTTTACAAAATGAACATGGAACAGAAACAAACAAAAAAATACCATGAGAAAACAGAAAATTGAGAAAATGGGATACGGCATGGCTAGGGGTAGGCAATTTTGAACAAATGAGTCTTGAAGCGTTGCTGGAAGATGGGGATAGTCTCAGAGTCACAGATGGTTTTGGGGAGAGAGTGCCAGAGCCTAGGAGCAACACTTGAGAATGCCCTGTCACCAAAGCCTTTGAGCTTGGACTTATGAGGTGGCCTGAGGTGGCCTGCAGTACTGGAAAGTGAGTATGTAGGTTGATATGGAAGAAGAAAGTCGGAGAAGTAGGCAGGGGCGATATTGTTTAGGGCTTTATATGTCAGTAGGAGGATCTTGTAGTCAATGCATTGGGACATAGGAAGCCAAACTCACAGAGGATAGGGGTGATATGCTGCCGGGACTTGGTGTGAGTGAGTAGTCTGGCTGCAGAGTTTTAAACCATTTGGAGCTTATGGAGGGATGTAGATTTGATGCCGGTGAGTAGGGAGTTGCAGTAGTCAAGATGGGAGGTTATGAATACATGTATTAGGGTTTCAGCAGCAGGACGGGAGAGGGAATGGCTGAGTTTGGCGATGTTGCGGAGATGGAAAAATCAAGATTTTACAGTCTGTTTAATGTGCTGATCAGAGGAGAGTGTAGAGTCCAGAATGACGCCAAGGTTACGTGTGCGGGGGGATGGAGAAACACCAGTGTAATCAATGCTGAGAGTGAAGGTGCCAGTTTTGGTAAGGGTGGATTTGGTTCCAATGAGTTTGAGTTCTATTTTGTCACTGTTTAGTTTAAAGATGTTTAATCCATGCTTTTATTGCAGTCAGGCAGGATTCAATAATATGGTCAGAAGTGGATTGGTGAGAGATTTGGTGGCTAGATATATTTATGTATTATCAGCATAGCAGTGGAAATTAAGGTTTAAGTGACAGAGGATTTGACCATGGGGAAGTATGTAGATGATGAAGAGTAGGGGACCAAGTACTGATCCCTGGGGGACACCTTGAGTACCTGTGGCTGAGTCTGAGTTAAGGCCTTTGTTTGGAGTTTGTTTGAATCAACTTCTGCCTGATCACATCTTGACCATGCTGTTTGCCTGCTCCCAAGGTTTTTAGTTTGAAATTCTTCCCGCAACTGGGACAATACCTCTGCCTCTCCCGAGTTGTATTGTGGGAGAATCAAGGGATCAGCTTCGCCAACGAGACATACAAAGTTTGTGAGAAACATTTTACAGAGCATCGTGACCCATGTTCACTTAGAAGAGGACTAAAGGCGACATCAAGTTACCCAGTTCAACCTGTGGAGACAAGACAGATTGTAAGTAATACTTCCGATAGCTATGTTATAACACACAAAGTACACATTGCCTCTGGATATTCTGGGCAAGGGTTGGGGATTAACGGGTTCACCATCACCCCCCTTTTGCTGCTGGCAAGCTTCTATTCTGTTAATTCATCATCTCTGTATTATGGTTAGACAAATATGGCCCAATCCCCCTGAAGAATCTCCTTCCTGCTCGTATTCAGAGTCAGACAAAATATATATGTATTTTCCTTTCTCTCTCAAGCAAATAAAGTTACACTATCCGAGGTGATGTATATACTTACTCTTCCTGAAAGAATGCATGGATTGATATTTGTGAACAAAACTGACCAGTACACACAGGAAGTATCTATTTATTTGAAATGAGAATTATATTGCGGAAATTAAAACTTGATTTTGAGGAGTACAACATTGTCATGTTCTTTGAGGTAAATAACACTGCTTGTCTTTGTTTGGTGTGTTTTAAAGTAGTTTTCTGCTCGCAATGCAGCTTTGTGATAGCAGTACGAACCGTTTCCATTCATGAATGCTAAAAACACTCATTACAGACTGGGACGGAGCTGAGTAATGGATTGTTTGAAAAAATGACTCTATGTGCCTGTACGGATATCTATTGGGAAGTCAACTTTTAGAAACATTTTGGATGAACTATCCCTTTAACACTGTATTGTCAAGCTCCTGTGTCACTCTGGATGTCACGCTGGATTAGAATGGAGCATGAACATTGCTACCTTTTCTCTATTGGCACTGTGATCATGTCTCCTGTCATCCTGGAGAAATTACTTTATAATCCTAATCTGGTTAAACACAATACAGTCCATATCTGGAAACAAATTAAGGGTCAGCAGAATGGGAGGATGTCTTACAGTACATTCATAACTGTTTAATCAACTTCAGACATTTCATTATATAATTCCAGAACACTATTCAAAAACCAACTAAAAAAGTTCAAATGAACAATAACATTGAAAAGAAAAATGCTCAGTTATACATTTTCTAAACATGAGCAGAGGTTTTGTATGTCGGTGTATATCATAAAATGTGGGATTAATCACCACAACCTGTGTCCAATTACCATTCCTTCTTCTGAAATGCTGCCTGCAGCTCGATAAAAGAAACTCATGCACTTGAGACAAACAGTTGTTTTCAATACACTGAACTGGAGGACCATATGTAACGTTGCAGTGGCAATACAGAAGCTCAGAGTTAGATAAACAAAGGATGTTTAATGCAAAGACAAAGGAACAGGGAACTGGGGAGACTAAATAGGGAGGTGATAAAGGGAAGATGAGACTCAGATGAAAACACCAAGAACACAGGTGAAAGCAATGAACATGAGGGATTGAAACAACAGATCATAGAAACAGACTAACTAGGAGTCAAATACACCAAACATAGAAATGCAACAGCTGGCAAGGCGCAAACTGTGTCCAGCTGTTCCACTGTAAATGAATCCTTTAAGTCAGTTTGTTTTAGAATGCTACTGTCAGCCATTAAAATGAGCCATAGAGTCGTTCAAACAAACAATGCAATTGAACGCATGCCTCAAGTGTTCTCTAGTTTTGATTCTTTAAATATGTGCTTATCAATATTTGACTACATTTATGACAGCACCCTGTGTCTATTTATTAGTTATAAACATGTCTTTATAATACTGCCTGCAGCATGACCTATTTCCTCTGCAAAACAGCTGTTGGTGGCAGCACTTAATTGAAGGATTGCATATGAATCGTCCCAGTGATCAGGCTGTAGAAATCCTCAGCTAGCAATTGGAGTGAATTATAAAATGAAATGTCACAAAAAATTTAATGTTACAAAAAAAGTTGGTAAAAAGAGTCATTGAGAAAGACAGAACCGTTCATGAACTGCACATGGTATTGGTTGTAGCGATGCCAATGTAATTGATTGGTCAAGAGTAGAAGGCCCACTCTTCTATTGCTTGCGGAAGGAATTTTCACTTATGAAACTCAAAATACAAAACTTCTCTTCGTAACCCGTCAAAGGTACGAGAGCGCACAAAGAAAAATCTGCACATCCATTTCAGCTAGTATATTATTTTGTTGTATATCTGAAAATAAAATATTCTTACAATTGGAGTTAAATTCATACAAATGTTTGGTTACAGAATTGCGACTTTGTAAAATGTGTTAAATCTTCATTGTACAAGGGTGTCAAATACAGCTTGCAAGCACAAACTAAATGTAAAAACTTGGGAACACAAGCTTGCAAGCATGTACCTAAGTGGACAAGCTTGCAAAATGTTATTACAGATTCGGACATTAGACTTGTGACCACGGCCCTCAATATACGACCACGAAATGTGAGACAGACATTTGGCATGATTAATATTCCATTCACATCACTGCTGTCCTTCATGTGACAAATGTCAAACTGTGGAGGGCACACAATACTACTATACCATATTATGTTTTAACCTGCACGGCTGCTGGTTTGGAATCTTTGGGACCCTCTCAGATGTCACTGAGAATCCATTTGACTTAGACCTACTGTTGATAATCTTCGGCTGCAGTAGCTAGTCCATATTCTTCAAATGCATAAATAGATATGTTTGCAAAAAAATACAAAATATATTTTTGTGTTTTAGAATTTTCTCTGGAGATGTTTTTTTTTAACATGTTTTGGGGTGAGCTCGACCACTGCAATAGTCCCACATGGCTAGACAACCAAATAAATCTCTGACTTTGACCAAAACAACTGTCTGGAAAATGCTTCTACACTAGTGGGAAATGAGGTCTAACATGCTAAAAAACTAATTATCTTTTTAATTATTTGATGTGACTTTAATAATGTGACTGGATGCTGCTGAGTTGACATTGGGTTGACGTTGGGTTTTTATGTTTGCAATTATCAAAAATGTTTGTGGTGATCATTTTTCATTAATCCTCTGGAATCATTTGTGAATTGTGATTGGTCATTTATGGGATTTTATGTGTAGAGTGATGATTCACTCAGTAACACTGAGTGACATAGCCTCTATACTATTGACATTGCATTCTGTTCCTCCACTCAAAATGATTTGTGGTTGAAGCCTGAAAGCAGCATCTCTGTCCAAATGTTGTCCACAGTTTGAAATGTTATTGTAAGTTTTATGTATATATATATATATGTAGCTTAAGAGCACTGTTTTCTCAAATATTCTTTGCGTGGAACATCTACATTTGGTAGAAGAAGAAATAAAATAACAATTGTTGCAAATGGACACATTTCTGTTTACAAAATACCTACTTTGGCATAGCTGGGACCAGACATCCTGTCATGAGATGGAGTGTTAACCCTGGTGTCCTGCCTATTTTCCCAATCTGGGCCATATACATCCCTGTTTCCAAAAAAGGTGGGATGCTGTGTATAATGTAATGCTGCAGAATGCAATGATGTGCAAATAATTTACAAAGACATATCATAAATGGTACAAAGACAACATCAAATGTTGAATCTGAGACATGAAAAATATGTTTCTTGAAAAATATATGCCCACTTTGAATTTGATGCCAGCAACATGTTTCAATAAAGTTAGGATAGAGGCAACAAAAGATTGGAAAAGTTGTTGAAGTGGTTGAATATCAAACAACTAATTAGGTCAGGGCAGCCCAGCCCTCTTGCTGGAGATCTACTGTCCTGTATGTTTTGTCTTCAACCCCATTTGTGACTATCCTGATTGAAGCTTTTCATCCAGCTAATAATTAGAATCAGGTGTGCTAAATTACAGTTTGAGATAAAACCTGCAGGATGTAGATCTTCAGGAACAGAGTTGGAAAGACCTGAATTAGGTCAAATGGCAATAGGTCAGTAACATGATTGGGTATTAAAAGATAATTCCAGAAAGGGTAGGTCTGTCAGAAGTGAGGATGGGGAGGGGTTCACCACTATGTGAAAGACAATTTAAGAATAACGTTTCTCAGATTAAAGTTGCAAAGAGTTTGGTGATCTCATCATCTACAATACATAATAGCATTCAAAGATTCAGAGAATGTCTGAATGCAAGGGACTAGGCCGAAAACCAGTATTGGATGGCTGTGACCTTTGGGCCCTCAGTAGGCACTGCATTAAAAACATGACATGATTCTGTAGTGGAAATCACTGCACTGGCTCAGGAACATATCTGAAAACCACTGTCTGTGAACCCAGTACGTCTCTGCATCCACAAACGCAAGTTAAAACTCTACCATGCAAAGAAGAAACCATATATAAACGAGATTCAGAACCGCCACTGCCTTCTCTGGGCCCAATCCCATTTAAGGTGAACTGAGGTGAAGTGCAAAACTATCCTGTGGTCTGATGAATCAAAATGTGAATTCATTTTTTGGAATCATGGTGCCGCATGCTCCAGACCAAAGTGGAGAAGGACCATCCGGCTTATCAGCGTACAGTTCAAAAGCCAGCATCCGTGATGGCATGAGGGTGCAATAGTGCACATGGCATGGGTGACTTGCACATTTGTGAAGAACCCATTAATGCTGAATAATATATACAGGTTTTGGAGTAACATACAGTATGCTGCCATCCAGACAATGTCTTTTTCAGGGAAGGCCTTGCTTATTTCAGCAAGACAATGCAAAACCACATTCTGCTTGTATTACAACAGCATGGCTCAGTAGTAAAATAGTCTGGGTACTAAACAGACCTGCCTGCAGTCCAGACCTGTCATCCATTTAAAACATTTGGCACATTATGAAATGAAAAATCTGACAAAGGAGAACCTGAACTGTTGAGCTGCTGAAATCCTATATCAAGCAAGAATGTGAAAACATTTCACTTTCAAAACAACAGCAGTTGGTCCCCTCAGTTCCAAAAATGCCTACAGAGTATTGTTAAAAGAAATGATGGAACACAATAAACATGCCCCTGCCCCAAATGTTTGAAATGTGTTGCTGGCATCAAATTCAAAATGTATTTTTCTTAAAACAATAACATTTCTCAGTTTTAACATTTGATATGTTGTTTTTGTACTATTTTCAATTAAATACAGGCATAAATGATTTGCACATCATTGCATTCTGTTTTTATTAGCATTTTACACAGCATCCCAACCTTTTTGGAAACGGTGTTGTATTATGGCTACCTTATCTTCCCCAGCTTCCAATTGGCTCATTCCTCTCCTTTCCCCATAACCAATACAAAACAATTGTAAAGTTCTATAAGTATTACAGTTATGCAATATGTAATTGATGTATGTCATTCTTAACTAGAACATCAGCTAAAATGCAATAAAATATTAATGTTAAGCATGGGTGTCCCGATCTTGTCATACTCATATCCGTAATCGTATCCGTTTGTAACACGTGATACTCAACAGATATACTTTTAAATGATTGTAAAGCCTATAATTCATCTGTGTGTTATTGCTCCATTATTCAAAGCGCTTATTATTGTGATCCTGATGTTCCTTTACTCATTTCAAACATGTTGAAACATTTTAAATGATCCTGACAACTTAAATAAACATGGATTATTTTTATTACCCTCACATTTACAAAACATCCTAATAAATCCATGGATGCTGGCTACCTTTAGTAGCTACAGTGGCTGTTTAACTTTCGAGATGGGCACATTTTTACTTTTCAACCAGCAAGCCTATGCCACATCACTTATATGCTGACTTTTACATTTGTCTTATAATAATCTTTTGTTCAGAAGATATACTGTACAACACTGAGCTATTTTGGTGAACTGCGCATGTTTAAAACAAAGCACTTGTCCACTCTCATTGCACACTATCCCAACTGTGTTAAAGGGATAGTTTGTCCTAGATCAATATTTGGATGAAATAACACTTACCTTGAGTTGTTATTGAAGGTCCATGGAATCACTTTTCACAACAAGCCATTATTCACCTCTGTCCCATGAAAGTGAATTATTCATTTTGGTAGCTAAATTACTTAAATGTCTAAATACTTGCTTCTTATATACTGTACCTAAAATGCCTGTTGATAGGTTTTTGTGGTAATTGTTTATTAGTGCACCTGGTAATTGACCATCAAGCATTGCTAGCCCAGTCATTTTTGTTTTTATAAATTATTTTGGTAATGGCTTTCTTTTGGCAATATGTCCAAATTGCTTGTTGGCGTATTCTCCATCTTTGATCCTTTAGGAATATTTTTAGCTATCAAACCATCCAACCACCTCTATGTGGGAAAAAGGAGAATGTAGTTTTGAAGTAAAGTTTAGATTTCTCTTATTTTCAGTATAAGATCAAGCTCTTAAACAACAATAAAAAGCCTTTTCTGCTCATCTTTACAAAGGGGGCCACTCATTCTGGAGGGATTCATGTATGCATGGACAAGACCATGAAATGTGGTTCATCGGCCCTTGTCCTGATTTCCACATCCAGTGAGGTCAATGATTGGTTTAGATACTACCTAAATTATAATAGACCATTGACTGTTCAACTGGGTAAGTGGATGAAACATTCCATGGTCTGTGCACTGAAACATTTTCAGATTGATTTCCTAACGCCTACAGAATGAGACTGTGCATTTCAAGGGGCCAAACGGTTCAGCAAAAATAAATTATGTGAAAAAGTAGTTACTCAGTGATTTATTTGAAATAAAGTCGGGATTGTAAAATCAAATGTAATTACTGAATAGTGGTGTATACAAAATGATCACATTTGACAGATAATTAAATTGAGTTGGACTGTGTTGTCTTTCTTTACGATTTCTGACCTTTGTCTGTTTTGTTCAAGACTTTCTCCACATTTCTAACTGGCTGTTACTCAGAGCAGACATGGGCTGCATGACTTATCATGCTGAAACTGACTTCATAATGCCCCTCAAAGTTAAAGTTAGAATGTAAATGTTTAATTGGTTTTGTCAGAATGCTTTTGGACAGTAAACAATTCAGTGGATAAAATAAAACAACATAAAACAATAAAAAATGACTGTAATATAAGTAAGCACATTAAATGTTTTCATATGTATGTATACAATTGTAATACTGCGTAAAAAAACTAAAATCTGGTAAATGTGTTTGATTTTTGTAAATAAAATAAAGTGACGTGTTCCGGAAGGCAGGAAGTTGTGCCCCCCATGGAGCACTGGGCGGGACTCATCACCCTACCGCTTTCGTGCTGTCAGCGTACTTGTTAAGTGACCACACAGTCATTGGTGAACAAGGAGTACACCAAGAGGCTGAGCATCCGTATACAGCTGAGTTAACGCAATGCTTACTTAAAAGCCTGACTTGGATTCAAATATTCTCAATTGCTGTAATATGTTTGGAATGCAATACACATCTGGCAATGTCTGAATGTGAATGGCTACAAATCAAAAGTAATAGTTAGAAATCAATTATGTGAAAACATATTTTCCAAAACATATATTATATCCAAAACATAAACATATATTCTGGTCAAATCTTAAAAGATGCTATAAAACCACTTTCCCAGAATAGATGCTGGTGTTCATAGTGTTCGACCTTGGTGTAAGACTCCCAAAGATTATAAATAGGATCCAATCAGATTGACCAAATCACCATTATAGACAGGTGATCGTATCTGCATTCACTGCTTAGAGCAGACATTGGGAGTAAGGATGCTTGTTGAAAACAAGCCATCGTGATGTTCAACGACTCTTTCTCATTGTGTTTGCCATGGCAATGCATGACTAGATTGCTTTCATAATCTTATTTTTAGGTCTGACTAAATTATTCCTATATTCTTGTTATTGTTCTTATTATTTCAGTTTATTTAACCCGATCTACAGCCTATACAATAAAAGATGTTGACACAAAACAAACTTTCAAACATCCAGACTGCAGCAACTGGTTGTTTGAGAATATGGTTTTGATATAATTGTTACTTTTTTAACAATAACAATATTGTAATGAGCTCTCAATGCATTTCAGTGGGAGTAAAGGTACCATTAACTTGAATCAGGTCAAAACCCAAAATTTGAGAGGTATCTCATACACCATTCAAGCTATCATCTCCGAACTAACATCAATATGTTCCGATTGGTGCAACTTGAGTTGTTTATTTTTGTAATTGTAAGTGTGTAAAGAAAGTTGTTCGTATTAGAGCCACAGAGATACAGAGGTTTGTAATTAAAATGGTCACGCTATAGATGGTTTTCTAGTCAACGTCACACTGACATCAGGCAGGGATATAAGTATTACTGTAAAAATGCTTTTTTCTGACCAGTCGTCCCGGGGCTTCAGAGGATCTGCTGTGACATATCCCTTAAGTAGAAGGAACGAAAATGTATGTTAAAAAATTACCTGACAAGAAGTCATATTGTAAGTGATGAGTTCAATAAGCTTATCTTTAATCCAAACGTTGTTCCATAATTCCACTGGGTCATCCACCCATTAACAGGGCGCATACTATACAGTATGGGTGTGTCAAGCTGATTATTGATTGGAAGTTGACTGGAGTAGTAGCGTAGCAGATTTTGTGATAATAATGAACAGTAATTTTCCGAAAACACAGTGAAAAAACTAAAACTTCCACTGTCCAGTAGGTGGGTTTGCACCGGCATGCTTATACAACAATCAGCATATCAGACAGCTGGTGTATCCTGATGATCAAATAGACAGGAATGAAATCAGTTATTGTGATAGGAGCGATCCGATGTCATCTGATGCATCGCTGGCCAATTACCACTCGGTTTCCTGGCTGAGCTGGCTCTGCTAATTTGCCGTGCTAGTTTTATTGTGTTTCTGCAACCATGTACATGCATTGACCTTGTAGCAATGTTTGTAAAGACATTATATGGAAGTTTAGACTATTTCAATCAATGTGATTTGTATAGCATTAATTTAAAAGCTGTATTTTTTTTTAACCTTATCAAGATAGTAAAGCACACCACATTTACTTCTGTAAATGTATTTCTTCTTTTTCTTTATTTTTTTTTTTACATTTTATCGGAGCCGTCAGATTCATCCTCCAGTCAGTGGAATGCCTTGTGTTTGGTTTTGTCATGGCTGTCAAGACTGAGAGTGCAACATTTAGGCAGAACAGAATGAGATTGAGAAAGCAAGAGAAAGCTGAGATTGTCCTCATCTCAAACCCTCATGTGGATTTATGATACTCATTACCTTGAGATCTGCTCCTCTATCGGAATGCTGGTGTGTGCATGCTGCCTATCTTTTCTTAAAGGCTCAGTCTGTGCTGGTGGTCTTTGGCCAATGAGACAGTGTACCGTGGTTTGATTGTGCTGCTTGGACTAGCATCCCAGTTGATTCAATAATTCCTGTCCTTATCAAACACAATTCAAAGGGATTTGTTGTAATAAATTGGACCATATTCGTGACCTAAAATTCAAATCATAGGGCATGAAGTCAGAGTGTGGAAGTAAATGTTGTGCTTATTGTCAGTTAGTGTTTGACCTCACTGTGATATTCAGGGTTTGCACAAAGGCTACCTACTGATTTGTGGAAAATGTGCTTGGGGATAAATTGTACTGAGGTCAATCTGTGAAACAATATGTGTTGTTACTATAGTGATGATCACCTCTTGTCTGATTACGAGATCCGTTCGCTAGTTTTGAACGAACTGCTTGACAACAGAAAAATTAGTCTGAAAATTATTCAGTCAACACAATGGATTAGAGCTGATAATTCATACCGGCTATAATATGCCTCCTAAATGATACCATGTACTCCTGTTTGACCAGGGCCCTACATGGGGAATATGGTGTCACTGGAGACGCCACCATGATATTCTTATTGGAGAAGCATATGGATTGTTCCATAGGGGTTTCTATGAAGGGTTTCTGGTTATTAAACCTCAATCAATTTATCAGTGGTTTAATAGCTATGTCCTCTGTCATCCTAGCTTTGTCCTTTGTCAGATTCTACTATATTTTACAGTCAGTCAGAGCAGAGAGCTGTGTAAACCTTTGGTGGGGGATTTAAGTCCAAAATTCTGCTTCACGGCTCTACTATGATTAAATACAATTTAATTGACATTTGTTTTACACTGAAAACATTCTAATAAAAGTTTCTTAACCACTTATATTCAACACATTGCACAGACAGTCATCAGAAAAGAGAGCAAAGAGAATATTGTCCTTGCACCCACTCTATAATTTTTTGTGTTGTGTTGTAACACGGTTTGTGTATGAACTTGTGGATTACCAAATCTGGTTATTCTGACAGCGTAATGTCTGTTTGACTTGGATCCTGCTTGTCCCCCATATTCGTTATCTCCCCCTCACCTCACTTTCTAGTGACTCCTTCTGGCAGCTTGGGCACCTGCAAAGCTCATTCAAGGTAGAAGACGGGAGAGTGTGTTCCTTCCAATGTGCAAGTATCCTGGTACAGACTTCCTGGTGTTTACTGTCCTGAGACTGCTGAGAGTTCCTACGATGAGGGAGGGCTTAAATCACAGATAATGTAGTGGCAAAAGGCCTACCGGTTTGCTGGTAGGTTCAGTTTACCAAACGGTCGTAAATATACTTTATTCTTTTCAACCAGAAGATAAAACAACATTAGAAATGTGCCATGCTAAGTATATCTGACAAGCTCACTTTCTCAGTAAAGGTAAATTATTGTTTTATATTGAAAGGAAATCACCACTGTATGGTTCTGTATAAGCTGATCTGGTTTCTCTGTGAGCAATCTACGGTAGGTGTGAACTGTGTAAACCCAGTATAAATACAAATTTAACCCAGCCACTCAGCATACATTGAATTCTCTCTAAATGTAAGCCTGTTTGTTAATTTTTTTTATCTGTAATTTAGGGAACCTAATTTCCAACTAAAATATGTTTTTGCCCTAAACAAAACTGTAAGAAAATAGTTGTTATTGGGGCTTGGGTTATCCGTTCAGAGCCTCCTAGGATAACCAACAGCGGGGTCTGGGTGAAACTATGTCCGCAGATCATTAGTTTTCCTTAGCAAATGTGCCAGTCCCTTGTGGTGTGAATCTCCTTGTGTGAGTTATTGTTAGGAATCACTGAAATAGAATAGATCTAATTCTCAGGTTGGTTATGTTAGATTAAAAAGAAAATCTGATTCAGAACATATGTTTGCACAAATAATTTGCTGATCAACAACACCACTGGTAGCCATCTGTAGAGTTGTCTCATTTTCCCTTGGCAGTGCATTTAGCTCAATGGCGTTTGTTACCAGTTATCAGTGTTTTTGGTGGATGTCAGCTAGAAACTGTTTAGAAATGTTGCCTTCACAAAACAAGATGTCGGACCATAGAATCCCGTTCTAATCAAAGTTCCAATTAAATTTAGCAAACCCGAAGCTAGATTTATTTATTGGGGAGAGTAGAGGACTAATTTTGTCAACATGTCCAAATCTCTTGTTGGTATTAATTTAGCTTCTTGAACTATTCCATGCTACGCTAATGTACATTGAACAGATGGGTTTAAAATATGTCGAACACCTGTGTGAATAAGTGACACTTAGCAACATGTCAACCTAATCAGTACCTTGTTTCAGCAGTACTCCGAAAGATGCTCACTTGACTATTGTCATAATTTCAACATTACGTGTTGATGGTCGGGAAACCCCATCAAAATATGTTGATGAATGACATGTTTGTGGTGAACCATATACTTTTACAAGGTAAATTGTGTGTCTGAACCTCTCACTAGCTTTAAGGGGTGTTACAGAACTTGTAACATCGAATGATGGGTTTTCGAAAGCGCTATGTAGGTCTTGTTGCACTATTCTACATAAATATAAAATTTGTGTAAATTACATAAAACAAATACATAAACGGTGCTTTGCAAATCCCAGTAGTACCAATAATTGGGAACTTCCTGTCATATTTTGAGTGTAAGATCAAACTGATAAACAACTATTAAATTTTTTGGCCGATCTTTGCCAAGGTGCCACATAATTCCGGAGGCCGCTGTATAATGTCAGGAAGTGTGATTCTCAGCTGATGTTGCTTTATGTGGAGTGAACAATCACTATCATTGACTGTGTTTATACAAGCAGCCCAATCCTTATCTTTTTTCTTTTCACCAATCAAATAGTCTCTGATAAAGATCTGATGTAATTGGACAAAAGACCAATTTGAAAAAATATCAAAATTAGCCTGCGTGTAAATGCCCCCATTTTCAACTTTGTCTTTGGGTGTGTTCCTCTGCTCATATGACACGTGCATCAACAACACATCATTAAATGTGTCATTGCCTATCAGATTGCTGTAACATAAAATGTGATGTGGTTAGCCAATAAATAAAGTATGTATGTAGGCATTCTACGATCTGTTAGACGTCTAGCAGAGTAACCTGCCCTTCATCTGCACTCTTCTGAACTATATCAGATGAACTCTAAGAAATATCTGATGTTAAAATATCTAATTTGATTGGTCAAACAGAGCTTCATATTCAATATTGAGGGGCAGGACACCCATTTGCATCCCATTCAAAAGACAGCATCCTCTGCATTACTACAGTTATTCGATTTTTAGACCAAAGGGAACAGTGCCCCCTACTGACCCTCAAAAACCTCTTCCAATAGAATCTGGTCTCCAATCCAGGGACCAACCTTGTATTGCTTCAGAGGCAGCATTGGGCCAAAAAAACACTTTGGAATGTCGGTGGTCCTAGCCTATAGAAATGTGTCAGAATGAGACACTGAGTTTTATTCTTCAGTTGCCCAGTCCTGTTAAGCCATAAGCACTCCATATGAAGATGAATAATATGGATCATTTTTAGATGAGGTTTTAGGACCTATTGTATGGCAGAATCTCCCAAAGTGCTCCGGATGGGATGTATGGTTGGGTGCAAAGCCTGTTAATGAGTGGCAGTTTCAACTGCTTCCACCAGAGTCTCGGAGATGATGCTTGCTTTGACTGGAAGCCAGGGTAGTTTGCCAATGGAGCGGGGTGATGTGGGATTTTTTTGAAAGCTATGGGGATGCTTCTCTTTTCTTTATCAATGATAAATGAAAATTGTGACACAATAAAATGTGGAGATAGTAAATGGGTCTGAATGCTCTCCGAAGACACTGTAGAGCATTATTTTTAAGAACTCGGGTCAAAAGATTTTGTTATCATTTTAAACTATTGTAGTCTCTGTCTCTACTGTATCAGGACAGCGGCTGGAACTGGCATCTGATCTCATGGCTTAGAGAATCTCATGAATACAAGATTGCTTGTTTGGGCATTGGCGTGCTTGCATAAAACAAGCCATGGCTATGATTCCTAGGGAAACAATAGATGGGTGTACTGTCTGCCTGCATGTTTGTGTTGGGTTGCCATCCCTTTGTGAGCACATAAGCTTAGTAATGTAACTTCTGACTGACTAACTGACAAAATCTCTGTCCCATATGGCATCCTAATCTCTAAATAGTGCAAAACTTTGGACAAGGACACATATGGGGATAGGGTGCCATTTTGAATGCTGACCAACAAAGACTATTGGTCTCCACATCTCCACTGTTATGGCAATAATTAAGTTTAAATCTTCCAGAGATGCGCTGAGCATGCAGGTGTGAGGAGGATGGTTGGAGATGGTTTCGTTGGAGAATTACTGAAGTTCTGCCCGCAACAAAACTGGGTTTGGTGTAAAAAGAGATGGTCATGCCGAACATAACCTCATCTCCACTGTGAAGTATGGTGGTGGATCTGTGACGTGGGGCTTTCTTTCTTCCAGAAGCCCTGAGAAAATGTTTAGGATACATGGGATCATGTACTAGGATATTTTATACCAAAGTCTGTCAGCTTCTGCCAGGAGGGTAAAACTGGGTTGTTGTTGGATGCAAAAGCATATTTATCCATCACAGTGGTCAATAGGGACCAGATTATCACAGTGGTCAGTAGGGCACCAGACTATCACAGTGGTCAGTAGGGGACCAGAATATCACAGATGTCAGTAGGGCACCAGCCTTTCACAGTGGTCAGTAGGGACCAGACTATCACAGTGGTCAGTAGGGCACCAGACTATCACAGTGGTCAAAGCTGCAGTCTCTTAATACAACTCTGTCACTTTGGCCAGCTGTTCGAATCCGGCTCACGACATACCGACGGTGCTCAGGGGTTCCTGCATACGGAGCCGGGATTGTGCTCAGTGGTGTACACGTGGAAAGTCAGAGAAGGACTGCATTGTCACATTGCACAATTCTGAAAATGTTACCTCGTAGTTTCTAAGAATATTAACTTTTTTAGGTAAAGGAAGCAGCTGAGGCAATACAAAGTGAATCTTCGACAGATTGATGGCTGTGAAATCACAGATGTCTCCTCAGAAAGTGGTGAACCACCAAAATTGCAGAGTTATGTAATCCACTTCAGTTGATTTGCTCTTTAGTGCTATAGAATTGATAACAGGCTAGTATTGTTAAGGTAGGAAGACACCATTATGACCATTATGTGCCATTATGCTAATTATGGAAGGGAAAATAATGTACAGCATGGAGGTGTGTGCCACGCTCGTGGAGTGGCACTAAACTTCCACAGAGCTGTATTATTTCCCAGACTAATAAGGTGAAATGATGCTCTATCTATCATCAGGTTGCTTTGAGGGAAAGGATACACTTTGTTCCTCATGTAGAAGGAATGAAAAGAACTGATATTTCATAATAAGGGTGTTTAAACTAAGATCACAAATTGGTCTTGCAGCACGAGACAAATTTTCATAATGTTCACCAATTTGTTGGTTATTATTATTTGCTATTATTATTTATATGCATATACGTTCACATTTAATATATTTATTTATTTACTATTAAATTGTTATTATTTATATTCAAAAGTAATGCATGGATAGGAAAGCTAATTAAAGGTTAGATATTAGTATTAATGTAGTAAATAGAAATTGCTTATATGATGGCTTCATTTTACCTATGATCTAAGCTACTGTCCCCTTCTCCCTTTGTAAGATTAGATGTTTTCTTTTGTTTATATTATCCTTCATATTTTTTTAACCAACACGTAATGTCCTAATGTTGCAGTTTTGTTATTTATTAAAGTGCAGTATTTGACTAAACTACAGTATGTGGTAGTGAATAAAGTTTTATTGCTTATTACAAATTTGCTGACTGGCTAAAAGCCATGGGTAACACCAAAACCCAGGACCTTTCAGAGACTATTCTGATAGCCTAAACTCTAGGCAACCTTGACACCCCTGAATTGCATTGGTGAACGGTTTGTAACAGCAATAAGGCACCACAGGGCTTTAAGGTATATTTTCAAGACAACACGGCTAAGTGCTGTGTCCAGACAACTCTGGCCACATACCACACCTTCTTGTGCCTTATTGCTAAAGTACACAGGCTAACAAAACCTTCTGTTGATTGTTTTGCATGACATAAATGTTTAAAGGAGAGCACGATGAAGATGGAATTGGGAATAGTAGAACCCAGCTAATGCCAAACATCATCCAGTTATATAGGACTGTCATAGGATAGCCAAACATTACCCAGTCATTTAGGACAGCCATAGGCTAACCAAACACAACCCAGTTATACAGGACAGCCATCAGCTAGCCAACCTTTGCCAAGCTACATAGTAGAATACAAGTGTACTAATGGACCAAGGAGTCTGCAGATGTATTGCCACAGCAAATAATACTGCAGGATTCTTCAGCCCCAGACATTCTGGATATGTTTAACCCTGAAGCAAATATTTAGGACTCTAGTGCCAGGACCTTATATGCTACAGCACTTCACTAGATCAAGAGAGCTATGAGTAAAATTGGATAATCCATTGATGAGCAATCTCATCCTCTGTGGTTGTCTTAAAAAAAAAATCTTCTTCATTTAATGGACATCAAAATACTGACATTGACATGAGCTTACTCAAGCAGTATGTTGACGGAATGTTAAGTATCTTGTTGATTCCTCCATTCAGGAGATCTTCCACTTGGTGACTGTGAGTCCTAACATGGATTTATATAGCAGATTTCCACTGAGACATTTGCCTCTGAGGGAAATAATATACTATTCTGGACTGGCTCAGTTTTCTCTTTCACAGGCTTGTTCAACTACATCTTCATTGGTTTATCCTCAATATATGGCCTACAGTATAGAATAAACACAGTTTGTGATTTAAAGTTAAAATTGGAAATGAAATTATAGATCCTCTGCTTGGGGAAGTGCTCCTTAAAGTAAACCGCAAAGATATGCAAGTGATCGTTACTCTGCTGTTGAACATCTCCCTCAAGTCCAGCTCCAGTGATTCTTTGCACATGTATTTACTGTGAGGTTCGGCATTAAGAAAACACACCAATGCTTGATAAGAGTAAGTGGCACTCAATCCCAATCTTATATGGACCACTTGTTCTACAGAGGAATACATTAACCTTGAAGGGCACTTGTAGACATACTATATTACAGGTCACGGATGAACAACCCTAAGTCCCACAACTCCTCACTCCACCCACACATACAGTAATCCTTGTCCCCCTCAGGCCGTATGTTCATATGAGAACCAGAGTAGAAGTGGAGACCCATGATTCAGCGTTTTGAATGGGAACGAAACGTTGGCTCTGTGGGACTAGTTTGGCAGCCATTCCTTGTACCCCTCTGCCCTCCTCTCCTCCCCTCCTCTTCTCATTCCCTCTTCACCCCACTTTTATTCCCTGCTCCCCACTCCTCCACCCCCCAGGCCCTCGGTGGTTGTCTATTTGCATTGTCGGTCTGCCAGCAGTTAGCAGTTTTACTAAATCTCGTAATCAAAGAGTGCGACCAGTGTGTGAGAGTGTTTGGGCAGTATTGTGTTTACCTTATTATTGCAAGAGCCACATGAGAAGTGTTCAAGTTAGAATATGACTGGAAGGCTTGGGAGGGTATGGGGTGGCAGGGCGTAGTAAACTTGCTTTATTGATATGTTCAGCATATGTTTACGGTTTGCCTCTGCCAAATATCCGATCTGTTGAACTCACAGAACTGGTGCCAATGGCTTTTTTTTTTTCTTCAATGTTTAGAGATGGTAGCAGTAAAAACACTATGAAGGCAGATGTTAGCTTCCCTTGGTTTTTGCATTATTACCTTTGAGAGATTACCTAATTTTTTTTTACATGCCTTTTATGCTATTCTCTCTTTTCCAAGTATACATCATTTTACAAAAAATATGCCTAATGTTCATTGTTCTTTCGGAGAGTAAATATCCTTTTCCAAAATGTCAGCATCATGTTACATCCTCAAAACAGGGGATTTCAACAGATTGACGAGACATCGAAAATATAGCCCTGCCTAATTGATGTGACTCCTTTGCACCAAATAAATTCGACAATCCTATGGATTAATTAAGAACGCCCTTACTGAGTGAGAAATCCCTAGCATTTGAGCTTAGCAGCTAATGCGCTAGGACCTAGTCTGTGTTCCAAATTATACTATTCCCTACAGCCCTACTCAATGCACTACTTTTAAACAGAGCAAGACACAATGCAAGGAACAGGGTGGGTGCCATTTGGAACGCATGCCTTGTTAGCTGAGGGCCACATTAACAGATTTAGCTGCTGGTGCTCACTGGGGGCTCATCGGGGCCTGAAAACAATGCTGCGTGGTGTCCATGAACCTGTTCCGTTGCAGGAGTAATCCATTAGCCATCAAAAGGCGAAACGTGAATTATGGGAACACATTAGGGAATTAATGATTCTAAAAATAGCCCTCCGTCCTCATCCGTCTTCTGCCTGGGCAGAGCTTTTGCCTTGTAAACACTACTCAGTGTGCAATGTGTTCCGTTGTTGTTTTGCATCTAGGCTCGTCTTCTGTTGCCTTTTCCTGCTCTACATTTCACGGTTAATGTGACAAAAATAACACAACACAGCAATTATGGACGGATAAATGTAAAACCTTGGGAGTTTTTCAGTGCCACAAAGGAGCATTGTGTGTAGGTTTAGTTTGAAAGCTTGACTGTATGTAAATAGATTTTTGTATTCCCCAGGTAAAGTGGCCATGTTGTCAATGCTTTGACATTTTTGTTTGTGAATACTTTATTATTTTTGTGAGTAATTCCACTTCAGAAGAGATAAGCGTGCAGGCATGTTGTCTCATCGGTTGAAAAATTCAGGAATTTATTAGGATTCCCATTAACTTCAGCTTCTCAGTTTCTTTTCCTGGGGTACATACAAAACATTGAATATTAATTGAGACTGGCAAATCACCAGTCTCAAAGTCAACAGTGAAGAGGTGTCTCCGGGTTGCCGGTCTTCTAGGCAGAGTTCTTCCTCTGTTCAGTGTCTGTGTTCTTTTGCCCATCTTAATCTTTTCTTTTTATTGGCCAGTCTGAGATATGGCTTTTTATTTACAACTCTGCCTAGAAGGCCAGCATTCTGGAGTCGCCTCTTCACTGTTGATGTTGAGACTGGTGTTCTGTGGGTACTATTTAATTAAACTGCCAGTTGAGGATCTGTGAGGCACCTGTTTCCCAAACTAGACACTCTAATGTATTTGTCCTCAGTTGTGCACCAATGCCTCACACTGTTCTTTCTATTCTGGTCAGAGCCAGTTTGCGCTGTTCTGTGAATGGAATAGTACACATCATTGTACGAGATCTTCATTTGCTTGGCAGTTTCTTGCATGGTATAGAACAAGAATAGACATTTCTCAGAACAAGAATAGACTGACGACTTTCAGACGAAAGTTCTTTGTTTCTGGACATTTTGAGCTTGCACGCACCAGCTCCCATTAATGTCAAATCGATATGAAACGTCGAAAAGTGATTTGTGCAGCGGAGCGGTGGGTGTCTCCTAGGCAATGTAGCTAAGCAAAATTTTCGCCAATTTTCAATTGAGTCACGTGCCTATGTGCTCAGGGCAGCGTGGGATACTGTGGAGCATTAATCTCAGAATAAAGTAATATATTATTTTTTTCACAATTTAAAAAAGAAACATTTAACAACCGGATCTCCCTTCCTCTGAACAAAATACATCAAACCCAAACAAACCCAAACAAAAATGAATCTGTGAAACACGCAGTTTTGCAACTGTGTTCCTGATGATTATTAGTGACATACAAATGTTAGCTAGCATGTCAATAATGGGAAATTCATATCTTCAGTAATTTGTGTTAAAAAAAATGTTTTATAGGTGTTGTCGCAAAGAAATACGACCCCTATTACAGGCCACCGTCCCCTATTATTGGCCACCTTACTATTTTGTTGAATGACATAATACATTTTTATTTGAATTACAAATGACAGATCTTAGTCTTCTCTGAAGTGTCTACTGGAAAGTTGTAGCTAGCTTTCTTGCCTTCTGGTAAAGAGAAAAAAGACTGATATTACATGAAGTGTGGTTTGTCACAAAAGTCGAAAATTCCCGAACTGCGTCTTGTCTAAACAATTTCCATACATTCAAATGTTACGATCGCAAATATTTTTTTTAACCTCCATACATTTCTATAATATTTTTTGGTGGGATAGCTTAAAGGTTGTACTGATTAGCAAAACATACCGTTGCTTTCCAGTGCTATTACATTTTGAACTTGAGGATTTACTTCTCCCACCACTATTTTAGGGGTGCTAAAGGACCCACCGACTACATCATTATTATCCTGGCCTATATCCATTCCAGGGGATTGCTGTTATGTTTTGCTGGAATCTCTTGCGTGTTCAACAACCAAAGTTGAAATGAACATTTAAATACATGTTCTGTTTCTAAATGCAGTTATTCTGAATGATTTCAAAAAATATTTAGTAATTATTCACCTCTGAGTAAAGTCATGAAACATTAATGGATTAAGCACATTATTGCAAAGCCTAACATTTTCTATTTTGAGGTGTGTTTATCACTGTGCAAAACACTGTTCTTTATTGTTCTTTAAAATAAAGAACAGTTTTTTGCTCTTTATTGTTCACTACAATAGATCTATCTAGTATTAAAGTCTGTACATATAAGTTGTTGAATAAGCTAGGCCTGAAAATGTGGAGGCACTTTGAATACAAATTCATTTATGGATTTCAGAGATTCTTGATAAAAAGATCAACTTGATCACTTGAGATAATAGGATTGGTCACACTTGCTGTATAATGATAATGATTGATAATTATATATCATGGTGACTGACACTGACAATGCAATACCTGCCTATGTCAATATACGATAACCCATTAAATGTGTGCATTCTGGGCATAGAGTGGGGAGAACAAGTATTTGATACACTGACGATTTTTCAGGTTTTCCTACTTACAAAGCATGTAGAGGTCTGTAATTTTTATCATAGGTACACTTCAACTGTGAGAGACGGAATATAAAACAAAAATCTTATGTCATGCAATAAAATGCAAATTAATTACTTAAAAATCATACAATGTGATCTTCTGGATTTTTGTTTTAGATTCCATCACCCACAGTTGAAGTGTACCTATGATAAAAATGACAGACTTCTACATGCTTTGTAAGTGGGAAAACCAACAAAATCGGCAGTGTATCAAATACTTGTTTTCCCCACTGTATGCCAATCAATCAATCACATTTATTTATAAAGCCCTTTTTACAACAGCAGTTGTCACAAAGTGCTTTTACAGAGACACCCAGCATTAAACCCCAAGGAGCAAACAACAGTAGTGTTGAATTTCAGTGGCTAGGAAAAACTCCCTAAGAAGGCTGAATTTTAGGAAGAAACCTAGAGAGGACCCAGGTTCAGAGGGGTGACCAGTCCTCTTCTGGCTTTGCCGGGTGAGATATTAAGAGTCCAATTGGAATAATTAATAAATGTATCTGGGCTAAATCCAGTCTATTTAAAATTTGACTAGGTCAGAAGTATGACCAGATGGACAAGGACAGGGATAGCAATGGGCCCCCCAAACCAGGTACTCCACAGGTGTGGACCAGGACCTCATGTCCTCCTAAAGTTTAAAACTGGAGAAGACTGGGAAAATTCAGAAAAAGCATTCATCATATCAACAACGATCTATAGGGGAGAAGGAGAACTTTGTGGAGAAGGAGAACTGACCCAATCCCCCAGCACAATAGTATAGCAGCGTAAGACCTAGGAACATGTGAATATAGGTTAGAATCAAAGGAACTATTGGAAAGTAACTTACCGCCTTACTTTCTACAGCAAGTAACTAAGTACTTTATGGGAACTGTAACACAGTACTAACTGTATTTAGTTCCTTTTAGCGTTAAAACATTTTATTGTTCCTCAACACTGATGATCGCATAGCCTTTTAAAATGATAAACTTGGATTAGCAAACACAATGTCCCTTTGGAACACGAGTGTTTGTTGCTAATAATGAGCCTCTGTATGCCTATGTAGATAATCCATAAAAAATCTGCAATTTCCAGCTACAATAATCATTTAACAATAACAATGTAACAATGTAACAATGTCTACTTTGTATTTCTGATCAATTTGATGTCATTTTAATGAATAAAACATTTGCTGTTCTTTTGAAAACAAGGACATTTCTAAGTGACCCCAAACATTTGAATGGTAGTGTATATATAAACATGATAATGATAATACAACCTTTGCATTGTTATAACAACAATTTTGTCTGAGCAGTGCTGGGGAGAAAGAAAAAGAGCTAGTAAATGTTGTATGCTGCAGAGATACTTATCTATCTGCTGTTTAGTTTAGGTGGGAAGCTAATTGGATGACTAATTGGGTCAGTAGATATATTACCGCAAGAGCAAATGTCATAAGTAAACATTCCAATTAATCTTACATACTTATCTATGACAGTCAGGCATTTGCTGGTCTCTCTTGACAATTCCTTTCAGTATGGAAAATCCCTAAGTAGGGTACATTATATACATAAATGATTCAGTTTAAACACTATATATGTCTATTTATAAATATTTAGGTCTATGTATTATATGTATTAGAGCAAAAAATATATATTCCAATGTCCATGTTCTTATTGTTTCACATATGAGATGAACATTGACCAGAACACAATGACATGAGGATTGGGACCAAGAACAATGCTCTTACATTAACAGATACAATACGGACAGGACTACACTTTGTAGTATATACTTTGGACTACAACTGTATTTTTGCAGGTATGTACACCTAGCACAGATTATCAGAATTGTTTTAAATGTAGAGGAATCAAATAAAGCCAAGTTACCAACTCCCTCCAATCAAAATGTAGCACAGAGGCATATTTATTTCTGGAAAACATTCATATTAAATATTTTCCAGAAATAAATATGCCTCTGTGCTACATTTTATCCCCAGTAGATCCATGTACAGTATGCTTGGTACAGTTGTGCTCATAAGTTTGCATATCCTGGCAGAAATTGTGAAATTCTGGCATTGGTTTTGAAAATATGACTGATCATGCAAAAATATTTAAGGATAGTGATCATATGAAGCCATTTATTATCACATAGTTGTTTGGCCCCTTTTTATATCATTATGATAACAGAAATCACCCAAATGGCCCTGATCAAAAGTTTACATACCCAATGTTTGGCCTTGTTACAGACACAGAAGGTGACACACACACACCGGTGAAAATGGCAATTAAAGGTGAATTTCCCACACCTGTGGCTTTTTAAATTGCAATTAGTTTCTGTCTATAAATAGTCAATATGTTTCTTAGCTCTCACGTGGATGCACTGAGCAGGCTACATACTGAGCCGTGAGGAGCAGAAAATAATTGTCAAAAGACCTGCATAACAAGGTAATGGAACATTATAAATTTGGAAAGTATATAAAAAGATATCAAAAGCCTTGCAAATGCCAGTCAGTATTGTCCAATCACAGAAGTGGAAAATTCAGGGATCTCGTTACCAAGCCAAAGTCCGGTAGACCAAGAAAGATTTCAGCCAAAACTGCCAGAATAGTTTTTCGGGATACAAAGAAAAACCCACAGGCTGCTTTGGAAAAAGACGGTGTGGTTGTTACAAGGAGCACAATACGATGATACTTGAACAAAAATGTAGCTGCATGGTCGAGTTGCCAGAAAGAAGCCTTTACTGCACCAATGCCCCAAAATAGCACACGAACAATATGCCAGAAGCTGTGAGGCATGACACGGCTCACAACTTCTGGCACACTGAAATTTGGATTGACATGGTCACAACCATAAGCGCTATATTTGGAGAAATGTCAACAAGGCCTATAGTGAAGAGAATACCATCCCCACTGTGAAGCATGTTGGTGACTCACTGATGTGTTGGGGGTGTGTGAGCTCTAAAGGCATGGGGAATCTTGTGAAAATTGATGGCAAGATGAATGCAGCATGTAATCAGAAAATATTGGCAGGCATTTTGCATTCTTCTGCATAAAAGCCTAATATCATCGATCCATTCTGGGGAGGTATCAAACGTGTGGTTTATGCAAGACGTCCAAAGACTTTGCATGACCTGGTGGCATTTTTGCCAAAACGAATGGGCAGCTATACCAACTGCAAGAATTTGGGGCCTCATAGACAGCTATTATAAAAGTCTGCATGCTGTCATTGATGCTGAAGGGGGCAGTACACAGTATTAAGAACTAAGGGTATGCAGACTTTTGAAAAGGGATCAGTTCATTTCTTTCTTTGTTGCCATGTTTTGTTTTATGATTGTGCCATTCTATTATGACCTACAGTTGAATGTGAATCCCATAAGAAATAAAATACATGTTTTGCCTGCTCACTCATGTTTTCTTTTACAAAGGGTATGTCAACTGTTATAGAAAGGTGATTTTTCTCTGACTGACCTCTACTATCTTTGCTATGTTCCCTCTCTGTCAGAGGGATGTTACTTGGGGATGTTACTGCAGTGCCTAAACTTAAGCACTACAGTAAAAAATGACATATTGAGTACAACTTTCACGTAAGTCACCATGAAGCCCTTGTAGATCAAGTTTCTCTGGTTACAGTATGCCTGTTCACCATACATGGCAATCCCTCTGGTTTGATGTGACCTGGGTCCAAAGTGATTACATACAGTTAGGTCTTGAAATATTTGGACACTGACCCAATTTTCATAATTTTGCTCTGTACTATGTTACACAGTTTTGCTCTATCACAATGGATTTGAAATTTAACAACCGAGATGCAATTGAAGTGCAGACTTTCAGCTTATTTAGAGGGGTTTAACAAAAATATTTCAAGAAACGTTTAGGAATTGCAACCATTTTCATACACTGTCCCCTTATTTCTGGGGCTCAAATGTAATTGGACAAGTTCTCAACAAAGTATTAAAAATAAACAATATTGTTCATTTTTAATACTTTGTCGAGAATCCTTTGCAGGCAGTAACTGTTTGAAGTCTGGAATGCATGGACATCACCGAACGCTGGGATTCCTCCTTTGTAATGCTTTGCCAGGCCTTTTATTGCAGTTGTCTTCAGTTGTTGTTTGTTCGTGGGTCTTTCTTCCTTAGGTTTTGTCTTCATCAAGTGAAATGCCTGCTTGATCGGGTTGAGATCAGGTGATTGACTCGGCCATTGCAGAATATTCCATGTATTTGCCTTAAATGATGTCCTGGGTTGCTTTCGCAGTGTACAAATGGACAATGACCCAAAGTAAAGTGAAGCAGCGTCCAATCAACCTAGCTGAATTTGGTTGAATCTGAGCAGACAGTATATCCCGGTTTAGGAGCCGTTCCAAGCCTTCATACTTTTTTCTTCTCATTCTGGTACAGTTTGATCTTAGTTTCATCTGTCCTCTATCCAAAGAATGCTGTTCCAGAACTGGGCTGACGTTTTTAATGTTTTTTGGCAAAATCTAATCTGGCCTTTCTTTTCTTGAGGCTTATGAATGGTTTGAACCTTGTGGTGAACCCTCTGTATTTCCTCTTGTGAAGTCTTCTCTTCATGGTAGACTTGGATAATGTTATGCCTACCTCCTGGAGAGTGTTCTTCACTTGGCTGGATGTTGTGAAGGGGTTTTTCTTTAGCATGGAAAGGATCCTACAGTCATCCACCACTGTTGTCTTCCATGGAAGTCAAGGCCTTTTTTGTGTTGCAGAGCTCACCAGAGCGTTCTTTTTTTTTCAGAATCTACCAAACTATGTTCCTAATGTTCCTGCTATCTCTCTGATGGATTTTTTTTGCAGCCTAAGGATGGCCTGTTTCACTTGCTTTGAGGGCTCCTTTGACGGCATGTTGTGGGTTCACAGCAACAGCTTCCAAATGCAAATGTCTCACCTGGAATCAATATTAAAAAGCTGTAATACCTAAACCCTTGCTCCAATTTGGCCTTAATACACATTTTTATAAAGAGTACAAGGATCATCTAATACGTCCAATAACTAATTTTCTTAATATGTCTTTTAACCATTCTATAGACCCTGTAGATTGGAAAGTGGCTGCAGTGACACCAATACTAAAATCAGGTGTTACAACAGACATGTCTAATTATAGACCTATCAGCATACTTCCCGTCATATCAAAAATAGCAGAGAAGTGGGTAGTCAGACAGTTGACGGCTCATCTGGAAAATGTCCAACCTTCACTACATCCATTACAGTTTGGTTTTCGGACCCATCACTCCACCGATAGTGCCCTGTGTGTGTTAACAGAAATCATAAAAGGTTTGTTTGACAAGAGTCCTTGTGTCGGGGCTGTCTTCTTAGATTTGAAGAAAGCCTTTGACTCTGTTAACCATCAGATTTTAATATCCAGGTTGACTCAATTTAACATTTCTGATCAAGCACTTTTATGGTTTAAATCCTACCTGTCCCACAGGAAACAGTACGTGGTAGTAGATGGTGTCAAATCTCCCTGTTTAGATTCTGGAGTTGGTGTCCCACAGGGGTCTGTCCTTGGGCCGGTTCTGTTCTCTCTTTTTATCAATAACCTACCAAATTCATGCCCAAACGTCTTCTCGCAGATGTATGCGGATGACGCAGTAATTTACACTCAAGCAAAAACCATCCAACAAGCAGCTGCTGATCTCACAGCGGCCCTATCCTATGTGCAGGACTGGCTCAAAAATTCATGCCTCATGTTGAACACCAGAAAAACTGTGTGCATGTACTTCTCAAAACGCTTTGTCGAAGTAAGCAGATCAAATGTCTTCTTGAATGGAGAGGAACTTCAGCTGGTCTCAGAATTTAAATACCTTGGGGTAGTCCTTGATTCAACACTCTGCTTCAAAAGTCATGTAAAAAAAGTAGCAAAGGTTGTCAAATTTAATCTTCTCAATTTTTGGCACATTCGAAATAATTTAACTATGGGTGCTGCTAAAACATATTTTTATTCAATGATTATTTCTCATTTTGATTACTGTTTGACTACCTGGTCTCTTGCCTGCCACACAACACTTAAAACCATAGAAAGCCAATATAAAAAGGCATTAAAAACATTAGATAAAAAAACGCTATCCCACCACCACTGTCAAGTTTTAAAAAAACATAGACTATTGGATTTTCAAAATATAATGAATTTAAAAATGGCCTGTTTCATATACAAGGTCCTTCACTCCCTCGCTCCGCCACCTCTGAAGGACTTTATTAAATCTAAAGAAAATTATTTGAGGATCACGCGAGCCTCTACCAGAGGAGACTTGATAATACCTCACAGGCGCACCACCTTCGGTCAGACGGTCCTGTCTGTCCGGGGTGGGAACCTGTGGAATAGTCTTCCTCTAACACTAAGAGAATGTACAACATATAGCTCGTTTAAAGTCCAGTTGAAGAAATGGCTATGGGAAAATCAAAGTTGCACACATTAGTATGTATGTTTTATCCTTTTTTAAATTGTTTTACATTGTAATGTGTATATCGATTAGTGTTTGTGAAGTTGAATGTAGTTTTGTGTGAATATTGTATATAGGATTTAGCAAATTTATGAACTGACTGTAGATGTAAATTTTATTTTGCAATGTTTTTGTGAGCTGTGTGATCTTAGCTCGTGGGACTACGGATAGAAATTAGCCCTTGGCTATAATCCGGCATTTTTACATGCATGTACTCCATGTCTTGTTCATTAACATGCACTGTCCCAATCAAATAAAAGTAAAAAAAATAAAAAAACAATTTGGATGTGAATAACCTCAAATTAAAGCTGAGAAACTGCACTTTAGCCCTTATTCATTATTTAACTGTAAATTGAATTTATTTTGTTAAACAGCCAAAATTTCAAAACTCAATACTTTCCTAACCTAGCTGTGTGTGATCAACTCACTAACGACTCTATTTGAAGCCTGTATTGTTTTGGACCTGCAGACATGAGCAGGACTATTTCGTTTTTCATATTGATATTCACTTTCAGTATAATAAAACATTTCTTGCTGTTTGGTTAAGAATGATGTTTCGCAAACTCTACAGGGTCATCTCAACTCAAATGATTTAAATCTCTTAATTATTGCCCTAATATTGGAGATGGTTAATTGCATGCGTGTAGCAATTATTATTATTTACAGCCATTACCGTTTTGTTTGTTTGTTCACTGAACTTCCGCTTATGGTTTTATAGTTCATAGGAAGTCAATACATTTTAATGAAGTGTAGAGGAATGTTGTCCCACTCCTGTTCAATGTCTCTGCGAAGCTGCTGTAAATTGGAGAGAACTGGAAAATGCACACTTCTCCAACGTACAGTGGCCATCTAAGGTGAGCATTTACCCTCAGAAGTCAGTTAAAATGCAGAACTGCAGCCAGGGCAAGATCCTGGTGAGGATGACTAGCACGCAGATGAGCTTCCCTGAGACCTTTTCTGACAGATTGTGCAGAAATTGTTTATGTCCAAACCCACAGTTTCATCAGCTGACTGTATGACTGGTCTCATATGATTTCACGGATTAAAAGCCGGATATGAATACCCTGGGCTGGTGTGGTCTGCGTGTGGTCTGCGGTTGTGAGGCCAGTTAGACATTTTCTAAAACAATGTTTTAGAGGCGGCTTATGGTGGGGAAATAAACATTCAGTTATCCGGGAAAAAACTGCTCTTGTGGACATTCCTGTCTTCAGCATTCTGAGTGCAAGGTCCCTTAAAATGTGAGACATCGGTGGCTTTGTGTTGTGACAATACTACACGTTGCCCTGATTTGCAGAGTGGCCTATTTTATTTTCTCCGGCACCAGGTACACATGCGTAATGATTAGTTGCATTTAACATAACCCACACCTGTCAAAGGAGAAACGCTCACTAACAGGGATGTACACAAAGGTGTGCACGATATTTGATAGACATAATCTATTTGGGTGTATAGAACATTTCTGGAATCATGGTCAAATGGGTTACTTTGTACTGTCTCATAAGACGTTGTTTTTGAACTTGCGCATTTTCACACACAATACATAGCCATCCCTAATTATGTGACACTTACATTTGCGTATGTCTGATTTCAGACATGGCACGTAAAAAACAATGAAAAAAACGTATACATTTAATATTCAATTGTTACTGAGGTTTATTTCTTATAAAATGATATAAGGGATTTGTTCATTTGAATTTCATACTCAATTACTTAATTAAAAGTTGAACGTAAATTGCATCAGTCATGTTGTGAGTTCTGTATGTTCTGATGACGATGCATTTATTGATGCCCTTGCCACTTCAGCTTTAGTTTTATCAGCAAAACGTAACTACGAATGGGAAAGCCCAGCAACTGTGTGTGGCCGCCTGAGTTTTTGCGTGTCTTTATACTTAACTATAAAAATACAGACGGTTATATAGGCTAAAGGTGGCTTTAAGATGCAGTACTTAACAGAATACTATCTCCAAATCTTGAGTTGTTAGTATATTGCCAGTGGAGGTGGAAAGACATTCTCACCACTGTTGTATCTGGGGAATGTAGCTTCGCTAACGAGCCACCAAGCTCCCCAAACCCATAGGGCAAAAAGCCAGATTCAATTACCCATCTCAAACCAGCAGTACATATATCCCAAGAGGCCTGCATAACAAGCTCTGATGGCTCTAGTAGCTTTTAGGTTATTTTCGAATGAACATGATCATTTTCCTTCTGACAAATCTGTAGATTGCTTAAACTAGCCAAGCTTTAAGCATTTTACAATGTATTTATTTTTGGACCTGCATTGGTTTGAATAATAATACAGATATTTCAGTGCAACCTTTGTTAGTTGAAGTGCTTTATCCAGATGGTGGACAGACGTCCACCTGCTAGGCCAGACCTGCTAGGCTAGAGCACACAGTCTGACAATGCTACAACAGTGTAGTCGTGTGTGAGTTTGTGTCTACGTGCATGTTTGTATGTCCATACTTGACCCAGAACGCTTACTGTAGTGAAGCGATGAAGGTGAATTAACGGAACAGGATGTGTTGCAGTAGTGTATTGCACATAAGCACCCACTTTAACTATGGCTACTTAACCAACACTAGTCTCAAAAGGTAGTTGTTTCTAAAATATTAAACACAAGACATTTAGGCTATAGGTGCATTTAATAATGTATTATGAGTATTTCTATAGCTGTATTTCACTATGTTAGAGTTGGCTCACAGGCTGTATTCCAGCCGTGCCACAGCTGGAAGGCATGTAAGGAGATGGTATGTGATCTCTGTTTATCCTCAGAGGAGGGTAATGTCATGTTGAGAAGACTGCTAGCAAAATAAACCAGTTATGAGCACAATAACTTGCTGAGTCATCACTTATTGATTTTACCACTCTTAATGTACTTGGTCAAAGGACAATGGTCGGAACAGCGAAATTGGGTCATTAATGGACACAAACATTTATACTCCTAAAAAAATATTGATGTTCTTTTGCACTGCAAAAATTTAAAATACTATCCAAAACAGATACCATAACAAATAAACCATGGTTAATACAAAACAACGCGTGCGTTAATTCAGTTATGTCAAATGTTCAATCTATTATAATAATTAATAATTGCATGTGGGCTGTGTCCAGAGTCTGTAAAATATAATTAAAGTCAGCAGCATGACCAGATGGACAAGGACAGGGACAATCAGGGGGGACAAATGGTCAGCGAAGTGGCAGCCGAAATTCAAAGTCTAGTCTGTGAAAGTGCATGAATCACATCCAATGGATATGTTTTCGTAACAACAGGTGTAGACAACAGATGTAAAATGCTCACTTACAGGCCTGTTTGTACATGGGTGGAGGTAAGGTGATTGGGCAACAAGATAGATAGTAAACAGTAGCAGCAGCGTGTGTGTGTGTGTGTGTGTGTGTGTGAAAAACTTGACAATCTGATCCCCACAATATTTTTCCCCAAAAAGGAAAAAGGCTATTTAAGGCATAGGTTAGGTTTAGGGTAGGGTAGTGTTATATTTGGGTTTAGTAATAGGTTTAGACATTATGAGATAGTTTTAGACATTAGGAGTTAGGTTAGGAAATCAAGATTATGCTTAGGGTTTGTTTAGGGTTAGTGTTAAGGTTAAATTCAGGGTTAGGGGCAAGGAAAATAGAAAATATATTTTTCTGGATTTTAGGGTTACAGTTTTATTTTATGTATATACACGGCATCTGTATGCATATGTGTGTGTGTGTGTGTGTGTGTGTGTGTCTGTGTGTGTGTGTGTGTGTTTATGTCTGGGTATAGTCCAGTGTGTTTGCTAAAAGCTTAGTGCAACAAGGGAGCCATGAGCATAGCTCAGGTAGTCATGAATCATTTTGTAGTCACCTTTACAGTCTTCTGGCTTGGGGGTAGAAGCTGTGCAGGGAACCATCAGTTTTGGATGTGATGCACTGATACCTCATAGTGTGCCTGCCATGTGGTAACATAAAGAACAGCCTGTGACGTGAATGGCTGGACTCTGACTATCTTTTGACACCCTGTGGTCTAGAGGTTCTGGATGATAGGGAACTCAGACCTGGTGATGAGCTTCTTATGTCAGGGCCAGTGTCACATCCATTGAGACCCAATGCTCTCTCTCCCCAAACGCCCTCTCTCCCCCAATGCCCTTTTCAAGTTTTGTTACGTTTTAGTTCTTTCATTAAAGTCCTCCCTGCGCCTGTGTCCTGCCTCCATTTTTAACATTACACGGAGGTACTAACACTCCTTCACAACATACTGGATCGTATCACAGTGCCGACAAGGAGACCTACCAATCTGCCCTTGAGCAAGGCACTGCAGTGAAAACACATGTGCAGTGAAAACACACACACACGGTTTCTCTCTCTTGTTAAAGGACAGGAAGATAACTTATTCCTTGGCTGACATCACGCTGCTTCATCCTAACCCCTTCAAAAGGCAACCAAACCAAAAGGTTGGCGAGGTTAATGCAATGGCTTAGTGTTTGTATCCGTCGGGCAGTTTGGATGGCTACCCTGAATTGAAACCCCTTCTTCCCTCCTCGCCCTGTTAGTTGTTCATCCGTAGGGAGGCTGGCTGGAAGCCCTTTGGCCCAGTGTTACATAAGCCTGGTTCCAACTGAGTCCTCACAGGACAGACTGCAGATTCCCAGCGCCAGAGAGCACAGCCGAGCACAACTCAACATAATGATATCAGCCACCCAGTATGACACCCTATTCCCTATATAATGCTCTTTTGACCACAGCCCCCATCACACTATTAGAATGAGTGATGATTTGAGACCAGAGATCCTCAAGGAACCATTTCTAGTAAATAGTTAACATTCGTACCTGCAGTTAGTTGAGGGGTTCTTGGAAGCTTTAGCAGTCTTGACCTTTAATGTCTCAGCTTTGGGGGAAAAGCGTAACAACAAACAACATCTTTAAACTGTTCAAATGATCTGCGCACCATCACACAACGTAATTTAATGCTTAGATAAATGCATGAATAATAACAAAAATCCACTGAATGTTGTCAACAAATTCTGTAGGAGTGAGTAACCACAGACCCTGCTGGATTACATTTAACTAACTCCACCCAGAGCTGTATCTGACGAGTGGGAGTAACTTATCAATGTCTCCTGTTATCGCCAAAGACTCACTCTGTTTCTGTTTTGAAATAGACAACAAGCCAGAATATGATTGTTTTTTTCATACCAAAATCTTTTTTTGGTTGAATGGAGAAACCCCAGGGAGTACTGTACTTTTAACACTGTATTACTCTATGTGAAACACAAATGTTCCTAGGGTCTATTTCAACTGGGACATAATCCCATGTTGGTCTGTCCCCCCAAAGCATTCTTCCATAGGAAGTGAGCTATATGCATCTTACTATGGTTGAGGCCAAGACAGATGATGAATCAGGTTTGTCTAGTCAGGCTTAGAATGGTACTGTGTGGGTTAGTTTTCTGGACACAGACGAATGCCTTTAGTCAGTTAGTTTAGTTTTAGGACTAGGCTTTCTTCTGGCTTTATCCAATACTATTTGTGAGCAGGTGAGAAAAAGTGATCAGCTTGGTAGGTTTTTACAAGCTTTGTATTCATAGTAGCCTGATGGTGTGTCCTCATCTCAACTTTTTAGTTGGCAAAATTTGTGATGAACGGTGTGTATGAAACCTTTTACTGTGACGTGTTACTTCGGTAAAAGGATCCGCATCGAGCAAACAGGAGATACTTTGAAATGACACACCTAAAAACGTTTTTGTATTTTTTATGAATGTGTGTAGACAAGCAGAGACGTGCTTTCTTATGGGCCAGTTCCAAAAATGTTGGTTTAAAAAAGAAATGGAAAGAAATAATAGTTTTTTAGGGTGTTCCTCCGAGTGGTGTAGAGAAGCTGTTCTCAAACCCAGGTCTGCGGACTGGCCGCAGGCTAAGGAAATAGAGTGCCTGTCCCTGGCATGTCCCTCATGAAAAAGGTCAATCTTTTGTAATGACAATTCCTTCATAAAACTCGAGTTATGCAAGTATTCAACGGCAATGTCCTGTTTAGTGATTGGCACAGATAGTGTCATTTCTATTTCAGTGTCACAAATTTGACTCTAGCTTCTAAAAATGTTAAGCTATTAGTTATTGTTAGCTATTACATCATAATTGAATGAATGGTACCTCAAGAACAGCGACGACGTCTGTTTCCCACAATGATATGTTAAAAGGAACAGTGGCGCAAGGCGTAATGAAGTTCATCTGGCGGCCTGTGGTCGCCCAACATCTTACACTTTATGTTGGTTTTTCCTTTAACTTGTCACCCGTCTGTATGTCGAAAGAGGCAACAAAAAACACCTCCAAAAGCGTTAAGTAGCAGAGATGACTGCTCATTTCAATGGACTAATTACTACAAGGCCGGTGACATTCATTAGCAAAACCCTGAATGTTTACTGCCAGTAATTCGGGATCGTGTCTCCTAGCAACACTGTGATTTAATTTCATTCTCATCATAGCCATCTATTATATTGATTTTATTGAACCTTTTATTTAACCAGGCAAGTCAGGTATGACAGCAGCCTTGTTTGAAATGATGGCCTTATTTCCATCGCTCCATCGTTGGATGTTTTGCCTTTGATTCGTTTGGTCTTTTGATTTGTGGATAATGGTTTGTTGCAGTCATTGGCGGCCTGGACAGACTATTGGGGATCATAGGTGAAAAGCAATTTAAAGGGCTTATTTACATGGCAGAAGGATTGTGTGAAGATTGAGCCATTGGCTGATCTGCCTGTTCTCTTCCAGAAGTGTTTTCCTCTTGGTTGCTTGCTGAGCCGGTTGGAGGTCTGTCAGAGGCTGGGGTCAGAGCCACATGTCATCCCTGCCTAATGACTGGATGCCCTGGGGACAAATGCAACCATCCCCCATACCTTGGCCAGTCATCTTGTTCTGTTCCTCTGCTCATACAAAGCTTGGTATTACCAATGATGTTCACCCATCTGTAATACCAGACCAGTAGACAATTAGACACCTCTTTTAAGCTTGACTTAAAAGCCCTCCCATAGTTAAACACTCTCAGTGTGTTAGCCTACACCAATCTTTGCCAAACTGAATTCCTATCATTGTGCTCATCTAAAGACATGTTGATTGCATGATGGATTTACATGATGGACTTTTTTTTGGGTGACAGTATAATTAACGGTTCACAAATCAACCTTCTTTTAACAAAAACGTTTGTTTCTTATTGGGTCTCAGTGCGTGGGAGGAATGACTTCAGTGCTAGCTGATGACATTAAAGTGCTCCACGCCTAGTGTACCCCATATGGCTAGTGTTTGCAAAGGGGGCTATATTTGGAATTACTTTGAGACTCTCTTTTTTGTGAAGTGGGTAGGGAGATGAAACATTTAAAATGCTTTTTCTTCTGTTCAGCGGTTGGTGGTGGTGGTAACACCAACCTTTCTTCTTCAAAGGTGTGAGTCAGAATTCGACATTTATAATTCGACAGGCTCAGTCGGCTTGTCCCATGTTGCGTGGCATGGGCTTTTAAAAGGAGCCTTCGGTACGCATAGAAGAACAGCTGGGTCATTCCGCAACAATTTGTGCAAAACATTGTTCACTCCTGCCCTGTTGCACACAACAAGCTTATTGTCTCTGGGGTCAACCCATTTACAGTCAACCCTGTTAAGATTAACTGTGTTACAGTCAACTCTTTAATTGTTATTTAAAGTGGAACTGACAGCCTTCTTACTACATTGCAGGTTGGAAGCAGACAATTTAAATTCTATGCTAGAAAACCAGCTTCTATGTGATTTTAAAAATAAGTTTTATTTGACTTAAAATTCTAGACAGGGAAGGACTGAATAGATTGATTCATTACAATAAATGAATAATGTAATACACCAACATAGTGTCCATAAGGGTTATCATGTTATAGATTATTTTGGTAATGAGGAGCAAAAAACATCATTTTAGTTATTTCCTCAAAATGCTTATTGGCACACTATGAATTATTATGAACCAAAAATGTATTCTCCCATTGATATATACAGCATGATCAAGTTCATCAAGTGTTCATTAGTGAATTTCTGGTATACTGGGGTGTAAGTATAAGATTACTGTACACACATCCCTTAGTTATCTATGAACACAGAACACACAAATAAAATTAGACAAAAGATTATTCGTTCTTCATAAATTTGCCAGTGGTTGTCAAAATGTAAAATTGCTCCATACTTAAAAATACACGTCTAGAATTACTGAAGTGTATTTTACCCCCACTCATAGTGAAATTGGTTGACTCATAGGGTCACCAAGTCTCCAAATCTACATGAGACCAACTCCATGACAAAAAGCTCTTTGAAGACAAGATATCTTGTGCGAGGAACCCAGTTCTAATCAAAGGTCCAGCGGTCAGGCAGCCAAATTCTCAGTTCGTTGTCATACTTGATTTGGACCAGGTTAGGACAGAATGCGCTGGCTGCAGAAGTTAGAGTACATTTTTTGTCGGCCTAATACAAGCTGAAAAGGTTTTGTCCCTTAATTAGATGTTAGCTTAACTGTAATCTGCCTAGTTCATATTCCTGTCTATTCCTGCTTGTCAGAATCATACAATGTGATTTTCTGGATTTTCATTTTAGATTCTGTCTCTCACAGTTGAAGTGTACCTATGATAAAAATTACAGACCTCATGCTTTGTAAGTAGGAAAACCTACAAAATCGGCAGTGTATCAAATACTTGTTCTCTCCACTGTACCCTGGTCAATTCCCAACTAATTTATTGCAACACTCTACTCACCAGTAAAACTCACCAACAGGCTCAAACTGGTTAAGAACTTCTCACTCATACAAAATCATCTGAACACATTACACCCATTCTTATAAGTCTTCACTGGCTTCCTGTGCTCTACCGAATTGAATTAAAGACCCTCCTCCTCCATGCACAGCCCTCCATAATCTTGCGTCTACTTACCTCTCTGACCTGCCTGGCTATGTCTCCCGCTTTCCGCCCATCAACTATGGGTGCCAGGGCTTTTACCTGCTCAGCACCTAGGATCCGGAACATGCTTCCCCCACACTTTTGACATGCAGACACAGTTCTTTCTTTAAAAAAAATTACCACAGACCCACAGTTTCCAGAAAGCTTTTAAGCTGTAGTTCATTTTTTGTTTGATTATTCTCTGTGCCACCACACTGTACAGCAACCGATACCAGGGTGTCGTTTTTCCTGTCTTTAATTTGTAAGATATCCTCGAGTGTCTAGAAAGGCTCCGCCAAATAAATGTATTATTATTATAATTATTATTATTGTTATTATTAATAAAAATCTAAATGTCTCTTACATTTGACATTTTCAGGTCAGTAATTTACCAGACGATCTGGGGGGAAGACACTGGGTTATGTGGCATGATGTTTTCAATGAGCACAGAAGGCCAGAACACCCATCTAACTTCCCATCTGAAAGATGGCACGCTATGCAGGGACCGACCAGGACCGACCCTGATAGATTCAGAGACAAGCAGGGTGCTATGCAGCTGAATTAGGATATCTGAGCCCTAATCATGTTTGTCCAAATATGAATCTCAGAATATAAGATACTACACTTAAATATAAGTTAATTTCTATTTTCCAGGCTGACACTAGCTAAGTGCATATCCATTAGTAGTGCCAGACATCCAATATACTGTAGTTTGGCACAGCAGACGGTGGGTATTCTCCATGCAGACATTAAAAAAGAAGCCTTTTCCGAAGTTGCAACATGGAGTTTGAACTGTTTTATATTAGCCATCACAGTAGATTCAACAAAAGAGGGTAAAATAATGAGTTTGCGTTGAATCATACATTCCCTTGAATCCATTAGGAAAGCTTAAGACTTACTCAAAATGAGTAAAACAAACAAAACGCATGCAAGCACACACACACACACACACACACACACACACACACATGCATATAACAAACAAACTCCTGTTCCTTGTTATATCAGCATCCTAACTTGAATCTTTCCTCCAGGACCTTCTTACTTAGTCACAACTCTATCTTGTGTTTCCAATTGTACAAACAGTTCTTTATGTGGCATGTTACGAAATCAACGACGTGACAACAGCAATGTGTGCCTGAAGGTCTTCATCCAATCCATAACAGATAGTGGGATTTCCAGAGGGAGCACTTCCTAAAAAAGAATTCGTAGCGGTGTATCACAGAGCGAAGGAGTTGACATTTGATTTTGAAATCTTCCGATCCACTGGGTGACCTTTTCAGTTCTGAAAGGGAAGCAGGTTATTAAATCATGCCATGTGCAAAATGACACTAAGAATTTCTATATTGTCAAATTTCTTAACATGAATCATGATACATCTTGAACATTTCTGAAGGAGCTGCTCTACTGTAAATTAAAATTTGCAATATTTTATATTCTGTATAGAGAATTGAGGGCTAATAGGATCACAATATCAATACTGTAATATTTAAATCTAATGCCAAATAAGCCTTTGTGCTATACATGGTGAACACCCATGGCATATGAAAATACAATTAAAAGATCAATATGAGGCAAAATTACAGAATGTCACCTATTATTCAAAATTATTCAAAATGTCTGTGTCTCAACAACTGAAAACAACAGCACTGTCAGAGTTCTATCCCCCCATTTTATGTGAGCATATTTATTGGAACATTTGGTTCGCAGATGTTTCTAATTGATCGGGTGTTTCCTGTTGCATTGTTCACACATAAATGAGCTGTAAATGTGTAGTTTCATCTTTTGATTTTGGAGTCTGTGTTTGCCTTAGGAGTCTGTGTTTGGTGTCAGTAGGCAAAATCTTACTCAATTAGAAACAATAATAATAAACAACAGGTGTCTTCAGCAATTGGCAACAACCAGGCCGGTCAAGGAAACAACAAAAGTCTATGACAGAAAAACCACCAGAGCTGTGAAAACCAACCTAAAATAGGTGTCAGTGTAATCACCAACAACCCCCAGAATGCTCACAAAGTGAAATGTTACAATCTACTACTGTTCGCGGAAGAATCGGATAGCATAATTACAAAGGCTACACTGAAAGATGTATAGCTCTGAGCAGCACCATAAACAAAAAGGCCAGATCAGAATTAGCTAAAAAGTACAGAGATCAACAAGTATAGTTTTGGTACAGAGTTCTATGGACAGATGTACAAAGGCAAACCTTTATGAAAGGGATGGAAAACTGAAAGTTTTAGCTGGTGTCATGGCATGGGCATGCAAGGCTTCCTCATCTATACTGATGATGTAACAAATGATGAAGTAGAATGAATTCAGAAGTGTAAAAGTATCTTGGGTACTAATTTGGCAGAGCTTCACAATACAACCGGACAGTGACCCAAAACACACTGCCAACGCAACCAAGGACTTCATCAGGGAAAAAAAGTGGAAGGTTTTTGACTGACCAAATCAATCTCCTTATTTAAATCAGATTGAACACACATTTCAATTGCTGAAGAGGAGACTGCAGTCAGAAACTCCCCAAAACTAGCAACATCTCAAAATAGCTGCAGTAATGACTTAGCAAAGCTCCTCAAAGGATGATACCAAGAGTTTGGTGATGTCAGTGAGTCACAGACTCACTGCTGTTAATGTGTGCTAGGGATTTGTGACTAAATACTAGCTTCTATACTTTTCATATTTGATTTGAGTTGAGTTGTCCCAATACTTATCCTTGCATAAAATGGGGAATTGAACTCTGAAAGTACTGACATTCTTAGTAGGTAAAACATAAGTGTTGAAACTGCCAGAAATAAAAGGTGACAGTCTGTCCTTTTGCCTTATATTCATCTTATAATCGTATTTTAATATGCCTTGAGTGTACAGCAAAAATTGCAATATTGACTTTACTGTCCCAGTACATTTGGAGGGCGCTGTACAGCTAAGCATTTAAATTGATTCATCCCAAAAAATGCTTTACAAGTAGTAGAACTTCAAAAAGGACTTTAGTAAGTGCCTATTGAAGTGGAAATGACAGCATTTTGCCAAAATAACATTATATTAAAATATGCTGGAATAGACTTACAGGAAAAATACATGTTTATATACAATGATCAGCCATAACATTATGACCACTGTCAGGTGAAGTGAATAACACTTATTATCTCGTTATCATGGCACCTGTCAGTGGGTGGGATATATTAGGCATCAAGTGAACATTCTGTCCTCAAAGATGATGTGTTAGAAGCAGGAAAAATGGGCAAGAGTAAGGATCTGAGCAACTTTGACAAGTGCCAAATTGTGATGGCTAGATTACTGGGTCAGAACATCTCCAAAACTGTAGCCCTTGAGGGGTGTTCCCGGTCTGCAGTGGTCAGTACCTTTCAAAAGTGGTCCAAGGAAGGACATGCAGTGAACCAGCGACAGGGTCATGGGCGACCAAGGCTCACTGATGCACGTGGGGAGCGAAGGCTGGCCCGTGTGGTTCGATCCAACAGACGAGCTACTATAGCTCAAATTGATGAAAACGTTGATGCAGGTACTGATCGAAAGGTGCCAGAACATTCAGTGCATCAGTTGGTTGTTTACGTGGCTGTGTAGTTGCAGACCAGTCAGAGTGCCCATGCTGACCTGTCCACTGCCGAAAGCACCTACAAGGGGCACGTGAGCATCAGAACTGGACCACAGCACAATGGAAGAAGGTGGCCTGGTCTGATGGCCGTTTCCTTTTACATCATGTGGATGGCTTGGTGCATGTGCATTGTTTACCTGGAGAACACATGGCACCAGGATGCACTATGGGAAGGAGGCAACCCGGTGGAAGCAGTGTGATGCTTTGGGCAATGTTCTGATGGGAAACCTTGGGTGCTGCCATTCATGTGGATGTTATATTGACATGTACCACCTACCTAAGCATTGGTGGATTGTTGTGCACCCTTTCATGGCAATGAATGCTATTCATTTCCCTGATGCCATTGGCCTCTTTCAGCAGGATAATGTACCCTGCCACAAAGCAAAAATGGTTCAGGAATAGTTTGAGGAACAAAAAAACAAGTTCAAGGTGTTGATTTGGCCTCCAGATTCCCCAGATCTCAATCCAATCGAGCATCTGTGGGATGTGCTGGACAAACAAGTCAGAATCATGGAGGCCCCACCTCGCAACTTACAGGACGTAACGGATCTGCTGCTAACGTCTTGGTGCCAGATACCACAGCACACCTTCAGAGGTCTAGTGGAGGCTATGCCTCAACGGGTCAGGGCTGTTTTTGCAAAAGGGGGACCTACACAATATTAGGCAGGTGGTCATAATGTTATGGCTGATCGGTGTGAACACACAGCTCCGGAAAATTTTTTGAGACCATTGCACCTTTTTTTTGAGTGAGGAACAGAACGGTTAAAATTAAGAGACCACTCAAAGATTTATGTTTTTCTAATGAATTGTTCACGTTATAGGTCACATTAAAGGTGGAAAAAGTTCTGACATGATTTATCTTTGTCTCATTCTATCCCCCCATTACATCACAAGAACATGGGGTGTGTAGACTTTTTATATCCACAGAAATCACCCAAATGGCTCTGATCAAAAGTTTACATACCCTTGGGGTGACACACACAGGTGAAAGTGGCAATTAAAGGTGAATTTCCCACACCTGTGGCTTTTAGAATTGCAACTAGTTTCTTTGTATAAATTGTCAATGAATTTGTTAGGTCTCACGTGGATGCACTGAGCAGTCTAGATACTGAAACATGGGGAGCAGAAAAGAGCTGTCCAAAGGCCTGCATAACAAGGTAGTGGAACTTTTTAATGATGGAAAAGGATATAAAAATATGTCCAAAGCCTTGCAAATGCCAATCAGTGCACTTCAATCATTTATTAAGAAGTTCAAAATTCTGGATCTGTTGATACTAAGCCAAGGCCAGGTAGACCAAGAAAGATTTCAGCCAAAACTGCCAGAGGAATTGTTTGAAATACAATGAAAAACCCACAGGTAACCTCAAGAGATATACAGGCTGCTCTGGAGAAAGACGGTGTGGTTGTTTCAAGGAGCTCAATACGACGATACTTAAACAAAAATGAGCTGCATGGTCAAGTTGCCAGAAAGAAGTCTTTACTGTGCCAATGCCACAAAAAAGCCCAGGAACAATATGCCAGAAGCTGTGAGGCATGACACTGTAATTTGGAGTGACGAGACCAAAATAGATCTTTATGGTCAAACCATGTTTGGAGAGGGGTCAACAAGGCCTGTAGTGAACAGAATACCATCCCCACTGTGAAGCATGTTGGTGGCTCACTGATGTTTTGTGGGTGTGTGAGCTCTAAAGGCACAGGGAGTCATGGCAAGATGAATGCCGCATGTTATCAGAAAATACTGGCAGACAATTTGCATTCTTCTGCACGAAAGCTGTGCATGGGACGCTCTTGGGCTTTTCAGCACGACAATGACCCTAAGCACAAGGCCAAGTTGACACTCCAGTGGTTTTCTGGATTTTAATTATTTAAAAATCATTGTATGATAATAATTCATATCACTTCAACTGTGCGAGACGGAATCTAAAACAAAAATCCAGAAAATCCCATTGTATGATTTTGAATATATTAATTAGCATTTTATTGCATGACATAAGTATTTGATCACCTACCAACCAGTAAGAATTCTGGCTCTCACAGACCTGTTTTCTTTAAGAAGCCCTCCTGTTCTTCACTCATTACCTGTATTAACTGCACCTGTTTGAACTCGTTACCTGTATAAAAGACACCTGTCCACACACTTCATCAAACAGACTACAACCTCTCCACAATGGCCAAGACCAGAGAGCTGTGTAAGGACATCAGGGATAAAATTGTAGACCTGAACAAGGCTGGGATGGGCTACAGGACAATAGGCTAGCAGCTTGGTGAGAAGGCAACAACTGTTGGTGCAATTATTAGAAAATGGAAGAAGTTCAAGATGACGGTCAATCTCCATCGGTCTGAGGCTCCATACAAGATCTCACCTCGTGGGGCATCAATGATCATGAGGAAGGTGAGGGATCAGCCCAGAACTACATGGCAGGACCTGGTCAATGACCTGAAGAGAGCTGGGACCACAGTCTCAAAGAAAACCATATGCAACACACTACACCGTCAAGGATTAAAATCCTGCAGCGCATGCAAGGTCCCCCTGCTCAAGCCAGCGCATGTCCAGGCCCATCTGAAGTTTGCCAATGACCATCTGGATGATCCAGAGGAGGAATGGGAGAAGGTCATGTGGTCTGATGAGACAAAAATAGAGCTTTTTGGTCTAAACTCCACTCGCCGTGTTTGGAGGAAGAAGAAGGATGAGTACCATCCCAAGAACACCATTCCAACCGTGAAGCATGGAGGTGGAAAGATCATTCTTTGGGGATGCGTTTCTGCAAAGGGGACAGGACGACTTCACCGTATTGAGGGGAGGATGGATGGGGCCATGTATCGCGAGATCTTGGCCAACAACCTCCTTCCCTCAGTAAGAGCATTAAAGTTGGGTCGTGGCTGGGTCTTCCAGCATGACAATGACCCGAAACACACAACCAGGTCAACTAAGGAGTGGCTCCGTAAGAAGCATCTCAAGGTCCTGGAGTGGCCTAGCCAGTCTCCAGACCTGAACCCAATAGAATATCTTTGGAGGGAGCTGAAAGTCTGTATTGCCCAACGACAGCCCCGAAACCTGAAGGATCTGGAGAAGGTCTGTATGGCCAAAATCCCTGCTGTGGTGTGTTCAAACCTGGTCAAGAACTACAGGAAACGTATGATCTCTGTAATTGCAAACAAAGGATTCTGTACCAAATATTAAGTTCTGCTTTTCTGAAAACAAATGCAAATGAATTACTTAAAAATCATACAATGTGATTTTCTGGATTTTCACTGTCACTCACAGTTGAAGAGTACCTATGATAAAAATTATAGACTTCTACATGCTTTGTAAGTGGGAAAACCTGCAAAATCGGCAGTGTATCAAATACTTGTTCTCCCCACTGTATGTATGAGTTCTTCAGTGCTGGAGAGTGACAGAGCAGGTCTGAGCCTGTAAATGTTACGGAGGTGGAAAAATGAGGTCAGAGTAATTGTTTTTATGTGTGATTCAAATGAAAGGGAACTATCCAGAGTGTCACTGAGGCTTTTGACTTCAGTTGATTGGTATGGGGGAGCTGGTAAAAAATGGGGGAGGGTGTTGGAACTGTTTATTTTTGCTCAGGGAAGGGTTGTGTGTTTTTTCTGCGGGGGCACCAACAAGAACAACACGTCTGCTCTATTCTCAGAATTTCTGTCTGCAACATTCATAAACGTTGTGCTTCTGAACCGGCCTCCCCCAAAAAAATATTTCACTAGATGAGAGCAGGTTCACACTAAGCACATGTGACAGATGTGAAAGAGCTGCCTGCAACATCATATAGCAAGACCGATTTGGTGGTAGGTCAGTGATGGTCTGGGGAGGCATATCCTTGGAGTGTCGCACAGACCTCCATGTGCTAGCCAACTGTACCCTGACTGCTGTTAGGTACCGGGATGAAATCCTCAGACCCCTCATCAGACCTTACACTGGTGCAGTGGGCCCTGGGTTCCTCCTGGTGTAGGACAATGCCCGGCCTCATGTGGCCAGAGTTCCTGGATGACGAATGCATTGAGGCTATTGACTGGCCCTCACGTTCCCCAGACCTGAATCCAATTGAGAACCTCTGGGACATTATGTATCGGTGCATCTTACGCCGCCAAGTAGCGCAACAGGAGCTTGCTTAGCCTATTTATGTGACTACTTGCACCATCTCAACGTCTCTTATGCTTTCTACTTTTGGTTATAAACTAACAGGCTTAAAAGTATATACGTATTTATGCATATTTGGTTTGGTGGGAAAGACATGCTTTTATTATAACTCCAGCTTTTTGGACGTGTAAAGATCTCTACTCCACATAGCTTAGAATGTTGTGCAGGAAGGAGGTTGCCTGTGATGTGAAGCAGAGAATCACTGGTTCGGGCCCTGTGTGTCCAGGCGTACAGTCAGTGGAGGAAGCTATTGTATTAGCAGAAGCAGATTGACATTGGTTTCATGACATAGGCCTACTTAATCATTTCAACTGTGGGGATAATATTTAGAGGTGGAGGGTGATGTAACAGAGGGTCAAGTGGATATACATTATATGTTATTTTTCTATATTGTTACCTAGTTTGGCCAGCCCCCCTTCCCCCAGTCATTTTAAAAATGTCCATAAGCAATAGTCAACGAATGTTCCCATCCCAAAAAGGGAAATTCTTTTGATTTCCAAGGCATCATCACATGCGACGAACCAACACGACATATGATGCGCAAACTTCCTCCTGCTGTTTCTGTTTTCTTCTTCGGGTGACCAAAAAACAGCGGCATACATACGAGAGTTTTTGAAGGACATTATAGGACATTAACATGTGGCGCCTCACAGTGAAGGGTGATTGCGGCTCACTATAAGCAGCGGCCTGGCCTGCGCATGACTTGCATTTATCTCCGCTCACAATGTGCTTCATTGTGTTGACATAGCAGTGCGCCTCTCTGTAGGGATTCACATGTAGGCCGTATCAAATCTCCTGTGGGCAGAGTCATCCGGAAATGTACTGTACATTATATTTCATTTCACCGATTAGACCTTGACGAACACTTCTCTCCTATACATTTTCAACCTTATGACTGAAAGTGCATCACAATTTTAAGCTAGATGTTTTCCCGTATTTTGCCTAGCGTTAGTTGAAGGGGGTGGAGGTCATAATTAAACATGAGTTTGAAGTTTTCCACTTTTCACAGGGTACACTTGACTTCTCTGTGTGCAGTTGGCCAACTGCTCGTAATAACCCATCGACATTCTAATGACCGGCGGAACAATAGGTTTTCAATGCCCCAGGGACAAACCAAAGAAAGGCAATTATTATTCTGAAATTCAACACACTAAATAAAGCTGTCGGCAGCGATATGCCCCAGTGCGTCGTGTCGTCACACTGGACACGGCTGACCAGTGTGACTACAGTACCTCTCAGAGGCCTCTGCTAGATCCAGGTGGGACAAATGGTATTGAGTTGTGAATTCCCCTTACTAGAGAAGTGTCAGTAAGAGATGGTTAGGCAACGAAAGAGAGATGGGCAAGGAACGAAAGAGAGAACAGTAGGGGGAGACTTACGGGAGGGTAGCTCTCTTACTGGAAGCTAGCTATAGGTAAATATTGACGCTGGGGCGTCTTGCTCTGCAGGGTTTTATGGCTCCTAACCGCAGGCTGGTAATTATTAATCAACCTCTAAAATAATGTGCCACCTAGAAAGGTACACAGATGAGCTAGTGCTCGGCTCGTTCCCTGGTTACTAATGATGCAAGAGACCAAAAAAAATGTGCCAGGACTGAATTGGCATGACTTGGTGAACAGAAACATGACCACAGAAAAATGGTCTTTGTGTTTAGGGTTTTTTTTGTAGAAAAAGCCTGAATACCATAGTGATTTGAAGTTAAACTGATACAGGTGGTTACAGAACCAACCTGTGATTCAGACATGGTGTTGGGGAGGACATTCCTTTCTAAACTACTAAGAAATACTTTAGCATTAATTGGAAGGGATTTCATTGTTGTCTTATTAGACTATTAGCATTCATCCTGACCTTATTTGAACAGCAGGAAAACTTGTCACTGAAGAGCTATGAAAAAGTTCTTACTCTGACTATACTCAGCAACTAAAAAACTGTCATGGCAGGTGTGTTAAACATTTTTCTACTTGAGCCTAGGCCTGTTTTCTCCTGGTATGTAGGAATTCTGAGTAATTTGAGATGTGTAGGTAGGGATGCTGTGTGCTGCTGGAGACATCCATTAAGTAGACAGAAACAGTACCATGAAACACAGACCAGTGCTCGACCTCTACTGTGTTTGCTCTGCTCTGCATGTACAACACGCACACATACACACACATAGATACCCACACATACACCAACTACAGGAAAAAAGAATGAAATGCACCGGGGGAAAGCTAGATCCATTTGGCAAACCGGCTTTGTTGTGTAGTGGGGCAGGTGAAGGGCCTCTACAGTGTCCTTGTTTAGATTACCTTCCCCACCTGCAGCATGCTTCAGCACTCACCCTGAAGACTCAAAGCAACAGAGCCAGGACCTTGGCTGTTTTTTCTGTTTTGTTACATGAAATTGAGTCCTTCAAGTGTGAGTGGGTCTTTTACTGGATTGCAAGGTTTGTTGAGGTAGTTGTCCCTAAGGAGGTAGGAAAAATGAGATGTGTTAATTGCTGTAGTTTTCATTGTCATCCCAAACCGTTAATCACCCTTAACACACGTTCCTAAACTTGTTAAGATCCCCTTTCCCTTTTCTTTCATTCATCACTGTCTTGCATTGAAACTATTTAAAAAGTCTGGTTGGTGGAGGGACTTTTAGCTCTCATGTCAGTCTGTATAGTCTGCGACCTTACTGGCTTCCAAATAAGGACAGGTCCAGGGCAGGGAGTATAAATAGAACAGAATTGTTGCTTGGGAATATTTGCATTGACCCGCTGGAAGCTTATCTGATGTTCTGCTGTTTCCATGGTAGCTGCCCTATTGACACTAATGGTCGACTACTACAACTGCTGCTACTACAAATACTACTATTGTTACTACTGCTACTATTACTACTACTACTGTTACTACTAAATGCTTACTGCATTTCATTGTACTATACTTGTACTGTTCTGTGACAATATAGTTGGATCTAATCTAATTTACTATTTCTACTACAGTTGCTGCTGCTACTACTGCTGCTATTACTGCTGCTATTACTAGCACTACTTCAACTACTACTCTATTTGTCTGTATGATGGCTCAGTAGTAGGATTGGCTATCCCAATACCTTTTCAGCTACAGTGGTGCTGCAACATGCAATTGAAAAAGCAAACTTTGTTACTACTATACATTTTACTACTATAAATAAAACTATCAACTACAACTACAGTCACAAAGTGCTTTTACAGAAACACATGGCCTTAAACCCCAAGGAGCAAACAACAGTAGTGTTGAATTTCAGTGGCTAGGAAAAACTCCCAAAGAAGGCCGAAATTTAGGAAGAAACCTAGAGAGGACCCAAGCTCAGAGTGGTGACCAGTCCTCTTCTGGCTGTGCCGGGTGAGATATTAAGACTCCAATTGGAATAATTAATAAATGCATGTGGACTAAATCCAGAGTCTATTTAAATTTAGACTAGGTCAGAAGTATGACCAGATGGACAAGGACAGGGACAGCAACGGGCCCTCCAAACTAGATACTCCGCAGGTGTAGACCAGGACCTCATGTTCTCCTAAAGTTTAAAACGGGAGGAGACTGGGAAAATTCAGAAAATGCAACAACGATTTATAGTGGAGAAGGAGAACTTAGTGTGGAAGGAGAACCCAGCACAATAGTATAGCAGCGTAAGACCTTGGAACTGAGACGGGGGGTCCGGCGACACTGTGGCCCTACCCGGGGTAGGCCCCAGAAAGAAGAGCATTGCAGTAATCTAGTCAAGAAGTAACAAAAGCATGGATTCGTTTTTCTGCATCAGTTTTTGATAGAAAGTTTCGGATTTTTCGAAGATGAAAAATAAAACTCTTGAGACATATTTTATATGTTCATCAAAGGAGAGGTCAGGGTCAAGGGTAACGCCAAGGTTTTTTACAGTTTTTTGGGATACGACCATGCAGCCGTCGAGGTTCACAGTGAGATCTGCTAACAACGCTCTTTGTTTCTTGGGTCCTAAAATGAGCTTTTCTGTTTTTCTTGAGTTTAAGAGCAAGAAGTTCTCTGTCATCCACTTCCTAATATCTGAAACGCATGCTTCCAAAGTAGCAATGGCATGTATATGAGGTCTTTTACTATTGAATGTAGTCTGCGTCACCAGTGTAATTGAACTTACCCATGGCCATGAATGAGCGGGGAAGACATATCCCTCCCAATGTTAGAAGCAGGTAAATTGGTGCCCCCCAATAATGAAGACACTGCAAAATACATTAAATATGTCCTTTTTAATATCTAAGTCTCTCATACACCCCTGCCCATGACTAGCTTGCTTAAGTAGAGTTTTAGCTAATAAGTTCCCAGGCTACCCAAACTTTAACTCTTACCTTGACCTAGCCCAACAGCATTGTATGTGTAACCGTTTCACTGTCACCCATGAAGTATCATTACCATTGGCCCAGAAAAGCTGTGGCCCATGCGGAGCGAAGGAAACAACTACTTCAAGGTCTTCAGAGTAAGTGACGTAACTGATTGCAATACTATCTGTGCCGATCGAGGAGCTTACTGACTAGCCACTTCACACTGTACACACCCTTTGACTTCAACGTTCTCACAAGAAACTGCTCAGGGTTGAGCACAATTGAGTTATCTGGGTCACGGCACCAATGTTACAGTTTCGTTTCGACCACCTCATGAGTGGCTCGAACCAGCGTAACTCTTAACACAGAAGACAGCTGACACCCACGAAGCGTCATTATCATTTTCCCAAAAAGGCATGGCCCTTGCAGAGCAAGGCAAACATCTACGTAAAGATCCTTACAGCGAGTGATGTAACCTATTGAAATGCTATCTGCACCGATCACGGACCTGTTACATCTGCATATAAGTACATACAGTCATGGCTAACAATATTGTCACTCTATTGTCCCAGGACTTGGAGGCGTTTCTGCTCTTTCTGCCGGAATTTTTGTGCACATCTGCGAGTTTAGAATAATTTGATGCTAAAGTGGTCTGGTACATAATGCCTATAGATAAATTTAATATTGGTACCAAACAAGGTCTCAGTATATGCAAGAATATTCATATAAACCACACAATGGTGCTATAACTGTCACATGTTATTTCTTGATCGGTTTGACATTCAGTTGTGTACCTCTTTCTCAAACAGTGCCAACTCTTCTTCTCCATTCAGTCATTTTGTTTCAGTTTAGACTTTCACATCCTTCTGTTCACACCATCTCTCCCCTTCCTTTCATCTTTGGCCTTGAGAGACCTCACTAATAGATTATTGACTCTATAGAGACTTGTTATGTTTGTTCAGTTTCTTTGTTCGTCATTGGACATGCCATCGGTGTGAGTGTGACTCTTCTGCAGATTCTCTGATTAAGTCCATTTGTGGTTTATGTGAAACGGAGTACTCTAGCCTGTGGCTGCCAGTCTCAGGACTAAAGCGTGCTTTTTTTAAATTCAAATTGAATTTGGTGAACATGTATATTTGTGTGTGTTCTTAAATTGTAATTATACACACAAAGTAGCTATTAAATACATAACATATATTTCAAATGAATCCAATTTAGATAATTTTATGTATAATTCTAAAATCTTATTTTTTCTGCTAAGGATCCTCTCATCTCTGTTGACTGATCGGTATTTAGAAACACTGTTCAGTTGAGATCCTCTCATCTCTGCTGACTAATCGGTGTTTAGAGACAGTGTTCAGTTGAGATCCTCTCATCTCTGCTGACTGATCAGTGTTTAGAGACTGTTCAGTTGAGGTCCTCTCATCTCTGCTGACTAATCTGTGTTTAGAGACTGTGTTCAGTTGAGATCCTCTCATCTCTGCTGACTAATCAGTGTTTAGAAACAGTGTTCAGTTGAGATCCTCTCATCTCTGCTGACTAATCAGTGTTTAGAAACAGTGTTCAGTTGAGATCCTCTCATCTCTGCTGACTGATCGGTGTTTAGAGACAGTGTTCAGTTGAGATCCTCTCATCTCTGCTGACTAATCAGTGTTTAGAAACAGGGTTCAGTTGAGATCCTCTCATCTCTGCTGACTAATCAGTGTTTAGAAACAGGCTTCAGTTGAGATCCTCTCATCTCTGCTGACTAATCAGTGTTTAGAAACAGTGTTCAGTTGAGATCCTCTCATCTCTGCTGACCGAGGGTGGTTTAGAGACAGTGTTCAGTTGAGATCCTCTCATCTCTGCTGACCAAGGGGTGTTTAGAGACAGTGTACAGTTGCCTGGTGGTTTTATGTCCCAGATCTCCCATGATTTAAAATAGCTTATTTGTTCTGTTACTTGTGCTTGCCTATAAAACCAATATAACACCGAAAATATGCAAACCCACCTAGCACTCCAGGGATCCTCAATCAAACACTCAGGTTTTGAAAGAAAACTAATTCTGTTAGTGTTTGAACAGATTGCCTATAATCACTGTGAATTGGCCCTGTTAGTATGACAATCAAACTGCTGCTGCTCCCTGTTCTAGGGAAGATCATGCCGTCATACATAGTTGGACAGATAATGCACTCTTAGACACACACGCGCACACACACACACACGCACAGTCCCACGTCTCTGTCTGTTTCAGTGTGCAGCGTGAGTTATTCTGGCCGGCTAAGTTCATGTCAGGGATTACCATACGTCTACAGAACCAGTTCAGCAGAGACAGAGAGGTAGATGTTAAGGACTGTGGCGTGTGTTTGTGTGCATTTAGGAACTTCTGTCCTCCCTCTAATTCTCACTTAGTTTGCCCTCATCAATGTTTTATTTCTCTGTCTGATTTAAGTAATTTGGAATGGAATACTCCCAGTGCGATAACGGCCAATACTGTTTGCTTCTATTTTTAATCTCACAAAAAAGTCTGCATCTTAAAGGAATTAGCCAAAGTGGGCTACTGAAAGCATTCTGTATAACATTTATAAAAAACTAAAACTCTCCCTTCTTCCACCCATTTCTCCCTCTTTATTCTCTCTCTTCTCCTGTCCCCCCTCCAGATTGTGTCCAACGTCCTGATCTTTTCCTGCACTAATGTTGTGGGGGTGTGTACCCACTACCCCGCGGAGGGCTCCCAGAGACAAGCCTTTCGGGAGACCAGGGAGTGCATCCAGGCTCGCCTCCACTCACAGAGGGAGAACCAGCAGCAGGTGAGGGGTCTCTAGGTGACTTTGTGGATGTAGTCAGGGAGATGGGGGGAGAGACCTTCATGGAGATAGTCCTGCCATAGTTGCAGAAGACCTCACTCACCTCCAACACTGTCACATGGCTCTGAATCAGAATCTGAATCACGTGTGTATGTGTGTGTGTGTGTGTGTGTGTGTGTGTGTGTGTGGTGAGCATTGTCCTATTAGTTTGTGTGGGATTGATGGAGACAGGATGGCATAGGGAGCAGGCAGCCCATAGTCCAGGTGACAGGCTTCACTATGGAGGGGGTAGGGTTTACCTCTAGAGTGCAGGTGTCAAACCGTTTCCACCAAGGATTTTGCTCTTACCTTGCACTTGATTCATTAATTAGGACACTAACTATTTAGGATCTCCCATCGCCTGGTTGTATAGGTCTTGGAAAAAAAACTGCAGATACTAGGCCCTCCGTGGAATAGATTTGACACCTTTGCTATAGAGGGAATTGGGTTCACCACAGAGGGAATAGGGTTCACTATCTGTAGAAAGGAATACGGTCCACTTTCAGTAGTAGGAGTAGGGTTTACCATAGAGGATTAGGATTTCCTATCTGTAGTGGGAATAGCATTCACTATCCATAGAGGCACAAGGGCACCATAGAGGGAATAGGGTTCACCATAGAGGGAATAGGGTTCACCATAGAGGGAATAGGGTTCACCTCAGAGGGAATAGGGTTCACCATAGAGGGAATAGGGCTCACCATAGAGGGAATAGGGTTCACCATAGAGGGAATAGGGCTCACCATAGAGGGTATAGGGTTCACCATAGAGGGTATAGGGTTCACCATAGAGGGTATAGGGTTCACCATAGAGGGTATAGGGTTCACCATAGAGGGAATAGGGTTCACCATAGAGGGAATAGGGTTCACCATAGAGGGAATAGGGTTCACCATAGAGGGAATAGGGTTCACCATAGAGGGTATAGGATTCACCATAGAGAGGAATTGGGTTAATTGCTTGCAGTGTCTCAACAAAAGTATTCACCTCTCTTGGATGTTTTCTCATTTTATTGTGTTACAACATGAAATCTAAATGGATTTATGTCACTGAAAAGAAAAAAAAGTCAAATCTAAATTAATTACGAAAGTAAAAGATAAAATAATTGATTGCGTAAGTATTCACCCCATTTTGTCAATATTTTGTAGAGGTATCTTGGGGGCATTTGCAACTATTTGGATATTTCTGGAATTCTGGTCACAGTCATTTGTACTTGTTCTTTTTTGCAAAACTTATCAAGCTGTGTCAAGTTGTATCAAGTTGGATGAACTCTTTCCACATATTCTTAATTGGAATGAGGTCCAGGCTTTGACTGGGCCCCTCCAGTACATTGACCTTTTTGTTTTTAAACCAGTTGATTGTGGCTTAAGCTGTATGTTTGGGGCTGGAAGATGAATCTTCTCCCAAGACACAGGTCTCTTTCTGAAGAACCTCATTCCAGATTTGTGTTGAAAGTTCCTTCATCTTAATGTTAGGAATTGTACTAGATGGACTTCAACTAGTTACATGAACTCTAAAGACGATTGGTGGCACCACAGCTCATTCAGCTGTCATAGCAAAGGGGGTGAATACTTATGGAATCAAATACAATATTTCATAATTGCAATACATTTTAGAGCAATTTTCAGATTTTACATTATGGACTTTTTTTTTTAGATAAACAGGTTCATATTGTAACACATGACATGTGGAAAAGTCCAATGAAGGTGAATACTTTTGAGAGCCACTGTATAGAGTGAATTGGGTTGAATATGTATGTATGTATGTAGAGAGAACAGGGCAACAGTTCTGGTGAGTCAAGGCTGACTTGGACCCTGCACCTGGGATGTCTCCTCTGCATTCCCTGTACAGGCCAGGGTTCCCTGCAGTGTGTCTTCCAATGTGTTGTCTTAATCCGATTCATGAGCCACATGAGTGCTTAATAAGCAGACATCGGATCCCTTGTCACACAGCATAACGGCATCTCCACAGAAACTTTTCACCAATAATGCCACTAAGCAATTGAGATTAGATAGAAAACAAATCTTAGCCAGCAGCTAACAGGCTTGGATTGACAAGAGGCAAGATGAGTGTGTGTGTGTGTGTGTGTGTGTGTATGTGTGTGTGTGTCGCTGGTCTGTCCTAGCCCCTCAGTAACACCCACCCACCCACTGCTTCTGCTCTGGTGTAAACATAACGGGAGATTAGTCTGAAATAAGATGGAGTTAGACAGTTACATCAGAGATAAACACAGCCCAGCAGCTCTTCGGGAAGGGCACTTCTTTTAGGCTGGAGCTGAGGAGATGACATCAAGGGCCGGCCCACGTTCGTCAGCCAGCGACGACATCTCACAGCAGGAGGGGTCACTTGGCCGTGGGCGTCATGGCAACACAAGGATAGACAGATTGACAGATGGGGTGGGCAGCCGTGCATACCACTGCTCAATAACCCAGGTCTTCCCATGTGGGATTGTCCAAAATCAATATGCACTCCTATTAACTAAATATCTGGTTGGGCCTTTCTCTCTACGCTCTCTACCCTGTTTCACTCTTCATACCCTGTCTTTCTTTCTACCCTGTCTCGCTTTCTACCCTGTCTTTCTCTCTACCCTGTCTTTCTCTCTACCCTATCTCTCCACCGTGTCTCTCCCCCTCCTCTCTCTATGTCCATCATTCTTTCATCCCCATCTCTCTATACCTCCATCCCTCTCTTTATATCTCCATCCCTCTCTTTATATCTCCATCCCCCTCTCTCTCTCTTTCTCCATCCCTCTCTCTCTTTCTTCATCCCTCTCTCTCTCTCCATCCCTCTCTCATCCCTCTCTCTGTTTCCTCTGCAGGAGCGCCTTCTGCTCTCCGTGCTTCCCCGTCATGTTGCCATGGAGATGAAAGCTGACATTAATGCCAAGCAGGAAGACATGATGTTTCACAAAATCTACATTCAGAAGCACGACAATGTCAGGTACAAGTCTTCAATGACGTCATGGGGGGGACACATGTCAATCCCTTCGCCAGTTATGGTGCTACTTCTATCAGTCTTGACTGGCCTGTAAGGACAGCTACACTGCATGCGGTCTAGTGTGTGTGTTTGCGCATACAGTGTGTGTGTGTGTGTGTGTGTGTGTGGGAGAGACATATCCCGCAAACTTCCTGTCTGGGGACTTTGTCAAACCATTGTTAACTTTGTGTGGTGAAAACCTTTGGAATGCATACTAATTATGGAATACATGCATAAGCAGAATGTGCCTGATGAGTCATTGTCCTATTGCCTCAAAACCATGTGTGTATTGTATATTGCATGTGTTTAACGTTGTATTAGTGGAAAGTATATTGCTAATTAGCATTCAATAGCAGTTATTAAGTATGTGTGATGTAGATTAAGGTCAGCTGTGAGTCAGACAAGAGTCAGAGTTGGCACCATCTTGTGGATTTCGGAATGACTGCACACGGTTTGCGTGCATACATGAGAGATGTAAAGAAAGAAGTTAAGAGAGATAGAGAATATTTTTGTCTATTTTTGTATCTGGCTTGTGGATATTCTAACATCATGCGTTTGATTGTATTGTGTTCTGTTGTCAAAACCTTGACTGCTAGGAAGCTAGCGCTTCTGCTTTAGACAGAACTCATATACACTAGCCCCAGACATCCGTAAGTGGTGCTACTTTAGCATTCTGCAGTGTCTTTTGAAGTGTCTGTTTGAACCACTTGGGCAGAGACAGAGGTCATGTATTTCTGACTCTTTCTTAAACAAAACGGTCTTTTCATTGCCTGTGTGTTTACGATCATTATCAGTGTTTTGCCTTGTAGAGGAGACAGTTGAGCTTTGAGGGAAGAGAGGTTTTAGCTCACAGGTATGTACGTTCCTGGAATGTATACTGTTACGGTCAGAAGGTGCACGCATCAATCATGTGATGCCAACAGTTTCTGTGAAGCATTAAAGGTTGACAACAGACACACACATGCATGTACTGTACACATGTTAATTCCAAATAAATAATTAGTCAAAAAAAAAAACATTTTTAAATGAGTCACACTAGAGCTAGCCCCAGTAGAAGATAGCCCCAGTAGAAGACTATTGATGATCGGGGATATAATGACGATGGATAAGGTCTAGATGACAATGCTTGAGAAGTGTTTTTGTTTCTGTATGACAGAGTGATTCTGTCTGGCGACTAATCTCCTCTGGCCCTGCACGGGGCTGCTGTAAAACACGTCCTCCCTGTTTTTAGCTGACTCACTGGGGGTCGGGGATTACTGGCCGCTAGGCTAAGCTAAGCTTGGCTGACTGTGCGGCTAATACCCTGCTAATGGGGGGGAGGCCTTGGGTAGCGAGCCGCTAACAGCTCCCAGCCACCCTCTGTAATTGGGGTTCCGCTGAGTAGCAGACAGACAACAGGAAAAGAGGGGGACAGTTCCTGGCAGGGAGTGAGAAAGAGTGGGAGACAAAGAGAGAGAAAAAGGGGGAGAAAATGTGAGAGGGAGAGAAGTAAAGAGAGGGAGGGAGGGAGGGAGTGAGAGGGTAAAGAGAGAGCTCGGTTGGCTGTGCAGATAGAAGAGAGAAGTCTGGGAGTTCTGTGTCTGACAACCATGTATGTTGCTATAGATCCTTACTTCCTTTGACATTGAGCATCAAGGACCATGGATCCTGTAATTCCATGGGCTTTCAGAGGAGTTTAGGAAACAAGGGTGATGGAAGCAGAAATGATTTGACACGTGCCCAGGTTTGTGTTTTCAAACACTGCCCAGGTTTGTTTCTCTCTGTTCCTTCCTGTTTGATGGGGGATAAGGACTAGAGAATGTACTGGCTGTAACCCAGTACGTTATATAGGGCTGCTGAGGGAGCAGATGGCATCGTGTCAGCACGTCATGTCACCTGCTCCTCCAGCCTCTGCTCAGCTCAGCTCTCTGTGCTGTCAGTCAGGAGACCTCCCTCCTGCTTTCTTGTTTTTGTCCGTCTCCAACACCTGCAGTGCCTACTCTTTCTCCACTTCCCCTACTCCCTTGTCCTTGAAAAAAGCCACATGGCTATCTGCAATTAGGCTCAATTGTCCAGACTACAAACACGTTATGCAGGTCAGCTGCACTGGGGTTTAGGGATGTGAAGTTATGCTGTATGTCTACTAGACACTAGAAGAGTGGTGTCTTTTGTTGTGTTACCATGGGCCAAATAGTCAGTCACACATTGCCGTGGACCAAGGATGTGTGGGGTCCTTATAAAAGTATTATTTTAAAACACTTTTTCCTGCAATTCTAAACACATTGACATGCCTGTTTCATTCATTTGATCATAGATAAGACACTGTGGACATTCCCTACAAATAGCAATTCAGCTGTAGTCATGACAAGGTGGTCTCTTATAGAGCTTCACATACAAAGTTCTTTTAAAATATATTACAAAAAACAATTGACTGAATTCAAAATAACTAAATAATATGACAGTAACAAATTGTAGGCTACTATCTCCACAATAGACCAGCTGTAACACAGAGCACCATTATACATATTTAACAAAACACCTTTAGAGGATTATTTTTTTACAGTATTCCTTTTATTAATCACATCGACATCCTCCCTCCTCACATCCCTCTGACAGTCCCCTGCCTCTGGCTGAGACACACTATGCTGAATTAGTCAAATAAGAAAGTCAGAAAAAGACAGAGAACATTCCCTGTGGAGTTCAGTCCTATAGTGCCTTCGGAAAATATTCAGACCGCTTCATTTTGTGTTATAGACTGAACCTATAATTGGTGATTTTTTCTTTCCATCAATCTACACGCAATACAACATAATGACGAAGTGAAAACAAGCTTTTAGAAATTTGTGCCAATTTATTAAAAATGAAAAATAAAAAAGCTCAATCTTTCTGGGTTACTAAGCAAATATCTGAACTTCTGGAAGGAATTTTAAACTTCTGGGACACTATTACACAATCCACTTTAAGTTAAAGTTTCAGATAGTAGCCAATAGGCTGTTGTGGTTATTTGGGTATAATTTAGGCCTATAACTGTATCCTACAAGAGAAAACTAGTGGAGCAAATCCGATATCATTTTCATTTAGAAATTGCTTTTTACATAAGTAATACATCCTGAAGGAGCCATTGAACAGTAAAAGTACAGAACAATGAAATGCAGTAAGCATCTAACTAGAAATGCAAATAGAGGGCAGACAATTGACATGTATTTACAAGTATTAAGTATATGTATATTACAAGTGGAATGTGTAGATGGGCCATGAAGGCAAATGCAGTACAAATGGCAATACTAAATGTACAATTAAGGCAAAGTTTACAAGTATTAGGTATAGTGTTACGAGTGGGATAACAGTTATTCAGGTACACATGGCCATTTCTAAATGGCAAATGAAGGAGTACTGTAGTAGGGTAGCATGAGCAGCCATGATGCAGAGATAGCAGCACCAAGGTCCACGTGGTACACGTGTGTGTACCAACTATAAAAGTACAAGTACAATGGCAATACTAAATGTGCAAAGAGGCAAATTAAATGTACAAGTTGTATGTGCAACTGAAAGGCAGGGATAGCAGTAGAGAGGTTCCTGAGGAAGACATGTACCCGTAACCACTGAAAACGTCCATTATCGGGCTTTGCAAGGCGGTGTCAGAGTAGTACAAGGGAGTCGTGCAACAAGGTCCCTGAGAGGTGGCGGGGGTATGGTAAGAGATGAGTTCTCTGGGTCACAGGGTTCAGCAGGGTTACAGTGGATGGGAAGAAACTGTTCCTGAGCCTGCTGGTGCGAGAATGAAGACCTGTACCACCTGCCTGATGGTAGGAGCACAAACAGTTTGTGGCATGTGTGTGAAGGGTCCCTGATGATCCTGTGCGCCCTGTCCAGGCACCGCTTGCGCTGGAGGTCTGCGATGGCAGGATGCTGGGCACCAGTGATGGGCTGGGCGGTTTTCATCACCCTTTGCAGGGCCTTCCGGTCGGCTGTGGAGCAACTGCTATACGGCACTGTGGCGCGGTCAGAATGCTCTGGATCATGCAGCGGTAAATGTTGGATCTTGGATGACAGGTGGGCTTTCTTCAGCCTCCTCAAAAAGTACAGGTGCTGCTGTGCCTTTTTGACCAGAGCTGAGGTGTCTAGTGTCCAGGAGAGGTCCTCTGAGATGTGGATACCCAGAAATTTGAAGCTGGACACGTTCCACCTCAGTACCCTCGATGAGGACTGAGGCGTGGCTGCAGCTTTTAGACATCCTGTAATCCACAATGAGCTACTTGTTTTTCTTTTTGTTAAGGGCCAGATTTTTGTCAGTGCACCATGCTGCCAGGCACATTACCTCTTCCTGTAGGTCATTGTCACTAATCAGGACTATCACCGTGGTGTCGTCTGTGCACTTGATGATGGAGTTGGAACTGTGTACAGGAACATGGTCTTGGGTGAAGAGGGAGTACAGGAGAGGGCTTAGCATGAACCAGCCTTGACCAGCCTAGTGGGGATGACAATGTTGAACGCTGAGCTCAGGGCAGAGTGTAGAGCCGTGGAGATGATGTCCTCTGTAGACCGGTTCGACCGGTAAGCAAACTGGTAGGGATCCAGTGTTGTGGGGAGGCAGGACTTAACATGAGCCAGAACTTTTCTTTCAAAGCACTTCATTATTGTGGATGGTGAGTGCTACTGGTCGGAAGTCATTCAGGCTAGACGTGGTCGACTGCTTCGGCACTGGCACAATGGCTGTGGACAATTGTTTGGACAACCGCCGGGGCCAGTGACATGTTGAAAATATTGGTGAAGACCTAGCCCAGCTGCTCAGCACGTGCTCTGAGCACACGCCCGGGGACGCCACCAGGACCAGCAGCCTTGCGTGCATTCACCCTGGCTAGTCTGGGGGGGGCGTCTCGTGGGAGTTCAGCTTTAATGGCTGGATGTTTGTTGTCCCTGTCAAAGCATGCATAGAACCTGTTTAACTCGTTGGTGAAGTAGAGTCTGACCCTTCCAGTCCCACTTTGACAGTCCTCACTGATGGTTTCACATGTTTAATGAGGGGTTGGGTAGTTGGAATAGGGAGAGATGGTCAGATTGACACGGGTTGGGGAGGGGAATGGCTTTGTAAGCCTCTGGAATGTTTGTGCACACATGGTCCAGTGTGTTGTCTATTCTGGTGGGGCAGGAGACATTTTGGTGGAATTTGAATGATTGAAGTTCCCTGCAATCACCAACACCATCTGGGTGTTCTGTCTGCTGTTTGCTAATGGCAGCCTGCAGTCCTTTCATTGCTAGTTTAGCATTAGCATCTGGGTATGTAGATTGCCATAACAAAAATAGATGTAAACTCCCGAGGCAAGTAAAAAGGCCTGCATCTAATCATCAGGTATTCCAGATTGGTTGAGCAATGACTCCCGGTTAAGTTAGTTTGTATACCATGTTTTGTTTACATAAATGCACAGTCCACCACATCTTGTTTTACCGCAGTCCATTTCAATCCTATCTGCTCTGAAGATATCACGGCCATCCAGCTCAATTACGTTGTCTGGTATGCTGTTGTTAAGCCACGTTTCTGTGAAAATCATGACGCTTCAATCCATAATTAATTTGTGTGAGATGATGATATGTATCAATCATATGTATAACACAGGAAAAGAAACAACAAAAATGCGCTATAATTAGAATACAGAGAATTAAATAATCTAAGGTACCCTCTGCTTATTGACTCATTTAAAGTATTTAATAAAGCCTGTCTTTAAAATACATCACTGCCTCTAAATTGGAACAGCATTTCAGTACAGAGATCAAACAAAGGCATTAACATAAGTTAAAAATAGCAAAATATAAGTACCAACTTTATATGAGGTTTTAAAAATATGCTATATTTGACTAAATATTCCATGACAGAGTTAGATTTTCTTGGCTGAATAGACTGATGCGGTTCAAGAAAATATTAATATAGTTTGCTCGGGAGCCAAATAAGTACGTATCAGGTTTGTAAATAAAAAACTGTATTTATTGCCTCCAGCTATTGAGGATTTTCCACTATTTCTGTTTAAGTTGGTTAGGTAGCTATCTAGATAGTTGAATAACTTTGACATCGCTCCTTTGTAGTGAACTTATTGAATGTCATCCACAGTGAGCATATCTCGCATGTCAAACAAATAAACAGCCAGAGAGAAAAGTTCCTATTGTTTTATGTGCATTGTGACCAAGTTTGTTGTTACCAAAATTCAATGCCAGATAAAAAAGTTGACAGTGTTTATTTACTTTTCCTTCTTAAATTTTTGGTAATCAATAGTACACAACAGCTCCGCCTACAACGAAATCATAGACCTATTTTGCAAAGATAGATTTGTAATTATGGTATGTTACATTGAAGAGTTCTGGTATGCTGTTTCGATCAATGACGATCAATTTCCTATTGTGCAAACCAACAGGGCAAACTCAGTGAAGTTTAATTTATGGGTCTGAAATGGCAGTTCTTCTGCACGGCCGAACTGGAAGAGCTGCATGGCCGTGGACACGCATAGCTTTGAGGGAACATTGTACATTAGTATTCAGACTCTTTATTCAGTACTTTTTTGCCTGGGCCACTCAAGGACATTCACAGACACAACCACTCCAGCATTGTCTTGAATGTGGGCTTTGGGTCGTTGTCTTGATAAAATATTTATCTTTGTCCCAGTCTTAGGTCTTCTTTGCTCTGGATCAGGTTTCTTTCAAGGGTCTCTGTATTTTACTCCAGTCATCCTTCCCTCAATCCTACCAGTCCCTGCTTTCCTCATGCTCTCAGTCCTTCAGGGGGCATGTCATATGCCTTTTACTCCAGAGGGGCTTCCGTCCAGCCACTCTACCAATAAAGGCAATTTTTATGCCTAGATGCCGCAGAGATGGTTGTCCTTCTGGAACGATCTTCCATTTCTGCAGATATTCTCTAAAGGTCTATTCGAGTAGCCTTTGGTTTACTTGCCCAGACAGCTCTTGGATGTCTTGATGGTTCCTAACTTACATTGTTCTCTACTGTCCGCCTGGGAACAATCAATGCTTAAGCAAATATTTGTATAACCTATCCCAGATCTATCTTTTGTCACTACTATATTTCTAAAATAACATATCTACAAATAAATTCCAGGGGCCATATTCACATAACATTGTATCTTACCACTAGAAGGACTCCTAAATAGCACTAAAGGTTCCTAGCTAAGAGTTCTCTTAAAACCGATTCACAAAGCTGCTAAGACCAACTTTTACTAAGGAATGGGGAGAAGTCTTAAGCTAAGAGAAAGGGCAGGGCTGACCCTGTTGCTATGGATGATTTCATTTTCCACGAACAAGCCTGCTTAGTATGCTCACAGTGATTGGCTGTTAGGGGAGGGCTCTCTCTCATTGAATTCGTTATACGTTAGACTGGTAATATGTCATCTAGATTAGGCTCTCATCTCCACGCCCCGTTGAGGGGGAAAACAAACCTGCATCCCGCGTAAACAACAACAGCGTAAACAAGACAAACCGGCTTAAATGAATAACACTTGTTATGCCAAAGAGTTGCTGTGCAGTTGGTTGTCCCTCTTGCCATTACTTTTGTTGTCAGGCTATACTGTTGTCACAGTCACCTACTCAAGGTTTTAGCAGCAGACTGATCAAGTCATTTATCTATTGCTAGCTAGCATACTATTTGTAGAGCAAGAATGAAAAGTAAACTATTTCACTGGTAATTTGCTTACTGGAGACTCAATAAGGTAGGAATAGATGTCTGGGTAGGACACCTCTGGCCATAGAGACGGGATTATTGCACCAGTTTGATGCTGGGAGACTGAATGGACATGATCCCAACTGTCCCGGAAGTTCTGGGAGTCGCAGCATTTTAATACCCTGACGCCCACAAATTATATACAATATCCCAGAAATCTCTTTATTTTTTTGTGAGCGAGAGAGTTGAATCTCAAGGCTGAATCTCAAATCGCAACCTCCCTGAAATGCAAGATAGTTTTCCACTATGATTTGATCGATTGACCGTCCCTACAATGCAAAGCTTATCCAGAGCATCTTATATTTAATACCTACAGCTAAGTGGGACAACTGCACAACTCAGTAGTCTGTATACCCTACTCTATAAAAGATGTGTCAGTGACTCCGAAGCCTGTATAGAAACATCAAGTTAAAATGAACTGCTTATGGATATTTTCCATTAATTATACAGACCATACAAATGTAGGCACATTTATTATAACATTTGGTAGGTATCTCCATGTGTTGGTAAACAATTCCATTGAAAAATGCAAATGCAATGTATTTCCATGTTGAAGACAATTAAACACATTACTTTATAGTCTATATTTCAATTAATAAACTTCAACGGATGCCCTCACCGGGCCGTAGCTAATGTGGGGAATGGTGGATATGATTCACGGGGACCATGGTGTGGCAGGGCCCACTGATCGTAATCATGTCAATGTGGTCTTTAAATGAGGGGCCCCAGGCATATATCTTTTAAGTTAATGGAAATAATATATAACACTAAATACACAGCATTATGTAGCCATTGAGCATGTTTTGATTGATTGGGCTGGCCTTGAACCTCCAACAACTTTTTTCTCCAAACCTAGTCAAATTTCTAATTAGCGCTTTGAAAATAGCACAAATGTTACCCACTGTGATGTCCAATGGTGTTAGGTTTGTTAAAACGGAGCCCATAAAAATGTCTTCAAAGCATGGTTGGTCAGTATTTGCGTTCATAACTTTGTTGGTCTTTGACTGGCTCTGGCTGGGCTGTACGATGCAGTGCAGCTGTGCTCCAATCCCCAGTGACATCCAGCCTTAGCCAGCCTCTCAGTACCTCACATGACACAATGTACCCTGTAGAAGAGCAACTACGATACTCTGTGTTTGTGCTGTCCACTGAACACTGACACACTTTCCTTGGCGAGGGAAAGCACTGCAGCAAACAGGACAGATGAGCTCTGTTTTAATATCCAAACTGAAGAGAGAACGTCTTGGATGTTATTCATTCTGGTAGCTAGTGGTGGCTACTAAGGTCATTGTTGATATATTTATGTAGAGCTATTGCTTAGTGTAAGGTGGCCTTCAACACTGGGCATGGCTAACTGAGGTCTATCAACGTTTGTCTACCAGTAACCTTCCCCTTGGTGGTTGTTTTTGATTTGGTTATTGCATTCACCTCTGTTTCATTGCTTATTTAGGTTATTGATTTCCTCTGTTCCTCACTGGGCTGCTTAATATTTAAGTTGGTTTAAGATGACAGATCTGTGCTTAGTCTTGAGTTTTCATGCCATTGGTGTCTGCCATGTGTTTGTCTCTTTAAAAATAACGTTTTTTGTTTCTTAATTCGAGAAGTGACTCTGCCCCATTCCTGCTCTTGGCGCTACCTAGACGCTCACTCGCAGTATCTGAAAGGCTCTAAGTCTGTCTTTGGGGCGTGCTGGGTCAGAGCTTTTCCTGGACCACCAACAGCAACAGAGTTGACAGGAAGGAGTGTAGCCTGGGACCGCATGGAGGAAATTCAAACTGACAAGCAGCCAAACGTAATTGCTACACACGAACCGGGTTGGACATGACAGGCTCGTCACAATGACAGAGACGACAAACCACTCACACACACACACACACGCAGGTGGACAAATGGTCACAGAAAATAGGCTGACTGGACCATACCCCAATATGACAGTGTTAATGCAACTGGCCATAATGACAAGAGGAGAGGTAGGAGAACCAAGAGAGAGGTAGGAGAACCAAGAGAAAGGTAGGAGAACCAAGAGAGAGGTAGGAGAACCAAGAGAGAGGTAGGAGAACCAAGTGGGGAGGTAGGGATGAAAGAGGGAGAGGATTCGGAGAGTAAGCTGAGGCGAGCAAAATGGAGTGAGGCAGATCTGGAGTGAGCTGTGGAGCCAGGGACAGGAGAGGGGAATGCCTGCCGTGCGGGTTGAGGGAAGTGGAGGGAAGCGGGGAGACAGTGAGGGCGAAAGGAGGGGCGAGCCCAACTATCAACAGGGGTAAAGGTTCAAGCACTATAGCAGGAAGATGAAAGGCAGATCATTGACGGCAGTGCCAGGCGGTCCCGTGGAAAGATCCCGTCCACGCTTTCCCAGAAGCCCCTTTGATTCGTCAGCGAGATGACCCGTAACGCATTCTGGGGGACTCGCTTTGTGAGCAGGAAGTTCTCTCTCTTTTTTCCTCCCTCTTTTTCTGACTCTCTTTCTCTCTGTCACATTCTTCTTGTGGGGGGGAGGGGGGGTGGTAGTGTATGCAGTCCCTGGCATGGCTGCTGTTTTCATGTAAGCAGAGGCCTAGCTAACAAGCGAGCAATGCTGAGGCACTGTACCAAACAACTTCCAACCCAACAACGTAATGCTGTTTGCTCCCTCACAGCTCTGGTGTCATGTTTCAGTCAGAACTGTGGGTTTCATCCCGAGCTGTTAATAGATTTTTGTTCCATCGTGGGCCTTGTTTTTGTTTTACAGAATGAATGTTTCTGCTGCAGTGCTGATTTTCCACAACTTCAACCGAATTACACTACATTTACAGACAGTTGGGACATTGCCACAGCCCAGCATGTAATTCAGGTTATGTGATTTCAACAGAAGTTTTGTTCCTGTGCACATGAGCACATTAGATAGGACTCACTGATGGAAAAATGTTGTCTCTCTCTGACTAGGAGTGGTTGTCAGACTACTGTCTGACGTCTTTCTCCCTGTTGTGACCTTTCTTTTCAAAATGTGTTTTTAGTATGTATGTATTAAATTGAGTGAATCAGGCACAAAATACATCAACATTTTATTAATTTAGCAGATGCTTTTATCCAGAGTGGCTTACAGATAGGGTATGCATTTTAAGGTAGCTATGTGGAAGAACCATTCAGTAGTAATAAGCACACATCACTAAGAGAAGTAGCAGTCACTCCTAGATGGAATAAAAAAACGAACGGTTTCAGGTTTTCTGAAGATGAGTAGGGTCACTGCTGTCTTCAGAGGGGAGGCTTGTTCCACCATTGGGCTGCAAAGACAGAGTAGAATTTGTACTGGGCCTAGCAGGAGACACCTTGTGTATGGGTGGGATGACCAACAGAACAGAGTAAGTTGAATTGACCATGTTCGCAAACTTACAGCAAATAAAACATCCTCACATATACTGTTGTTTATCATAAATTGGGCAAGCCTATTTAAGGATGTTGGCTTCGTGAGTTATCCACAATTTAAAAAAAAGACATTTGTAATTTTTTTTAACCGGCATATGCTGTATTGACATAGCGTAACACTGAACAGTTGCTTAGGGGACAAAAGACATGATCAAATCATTTTAATTATTTTGGTTGGTCAAATATTGAATGAGGATGGATATTACTCTCTAGTTTACAATTCAAATAAGCCCTAAAGAAATTACAATATGGAAGCTGTGTAATATTTAATTCAATTGCATTAGGTACATTTCATATCCAAAAGTATATGGTCTAAAAGAGTAATTGTTTTATCTTGTGTATGTTCTAAGGGCCAGAAATAATAATTTAATCTATGTTTTTTTTTTATATAAAGTGATACAAAGAATTAATGAACAGCATAATCATGTGTATAATATAGGTTTTGTTGCCTTTATTACTACTTATTACTATTACTACTTTATTAATATTATTACTTGCCCCTGTAAATAAAGTTGTTTTGAGACAGCCCCACATGACAACTGTGAGAGGTGGGATTGTAAATACTCCAAAGACATCAATAAACTGTTAAAAAATTACACAAATAGGCCTAGCCTCAAGAACTTGTCACTATACTTCCACTGTACCATACACTTTACTACCCCTGTACCATATACTTTACTACAACTGTACCATACACTTTACTACCACTGTACTGTACACTTCACTACCACTGTACCGTACACTTTACTACCACTGTACCATATACTTTACTACAACTGTACCGTACACTTTACTACCACTGTACCGTACACTTTACTACCACTGTACCGTACACTTTACTACCACTGTACCGTACACTTTACTAACACTGTATCGTACACTTTACTACCACTGTACCGTACACTTTACTACCACTGTACCGTACACTTTACTAACACTGTATCGTACACTTTACTACCACTGTACCGTACACTTTACTACCACTGTACCGTACACTTTACTACCACTGTACCGTACACTTTACTACCACTGTACCATACACAGAAGGTTGCTTCTACCAAAACCAGATGCTCTGCCACACTACAGAACAAGATCGGATCGGGAGGGGATTCCCTGACTACATTACTATTGCAGAAACACAATCCGCCTCTTGAGTGCAACTGTACACATTTGACAGAGATTGTGCATACAGAGACGGAAATGGGCAGCAGAAGCATAACCGAATCCGAAACAGGGGAATAGTGTATGGAATCGTTGAGAAGCAATTACAGAAATCTCATCTCAAATAACTTTTCATGCAAACCAAGCATGAAAGCCTTCATCTGCCTGTTCTGACAGAAGTTTTCCCTCACTGTCAGTGCTAACAAGAAGTACCAGCAGTAATTAAAGTAACTGCTCCCAGTGACAATCCCCAGTTTAATTAACCCTTCCCTTACTGGATTGTTAAGATAACTCCGAAAAAATTTGGAAAAGCTTTTCGGTGAGATGAAAATTGTGGGATCAGCGCTAATACAGTATCAACTGGAGTGCAAGTAGCATTGAATAATGCCCATTTCTTGAGATTTGTTTAGCAGCATACTGTATATGTTATTGTGCGATCAATGTCCCTTTGGAGAGAAACAATTACACAGCTCTCTCTAGTCCCATTTTCTGCCCTACATCCTCCAAAACAGCCCAAATATAATTCTATGGTGCTGTCCTAGGAGAACCAAACCCACTGCTTCCTGGGAGATAATATTTGTGCTGCTTGTTAATCCACTGGTTGTGGAAGGCACAGGGATTATATCTGTGTCTAAATATAGTCCACACAGTGCCCCTGTTCTTAGCTACAGCAGAAGCTGATAATCTATGTTTAAATGGTGCTGGTGGGGGTCAGGTCTTGGTCTAGTGCTTTGCGGTGCAGGTGTCTTGTGGCAGCTGGGCAATCTGTGATTGCACAGAAAACAGACCCTACTCTGAAACGTGAACCAGACATTGCAATAGAGTTCCCCTGGCAAAACCTAAACAAAGACAGTTCTGCAGCCAAATACTACTGTGGTGCGATTTCCAATTCTCATCGAGGCACTTTTGAATGACTGAGCAGAAAACACGGATGTGAGTGCAGCCTTTTAGTTGTTTGTTATTTGTCTTACTCCCGATCATAGAATGAATGGGAATCCGCATCTCCACAGATTCAAGGTCAGTTAGAAGGCAGCTTCCCCCGTCTTCATCCCTCCCCCTCTCCTCTTCTCAAATGCGTAATGGCTCTCCTCCTAACTACCAATCTGTGGTCATGACAACAGGGCTCTTAGAACCGAAAGACAGGGATGCTAAGACTCGAGTTAAGGGAGAGCACAGTTTCTTGATAGAAAAAAGCAAGTACAGAAGTAACTTCAGAAAGAGCACATTCACTGGATTCTCAGGTGTAAGCAATGTGGCAGTGTGCATCTGGGAGTAGCTCCAGTAACAGGGGAGTAATGGGAGTATGGGTCTCTCTGGGAGCTCTCTTAACATGGCCCCCTTAATTTAGCTCTATTTGCGGCATCATTGATACCCGTCTTCTAGTGGTGCTGGTTGTACCCTGTGAGACCTTTCTTCCCCTTCTCCTCTTTTTTTTTTTATATTTTCTTCCCCTGCAGGGACAGATAAATAGGTCCCGAAATATCAATATTTTATAAAAATTACGACCACGTAAATTTAGTTGTGAGATCAGGTAATTTACAGGAGCCTCTTATTTTCTCATAGCATGTTCTCTTGAAAACCTTCAAGCATTCATATCTAACCTTGTGACTTAATTACGGAACAGAGCATCAAAAGTCCCTGAGAAAAACTCAATTTTAGTGTCACCTGCAGCTCAAGAGATTAGTTACACTATGTCAAGCCAACCTGACTCCAATCTGACAGTCCCACCATGAAATCTACCTGTTGCTTCCTCTTTTCTCTCTTTGTATCCAGATTGAATATAGAAAGGTGAAGCTAATCAAGCAGCTAGATGAGCTCATCGTATCCACACAGTTGTTGTGTTGTGAATGTGTTCTGTCCAAAGCATCCAGGGAAAACATAGACAATATACTAGCAGATCATTTACCTTTTTCTCAGGGAAGAACCTGTCTCCACTCTCGCTCTCTCTCTGTCTCTGTTGTGCAAAGACTAGTCTCTGTTCTTCTACCACATTGGGACATACAGTACAGGAATTGTTTTACTAGCTTAGACTACTAACACTCAGCACAGTTGATAGTAGATAGTTACTTCAACACGGATCATTCTACAGTCAGCCTGTCGAATGACCAGACCCTTGGCATGGTAGTGCATTTGACAGATAGGTAAGACATTGATTTGACAGTCTGCTGTACTGCTATCATTATAGGAAGCCTGAAAGTCATGCACTCGGAATGGTAATAGTGACTTGAGTGGATCTGTGGCAATCAGTAGCAGGAGTTGAAGAGGAGTATACCATAGAATACACTAAATCTGTGTCCGCAAAAACAGCCCCTTCATATTCACCGGTAAACTACAGCCATCAACAACTAACACCCTACAGAGGCTTCTCACCAACAAGGAAGTGCACTTCTCCTGAGTCGAAGTGGCGGATCGATCCGGTTACAGGCGGACCGGCAACCCTCACCTTTATTATTCTAAAAAGATTTGAACACCTAGTCCGGTCCCAATCAAGAAACAATCACTGATGTTACACCTCCATCCATGGTAGATTACCTACAGGGCCAACAGGTCTGTGCACAAAATGGTCTGTATGAGCCCACCATTTCTAGATTTTGTGGCTCAATTAATTGCTCTCAATATTATGCAATTCTCTAGATAGTAAATTGTCTTCCTCCGTCCAGTAACTGTATTTGTCCTTCACGTTCAGCTCTTCTTTTCCAGCCTCATTGTGTGGAAATATACTGTAAATAAAAACCAGCCGAAATAAATGTGTGAATGAACTGGCACTTGAACTAACAAGATTTAATAAAAAATAGAATGACAGTGTGAAAAACATTGGTGTTTAATATGATTCAGAATAAAGCATTACCATGAAGTTAAAGCTATATTTTTTTACATACGTATTTTTTTTTACAGTGCCTTGTTGTAAAAGTAATGGCAGTCATAAAGGTCAGTAGTTGCAAGAGTTGCAGAGTTATTACAAAATGGAGCCAATGCTGATTTGATGCTGGTTTCATTATTTTCTCTTGAACTAGATAGATCATAGATAGAACTATGATCTATCTACTAGAAATTCAGTATGGACACGCTTATAAAACAAATGAATAGTCTATATAAATAAAATAAACTATTTCCAGTATGAATTAATTTACAATATTGTTATGACCACAAATGAAGGTTCTGGTAAATTTGGCAGATTACCAGTATGCTTTGCAACCCTAGCCCTGAGTCAGAGCCACCTCCGTAACCGTGGTAACAGCCAGTGTCATTCAGGAAGAGTGGTGCAGCGTGGGTATTGGAGAAGGATGAAGCAATAATGAGTTTCAGACTATCCTATCATTTCTCTTCTTTGTACCCAAATATATTACAGAAAAGGGACAGGAATTAATTTAGCATATCTATCTGATCCCCGATACAATAACTGGTTGGCTGTAAGATACTGATCACCATGCTGTGTCGAATGACTCTGCCAAGATATATGTGGAGAGGTACTTGGTAATGATCCTAGATCAGAATCAGGAAAGCAAATATCTGGAATGTACCCGCTTGCATGTGCAAAATATTTTAACCCTTCATTTGTCTTTATCCCTGTGTGTCTTGCAGCATCCTGTTTGCAGACATCGAGGGGTTTACCAGTTTGGCGTCCCAGTGTACGGCTCAGGAGCTCGTGATGACACTCAACGAGTTGTTCGCTCGTTTCGACAAGCTGGCTGCGGTGAGAGAGTACACTCACAGACACACACACCCACACACGTGCACGCGTGCTTGAACCCTGCAATCCCTTGGTCTAACGGAAACAACAAGCGGACGTTGCAGAGGTGGGAGTTTACTGATAACGGTGCGGGGTCTTTGAACCTGCCCACATGATTCACTGAGATCGTGTACCAGGAGCTCCTCCAGCAGGGCCTCCAACATCTTATTAGCCCACTGCAGGGGTACGAATTCGCAGCAAACACCTCAGACCCAGACCCAGCAGGAGCCACTGTCACCTCCTTGGCACTGGAACTGAGCTGGTCACTAGCGCGTCTGTAGGCGGGTGGTAACCAGTGCCACTTATCCCTGATTCGACTCACACTCAGACTACAAACCTACACTTCGCAAACGCCGGTCCCCACTACGGATCCCTGCTCCCCCCACCACCTTGACAACGTTCTGTCTGGAGCGTTTCAACCTGACGGTGCAGTGAGTTTATGGCACAATCTTCACGCTATTACAGTTGGTGGTCCCAGTCGCTAGGTAACTGGATTACGTACCGATGCTAAGGGCTTTGTGCTTATTGATTAGACAGTACCGGATATGCAGCTACACTGGCGATTTCACCTGTCAACCGTGATGCTTGACGGAGTCCAGAACGCACACACAATCCATTTCGTAATGTTTAATGAATTGAATAGACTTGTGTTGTACTCAGGCTGTACTTTCAGATGTTCAGAAGCGGTCATGAACAGACACACTTGCAGACCCGCGCGCATTAGCGCGTGCAAACACACACTTCAATTTGCACAACAGAAGTGATTGTTTGGGCCCTGGTCTACACAGAGGCATGCACTGGGGCAGACAGAAGACACTCAGGTGGCTATCATGAGACAGAAGGCTGCTTCAGTCCCGTGGACTGCCCCTAGGACATACACGTTTGTTTCTTTAAACCTTGAAACCTCGACCCAGAAACCCATCAAATGTATTTTATAAAGCCCCTTTCACATCAGCAGTTGTCACAAAATGATTTTACAAAACATTCAGCCTGTCACGGTTGGAAGAATCGAGGCATAGAAAGGTTGTGAGGAAACCTTCCTTTAATGGTTTATCCAAAACAACAGAAAGGAGCAGTCGCAACCGAGAACTGGTGCCTGTATTGGAGGCACAAACAATAATCCACAACTTCGGTCAAAAAATTGCAACTTAAATAGGAGCTCCAATTAGAGCCAATGCCAGACAGTTGCCTTTAATTGGGGACCAACAAAACCAAACACAGAAATGCAGGCATCCCTGCAGTCAGGCCCTGACAGCCTGAAACCCCAAAGAGACAGCAACAACAAAAACTCCCTAAAAGGGTTGAAACTTAGGAAGAAACCTAGAGAGGAACCAGGCTCTGAGGGGTGGCCTGTCCTCTTCTGTCCGTGCCGAGTGAACATTTACAAATTGTAATAATTAATAAAAATGGATCGGGGGTGTGTCTATAAAATATAATCCAAGTCAGCAGCATGACCAGATTGACAAGGACAATCAGGGGGGAGGAATGGTCAGCGGAGTGGCAGCTGAAATCATCAGGTATTTTCAGCTACTTGATCTGCCACTAGAACCAGGAGGACTTTGGACAGAGATAGCTATGAGTCTTTTGGGCCTGGTAGCCCTGAGGTATGGTCCAAGGGTTCATGTCTTCCTAGGTTTAAACAGAGCAGGACACAAGGAAAATATTGAGTGCGCATTCCTTAGATTTACAAAGGAGAAGGAGAACTGACCCTACTCCCCAGGCACAATATTATAGCAGCCTAAAACCTTGGGACTGAGACAGTGGGGTCCAGTGACAGTGTGGTCCTATCCGAGGGTAACCCTGGACAGGGCCCATCAGGCAGGAAGTCACTCCACCCATTTTACCAAGCATCAACTAAAGAGAAAGTCTGTATTGCCCAATGACAGCCCCGAAACCTGAAGGATCTGGAGAAGGTCTGTATGGAGGAGTGGGCCAAAATGTGTGCAAACCTGGTCAAGAACTACAGGAAACGTATGATCTCTGTAATTGCAAACAAAGGTTTCTGTACCAAATATTAAGTATTTTCTGATGTACCAAGTATTTTCTGATGTATCAAATACTTATGTCATGCAATAAAATACAAATTAATTACTTAAAAATCATACAATTTCACTCACAGAATCATGAATACCTATGATAAAAATGATAGACCTCTACATGCTTTGTTAGTAGGAAAACCTGCAAAATAGGCAGTGTATCAAATACTTGTTCTCTCCACTGTAATAACGGTACAAGGCCAGACTATCTCTTCCATGCAACCACTACATTTCATCCACACACCAAGGACTATCTCCGCTTCATGGCTTTGTTCTAACAGGCAGATGCAGAATGATTACTAAGCTTTCCATTCATTCATGCATTTATTTCTATTTCTCTTCAATTGAATTTGTCCTTCCTGAGTTGCTCCATTAAATTTAAAGCCTTTATGAGTTCTGAATAACAAACCATCAAATGCACTAACAACAGCCTATTTTCAGTGTTTTACGGTTCAGAAGTGATAATGTGTGTAATCCTTAGTGCTGTATTACTTCCACTTCACAAAGCCATGTTGTTTACAGTGACAATGAGGGAAATAAGGGGAAATCATTGTTATTACTCTTTTACATCGCAGTGACATTGTATCAAAATATTACTTATACGGTTCTATATCAGGATAGCTTTTAGATTTTTTCAAAATACTTCCGGAGTCCAGACTTTGTCTTTCCCACTGGGAACATTACTGATACCATTCATCAGTGTGAAAGTTTAAAGCCTTAAAATATCAGATATATGAGGGATTTCTAAGCGACAGCGCGGATCTAGTTTTATCCCCACTGTCGGCAAAATGTGAAGGTATGGTGACAAGGTTTTACATTTAATTATTGTGCCTTTACATTTTAATCATGAAGTAGATGTTTTTGTCTTGAGATACATACTATACAAAGTGCATTTCGGTAAGCAGGCAACAAACAACTACTTAAATGGGATTATCGTATATACACAGTAAAACCATCCATAAAGGAAATTCTGTTTTGGTTTTTGTGTGTGTGTGCAAACAGGAGAACCACTGCCTGCGTATTAAGATCCTGGGTGACTGCTACTACTGTGTGTCTGGGCTGCCGGAGGCCCGCGCCGACCATGCGTCCTGCTGTGTGGAGATGGGGGTGGACATGATCGAAGCCATCTCGTGAGTATGACATGGCCAAATACATACAAACCGTGTGTATTACGCATATGCATGTCTAGCGTTTTCACAGAGCTCTTGCTGTCTGGTTCTGTTCAGAGAGGATTGTTCTTTAGCCCTTCTCCTGGAGAGACCCCGGATGTATCGGACTTGGTAGGAGAGGTGATAAGAGGCAGAGTTGTGTGTGTGCATTAGTCCCATTGTACTTTATGTTTCCACTCCGAGGCCCTGAGAAGCCAGACAGGTATAAATCAAGTTCACTCTGTATCTGTTAAGAGGCGGTTAACTGAATTCGTTCGGGCAGAAGTTGACTCATTGGTTCCAGGAGAGGTTAAAGGTGGGTTTCTAATGCGGAATGTCTTGTTGTTCCGTGGACTGCTATGACTGCTCCGCGCTGGTCTTGAGTTAGAACGCTAGCTCTGACATCATAATGAGGTTTGGGGGATTACAGCATCGTCTAATTTATACTGCCGTATCTAATAAAAAGAAATAAACACCACACAAAACTCACCGCCTTACTCTCTCCCACTCTGTCCCTTGGAGTGCTGTGGCAGGAGGTGAGTCATTTAAAGGATGGAAGGAAACCAGACTATCTCTGGAATCCCTGTCCTAAGTCTACTCTGTTGTGTCAGTGGGTCGGTCGCTCCAATGGTCGTTTGTTCGTTCAGTCCGTCTGTCATTTGATTTGTCAGCCAGTCCATTGGTTGACCAACCGGTCCATTGATCGGTCAGTTCGTAGGTTGGTCATTCGGTTGGTCATTCGGTTGATTGGTCATTTGGTCAGTCCTCCAATTGGTCGGTCCATCAGTCTTTCGGTTGGCCAGTCCGTCAGTCGGTCATTTGGTTGGCCAGTCCTTCAGTTGGTCATTCGGTTGGCTGGTCCTTCAGTTGGTCATTGGGTTGGCCAGTCCTTCAGTTGGTCATTGGGTTGGCCAGTCCTTCAGTTGGTCATTGGGTTGGCCGGTCCTTCAGTTCGTCATTCAGTTCGTCAGTCTGTCAGTTGGTCAGTCTATGCATCAGTCATTGGTCACACATACTAAAGCTTCAGTGGTAATAAGACCTTCCTGTGGATTTAATGTGATATTTTACCGTAGTTGTAGTGTTTCTGGTACGCCTGAAGCATGGGTTACTGCATGTGAGACATTTCTCTGTGTGTCCATTGTTGCTTAGGGCTCTATGTTTCTGTCTGTGACTGTGTGTGTGTGTGTCTGCACACTACAGCCTGGTGAGAGAGGTCACAGGGGTCAACGTGAACATGCGTGTGGGCATTCACAGTGGCAGGGTCCACTGTGGGGTGCTGGGACTCAGGAAGTGGCAGTTTGACGTGTGGTCCAATGATGTCACGCTAGCCAATCACATGGAGGCTGGAGGCGCGGCCGGGTATGTCTGACCAATCATGATAAAGCAGTACAGAGTCCCTAATGACACTGTATTCTCTCTCCTAGGCTTTATTCTAATAATCAGTACAGTAATATACTACATAGGGTGCATTTCCACAGGTTGCCCAATGCAGATTCACCTCACAGGTAACTCTGGTTTCACTGAATACACAATTTACGTTTAATTCATAAATATGTTCTACCGCCCAAAATCTACAAATGTTTAATTCTGTACTGTATCAATTATTTTGTCTGTTACTGGAAAACATAATATTTATACTAAGTTATTAAGACAATAATTTTTTTGTTTTGTCATATAGTCACTTAATGAAAGTAATGAGTGAGGGAAAGAGAAATACGATATTATATTATATGCATTCATGAATGAATGAATAAATTCATGAATTCCTGTGTGAATGAATTGTTTCCGGTAACTCTGTGTGTTATTGTGCTAGGCGAATTCATATCACCAAGGCGACTCTGAACTATCTGAATGGAGACTATGACGTGGAGCCAGGATCAGGAGGAGAAAGAAATGCATATCTGAAGAAGAACAACATAGAAACATATCTCATTGTGGGATGCAGCCAGAAGAGGGTGTGTGTCTTGTGTAGAAAAATAATACAATCGTCTCAATCGTCTTTGTTCGGGAAGATTTGTCCTGGAAGAACTGTGGCCAAATTGTGGACTATAATACAACTGTATGATGTGCCATCTGATCAACAGTGCAATAACTGATAGTGAACATCGAATTACCATTGTATTAAGACATTGTGTCAGGGTGAAATGGGAGTGGGGGAACCCATGAGAACTGGGCAGTGTGAAATCATTAAACATAAACACAACTTTCTTGTGGTTAATAAAAGTGTGTCTCTTGTTGCAGAAAGAAGAGAAGGCGATGATAGCCAAAATGAGCCGCCAGCGAGCCAACTCTGTCACCCACAACACGGGTCACTGGACGGACAGGCCGTTCTACAACCATATGGGAGGGAATCAGATCTCCAAGGAGATGAAGAGAATGGTGAGATGTCCTCCTGCCCTCATCCCATCCAGTCATAGCCCGTCTTTGCTCCTTTCGGCTAGGACAGCTGGTTTGTTGTGTGTGCGCGTTTTTTAACCAGGGATTTCAGAAAGCCTAGGACATGTGATGATGTCTTCAGTGATAAAGTAAAATGTAAGCAAAGATGGGCTGTCGCACACCTGTCAGTCGCTGAGATGCTAACGTACAGAAACAGAAGGACATTCAGAATCAATGCAGTTTTAAATTTATTTAATAATTTCTTTGAGCTTTCGGTCAACCGACCTTCATTAGAGCATAAATAAAAGTCAAATAAAATAAAACTCATAAGGCTGTTTTTGTCCTGTATCCCTGTGTCTGCTAGCATTAGTTTGATATTTTGGCTGCAAGTGGATCTCCCAGCAAGTCAGTAACCTCATGAAGATAACAAATCACTAAGAAATCGGCACAAAATCTCTCCATCTCAGTTTTGGGACTTGAAACCCACTGAATATGTGGTTTGAATTAAAGAGGGCAGTCCATAAGAACAGAGGAAGGATATCAAGGACATTTCGGATGGAGGAATAATCTAAGACTAGATTCACAGTGGCAACCCATTTCTGATATATTTTCCCTAACTGGACTTTTGATCAATAAGATCAACTGATGTGAATGGCCAATACACCTTTAATGGTAGCAATGAAATAAATTGTGTTGCCACTGTAAATGAAGCCTAAGAAATTTCACAATGTTTTCTCGTAATGCCTTTTAGAGATGGGCTCTGGGCCATTATGCATGCAAGGTGAGGTAGTAAATGATACTAAAAAGGATGATGTGCATCACTTTTTAAGAAAATAAATTATCACTGAATGTGAATTTGACCAAACAGTACAGCTTAGTAATTCCATAATTTATTTTCTATTTATTTGTGATCCTCTTGATTAGTTATTTCAAACTTTAGAACATCCCTCTTCTCTCTTCTGAGACGATAAAGACGTTTTGATGATGAATACCCAGAAAGCTTCTGTGTCGTCTCCAGGGTAACAGGGGTGGAAGAAGGAAGTGGCCCACCGCTCTATGGTTCACCTCTCCAGGATGTCTCCAGAGGACCCTTATAATATCACAATACCACATGAGGACAACAGGGATGAAGAAATAATCCAAAATATTTAATAAGGTCCCAATAACGTAAAATCTCTTAGAATACCATGGGAAATCTCTTTCACAGAACAATACACTCACACAGGCAGGTAGCCTACAGCTAGATCAAAAAAGTTGCTAGATCAAATCTTAGAGCCAGCGAGGTGAAAATAATAATTAACACCTAAACCTGACCCATAATCCAAAATTTAAACCCAATTGTAATTTTTACCATAAAAGTTACCAGCGAAAGATGTCAGTTTTCCTGATGGGGAACTGTGTGAGGAGGTCGTATCGTGGTTGTTTCCATTATGCCTTCTCATCTCAGCACTACGATTCTAGTGGGTACTCTGTTGGTTGAGCGAGTGGTGTCATAAGGAGAACAGCTTGTTGGGTTGTCCGACTCTCGCAACCCTGTCGGGGAGTTTCTGCAATGAGGCACGGTCTTAAGAGGGACAAATTGGGAGGGTAGAAAAACAACAGTGAAATATCAGCGTATGGGTGACAGAGTTCCTCTTTCGGTTCCCCGAGGCCAACTGCTGGGCTAAGTCAATGCAGCTATGGTGACTGCTATATTTACCTCTGCCCTTCATCCAAGACCTCCTCTTCTCTCCTCCCTCACCCCCTCCACCCCAGCTCTCCTCTTATCCCCTCCCTCTCCTTCCCTCTCCCCAAACACCTGGGTTCTCCTGTCCTCTTTTTTCTTTCCTCTCCTAACATTAACTGAAGGACAATGTGTCAACACAATAATCAAGCCAATATGGTTCCAATCATAACACCTGTGTGCTATTGTTGTTTTGATTTGTAAATTTTACTCCGATAATTATGCCTGGTCCTCTGTACACTGCTGAATTTTAAATCAGTGTCCGAAATCAATGAATATGAAGAGCTCATTGTATGCAGGCGTAATTCTCCCAGATTCAATTATTGGCCAGCTGCTACAGGACAGCTGTATTTTGAGAGACAGTCTCACTTTGGCAGATTAATACTGACTGCGCAGTTGGATGTCTGCTTCTATCTCACTCTCTGTCTGTCTCTTTCTCTCTCTTTTTCTGCCTTTCAGTCTCTCTCTGTCTGCCGTCGTCAACCACGGCCTGTTTTTCTTTCCTTCCATCTCTGTCTGGTAGCCATTCACTCTTCTCTTACATCTTAGTCATTCAGTGTGACAGGGTTTGGCAACTAGATTCAGCCATTTGTAGCAGAGCAGATGGTTCAGAACATGTTTATAATATTTATAAAAAGTACACTGCAAATTCACCACAAGTAAGCCCAAAAACACACTGTAATTTCTGACTCAGTGTGAAATGGGGCCAAAACATATCTTTGGTTGTAGGCCGCCTGTTCCCTAACGCTGCAGAGCACTGAAGGTCATAGCAACTGGCTAGTCATGTTGGTCTGTACTCTCTGGCTGTCTCTTCTCTGTTTTTCTCTCCAACTCGCTTTCCCATGTCTCTGTCTCACTCTTTCAGTTCTATTTTAAATATATAATATTTTCCTTAATGAAAAGATACATGGCATTGGAGAGAAACAAATTGGCACATAGGTCTACTATGTTTAGTTTTCATTCTAACCAGCTGTCCGTCAGCCAAATATTTAACATTCTTAGTTTAAAATACTTGTTAAAGATTAGTCATTTTAGAAAAGTCAAATTATCTTAGGTCAAAAGTAGGCTATTTGTCATGTTGTAACAGGAAATGCAGCTCTGTCTCTTCCTGCCCCAGAGTGAGAACACCCTGTCCTCTCTTTTAAGGCAGGTTTGGCTGTGATGACCGGTCTCTACAGGCAGGTTGTGCTCGCTGTACCTCATCTGTGTTTTCCTCAGTTGGCTTTTAGTCACAGGCATCAGTCTGTATTGTCTGCCTAATGTCAAATATAGGTTTAAACAAGAATGTATGTTTCCTGGAGACATCATTTTCTTTCTGGTTTGTTATAATTTGGTTGGACCAGAAACACAGAGTGCTCTCCTGAGGCTTGCTTGAGTTGATTTGGGTCAGTGGACTGAGCCTCAGAATAAGCTGGCTGAGGGGAGTCTTTTTTATCTCTTGACACTGAAGGGCTGTTGTGTGTGTTGAAATGTTTTGGGGTCACACAGGGCCGTAGCTAAGGCAGGTAAAGGTGGATGTGATTCACGCATCCCACGGCTTGGCAGGGCCCACCGATCGTAATAATGTCAGTGTTGTCTATATATGCCTGAGAGGGCCCAGGCATATATCTTTACCGGGGACCTAAGATTTCTGGCAACAGCCCTGGTAATACATGTTTTTAGAGGTTTGTAAAATATGGCTTGTCTTGTAATAGAGTAAGTGTTTTGGCGCCATTCCATTCTAGTGGGGGTATTACTTGCACTCTTGCAGAACTCTCTAACGCTCTTTCTGTCTTTGTCTATCTCACAAACGCTCTCTCTTTGTCTCACTCCCCTTGTCTCGCTGTACCGCTTAATAATCCCAAAGCAGGGTTTCCAATTCACATTCCTACTATGGCATTAATCACAGTTCATCTATCCCATATAAAAAAGAGGAGAATGCTGGTATTTAGGGATGTTCTTCCTCTGTTTGCTAAATGGCCGTTTTATCAGTGGAATTGTTTATTTTGTAGTCCGGATGATATTCTGAAATTCTGTTGGAAACCACATTCAAAAAGGAAAGGTTCTGGGTACCTTCCGCTTTTGTCAAATATTTAGGTAAATAGAGGTGATTCATAAAATACGACTAAGTCACAAAAGCAAAATGTTTACCGGTCAGACAGAAGAGGGAGTTGCAATTGATATACATATTGATATGGAACTACTGTGTGAGTGTACTCTTTCAGACCTGTACAGCCCATTGCTAACTTCATCCAATAGAGGGCACTGCAGTAACACGATCAATTTAGAAACTCTGGTCCACCTCATGTTGTAAACATACATTATGATTAGGAATTAGGAGTGCAGTAAGCAGCCAGACACCCTGCTGGTAGAAGTATCTGTGTCAGGTATTAATGGAGGCTCGGATACACCCCTAAATGGCCTCCTGACAGGCAGACTGTCTTCTCCATTAGCACTATTGACTCGTCTCCCTAGGATGCTGCCTGGCTAGATGTTGTTCTCAACTTGGTCTGTGTGCCAAATGACACCCTATTCCCTAAACAGGAAAGTGCACTATTTGTGACCACAGCCTAATAGGAATAGGGTGCCATTGGGACCGAGACTGTGTTGTTGTTGTTTTTCAGCATCTTGTAGACTGCTGAGAGTTTTGGTGGGGAGGACGCTGGAAGAGGTGTCAGTCTCTTGTCTTGGTGGTAGACAAGTTCTATTTTTAGCTCACACCTGGTTGTGCGAAGAGATTCTCCGTCTGTCAATTCTGAGCCCAACTCAACTTTCTTTGCTTCTTGCTTTTCCTGAATTTCAATGGTGCTCCTATCAGCTAACAGTGTCTCTATTCCTGCTCTTTTCTGTCTTCCAGGGATTTGAAGACCCAAAGGACAAGTGAGTAGAGACCCTCTCCATCTCACCTCCTGTGAGTCAAGGTGACGGGTGGTCTTCCGTTGCAGGTCATGTTTTCGACAGTGGCTTTATCACAGCCATAGACCATCAAATGATCGGAATGGTTCTGCAGCAGTCACTGAAAGAACAACTGTAGCCATTACAAACAGCATAGCCATTGAAAACATGACCAGAACAACCAACCTTTCACTGGGTGTGGAGGGGAATCTGGGAGAAGTGACCAGTGGGATATCCTGTTTGCCTTATGCTCTGACAAGCCATATCCATGCATACCGTTCAAAAACAGTCCGTTTTCTGCATCGTCTATGTGCTTGTCAGACCAGATACAGTATATTTCCCTTCACCCCATCTACATGCAGTCTTCGGAATCTTCCAAACATTCAGTGTGCTGTCTGTAATTTGAGAATCATTTTAATCTCCTGATTGAACTTGTCTGCTGATCCATTGACAATGGGCCAGATTGCCTCTGTAATCAATTAAATCCGACAATGCCCCGCTGATTTGACAGCTGATTATTCTAATTAAGCTAACACAATAACAGTGGTACGGTGGCCATGCCTGACTGGGGTGATGCTCTTCGGTGGTGAGTTAGGAGTTTGTGGTGGTGGTATTGGGGCCGACCTTGTGGTGGTGGGACTGGGCCTAGCTTGGCAGAGAGCTGAAGGACCTCTTGTGACGGCTTGGAACCGGGAAAAAAGTGTCTCCTCATCTTGTGTTATGTAGACATTTCATTTTCAGAAACACGCAGGAAAACCTGAACCCAGAGGACGAGGTGGATGAGTTTCTAGGGAGGGCCATTGATGCCAGAAGTATTGACCGGCTACGCTCAGAACATGTCAAGAAGTTCCTGCTTACCTTCAGAGAGCCAGACCTGGAGAAGAAGGTACTCCTCTGGGGAAATAATGCCAAATGATCACACTTGGATCCTGAGTTAGATCTCTGGATGGATCCTTAGCAGTAGAAATGCAGCATAGGATTTATGTCACGATAGTTTGTAAGTCAAACTAAGGAACTAAGGTGTCATAGTCAGTAAAAGGGAGAAAATTGGGGGGTCAAGACAAGCTCATTTGCCATGAATAAATACCCCACTCACTGGTTTGAAATATGCAAGAATGTCATTTAAAGTTAGCTGGACGAGAGAATGAAAGAGACTGAGAGAAGTAGAATTGTTGTGGGTAAAATGGAGCATACATACTGTAAGGTGGGGTACATTACTGGCTTCTTCCTCTTTGGAGCACTTGCATGGAAAAGACTAACCACCAAATTTAGAAACAAAAATCTATTCTTACTAACCACCAAATTTAGAAACAAAAATCTATTCTTACTAACCACCAAATTTAGAAACAAAAATCTATTCTTACTACCCCAACAACACAATGTATTGTTTTAAAGTCAAAACCTGGTTCATCAAGCAATGTTATCCTATATTTTAGGACAGATTGCAGCTATTAGAAACATTTATGTGATAAAAAAAAAAAAAGTTTTAGCTACTCCCATAAATTTAAGGAACACACCATAATATCTACAATAATGGAAACCAAATTGGAATCTGAAGGATTTGGGTCTCTGGTTTGTAGCTCCTGTTCCAAGAGAGTCATACATTTAATTTAAGGGCTCATGTTCGCTAATAGCTCAAACAAAAGCTAGGGACTTTTTTATTAGGAATGTTTCAGGTACAGGCAGGCGAGGGAAGGCGAGGGTGAAGGTGAAATAGAATATGCGACAGAAGTGATTGAGTATAGGTAGAGATTATCCATTTATTACCTGCTTTTTACCTTTTTGTCTCACTGATATATGTCACGTACACTATTGTCAGGCTATAGTAAATGGGCTGTACAGTGGCTACTTAGAGCAGATGAAAAGCCTCTGGTTATCTTTCCACTCAAATGTTTTCCCTTTCTACTTCAGTACTCCAAACAAGTGGACTCCAGATTTGGAGCGTATGTGGCCTGCGTCTCTCTCGTCTTCCTCTTCATATGTTTCATCCAGGCCATCATTGTACCTCAGTAAGTATTACATCTATCATGGTTAATATTCATATAGTGCACTGTATCAATTAGGGTTGACTACTCGAACCGTGGATAACCTTAAGGAACTCCTTAAGTTCTTTAAGGAACCATTTCTAATCAATAGTTCATCTTTACACCTTCTGGTAGTTGAGGAGTTCTTAGAGGAACCTTTAATGGTTCCTGAAGAAACGTGTTAAAATAAATGTAATTTCTATTAACCTGTTTGGTTTTACAGGTTTACACTGACAGCCTTGTTATGTCAATAAAGTTATGAGAGGTTTCTAACAATCCTTAATTATTAGTTGAACATTTGGCCATACAGTGGGGGGAACAAGTCAGGTCAACAACCCTAAAGGGGTGCTTTCAGGAAACAGGTCTCAAACGGGTCCGGTACAGGGACTTGAAGGCCTTAATAAATGTCCCCTCACCAACTGTCATGGCTGTTCCTCTCCTCTACCCAGGGACCTGATGATTACCACAGGGACTGCTGGCTGTTTGTTCATTATCACAGACGCCACGTTCTCTGCCTCCTTCAGTCCCTCTGTATTGATCTATTTTCACCGTTCCCTTTTTACTGTCCCCTGTTTCTTTTGCTCTATTATCTCACCTATCTCTTTGCCTCAGATGTACTCTTATTGCTCCTTTCATTTTTTTAACGCCCTCCCTCCCTCCCTCCCTCTCAGCTCCACTCTGATGATTGGCTTCTATATCACCTGTCTGATCATCCTGACGGCTGTCATGTTCGTCTCAGCAGTCTACTCCTGTTTTGGGGTGAGTCCTTCTGTTTTCAAAGCTTCCGTAACACCTCGGAAAATGTGACTTGCATTGGTAAGACCCGGGTAGCTTTGGTCCTTGTTCTGACACACGGGTCCCTATGCGGAATAACACAGGATAACACGACTGGTTCCACAGCAGGATGGAAGCAAAACTCACAGCAGGGAAACCTACCTGTTGGATGGTATTGGCGTTTCATGGCCTGTGAGAGCAGCGGTCTGCTCACTGAGACCATCACGGAGGAATTGTCGTGTAACCGGACAAAAGATGGACTTGGATGAAAACTCACTGAAGGCCCTTCCCGTTTCATCAGTTAAGGACCTTTGAGAAAGATGTCAGCGGGCCGATGTCATATCTCTTGTGTTCTTCCTGGAGGGCCCGTCTGGATCTTTCATTTCCTGCTCTCTGCTCATTGGACTATGGGTCAGCTTAGGGGAAATGAAATAGGCCCTAGAATAATCCTGGAGACAGAAAAAACAACAGATGTGATCTTCTTTAGTTGAGGGATTTGAAATATATTGGAAGTGGTTTTTGATAATATTGTCTGGTAAGAGGTTCAGAATTCGAGAGTATTAGAACTCCTTAGAACGCCATCTCTACAGGAGCGACAGGAGTAGCGATACTGTACTCTGTACACATTGCACTCATTGTAAGGAGTCTGCTTTTGTGGAAGAGGAGTATACAGCTCTTCAAACATACTGAGTCATTAAAATGTCATAGCTGGTATTGTGGCTCGAACAGATACTATCTGGTAACCCACAGACCAAGTAGACTCACCTACTAACCTACAGTGTTCTCCCTCCCTCCTTCCCTTGGCTGGGGACAGCTTTTCCCAGTTCCTCTACAGAACCTGTCCAAGAGGATCGTCCGGTCCAGGCTCAACAGCACCCTGGTGGGAGTCTTCACCATCATCCTGGTCTTTCTCTCTGCCTTTATCAACATTGTAAGTCTCTGAACCTCCACTCCAAATAGCCGCGCAGACAATCGGCAGGGGCCGAGCTTCCTTGTTGTACATTTATATATTGAGGGTGTGTTGATACGTTGTTGCAATGCCTGGAAACGCAGACACAGACAGGTCAGCTGGCTAACTTATTAGGGAACATAAGATCCACAGGAGCCGACAACCTTTAGAAAAACAGAACAGTCTAAACCACTGGTGGAAGGAACACTACTTATGTGGACCATCATAAATGGGCTGATGTGATTATGTCAGCAAAAGGAACATGGTGATTTACAGCCACAATTAGCTGCTGTTCTGGAAGAGAATCCTCTTGTTCTTCACTTAGATGTTTGACATCCATCTGCACCCTACACTGACAATGACACATTGCCTTTTCAATTAGCAGCAAACAAACATACACATGTTCCTATTTAGTCGTTGGAATTGTGCAACTAACCAGCTGTTATTCATGTTAACCTCCTTGTACCTCTGGCCCTAGTTCACCTGCGGTACTGGAGACCTGAGGGCGTGTCTGGGCCAGGAACTGAACATCAGCGTCAGCAGTGTGAACGCCTGCCATGCACACAGCCTCAATTACACCCTCCAATCACTAAATAGCTTCTGTGGCGGACCCTTGCCTAGATGCAACTTCCCCGAGGTGTGTGTGTGCGCGCGCGTGCGTTGGTTTGTGCCTAGTTAGCCTTCAAGAATCACACTTCCTACACTGATTATTGACCTGAAGCAGCCAAATCATCTCCCAGTCGCCTACAAACGCATTTCCAAACATTTTGACGTCTTTTCCGTCCTTCACCATCCCTCCCTCCACCTCCTCCAACGCCCTCCCTCTCTCTCCCACTCCAGTATTTCTCCTCCTGCGTGCTGCTGAGCCTGCTGGCCTGCTCAGTCTTCCTGCAGGTTAGCAGCATAGGCAAACTCTTACTCATGCTCTTCATTGAGATCTTCTACGTCATCATCATGGAGGTGCCAAAGGTCAGCCTGTTCGACAACGTAGACCTCCTGGTCATGGCCAACGCCGTGTGAGTACTTCCAACCGTCAAGCCTGCCACCACCAGAGGGCACAAAAAAGTCAAATGAATTAAAGGGACGTACCGACGCACACATTACGGTTTATAGGACAAACGAGACCGGGGTTGTGTAAACGGCCCAGTAGATTCATGTGAAAGCAATGAATGGGCAGATGGATGTCTTGCTCTAACCTGTGCCATTCATTCACTGAGGGCTAAATGAAAAGCTCTCCTGGGTTAGCGGCGTGTTTACTTAATGTAATGGATGACTGTTGGTTAGACCAGGGCCCTGTCTGGTCATCCGTCTCTCCTAGGCAATGCCTCTCCCTTCTCCCTAAAATGTTCGCTCTTTGTTTTGTCTCCGCAGTGAGTACATAAATGGAACAAATGGAATGAATGGAAGGTGAGATGTATGTGGCTTGACACTTAAACAAAAGGAAACCAGTTGAAATACAAATTGATTTAGATCGATTATATCCAATATACTGATGCTTTAATGCGTCCTATGGATGTTTCTGGCACTTCATACAGCTCGGCTAGTTCAAACTGATGAAGTGTTGTAACACTAGATGTTTTAGCAGGGGTACCCTGTATAGTATCCATTCTGGATATGTTGTTCCGCTGTGGGATCCACTTTCTAGCGATATAACATTGAAGAGTTTGTTTGCCTCAGACATGCGGTTGACCTACGTTATCCGTCTTCTCTGTCTAGCTGTGCGATGGACTCTAAGGTCCCCCTGAAAATCATGACTCCCGTGGTCATCACAGTCTTTGTCCTGGCTCTGTATCTACACGCCCAGCAGGTGGAGTCCACTGCCCGACTCGACTTCCTCTGGAAACTACAGGTGCATGTCACCCGAGACCACTACTATTCTGGGGCCTCTGTTTCACTCTCACTACACCAAATGTTTTCTTTATTCAGGGTTAGGCTAGGCATCTCTCACTACACCAAATGTTTTCTTTATTCAGGGTTAGGCTAGGCATCTCTCACTACACCAAATGTTTTCTTCTTTCAGGGTTAGGCTAGGCATCTCTCACTACACCAAATGTTTTCTTTATTCAGGGTTAGGCTAGGCATCTCTCACTACACCAAATGTTTTCTTTATTCAGGGTTAGGCTAGGCATCTCTCACTACACCAAATGTTTTCTTTATTCAGGGTTAGGCTAGGCATCTCTCACTACACCAAATGTTTTCTTTATTCAGGGTTAGGCTAGGCATCTCTCACTACACCAAATGTTTTCTTCTTTCAGGGTTAGGCTAGGCATCTCTCACTACACCAAATGTTTTCTTCTTTCAGGGTTAGGCTAGGCATCTCTCACTACACCAAATGTTTTCTTTATTCAGGGTTAGGCTAGGCATCTCTCACTACACCAAATGTTTTCTTTATTCAGGGTTAGGCTAGGCATCTCTCACTACACCAAATGTTTTCTTTATTCAGGGTTAGGCTAGGCATCTCTCACTACACCAAATGTTTTCTTTATTCAGGGTTAGGCTAGGCATCTCTCACTACACCAAATGTTTTCTTTATTCAGGGTTAGGCTAGGCATCTCTCACTACACCAAATGTTTTCTTTATTCAGGGTTAGGCTAGGCATCTCTCACTACACCAAATGTTTTCTTCTTTCAGGGTTAGGCTAGGCATCTCTCACTACACCAAATGTTTTCTTTATTCAGGGTTAGGCTAGGACTCAGCTTCAGGTTGAACCAGGATGTGGACCTGAAGCTAGACATAGGTTAGGGGCAGAGTTCAAAAGAGCATTAAAAAACAATGACTACTGAGGATTGGTCTATTCTGTATGGTTGATAGTGTCTTGCTCCCTTCCAGGCCACAGAGGAGAAGGAGGAGATGGAGGAGCTACAGGCCTACAACCGGCGCCTCCTCCACAACATCCTCCCCAAAGATGTGGCCGCACACTTCTTGGCGCGTGAGCGTCGGAACGACGAGCTCTACTACCAGTCGTGTGAGTGCGTGGCGGTGATGTTCGCCTCCATCTCCAACTTCTCTGAGTTCTACGTGGAGCTGGAGGCCAACAACGAAGGGGTGGAGTGTCTCAGGCTGCTCAACGAGATCATCGCCGACTTTGACGAGGTGAGGGGAAGGATATAGCAGTGGATGAAGGAGAGGAGGTATGAGGATGGAGGGAGGAGAGGAGGGGAGGAATGAGGATGGAGGGAGGAGAGGAGGTATGAGGATGGAGGAGAGGAGGGGAGGTATGAGGATGGAGGGAGGAGAGGAGGTATGAGGATGGAGGAGAGGAGGGGAGGTATGAGGATGGAGGGAGGAGAGGAGAGGAGGTATGAGGATGGAGGGAGGAGAGGAGGGGAGGTATGAGGATGGAGGGAGGAGAGGAGGGGAGGTATGAGGATGGAGGGAGGAGAGGAGGGGAGGTATGAGGATGGAGGGAGGAGAGGAGGTATGAGGATGGAGGGAGGAGAGGAGGGGAGGTATGAGGATGGAGGGAGGAGAGGAGGTATAAGGATGGAGGGAGGAGAGGAGAGGAGGGGAGGTATGAGGATGGAGGGAGGAGAGGAGGGGAGGTAGGGTGTGAGGATGGAGGGAGGAGGGGAGGTATGAGGATGGAGGGAGGAGAGGAGAGGAGAGGAGGGGAGGTATGAGGATGGAGGGAGGAGAGGAGGGGAGGTATGAGGATGGAGGGAGGAGAGGAGGTATGAGGATGGAGGGAGGAGGGGAGGGGAGGTATGAGGATGGAGGGAGGAGAGGAGGGGAGGTATGAGGATGGAGGGAGGAGAGGAGGTATGAGGATGGAGGGAGGAGAGGAGGGGAGGTATGAGGATGGAGGGAGGAGAGGGGGGGAGGTATGAGGATGGAGGGAGGAGAGGAGGGGAGGTATGAGGATGGAGGGAGGAGAGGAGGGGAGGTATGAGGATGGAGGGAGGAGAGGAGAGGAGGGGAGGTATGAGGATGGAGGGAGGAGAGGAGGTATGAGGATGGAGGGAGGAGAGGAGGGGTGGTATGAGGATGGAGGGAGGAGAGGAGAGGAGAGGAGGGGAGGTATGAGGATGGAGGGAGGAGAGGAGAGGAGGTATGAGGATGGAGGGAGGAGAGGAGGGGAGGTATGAGGATGGAGGGAGGAGAGGAGGGGAGGTATGAGGATGGAGGGAGGAGAGGAGGGGAGGTATGAGGATGGAGGGAGGAGAGGAGGTATGAGGATGGAGGGAGGAGAGGAGGGGAGGTATGAGGATGGAGGGAGGAGAGGGGGGAGGTATGAGGATGGAGGGAGGAGAGGAGGGGAGGTATGAGGATGGAGGGAGGAGAGGAGGGGAGGTATGAGGATGGAGGGAGGAGAGGAGGGGAGGTATGAGGATGGAGGGAGGAGAGGGGGGGAGGTATGAGGATGGAGGGAGGAGAGGGGATGTATGAGGATGGAGGGAGGAGAGGAGGGGAGGTATGAGGATGGAGGGAGGAGAGGAGGGGAGGTATAAGGATGGAGGGAGGAGAGGAGGTATGAGGATGGAGGGAGGAGAGGAGGGGAGGTATGAGGATGGAGGGAGGGAGGAGAGGAGGGGAGGTATGAGGATGGAGGGAGGAGAGGAGGGGAGGTATGAGGATGGAGGGAGGGGAGGGGGGTGATAATAGAGGATGGCATGAAGGGAAGGGATTTGGGGAGAAAGTGGGGTGTTCAAAACCAGGACACTCCAGCTGCTTATAATGGAATAATTCTGTGCGAGCCTCAACAGGTTGAAGATCATGAAGATCGTGTTTAGGTTTGACCGTCTTTATCTGTCACTTGAACTACAGAAGTGTTGACTTCTGTTACGGCAACTAAACGTCTTTCTCTCACGGCTCACCTCCACTTTCCTTACCCTCTCTCAGATCATCAGTGAGGACCAGTTCCGCCAGTTAGAGAAGATAAAGACTATTGGCAGCACCTATATGGCAGCTTCAGGCCTCAACGACTCTACGTACGACAAGGCGGGCCGTTCTCACATCAGAGCCCTTGCCGACTACGCCATGAGACTCATGGACCAGATGAAGTACATCAACGAACACTCCTTCAATAACTTCAAGATGAAGATAGGTGAGGCTGGCTGATGGGATGTACGATTTTGTTGCCTTGTTCTTCATTTTGAAGTGAGAAGGGTTTTAAGCAGAATTACTAAATATTTAACAAAAGCCCCTGAGGACCACTATCTCAGCAAACCTATGAAACGTACTGTATTAAATGTAAAGGTTAATGAATGTATTGTTAAAAACAGGCTAACCCATCTCCCTGCCAACGCATACAGGTCTCAACATGGGCCCAGTGGTGGCTGGGGTGATTGGGGCCAGGAAACCCCAGTATGATATCTGGGGTAATACAGTCAATGTGGCCAGCCGGATGGACAGTACCGGTGTACCTGACAGGATCCAGGTATATCACACACAGCCCTGTAAAAACTGAAGACACCCAGAGCTCTATTTTAACATTTTATTTTGATATTTTCAGTATTCTTTTAATAAAGAGTACACTGTAGTTGGGCGAAAGTTTGCTAGTCAAACATCAGCCAAATACATGTCTGTGCTAAAGAGTAAGCAGCGTTCTCTCAAACTACATCTTCTTACTTTCTCCCCATTCCCCCACCAGGTGACCTCTGACCTGTACAATGTGCTGAACTCATACAACTACACACTGGAGTGTCGAGGCCTGGTCAAGGTGAAGGGTAAAGGAGAGATGCAAACCTACTTCCTCACGGGAGGACCTCCCAGCAGTTAACGACCAGGGTGTGTCCAAAATGGCACCCTAACCCTCTATAATGCCCTGTTCAGCTACTATTCTAAATAGGGCACTATTAAGGGAACAGGGCACCGTTTCCGATATAGCCTCTTCAGGAGCAGGCCCAGTAACAGATTGACTCTGGCACAGGAGAAGACTAACAGGAGAGGGGGTGGTTGCAGTCAAAGGGGCTTACCCACACTTTGAGTCCTTTAACAAGCAGACATGTGGACCTGTGGTTGCTTAGGGAACTGGCTATCCCCTGCCCATATCAATCTTTTTACATTTAGCACCTCCTACCTGCAGAGATCAGCCTCTGATTGGGCCGCCGACCCCAGTCAGCCTCCTCTCGAATCGATGGTCAAAACAGAGGGAGGCCCTTAGAGGATCTGGATTTGCCGAAGAGACCAAAGACGTCCTGCCAGATTGCCACAGAGAGAGAGACACATTGAGACAGCAGCAGTGTCTCATGGTCTTTCCACCGCCAGACTAATCTGTAAGACTCTGAGTACCTTGTTCCACTACGTGTTTTCACAAACTTTCTGCTGAAGGATCCAAGTTGCTCCCCTCAAAACCTGCATGAAGACACTGAAAACGATGTATACATATGGAACACACTGTTTTATGTGTATATTTATATGTATATATGTGAAGAAGCATTTTTTCTGTCCATACAGTCCATGTACTGTATGCTGTTTTTGTACACTGTCAGGTGGTACGGACATGGCAAACCATGCGTATACTACATGTTAACATAGCCTTCACGAGCCAGCACAGGTACACTATGAAACTGTACGGGATTTGCTCAGAGCAGTGTGTTCATTCCTTTGTAGAGGCTTAAATGGGCCATGCTAACCAGGCTGGGTACTTGAACTACCAGAGTGAGACTGCTCTGAATGTGACTTTACAGAACTCTTCCCCAGTCTATACACACACACACACACACACACACACACGCAAACCCACACACACACACACACACACACACACACACACACACACACACACACACACACACACACACACACACACACACACACACACACACACATACTCACACACACACACACACACAAACACAAATGCTTTAACTGAAGATACTTTCAACCGAGGATGTCAACAAAAAGCTTTTTTGTATTTTTAACATTTTGTATTTTGACTTCCGAAACACCAAACCCTATCAGATATTTTAGATTCTATATTTTGTACATTAATATATTAGAGAGTAATATCTATTAAGAAATACCAACGTGTATTCGGATGTATATAGCTAACAGAGGCCTACAGTTATGTGAAAAAGTAAGTACAACCCCTGGAAAGTTGCCTTTTTTGTTAAATATTTGGAGACAATGATATTTCAGCTAAATTCCAACCTCATTCATTAATAAAGATAACCCAATAACAAATCAAAATGAAACTGTTGAAAACATTCATGCAATTAAAAGGCTGAAAATGTTAGTACACCCCTACCTTTTACAAACATAATAATCAGGTGTAACTAAACAGGTACAATTTATTGGGAAATTATATAAGTAAATTGGGAGAGTCAACCTTCAATAAAGATCTGATTTAGTCTTAATCATATGAGGCTGCTTTGGTGCCTTAGGCCCCAGACAACTTGCCATCTTTGAATACTACAGAATCTAGAGTAGAATGTGAGGCCATCTGTCAAAAAAAGCTGAAGCTGAACCGAATATGAATCATTTTACAGCACTACCACCCAAAACACACATGCAAAGCTAAAACATTCACAGACCAGATCTCAGATCATATCAAAATGCAATGGAGGGACTTGAAGGGGGCAGTCCATGCAAGAAAGCCCTTGAACATGACACAGTTGAAGCGGTACTGTAAAGAAGAGTAGGCCATAATTCCTCCTATGGAAGTAAGAGATAGACAGTTACAAGAAATGGCTACATGAAGTTGTTTCAGCAAAAAGGGAGCAACATCAGCTATTGAAGCTAGGGGTTTACTTACTTTTTCTCCACTACAAATTTGTATTTCAGTAGATTTTTCATGAATAAATGATTGCAAAGTAGAATCTTTCAGTGTCATTTGTCAAATGAGGTTACCTTTATCTGTCAATAGTGTTGAATTGAAGATTACATATCCATACGCCCAAATATTTATAGAAGATTTTCCTAGGGGTGTACTTTTTCACATGACTGTGTGCACATTTCCATCACTCAGAACACTGTATTCTATCTTCATTCTAATTAACCTGCTTTTCCACATATTGCGTTTGAATATCAAGCAGTTGTTGGCATCTTTTGCCATTTCTTAGCTTACTACCACCCTGCACTCAGTCCATGTAGTGGAGGAAGTATTGGTGCTCAAAGAAGCCATTTGGAAAGACACTGGTACTGTGCCCTCTTCCCATCCCACCATCCCTGGCTCAATCAGATGGTTTGACCTAATGAATGTCCAATGATTTCCAATGAGGCCTTTATGCTATAGTCTTTATATTGATGAGACATGATCCTTGTGGTAATATAAGGACCTGCCTTTGGTAGTTTATGTGAAGATGTTTCGTTTTGACTTTTCACATTATTTCTCAATTTTATTTGTATCCCTATGAAGGCTGCGCAATTCCAGTGACTTTTGTCAAATTCCCAGGTTTTAAAAATCACTTGCTGGAAGATTTCCATAATCTGGAAGGAATTTAGAGAAAATAACAGGGATTCTGCAACCCCATCCTATCTGTGTATTTCCTTCATCGGTCCTTTCAGTGTTACTTTTACAGCATACTGTAATCTTGTTTCATCTGACTTGTGGCATTGAGGTTTACTGTACAGCAGGCTTTTCTTTGAATAACAGTACTTTAGACTTATCATGTCTTTTTAAAACATCTACCTAGTACTCAATTTATTTGTTGCTAAAGCTTTACAGTGCGATTGAAATGTGAAGGTGAGTCTCTGAGCTGACATTCAGTTCTTACCACGCTTTAATATTGACCTTCAGCGATACAGACTGAATCCAGCTGTTCAAATATTGGTGATTTGGGTTCTAATTGGGAAAATAAATCTTGAGAAGCATACACTACACCCCCTGAGGTTTGTCAAATTAAAGGGTGACTAACCCTCTAATCTTTACTTGTTACTACAGAAAAACGATCATGAGAGGTCCTACTATTTTTCCAGAACTGATTCAGTTCCACTACACTCCTCAACATGGTGGAATGTTTTGCTCTTGTGGTGAACTTTTTTTCCCCCAAAACTTTTACTGTGTGTCAGTGCATTGTAAGAACACAAGTTTGATAGGAGGTTGACATTGTACTTTAGTTGCGGGGCCTTTACAAATAAGTTTGAAAAATACAGTGCCATTGAGTTCCATTTTGATGGGGGCAAACTGTCTCTGTTTGGGAGCAGTACGTCATTGCTGCCTTTCTCCCTATGCTATGACTGGATGAATTTATCTTCTTCACTATGGGGACCGATTCAGGCATGAGATGAATTTACTTAACTTGGACTTAGGTTTGTAAACCATGAGCCTAAGTCAAACATGGAGTAACCATCAGTGAAAAATACTTTTCAGAAGGGAAACCAGAGGTGTTTGCATTAGTTGTAGTGAAACACATTGATTCTGGTCTTGAAAGTTCAAACGTTTACATATTTGAGTACTAAATCTAGCACTTTTCTGCCCTTAACAGTTACAGTTGATAGACTAAGTGACAAGTGAGGTACTTAGTCTAAGTCAGTTCTATTCCCATTGATTTTAGTTATTTGGTGCAAAAGCAGCCACAGCCTCCATGCTTTACTCAAATCCCTGCCGTTGTTCCTCAAAATCTACAGTAGAGCAGGAGATGTAGCAGTGAGTGTAATATTGTGAGGATGAGCGGGTAAAAAGTAGGCAAGTTTTAGCTGCCAATCCTTCTGTCACTCAGTGTCTAAACACTGTTATCGGCAAAGTTCTCTGTCTGTAGCTGCAGGGCAGGCTGAGATGGGGGCACGGTGACAGGTGCACACACAAGCAGCCACCCAGAGATGAGAACTACACACACAAGTGGGGCAGCCTTAAAAAGTAGCTGAATTTGTCACTAGACTTTCTTTGCAATAAAAGTCTTTGGAAAGTTCAGAAAACTCACAAAATCTTGGTGGCAAAGTCACTTCACTGGCAACACTGAATGTGGCAGTCTAGTTTTTTTTTACTGAGTAAATTGAGCCATAAAAATTAGGTGTAACACTCTCATTATTCTCCACCCACGTTTCCCTTGAATTAATTATTTTTTAGACATGAAGAGGCAATGGTAGTTAACAGTAATGCAAAAGTTACAAAAATGGAACTTAAGTTTGTGTTAAGTTGACATCTCAAACTTGACTGGGACCCAGATGTAGAAGTGGAGAGAGTATAAATGGCATCAAAATGTTTTCATTTGGTTGTCTTTGCTTTTTATCATGTCAAATTATATGCTGATTTTTACATTTAAATAAATCACAAAGATTCCATGCTTGTTGGAAACATACACAACTGTTCAAAAGTTTGGTTTCACTTAGAAATGTCCTTGTTTTCAAGAGAAAAGCAGATATGTTTGTACATAACATTATGTTGTAAATGACTATTGTAGCTGATTTTTAATGGAATATCTACATAGGTGTACAGAGGCCCATTATCAGCAAACATCACTCCTGTGTTACAATGGCACATTGTGTTTGCTTATCCAAGTTATCATTTGAAAAGGCAAATCGATCGTTAGAAAATCCTTTTGCAATTATGTTAGCACAGCTGAAAACTGTTGTGCTGATTAATGAAGCAATAACCCTGGCCTTCTTTAGAATAGTTAAGTATCTGGAGCGTCAGCATTTGTGGGTTCAATTACAGGCTCGAAATGTCCAGAAACAAAGAACTTTCTTCTGAAATGCTTCAGTCTATTCTTGTTCTGAGAAATTAAGGCTATTCCATGCAAGAAATTGCCTTCACAGAACAGTGAAACTGTCTCTAACCAGAATAGAAAGAGGAGTGGGAGGCCTCGGTGCACAACTGAGCAAGAGGACAAATACATTAGTGTCTAGTTTGAGAAACAGATGCCTCACAGGTCCTCAACTGGCAGCTTCATTAAATATTACCTGCAAAACACTAGTCTTAATGTCAACAGTGAAGAGGCGACTCTGGGATGCTGGGCTTCTAGGCAGAGTTGCAAGGAAAAAGCCTTATCTTGATCAGAATGGCCAATAAGAAATAACAATTAAGATGGGCAAAAGAAAACAGATACTGGACAGAGGATGATTGGAAAAAAGTGTAATGGACAGACAAATCTAAGTTTGAGATGTTTAGATCACAAAAAGAAACATCCGTGAGACGCAGACCAAATGAAAAGATGGAGGAGTGCTTGATGCCATCTGTCAAGCATGGTGGAGGCAATGTAATGATCTGAGGGTGCTTCGGTGGTAGTGAAGAGATTTGTACAGGGTAAAGGGGATTTTAAAGAAGGAAGGCTGTCACTCCATTTTTGCAACACCATGCCATATCCTGTAGATGGTGCTTGATTGGTGCCAATTTCCTCCTACAACAGGAGAATGACCCAAAGCGCAGCTCCAAACTATGCAAGAAACAGAGGTTGAAGTACTCAACTGGGTTATGGCTGTATTCACCACTTTAGGGAAGTATCTAATTACGATCGAAGTAACCAGGTAAAGGGAGTTCAAAACTAACCATTGATCAATTAAACAAAAAGGAAGAGTGTAAATGTCCAAAACATTTCTCTAGTCATTTTGCTCTAACTTAGGAACTTCACAAAACTGTTGAACACAGCCGAGTACTTTTACTTTATACTTTTTCCACCTCTGGCAAGAACTATTTATTCTGTCTATAATTGAGTGACCAGCACAGTCACTGGATCCCTTTTGAGCTGTTGTGGGAGCAGCTTGAGAGTATGGTACATAAGAAGTGCCCATCAAGCCAATCCAACTTGTGGGAGGTGTTTCAGGAAGCACATGGTGAAATCTCTTCAGATTACCTCAACATATTGACAACCACAATGCCAAAGAGCTACAAGGCTGTAATTGCTGCAAATGGTGGATTATTTGACAAAATATTTATTTGACAAAATAAAAAGTTTGAAGGACACAATTATATTTCAATTAAAAATCATTATTTTTAACCTTATCAATGCCTCTTTCATATTAATTTTGCTATATTTTCTATTCAAACTAATTTCATGTATGCTTTCATGGAAAACAAGGACATTAAGTGACCACAGACTTTTATATGGTAGGGTATTTTTATCTGATGTAGTAATCCTTTTGTTTTTCTATAACCGTGTGATTTTTTGATTAATGGCTGTTGCAGATGCATAACTTTATATTTATATTGCAGTCTTTGATTTTCCAAATTGTATTCTTTCTATTACCTGCCCCCTGAAGAGGATCCTTTTCTCTAAGATGTCAGGAAGAGACCTTCCCGCCAGCCTAACATTCCTCTCTGTGTCCACAGGGGGGCAGCATTTCACTGTTATATCAAGGACTTCAATTGTGTAGATAATAAGGGTGTGTTAATTAGACATTGAGTGGATATCACAATGCCATTAAAAAAAAAACACTTCAGCGCCTTTCTGATTTTCTCTATTTTGGGATTCACTTATTTATCACACTGAATATAATCACATATTTAATCAAAACCTAATATATTTAGGGAACCTGAGTGAAGAAAAACATGTTGATACTTTTTTTTTATTTACACAGAATCCCCATGTGTGAAAAAGGTATTCCACACTCCACTTACTGCATACCATGTTATCAATTATAAAGCTAACTAAAACATTCAGAACCTCAACAGAACTTGGACCTTGACCACAAAACTTTTCATAATTAATACAATCCATTGTGTTAAAAGGACACTACAATCTTGCCAAATAATATTTGAAACACTCCTTTCAGATGTCTTCTGGTCATTTATGCTTGTACTGCAGTAAAAATCTCACAAATAGCCCTTTTCTTTTAAAAAGGAACATTGATAAATTTTATAGTCGGGTAACTTTTCAAATGATACATAAAAATCACAAACTTTGAAAACATCAATTAACCCCAGAGAATCCTTTTCAACAATGTGATTGCTAAATAACTCAATATGGTCTCATTTGAATTTCTTATAATATCTGCAGTGTAATTTTAGTATTTCCAAAATACCTTAACACATTAATGGTAATGTAGACTAAAAAATCTATGTTTAGTCAGCTGTATCAGATTAAGATGAACTGTGGTATGATCCAGGTGTGGTAAGATCCAAGGTATCTTTAAAGCCATTTTCACAAGTACTGACATTTACCATAAAGCTTGTTGTGAATTTAACTTTCCAATGATATACAATGAAAGGGTAAAAGATAATTAGAAAATCTGCACTGATATAAACTGCTCCGAAAAATTAAGATGCATAAGAGATTGTGAATCAATGTCACCTGTTTTGTTGAAAATGACAACAGGTGCACTGAAGAGGCAACAGCAAGACAACCCCCAAAAAGGGAATGGTTTTGCAGGTATTGGCCACAGACAATTACTCTCTCCTTATCCTCTCTGACTGATTCTTCTCTAGTTTTGTGTATTGCTAGTGTCCTTTTCACTTCTGGTATCATGAGGCACTACCTGCAGCCCATTCAGGTTGCACAGGCTGTCCAGCTCCTCCAGGATGGCACATCCATTTGTTCTGTCACAAGAAGGTTTGCTGCGTCTCCCAGTACAGTCTCAAGAGCATGGAGGAGATACCAGGAGATTGGCCGTTACACAAGGAGAGCTGGACAGGGCTGTAGAAGAGTATCAACCCAGAAGCAGGACCAGTATCTGCTCCTTTGTGTGAGGAGGAGCACTGCCAGAGCCCTACAAAAAGACCTCATGGGCTACTGGTGTGCATGTTTCTGATCAAACTATCAGAAACAGGCTCTATGAGGGTGTCATGAGGGCACAACATCCTCTAGTGGGACCTGTGCTCACAGCCCAGCACCATGCAGCTCAATTGGCATTTGCCATAGAACACCAGAATTGGCTGGTCTGCCATTGGCACCACGTCATCTTCACAGATGACAACAGGTTCACACTGAGCACGAGACAGACATGAAAGAGTGGCCGGTTTGGCGGTGGGTCAGTGATGGTCTGGGGAGGCATATCCTTGCCAACAGTACCCGCACAGACCTCCACATTCTTGCCAACAGTACCCTGACTGCTGTTAGGTACCAGGAAGAAATCCTCAGACACTTCATCAGACCTTATGATGGTGCAGTGGGTCCTGGGTTCCCCCTGGTGCAGGACACAGCCTGGCCTCATGTGACCAGAGTGTGTAGGCACTTCCTGGATGATCTAGGCATTGATGCTTTTGACTGGCCCTCACGTTCCCCAGACCTGGATCCAATTGAGAACTTCTGGGATGTTATGTATCGGTGCATACGACACCGCCAAATAACACCACACACTTCTGGAGATCCTCCAGAACACCACCCGTCGTCTCATCAGGAGCATGCCCAGACATTGTCAGGAGGGCATACAGACAGATGGGAGGACATACACACTACTGATTTTCGGTGTGAGTTTGAATCCAGCACTCAATCTGTCTGTGATTTTGGTTTTCATTGACCGTTGTTACACAATGGACAGTAAAGACTTTGATCTTTAATACATTTCGTTCATCGAGACCCAATGTTCATTGAGCGGTCTAGTTTGTCATGAGGTAAAATCCCTGTGGGAAGAATCCCTGGAGGGATTTGTGATAGCAGATTGCTCTCACACATTTTCCAACGATAGGGACATAATAAAATTGACACATTGTCAGCCAAAGTGAGCTTGACGACCCAGACTGGGACGACTGGCTCTTGGACTACTGTACCTGTTGATTAGTCTCTCACATTACTGTAGAGGAGTAACTGGCAAATGGGGAGAGATCGAGGACTAAGGTTTCACTGAAAAATAAGTACGAAATATTCAAACCCACGCAGCAGCAGTAAATGGAACCAAAGGCACCGGCTTAGACCCACAGATCACACTTGAGTATGCACCATCCGTTTCAGGTTCCCCATCAACATCTCAGTAGGATTAAGCTCTGGACTTAACACCAATCCATAACTTTAAATTGGTTGCTTTTCTTTCATTCTGGTGTAGACTTGTTTTTGTGTTTGGAATTACTGTGGAGCTGCATGTCACAGGTTTTCTTCAGCTACAGCTTGCTGAGAGTTGGCATGATGTTTTCCCAAACAATGATCTTACACAGAGAGAAATTCACGATTTCTTCAATGATGGCAAGTCAACCAGGTCCTGAGGGAGCAAATGATCATACCCGCTCCGCTCACCAAACTGCATTGGATGAAGGGCTTAGGGCTCCACTTAGAACGGCCCGGTGGCCACAATGTTTGATTTTTGCCAGACCTTTTGAGACTTACGTCATCCAAAAAGTGCAAGAACTGCATAGTAAAGAAACTTCCAGAAGCACCTTGTTAAGAAATAAAACAATAAGTAGCATACAGTAGTACAGCTGACCAATTATAAATTGGTCCTCTTCCTGAGTGTTGACAGAGTCCTTGCTCTTAAAAGCAGCACACCTGTGAGCTCACCACAGATTGTGGGAAGCGAGAAAATAACCTTGATTATGTCTGTGGGAGTAGATGAGAATAGTCACCAAAGGACAGGGAGGGCGACCCTGACACCGCTGATTTGCATTAAAATAGAAAAAGCACTCAAAGTGAGCTACAATTTCCTCCTTATAACACCCAAGTGTCTTTATTTACATTCAGCCTCACACTTCCTGATTTTGGAGAGTGAGTTTGAATGAAAACATCAAACACAAAGCTCTTGGCTCATTAATTCTCTATGGAGTAAATGTTTGCTGCTTCAATAATGTGGACTAATAACAATATGAATATTATTATTAATAATAAGAATTCAAAGATAATCACATCTCCCAGAGCACTAGCATTAATCGTTTTGTGCCTAAACTCGGATTCTAAATAATGGATGCTGCCAGGAAACTCTCTGCAATCTCTGCAGTTTATAAATTAGAAGTGAAAGTTTTCAAAAAATAACTAAAAGGAAGCATTTATGAAAGTCAGCAGTTTGAAATAACAATAAAAAATGCCCTACCCATTAGGGTTTCTTTCCTCTCAGGTAGAGATGGGCAAAGATACATCAAGATATATTTTAAAATAAGATATACTTACAATTAAGGTATTTTGGAACTACAAAAATACAGCAGTACACCATGTATAAAAATAAACAAATGTAGTTTTGTATTTTAAAAATACTAAAAATACTTTTACAAGGGAGCATGAAATAATATTGCAAACATTCCATCTATTGGCCTATTTGATCTGTCCCTTCACCAGTACACTGACTCAGTTGATTCCATCTATCAGTCTATTTGATCTATCCCTTCACCAGTACACTGACTCAGTTGATTCCATCTATCAGTCTATTTGATCTATCCCTTCACCAGTACACTGACTCAGTTGATTCCATCTATCAGTCTATTTGATCTATCCCTTCACCAGTACACTGACTCAGTTGATTCCATCTATCAGTTTATTTGATCTATCCCTTCACCAGTACACTGACTCAGTTGATTCCATCTATCAGTCTATTTGATCTATCCCTTCACTCGTACACTGACTCAGTTGATTCCATCTATCAGCCTATTTGATCTGTCCCTTAAACAGTACACTGACTCAGTTGATTCCATCTATCAGTCTATTTGATCTGTCCCTTCACCAGTACACTGACTCAGTTGATTCCATCTATCAGCCTATTTGATCTATCCCTTCACCAGTACACTGACTCAGTTGATTAAGTTGACATGTTTGATGTTTGAAATACTTCTTAACAGAAATAAAATAAAACCACAGATCAGCTTCTTAGTCATGCATACAATATTATGAAAGCCATCACCCCTTCAAACACCATCCAACCACATATTACTCAATCAGATTAAATTTTTTTCAGAATGCTTAAACCCTAATCGTGATTTTCATAGAACAATTTCTAAAACTATTAATACTTATAGCCAAACTAAAAGCACAAACACTGCTTTGCACTCAGTTTGCAATTTTGGAACACACACTTTGCAAAACTGTAGGTACAATCCACTGCACAGCACTCTTTATGCAGAACTGTAAACACAACTCACTGATTTACACTCATTTTCCAAATGATCAACACACTCCTAACAAAACTATACACATGTATGGTTATTATTTACACTATTTTGCCAACTGTCTGGCACACTGTCACATGTGAAAACTGTTTTAGATAATTAGTTCACTTTGCAATCAGCCTAAGCACTATAAATAAGCTACAGGTGAGCTGTCCGTGTGGAGTACAATGGAGGGAGCAGGAAGAGTGAGAATTAGAGGAGGCAGAGGAAGAGGACGTGAAGAAGTAGGAGGAAGAGGAGAAGGAAGAGGACACGGAGGTGAAGAAGTGAGAGGGAGAGGACGACAAGGACAAGGAGGTGAAGTTAGAGGAAGAGGACAAGGAGGAGGACGAGAAGGAGCAAGAGGAGGACGAGGAGGAGCAAGAGGAGGACGAGGAGGGGGAAGAGGAAGGGTAAGAAGAGTAAGAAATAGAATTTCTGATGACATCAGAGCTACAATAGTGGACCATGTAATCAACCATGAAACGACCCTGAGGGAAGCTGGCCAAAGGGTTCAGCCTAACTTGAACTGTAGCAAGCATCATAAAGACATTTCAAAATGAGAATCAGTTAGTACAGTCACTTTGCACTGCCATACTCTAATGAGAAACACAACAATACCATGCATGTAAAAATACTGAAATTGATACTTTACAGAATTACTAGACATCCAGATGCTGGGAGCAGAGGAAGAATGTTCACTGCAGAACAAGAGACCAATATAATCAATATGGTGATATGTGAGCATTTCTGTATTATGTCGTACTTGCCTGCAACAGAATCCGAATGAAACAAATCAATCAGAGTCCCTTTTGAAAGAAACAGTGAACGTGTGAAACAACTGCGATATGACTATGTGCAGGTAAGCTATAGTATCATTGGTACTGAATCTGGAAGTGCATACTGTAGTGCTGTGCATGGGCCTGCTGTGCTGCGTCTGTTTTGTCTTGTCCAGAGAGTGATGGAGCTAGAGGCAGATGCCATGGGTCATGAGCTGCTTTTTGTGGATGAGGCAGGTATTAACCTCACTAAAACAAGGAGACGTGGCAGGAACATTATTGGACACCGTGACATAATCAATGTCCCAGGACAACGTGGTGGTAACATAACTATGTGTACAGCTATAAGTCAAATGGTGTTGTTCACCATCATGCAACCCTAGGCCCATATAACACTGCACACATCATTACATTCCTGGACACCTTACATGACATGCTCACTAATGTTCAGAGACCAGAGCAGACCAGATACATCATCATACGGGACAATGATAGTTTCCATAGGGCTGCTTTGGTCCGCAACTGGTTTACAGATCACCCACTCTTCACTGTACTCAACCTCCCTGCATTCTCTCCGTTCTTGAATCCAATTGAAGAGTTCTTCTCTGCCTGGCGCTGGAAGGTCTATGACCGTCATCCCCATCAATGCATTGCCCTTTTACAGGCAATGGAGGAGGCATGTGGGGATATTGACCAGGCATCATGTCAAGGCTGGATACGGCATTCCAGAAGATATGTTCCCCGGTGCCTTGGACTAGAGGACATTGCATGTGATGTAGACGACATTTTGTGGCCGGACCCAGAGAGACAACATCATGTAGACTGATACATTTTTACTTGGAAAAAAACACTTGTGTTTGTTTTGATGTATGCAAATAAACACCAATACTTGAAGTTGGATCCCTGTATGTTTACAGAACTATGAAAAAAGTATGACCTCAAACTGACATAGCCTACCTTGTGCACAGAGAAAGCAAAAGCCAGATGTGTCTTTTATTCATGCCATCAGTGTGTAGTTGGCGCATTGTGTGCTTATTAACGTGATGTTTGATACCAAAATACCATTGTTACGGAGGTTTGAAGAGTTAAGCAAGGTTTATTAGCTTTTGCAAGAGAACTACAATGTTTTGCTGATTTGGTGAAAGGTTTTCTTATTTGTGTGTAGAGTTTTGCAAAAATAGCCAATAGATAAACAATTTTTGCCTAAACCATCAGAAAAAACTGTAATGTCTGTTTCCCAATAAAGCCTTTACACAAGTTTATGATAAATAATTCTTTTATAATTTATTTGCATTAAAGTAGGATGTCAGATTTAATTCAAATGAATATGGGATATATACAGACGGGTGACAAATTCAAGGAAAAACCTGAATAAAGTGAGGGAAAAAAGTATTTGATCCCCTGCTGATTTTGTACATTTGCTCACTGAAAAATAAATGATTAGTCTATAATTTTAATGGTAGGTTTATTTGAACACTGAGAGACAGAATAACAACAAAAAACTCCATAAAAATTTTAATTTTTTTAATACATTTATTAGCATTTTAATGAGTATTTGATCCCCTCTCAATCAGAAAGATTTGTGGCTCCCAGGTGTCTTTTATACAAGTAACAAGCTGAGTTTAGGAGCACAGTCTTAAAGGGAGTGCTCCTAATCTCAGCTTGTTACCTGTATAAAAACACCTGTCCACACAAGCAATCAATCAATCAGATTCCAAACTCTCCACCATGACCAAGACCAAAGAGCTGTCCAAGGATGTTAGGGACAAGATTGTAGACCTACACAAGGCTGGAATGGGCTACAAGAACATCACCAAGCAGCTTGGTAAAAGGTGACAACAGTTGGTGCGATTATTCGCAAATGGAAGAAACACAAAAGAACTGTCAATCTCCCTCGGTCTGGGGCTCCATGCAAGATCTCACCTTGTGGAGTTGTATGGATCATGAGAACGGTGAGGAATCAGCACAGAACTACATGGGAGGATCTTGTCAATGATCTCAAGACAGCTGGGACAATAGTCACCAAGAAAACAATTGGTAACACTACGCCGTAAAGGACTGAAATCCTGCAGCGCCCGCAAAGTCCCCCTGCTCAAGAAAGCACATGTACAGGCCCGTCTGAAGTCTGCCAATGAGCACCTGAATGATTCAGAGGAGAACTCTCTCAATCTTCATTGTTTTCTCATAGTATTTATTTTGTTTCTGTTTGTTTTCTGTTCCATGTCACTATAGTACAGCGTCTTTGGGTCCCTGAAAAGCACTAAATAAATATAATGTAATATTATTATTAAATGCACATCGAAGAGTTCAGTAGTGGAAAAACCAGAGACCCTGGTCTACAGAGGTGTGAAAACAGCGATACAGTTAGACGAGTCATCCTTCATGTTCTCCACAAGTATGTGAGTGCATGTGTGGTGTACACCAAGAGAACAGTAAAGGCCTAAAAGCTTGACCCCTAAAGTGAATGGGTTCAGAGGGTCTGTTATGCTGTGGGGGACGGATTTCCTGGTTTGGGTTCACTTGTCCCCTTAGAGGGAGAGATCACTGCAAATCATTACAAATGTATTCTGAGTGATCATGTTCATCCTATGGTGAAACATTTCTATCCTGATGGGAGTGGCCTCTTCCAGGATGACAACACCCCCATCCACAGGGCATGAGGGGTCACTGAATGGCTTGATGAGTATGAACATATGAATCATATGCTATGGCCTTCACAGTCACCGGACCACAAACCAATTGAACACCTATGGGAGATTTTGACTGAATGTGTTAAGACAGTGCTTTCCATCATAATCATAATCAAAACACCAAATGAGGGAATATCTTTTGGAAGAATATTCCATCTTTCAATAGTTCAAAACAAATAGAATCTATGCCAAGGCAAATTGAAGCTGTTCTGGCCGCCTGTGATGGCCCAACACCTTACTGAGACACTTTATTTTGGTTTTTCCTTTCATTTGTCACCCGTCAGTATATATGTGTGTGTGTGTGTGTGTGTATACAATGGGGAGAACAAGTATTTGATACACTGCCGATTTTTCAGGTTTTCCTACTTACAAAGCATGTAGAAGTCTGTAATATTTATCATAGGTACACTTCAACTGTGAGAGACGGAATCTAAAACAAAAATCCAGAAAATCACATTGTATGATTTTTAAATAATTAATTTGCATTTTATTGCATGACATAAGTATTTGATCACCTACCAACCAGTAAGAATTCCAGCTCTCACATACCTGTTAGTTTTTCTTTAAGAAGCCCTCCTGTTCTCCACTCATTACCTGTATTAACTACACCTGTTTGAACTTGTTACCTGTATAAAAGACACCTGTCCACACACTCAATCAGACTCCAACCTCTCTACAATGGCCAAGACCAGAGAGCTGTGTAAGGACATCAGGGATAAAATTGTAGACCTGCACAAGGCTGGGATGGGCTACTGGACAATAGGCAAGCAGCTTGGTGAGAAGGCAACAACTGTTGGGGCAATTATTAGAAAATGGAAGAAGTTCAAGATGACGGTCAATCTCCCTTGGTCTGGGGCTCCATGCAAGATCTCACCTCGTGGGGCATCAATGATCATGAGGAAGGTGAGGGATCAGCCCAGAACTACATGGCAGGACCTGGTGAATGACCTGAAGAGAGCTGGGACCACAGTCTCAAAGAAAACCATTAGTAACACACTACGACGTCATGGATTAAAATCCTGCAGCGCACGCAAGGTCCCCCTGCTCAAGTCAGTGCATGTCTAGGCCCGTCTGAAGTTTGCCAATGACCATCTGGATCATCCAGAGGAGGAATGAGAGAAAGTAATGTGGCCTGATGAGACAAAAATAGAGCTTTTTGGTCCAAACTCCACTCGCTGTGTTTGGGGGAAGAAGAAGGATGTGTACAACCCCAAGAACACCATCCCAACCGTGAAGCATGGAGGTCCATCCATCCATCTTCTACCGCTTCATCCGGGGCCAGGTCGCGGGGGCAGCAGTCTAAGCAGAGATGCCCAGACTTCCCTCTCTCAGACACTTCCTCCAGCTCTTCCGGGGGGACACCGAGGCGTTCCCAGGCCAGCCGGGAGACATAGTCCCTCCAGCGTGTCCTAGTTCTACCCCGGGGTCTCCTCCCGGTGGGACGGGACCAGAACACCTTCCCAGGAAGGCGTTCCTGGAGGCATCCGAAACAGATGCCCAAGCCACCTCAGCTGACCCCTCTCGATGTGGAGGAGCAGCGGTTCTACTCTGAGCTCCTCCCGGGTGACCAAGCTTCTCACCCTATCTCTAAGGGATCGCCCAGCCACCCTGCGGAGAAAGCTCATTTCGGCCTCCTGTATCCGGGATCTTGTCCTTTCGGTCATGACCCAAAGCTCATGACCATAGGTGAGAGTAGGAACGTAGATTGACCACGACTTTCTTCACCACGACAGACCGATACATCGACCGCATTACTGCAGCATGGAGGTGGAAACATAATTCTTTGGGGATGCTTTTCTGCAAAGGGGACAGGACGACTGTACCGTATTGAGGGGAGGATGGATGGGGCCATGTATCCTCAGTAAGAGCATTGAAGATGGGTCGTGGCTGGGTCTTCCAGCAGGGCAACGACCCGAAAGACACAACCAGGTCAACTAAGGAGTGGCTCGGTAAGAAGCATCTCAAGGTCCTGGAGTGGCCTTGCAAGTCTCCGGACCTGAACCCAATAGATAATCTTTGGAGGGAGCTGAAAGTCCATATTGCCCAGCGACAGCCCCGAAACCTGAAAGATCTGGATTAGGTCTATATGGAGGAGTGGGACATACAGACCTTTGTTTTGTTCCAATACACACAAAGGGAATAAACATGTGTATAGCAAAACATGTGTTAATGTAATACTTTTCTGTGAGAAATACTTGATTTTCTAGAATAATTTCAGGGGTGCCAACATTTTTTGCCATGACTGTATGTCATGCAATAAAATGCACATTAATTACTTAAAAATCATACAATGTGATTTTCTGGATTTTTGTTTTAGATTCCGTCACTCACAGTTGAACAGTACCTATGATAAAAATTACAGACTTCTACATGCTTTGTAAGTGGGAAAACCTGCTAAATCGGCAGCGTATCAAATACTTGTTCTCCCCACTGTACATACACACATAGTAACCTCCAGAATTATTTGCACTGTAGGTAAACATACAAAAAGGCAGATAAAAAATGTCATGGTTGCTATCAGCTTGATCCTACATGAAAAAATATCATGACTAACCTTGAATTAAGTGTAACATTTTCAAAGAAAAGAATGGTAATCAAAAAATACTTATTGTATTTAAAAACATGCATTTCAACCAGGAAGAGAGCAGCGCTTGCATTCTGAATGGGCTAGCGAGAACATTATACCCAGTTCTTACTTTAAATCCTTTACCCTTACCTAACCTTTCCCACTTTCAAAAATGTATTTAAAAGAATCTTCAGGGCTGAAACAATCACGTTCTAGACATTGGTGTATATCTTCAGCACAGATCTGAACTTTGCATCTATTAGAATATTATTTCTAATATGGAATTTGTGTCTATTTCACAAAAACCTGTCATAAGGTTTTGTGTTTTTCAATTCCCCAGAATCTCCACAACATGCCTAAGAGGAAAGGCTAAAACCAATAACAACAGTTACTGCAAAAAAAGATTTTACCCATCTACACCAGGGCAGTTAATTAAATGCAGGATAGGGTTGTAAAAAAAGAATCAATTGAGTGCCAATAATTATGACAGTCATCTTTTTGATAAAAAGATTAAATATACACTTATATTACAATTTTCTCTGACAGGTTTTATTATTGTAAAAAATGATAAAGGGAACTTTTAAAAGTATTTGGACAGTGACTTATTTTGGCTCTGTAAAAATATCCAAAATGTTGGAAAACAGAGCAAAAACTATTTCTTTCTAGTAGCTGCTTTGCTGATAAAGTGGCTCTCAAAATGATTTACCCCCATTGTCTTATAACATGAAAGCAAAATGTCACAAAAAAAGTCCATAATGTCAAAGTGGAAAATAAACTCCACAAAATATTTGTAATTAAACAAAATGTTTTTATTACAAATACAAAACTTAATTGATTACAAATATTCATCCCCTTGAGTCAATAATTGATAGAGGCTCCTTTTTGCAACTGTTACAGCCCGGAGTTTATTTTGATTGAGACTCTACCAGCTTTGCACACAGCAAATTTTTTCATATGGTGATAAGTAATCTTCAACCACTTCACAATATTCTCCATTGGATTGATGTCTGCACTGAGGGCCATTCCAGGTTATTGACCTTTTTGATTTTAAGCTACTCCAGTGTGACTTTGTTTGTCCTGCTGGACATTGTCCTGCTGGACATCTGAAAAATCCAGGACACTTCCCTTTTCTTCCAGGATTTTCTGTATACATTTTGCCCTCCATCACATTTTCCAGGCACTGATGGAGAAAAGTATCCACATAGCATGATGCTATCACCACCATGGCGCACAGTAGGGATGGTGTTCTCAGCATGTTGTTGCACCAAAACATAGCGCTTCGCTTTGAGGCCAAAACGCTCAATTTTGCAGAATCTACTCCAAAATAGAATTAGAATCTTCTTCCACTTGGTCTATGAGTTTCCCACACACCATCTGACAAACTCTAGCTGAAATGTGATACTAGTTGTTTTTGCCACTATCCAATAAAGGCCGCCACCTCCAAGTACCCGGGCTATTTCTGCAGTGTCTCCCAGCTCAGTGGAAGACAAACTCCTTTACAGTGGTCATAGGACTAGCGCCCTTCTCGTCCAGACAGCTTTTCTAGACATGTGACATACTCATCTTAATAAAGGACTTCACTGTGCATCACGGCATATTCAACACCGGGGAAATGTACTCATATAGTGAACCTGATGGTGCCTTTGAAGACGCTTTTTCTGCATTTGCTTTGAATGTCCCTTCATGATGCAGTTTGTGTTAGTAATTAACCAAGAGTGGGACTTTCCAGAGGCAGGTGTATTTAACCTGAAACTCTGTGAAACACCTTGATTGCATACAGACAAGCTCCTTTGAATTATTTACCTTGACTTCTAAAGCTGTTGGTTACAAACACCTATGCAATCAATTATTTTCTGTTTGTAACTTGAAATTAACTCAGACAAATTAGCAGATTTTATTTTTCAATTTCACATTATGGACATTAAAACCTCCTAAATAAATAAATTATGAGCATGTTGTAACAATGTGGAAATGCCCAAGGGGAGAATACCTTTGAGCCACTGAAGCTACTTCCCAGAGTGAATTATGGTTTGTATTTATTTACCCAGAGTGACACATACCACACAATCACATACCACATACACATCACTTCTAAATGGTTCATTCAGTATAGATGAAAATACACAAAACGTGTTCAAAACTTTGGGGTCACTTAGAAATGTCCTTGTTTTCAAAATAGCAAGTCCATTAGAATAACATTAAATTGATCATAAATAGTGTTGACACAATGTTGTAAATGACAGTTGTATATCTACATAGACATACAGCAGCCATTAGTCCTTTGTTCCAGTGGCATGTTTTGTTTGCTAATCCCTGATCATTAGAAAACCCTTTTGCAATTATGTCAGCACAGCTCAAATCAGTTGTGCTGATTAACGCAATAAAACTTGCTCTCTCTAAACTAGACGAGTATCTGGAGCATCAGCAATCGCGGGTTCGATTTACAGGCTCAAAAGGGATGTTGAAGTGACCAAACTTTTGAATAGTAGTGTACCTTCAAAATACAGATAACTCTGCACTTTAGTCACCGATTTCAAATCCAAAGTGATGGCGAGCCAAAATAAAATGTATCAAGTTGTCACGGGCCAAAAATACTTAGAGCTCCATATAGCAGTTAAATTCAAACAGCTTTATTGACATTGCGAATTATTTTGTAGGTGGCTATATCAAAGCCAAATCCTGGGTTGGCAACTCTCTTCTAGAACACTGAATCTTAGTGCTGCCGAGCCATTCTGCCAAACAACTTGACAGGGCATGAAGATGTCCTAAAATAATAATGGGCAAACATTTCACAACCCAGGTGTCAAAAGCTCTTAAAGACTCACCCAAGACTAAACAATGTAACTGGGAATACTGCAGCATCATGGGTAACTTCCTTTCAAACTACTTTACAAACAGGGATTGAGAATTATTGGCCCAAAATCATTTTCAAAGAACAAGAGGCACATTGAGAATAAAACCTAAATATACCTTTCATTTTCCACTATTTGGTTTTATTCATTGACACTTTATGCATAATGTAAATAGAAATTACAATTCACTGCGTAATCATACTTTAAACACAACAATGAAATACATCCAAGGTCTGTGAATCTCTATCATAACCAGGGAACGGATTGTTATAATATTTATGCTAAAAACTTGAAAAACTTCCAAAAATCATTTTTTTTTACTGTGGGAATTGACAGGAAGTCCCTCTGTATTATTGTTACAGCATTCTGTGACATATTTTCCATAAGGCATTGACGTTTACATTACAGTAGTCTTTTACAGAGACATTATGAAACCCATCTTGGTATAAAAGTAAAACAAGGATGTTTTTAATGTAAGCCCAAATGGATGTCAGAAGTCTGTCAAAACAGCTAATATTAAAGGACAGAGGAAAACCCAGCAGTCTCACTGGAGGGTTCAGATGTCCCATACCGTAGTAGGACGTACCACCGCCGGATAAGATGAAGGCTAATCCTAATGTTTGCACAGTGATTCATCAGTGAACCTTCGCGGTTCAGTGGAATATCATGCAGACAAGTAGTGTGTTGCCAGATGTTTTTAGTACCCAGTCCCATACTGACACTCCATTTAAGCAATGACGGTCTCATCGGACTGTAGATACATCCCAAATTAAAAATATATAAATAAACACCTGTTGGCAGTCACCCAATCCATCATTAAAAATAAAATAAAAAATAAATCTACAGTTTACTGTCAAAACATTGCTATAACATCCACAAAAAGAGACTCAAATGAATACTGAACTGGAAAAAGTAATTTGGTCTTTCAGGAGGTAAGACTTCTGCTCAATAGATGTATTTAGGCCCTCAGCACGCTCCTTCAAACACTGAAGGATGTGGCGGGCACATGTTTTACAGGTATTCAAAACCCCTCACCAACAGGGCCGGCAGCTGCCACCACAATCACTGCAGCAGGGAGTCAGTCAGATTGAGCTGACAATGGATTCCCAGTAATGATAATGCCACATTACGTATCTTGTGTTTAGAAACTGCAGGTTGTGTAGGCAGCACTTACATTGTACAACACGGAAGTAACAGGTTTAGAGAGTGTGTGCAAATATGTTTTTATTCATTAAAACCATTGGCAAAATAATGGATATTGTTAAGTATACTCACACACTGGAATAAATTAACTTGATAAGCAATAACAAAAATTACTAGCCATGTCAAAGACAAAACAAATAAATAACTAACTACAAAAGTGGTCTCAAGTGATGCCTCTGTATACAGCCCAATTCTGATTTCTTTAATTGAACTGATCAGCTAAATACTGAAAACACTGCTGTGAAAACATGTGATAGGACAAATAACAGTGGAAACAAGGTAAGAATTGGGATGTCTTGTGACTATGGAAAAGCATAAAAGGGTATGCAGAACAAAATGGTGAGAAGTAGACCACATTCAGCAACACAGGTATCCAGAAAAACCAATCAGTGAGAAAGCCCTTAGACTTGTGATGAATACATCTAAACATTAGCTCATCGTCAAATTAAAAACAATTTTGCTTTAGTGGAACCGCCCATTATTCCTATTGGTCCACATCACTTCAATATCATGCTAGTTATTCAGTGTCCAAAGGGTTAGAGCAAGGGCCAGGGAGAAGCCGGCCCACAATCCTGAGCCATGATGGGGACTCAACATGTGACGAAGACTGCTACAGCAGAAACATCTTATCCTTACACTCTGCGGTGGGTCTGTCATTTTGCTGTTGTGGGCTGGTTGTTGTAGTCATGTCAGACATTGTAGTCCGGAGCTTTGCCTTGTGGCTTCCTCAGTCTGATCTGTAGGGTCATGAAAGCCCCCACAGTCACATGGAAAAGGATCTGCCACACATTCCTTAGTTCATAGAGGTACATGTTGGACAGACAAATCAGGGCCAACGAGAGAAATGACTTACTGTCCCTCCACACAGAGAAGTAAAAAAACAGGTAACACTGTGGAGAGAAAGCAAGATATCAATAGAAGTTTTGCCTTCAAACTACATCCAATATTTCAACAAGGACTTCCTAAAGACAACCACAGTATTTGGTACAAGCCTTAATCAGCTATTGGGACTTTCCAGGGTATCAGTCTTTATTTGAACAACATTTAAATAAGTCACTTGATCACAAGGCATTTAAACACATGACAAGACCATAAATGCTGGAGAAAGTTAATTATATTACTACAAACTGTGGGAATGTACAGAGTTGTGCGAGTGTTCATATTTATCCCACTGGTACATACACTACTTAATACTTGTACAGTTTCTGCCCTCTATTTGCACATTTAGTATTGCCATTTGAACTGCATCTGCCTTCATTGCACACCTATACAATCCACTTGTAATACACATACTTCATACTTGAAGATTTCTGCACTCTATTTGCAATTCTGGTTAGATGCCAACTGCATTTTGTTGTACTGTACTTGTTCAATGACAATGAAGTTGAATCTTAAATAAGCTTGGGGATTCAGCATACGCGCATTAGTCAGACATCAGCTTGATTATTATATTTGACAGATTAAGGAGAGACGAGAGTGTGGAGCTTAAGGGCGTTTTGCAACTCATTCCAGTCAATGGCAGCAGCAAACTGAAATGAGTATCGACCAAACGAAGCTTTAGGAGTAACCAGAGTGATACATCATCCACAGCGCAGGTTACAATAAGAGCACCAGATCTTAAGAAGTGATCTAAGATAGAGAAGGCATTTACCTCAAAGTGACTTAAAAATAAATTGGTACCAATGAGTCTGGTGTTGAGTGGAGTGGGCCAATTAACCAGGATGTAAAAGGTCACAGCGATGAGTGTTGGAGGGTGCAGAGAGCGAAGCAGAAACGGCATCTTCAATAGAAATCCTTAATCACACTTGCAGAGGATGTCATGGCAACGTTAGCTAGCTAGGCTCATGCGCAGAAACATGTCATCGGACCCAACTGTTGTCACGGCGAACTACGCCTGGGTGGGCTGTCAAATAAGGCACCCCTTTGAAACATTTGCATTTTTCCATGGAGTTGTAGATATGCAACTTTCGCAAGTTCACCATTTAGACTGAGAAAATGAACCAATGAGAAATCTTAATTAAAACCACTTCAAGTCTACTTTGTTGCTGGACATTCTTCAACATTGCTCATCTGGCTATAAATACTGCACTTACATGGGGAAATCATATGAAACAGTAGCTAGACTCAGACCTTCTTGGTAACATTAACACTCTTTAGAATGGTGACGTCAGGCATGCTGTGATTTAAAGTGCCAGGTTGTTAGTCACTCACTCAGCACAGTGTCAGCCAGGCCCAGGCAGCTCTTACTCTTAGAGATCACTTACCTGATACAGACAGGCTGCTGTGCCGAGGAAAAATGCAATCACGTAATTAAAGTCTTCGTCGTCGTTCTGCCCAAGGACCGGAGGAGGAGGATGAAGAGGGAGAGAAGAAAATATTGTGAAGTCGGTGAATGACGCACTGACTGTACAGCAGCAGGGTGCTTTAAACAACCCTTTGGGAAATTGGTATGCTGAGATAGGCGACAAGGCGTAATTGCACCACTACGATACATACAGCTGTTACGAATGGTTTATTTGATCATTTTTGGATTAGGCATAGAAATATTTTAGTTATAATATTAATACCTAATGTTAGGTTTAATATTTTCCTGTACCTGCATGACACTTTCTATAGCATGAACCCCTCGGAGTAGATTCAGGCCTCCACAGAGGATACTCAGCATACAGGAGACAATGCCAGACAGAGTCACAGGCTCAAGCCGCTGGCTAGGAGCTGGAAGAGAGGTAAGGGAACAATCAATAAGAAACATACAAAAGTCAATAGAGGTTGCCACACTGTTCGTGTCGCATCAAATCCAAGCTCAAGAATTCAAGGTCAGATAGAAGGGATGTAGGTGTCATCCTTCGACTATGGGGTGCATGGAAATAAAAGTAGTGAAGTGAGTTTCTGGGAGAGCCACACGTCGCACACACACAGCCTAGCTGTTGTACCAGTGGGGCTGAGGGGTTCGAAATGACCAGGCCAATAAGCCATAAACATTAAGTCAAAGTTGGCTTATAAATATACAAATGTCTTTGATAACTTGCATGTTATTGAAAGGCAATTTCTGTAGAGAAACTTGCCCAAGCAGTGATTCCCTTTCCTATTTACGTTGTACAGTACAAGCAAAGACCCCAGAAGCTGTTGTTTCCTAGGGAGGATAGAAGAGTGGAGAGGAAAACAAAAACAATCAGCACCAAGCACAAGCTAGCGACATACAGTCTTTAGATGTGCTGCACATTAAATGTCATTCCAAACAGTACATGCTGCACTTCACTGCATTTTGTTGCAACTCAAGTGAAGGGCCTTTGTCAATTTTAACAGCAGGCTCAACAAGACCAAGGTCTAATGTTTGCGGTGATCTCGCTGGGCTTACTGTCGTAGGGAAAGGGAAAAACCTTCCATGCATTTTGGCGTTTTGATGCTTAGTGTAATCTCACCAGTAGACACAGACCGCAGTGGAATAAACTATGGTGGTTGCACAAAACGGAATAACATTGCAGATCAAATTGGGAATGACAATTTCAAGCAGACAACATCTAAAGACCTGAATAAACAAGCAGTGTTTGTTGCAAATGAGAAATGTCTGTGTTTTGGTTCATATTTTCCTGAGCCCCAGAACTGCTCAACAAGGAAAACCAAAATCGCCAAAAATATAGCCCTTCAATAATTTGCCAGGTTATGGCAAGAATGAAAATAGCAACAAGGCAGGATTAGGTAATGGGCTCTGAAAAAAGGTGAAGAAATGTTCAACCACTACAGCAATAGAATTCTGTGATTGCCCATAATGATGACATCTGATATGTTACTTAATCACAAATCGTTAAATCCTAACTACAATGACAACATTGAGGTGTGATTGTCATTCGTACCGACTCCCTATAGCAGAGGGACAATGGGGGGGATGACAGGAAAGTCATATTGAAACAGCGCTTGTCGAGGGAGACCGAGGAGACGCGCTGACCCAAGAATCACAGAGCCGGGATCAGTGAGGCGTGAAGGTGCCAATAGAGGGGTTACCGCCCCAGGGAGCTGGGTTGGAATGCTCCATGGAGGGCCTGTCTCAGGGACCTCGAATGGAGGGGCCACATTGGCAGACGCACACATCGCCGAATGATGTGTCCTTCAAAGAGCTTTCATGCGATTAATATTGGCCAGGTTCCAATATGTTCCCAACCCAACTGTTCATGAGGTAAGGAATGGATGGAAGCCAGTTGAAACATTTGCTGGCACGACAATGGAAGATGCCTTGATTGAAAGGTTTAGGTAAATGGGAAAAGGACGATTAAATGAGGTAGATGGAATGAAATTAAATCCATTTTTCATTCAGTGCATGGTTAAGCAATGATGTTAAAGTTTAGAAGAGCAGTATACGTTTACCATGCATAAACACAAAGGAGATTAAAAAAAACACCATGTTGTATAAGATGTTGCTCAGTGTAAGGTTGAATTTGGAAGAACATGGGTTGTGAAGTAACAGGCCATGCAGCAGTCATAGCACCAAGCTGACCATCAGTCCAGATTCGAGCAGGGACTGTGGCACTAGGTGAGTGGCTGGGAAGCCCCATGGTCAAGGCACATTGGCCAGAATCACCCAGGCAGGGAGGAGACAGTGTCAGCAAGGATTCCCTGGTCTCATTACACGCTTGACCATCTTAGGCAGCTTGGGCACTTCCAAAGCTAACAGAGGTTGTCAGGTAAGTGGCAATGGCCCAAATGACTCCCTCAATGGAAAAGCAGCATGGAAGAAAGCCATGGCTTGGACCAGGTGCCAAGGATGAGGTATATAATGAAATAGGAAAAGGTGAAAGGAGGGCAAGAAATGTTACTTATAAAAATAAAAAAAATTGGAAGATACAGCATAGCAGCACCTAGAAGGCCAAGGGAAGTCGAACAGAATCTCTTGTACACTTGAATGGAACCTGTTTTGGCTAGGAGACTTCTCATGCCCACAGCTGTACTTCAATGTTTTATTGGGTTCTGTACCTACCTATGCCCTTGTATTGAGAGGGGGAGCGGTGCATGGAGCCATTATAGGACCCCAGGTCTTCAGGGCCGAGCCGGTAGGGCGGTCGCAGCCTGATCTCCGTCTGCATGTCTGCCAGGTTGATCTTCGGGGACAGGGAACGGGGGCTGTTGTAGCGCTGCTTCGTCTTCTGGATGAACTGGTCTGGAATTGCAGCAGTAGGTTTGGCAGACTTATGACATACAGTGAACACATCCCCACGGAAAAAGGATGCACTCACTATTTGAAGTCACTCTGGATAATAGCATCAAGTAAATTAGCAAAATGTAAATGTAACAACTCAAAATATGCAATAGTAAAAATGCATTGTGTTCAATATAAACTGAAACATGTTTAAAGAGAAACTTGGCACATCCTTATAAAGGAGGATGAAGTAAACCAAGGTTTCAAATTGAAAAGGTTGTAATTGAAAATATTTAAACAGGCCTGGTAGGCAATAGTAAGGAAAGAAAAGGTAGGTCCCAGATCTATTCATGTTCCCAAGCCATTTGATAGGCATCTGTAAAGCCATAAACAACATTTGGTTACAGGACCAGGGGATAAGCGAGGTGAATGACTTGAGACTCACCAAACTCAATGAGGGAGTATGGCCTCACAGCGCCATTGATGCGCTTGGCGTCATAGGTCACAAGAAACTCTCTCTGCAGCTCATCCAGAAAGCAGAAGGCCAGGACATTGGGGTAGTTCTCCGAACAAACCATCAGATAGCCGACACCCAGAGAGCAGGTGAAACTAAAAACACAAATGAATCTAATCTGTTATTAGAGCTTAATATTGGAAAGCACAGTAAGGACACAAATCACGCAGTGGCCGGGATCACTTCAGTACTGTGCTGTGATTGCAGCCAGACGTTTGAATCCTAAATTCTGGAGGCAGTATAACACCAGTGCCCGGGTGACCAGCAAAGGGAGGTGTGAATTGTCTGTGCCTCCCAGGGGGGCTTGATGCACTGGTAACTCAGTCAAATTGGCTCCTATGACTCGTAAGCCATTTGCACATAAAGTGGATAGGTTATGACAAGGCAAATTCATATTAGGGGCACTAGATGCTCAGAGCAGTGGGAAGTACACAGCCCCAACCATAAACTGCCAACATCAGATCATCTTTGGGGAGGGGGGGTAGGGAGGGGGCGGGTTGGCCAGTTCTGACTGTCAGACCACATCTGGCAGACTGCCCACTAGCTTCCCCCCATACCTAACCAGTCACCAGCTTTCCAATTAGCAATTCTTTACATAGCTAGCATAAACATCTCAGTCATCCAAAAGCCACTTGCACCAGCGTGACATCGAGAAGCAATTAGGTTGAAATTCTCTGCTCAAGGCAGATAGATATTTTACTTTGTCAACTCTGCTAAAAAGTGAATGATTTCAGTAGTGTTAGACCAGATACATGACCCAGAGGCGGGACATCAAGAACATCAGCAAACACTGATACCTTCTATACCCCGCGGATCCAATCACACCCTGCAGGATCAGTGCGGTGTGCAGGTCAAAAAACACTGTCCTTCTATCACGAAGGAGAAACAGCCTACACGGTCAACAGATTAATCACCTGTGGATCCAAAGATGCAGCCATGTCCCTGAGGCTTACAGTAGAGGGACGTCACACGCAGACAACCACTCCGGCAAATCAATGAACGTCACAGTACCATCCACAGAAAGGTCCCTAAATCACCAGCTGCTCATCGTTTTCAGGAGGCCAAGCCCACCAGGAGTGATCTCTACTTCTGTGCTATTGACAGTCTCTTTTCAAACCCAAGATGTCACGATGTGGAAGAGCACCACCTGGAATGTAATGCCTGGGGGACATTCATCTTAAAACTCTACATCAGGGTCTTAACAAGAAACTGGACCTTGCATGATACCTCAGACACGTTATTACCTGCTCTCCTCTACTGCTTTCTTATAGTCGTGACTCATGTCCCAGATCATCCAGTGGTAAGTGTAGATCATGCTTTAACGACAGCACAACAGCACAGCCCCTTGGGCAGACTCTTGTTTCCAGTTAGCTAATTGTATTCACCTGTATAGCTAATGAAGCACTGGCATTAATCTATTAAAAGGTGCAGTCTTCAACTCAGTGTCATACTGATTAAGGCATAAGGCCAAAACATTGTTTGTTTTCATTTTCAGTATTGAAAGAATTGTATTTGCATCTAGGCCTCTTTGGATTCAATACCATTCATGGTTCTGAGTAAAAACATTTTAGCTATTCCTTAGACAATTTGTGACACACCAGCTGCCATACATTGTCCACAAGGAGACTGGATCTAAACACTGAGGGTCACAAAAACAACCAAACAATTTATTAATCGATTGCGATAGCATGCTCCCAGAAACCAATGGCTTAGAACAGTGGGTAAAGGGACATTTTCATATTTGATTGAGATTATTCAATCACTGATTCCTTGTCAAAGGGGGGTTGGGGTGTTACCTGCACCCAGTTTCCCGACTGCTTATGCAGTCCGTGTGATGAATAACAGTCGTATTGAGTGCCAGGCAGGGAATGACACAGCCCAGCCCAGCCCCCCCTACCCCGAGAGCACAGCAAAGTCCAGCCTCTCAGGGGCCCAATACATCTGAGTTAGGCATTGCCCGAAACAATCTTTAAATCTTTCCATTAAATTAGCCAGTGATTTAAATGCTGTTTGGCACGTCCTCCATCTCTTTCCTTCACAGTGAGGCAGACGCAGAGCCTTGATTAAAGAACATATCAAATGAGGCTCGGACCTCAGAGGGGATGGACCCTGCTGCAGGAGGGATTTGTGCGAGCGCACTTGATCCAGGAAAACCAGAGCATTGTCTTCAGAACGTATTGCTTCTTGTGCTATAGACGTGTATAATTAAATGCCTTTGAATATAAAAAGTGAAATATCTGGTTGAGCTCAGATGAGTCTTGACCAGACAAGACTCATCTGAGCACCATTGGCAAATTTAAATAGGCATGATTTTACTAAAAAATTAAGTTTAATAAAACAAACCTGTTCATATGATATCCTGCACCTCACTGTGCATGTCAGAGTAAAAACTAAGCCACGTCCAAGGAACTGTACATAGGCCTTAAAGCCAGAGATTGGAACCACTAAAATCCTTCCTAGAATTAACCATCCGGCCAAACTAAGCAACCGGGCAAAAAAGGCCTTGGTCAGAGGTGATGAAGAACCAAAGGGTCACTAACAGAGCTTCATATAGTTTCCCCTGCAGAAATGGGAGAACGAGCCAAAAGGACAACCATCTCTACAGCATTACAACTAGGACTACATGGCAGAGCAGCAAGATGGAAACCACACCTGAGTAAAAGGTACAACACCACCTGAAGCAATCATGAAAAACATGATTCGGTCTAATGAGACCAAAAGCAAACTATTAGCCCTGAATGCCAATCAGGAGTCTGGTGAAAACAAGGTACCGCTCATCACTTGACTAATACTATCCCTACTGTGAAGCATGGTGGTGGGAACATCATGGTATGTGGATAAACAGCCAAGAAGACTTAAGGCTGTCGCAAAAGCACTTGAGATTACAAGTAAATGCAAACTCTGATGGACCGGCAAGAAAGTTTCAAGGGGAATGTGTCAGGCACTCAGAACCATTTTGAAAAAGAAACATTGACTTACATACAGTGGTATGAATAAGGTTAGGCACCCCTCAGAGGCTGCATAATTTACTCTGATGTCACAAAATGATCACAGTGGCATGCCATTCATTTTCTAATAAAAGCTGAGCACAGGGGTATTTTCCAGACAAAGATTTAGTTTGCATTTATGAAGAGGAAGTACAATGTTCTGGAATGGCCATCCCAGTCCCCAGACCTGAATATCATTGAGAATCTGTGGAATGATTTGAAGCAGGCTGTCCATGCTCAGCAACCATCAAACCTAACAGAACTGGATATGTTTTGTAAGGAGGAATGAGCCAAAATACCTTCATCCAGAATCCAGAGACTCATTAGAGGCTATAGGAAGCATCTAGAGGCTGTTATTTTTGCAAAAGGAGGCTCTACTAAATATTGATGTTATTTTTGCTATTAGGGTGCCCAAATGTATGCACCTGTCTAATTTCGTTTTGATGCATTGCACATTCTGTTAATCCAATAAACCTAATTTTACTACTGAAATATTACTGTGTCCATCAGGTATTTGATAGATCAAAATGAAACTGCTGATCCAAACACCCAATTATGTATAAATCATGGAAATTGTCAGGGGTGGCCAAACTTTCCTATGACTGTACTGTCTCTTTAATGGTTAGTTTTAATGGTTTAAGCATTTAGGCATGAGATTGAGTTTAGGGTTAGGTTAAGTTTAGGCACAAAGGTTAGGTTATTGAGGTTAGGAGATGAACATGGGTGATAGCAACAGACTTCAACAGGACCAATTTGCTCATAACCCATTGCCATGTAAACTGATGATCTATAAGCAATTTGTAATGTAGAGAATTGTGTTTTAACTAGCCTGGCAGTTGAAAGACCATAATGTACTCCGCATTCACTTTGAGGCTTAGAGCTCAACACTGACAGCATTACAATACCAAGAAAAATGTGAATGCATGCTTTGCGACTTCAGCCATTAAATGAGGACAGTGCAATAAGACACTGTACTGTAGAGCAGTGGTTTTCAGTCAGGTCATCCTTAAGCAGCAAGATGCTTTCTAATCTTGATTGCCTACTTTGACAGTGACATAAACCGTAATTAGTGCCCCTTTAGTCACACAAGCCGTACCTCCAAACACATTTTTCAACCTCCATCCATATTCCAGGCAGCCAGGCATCTGACTGATTTGCAGCAACGTTCATGTCCAGAACAAGAGCCATAATTTTGTTTAGCCAGATCTGAAATCGTAGCAACCAATACTCAGAATCAAAACTGCTAGGTTAAGTGGATCTTATCCTGCGCAACAATAACAATTTGGACTCTGTACTTATGGAGGACTTTAAATTCATAAGCGGTGCGGCTTGATTTAAATTCTCAAATAGGCTAAATTTTAGCCTTATTAAGCTACCTTATTTCATATTTCAATTAGAAAATACTGTTTATTTCTGTTAAATAAAAACAAAGAATGACAATTGAGAAAGGCCATTGTGTGTCAGCAAAAAGATACGGTCAGCAGATAAAAATATTTTGGAAAACATCTAAATATCCACACTGTGAGGACAACACATTTTCGGTCATCGTTATGAAGACCTTTTAAAATGTTGCATACGGTTGTCAGACCAACCAATGGGCGCTTCACTTGGCCTAATGACTTAATCAAGAACAAGAGATTCCAGGAATCCAGAAATCCAGTTTCAGATTTTTTTCAGTGAACCATGAGTTTGTTGAGCCAATTCTCTGGAGTTACCACTCTGTTCTACTGTAGATACAATATTTTATTAGATTTGCTGAGATTCTTAAATATTACACAAATTAATCATAATAGGTTAATCAGCAAACAATGAAACACCATTCTTCTTTTAAAACATTTGCCACAGAAAAGGATTTGTAGTGTTATCATACAAATCATTGAGAGTACACAAACAGATATACCATATCCTTTTCAATCCCATTAAGGCATGCCATAGCTAAAATAAAAGTGGGGTTCCTAACACTGCTAGCAACTTTGGGTAGGGGTAATATCAATCAGATGTATTTATAAAGCCCTTTTTACAACAGCAGTTGTCACAGAGTGATTTACAGAGACACCCGGCCTTAAACCAAAATGCTTGAACAAAATATCTTGAAAAAAATCAATTTATGAATCACAGCTAAGCCAGACTTGCAACTTACTTGATATTGTAGCGTCCAAGGTTCAGAATGCAGCGGTCAGGGAAATGGGCAAGTTTCTTGGACAGCGATTTAAGGTGCTTCTTGGTGTCCTGAAGGTCTTTGTCCTGCTCATAGTCTGTGGAGGCAGACAGAGGTAGCCCGTCCCCCATCCGCACCACGGAGGCAAACAGGACCAAGGACATCTTATAACTTTAAACAGTCTCACTAGACACCTGCAAAGGAGGGACATTTCAGCATGTTGACAGAATGATGACTCTAAAATCATAAGCTTTCTGATTGCAGGCCCAGTTTTAGCAGACTGCCAGCATAATCATATACTAACTATATCTATCATCTAAACCCTTCATATAGCTTTGTAACATGCAAAAACAGATCGGGAACATTCAGTTAAATGAAAACTTAGTCTGCTTTTTGGATGTCATTAGCATTTTTCTTTTTTATTTCTACTAATTAGGTCAGGTGGAGGACTTTGGTCTGCTTAATGCCCAAATCCAGACCAGAACAAAAATGGCAAGAGAGATTTGTTTCTGATGAGCAGACCAGGGTGGTAGAATAAATACAACAAAACATTTCTCCTCAGTTTGCCAGGATGTTAGCCAGATGGAAGTCACAATTTGATTGGGCCAACCCTATTCCCTGTATTTTTAGTGTTGCACTTATTGCTAATATTTCTCCCTCACCCAGTTTTACACCAGTTACACTATTGAGTACAACTAGCCTCAAAGAAAATACTGCACTGACCACCCTGCAACATAATTTTTATGATATCCAACTGCCTTTAACCTACACCTCACCAAAAAGAGAAATGTGCTCGGTGTCCAATGCAATCTAGTGGTCCCTGAGTAAGGACACTTTTACGGTTTTACCAGGTAAGGAAGCGAAGATTAGATTCTCATTTACAGCAACGACCTGCGAGTTTATTAGCTAGGGTTAGGAACGGTCTTGTTGGATGACAGGACAATAGGGTTTATCACCACCGCCACCCAGGGACTAGAACCAGCAACCTCTCTTTTACTGGCCCAATGCTCGTGAACACTAGACCCATGTTGTTAACCTCAAAAAGTTCACAATTCACTGCTGAAAATAAGAATCCGTTCTTAGTCAAAACTTACCTGGTAAAACTAATTGTAGCTAGCAGCTAGCTACTTAACGATACCTTGCGTTTTACTACCAATAACTAGCTCGCTATAGTAACGTCGGTTTCTGGCTAACTGGGTCATGGACAAAACAATTAGATACAGCTACAAATATTTCACTAGTACAGTAGCATTCTGTCTAAAAAGATCACGCTAAAGCGAACGACGTTAACGAACATGGCCTTCAAAATGTTATTTTACGAGCTAACCTGAACAGACGCACGTGTCAATGCAACACAGTGAAGCCGTGTATTCCTTAAAACGTAGCATTACCAGGCACAGTTTTTTTCCCTTAACTTAGCGAGCCACATTTAGTTATTAAGCTAGAGAATGTGCGGTTTACTACGGTACAAAAAGTAAACACGTCTTGTTTACGTGGCTTCTTCGTCTTCTTCGTGGGACTTACCGGCAGACTAGGCACTTTGTTAAGCACTGCCTTTCACAGGTTGGACCGCGAACTGCACCTTTGCTCAGAATGGAAAGTAAGAAAGATATAGTCCCACCTCAACCCCTAAACCAAGGTGCCTCTACTCAGGAACCATTCGACGTCTCGCATTTATGTTGTGGTCCAGAACTGGCACACCTGATCCAATTAGTCAAATATGACCAACCTTTTTTTCTAAATGGATCAGGTGTGCCAGTTCATGTTTAAAACCAATATGTGAAACGTCTAGGATAAGAGGGTTGGAAAACCCTGCCAAAAACCTTATATGGGTGGTGTTCAACTCCATGCCTCAAAGCCAGTTCCACTTCATGTTTCCATTGCAACCCACTAATCAGTGAATTAGCCACCTGGTTTTCATTATCTGTTTTTATTTCCTTGATCAATTAATGACCTTTACCTGGTCAATTTGGTTTGAATAAGGTCATAGTCTATGCTATTAGGGGCAATCATTTACTCATCTGAAGCTGGGATTTATCTAACTGCAAGAAGACCTGCATTTTGTTTTGCCCACAATACATTATGTAGGATTGTTTGAGAGCATAACAAATTCTCAGTGGGTCAGTGTTGGAGAATTGCAGAAGTTGGTTGAATCTAGGGGTCTCCAAAACTATGATTAGATGCCTCCTCCAAACCAAATTTTTTTTTTAAAGGGTTGCCAGAACAAGCTTAGAGTTTGCTAAACATCATTGTAACTTTGATTGGAACCAGGTTCTATGGTCAGATGACATAAAAACTAAGATCATGCTGATAAACAACAACATTTCTACATGGGCATTTTGTATCACCTTTATGAAGGTAGCATCAATTCTGGAGAGAACTATTTGGACATAACATAGTCATTTTAGAACAAAAGATGGCTTTACTAATCCAATATCAACATTAGCCAGATAAATAAACATATGCAATCAATCAAATTTATTTATAAAGCCCTTTTTACAACAGCAGTTGTCATAAAGTGCTTTACAGAGACACCCGGCCTTAAATATACATACTGCAGCAATAGAAGCTTGCTGCAAAATGTTAGACTAGATTTTATTTCTAGGCCCTTATTGGAATAAGGAGAGATGGTTTAACTTATTCTGCTTGCAAATGTTTAAGCTAAAGTATTATTTTTGCCATTACATTTTATTTTGGCCAGTGATAGTAAATGAAATGGTATTATGTTAGTGCAGGCAAACTGACAACAGGCTGGTGCACATTTCTCCTGAAAGCACTCCAGGGTTCTTGTAAAAGTAATGAACCCGATTTAATTAACTCCACAGCACCATTTTACTGTGTGTGTGTGTGTGTGTGTGTGTGTGTGTCTCAAACGGGACAATCTGTCATCCTATGAGTGATGGGATGACTTGTGAAACTGATCTAAGTCAAAGGTTCAAGGAGAAGAGTAGAATCTAACCACCTCTCCAGTGCTTTTTGGATTTAGAAAATTCATAATGGTTATGAGTGTAATTGACTGGGTACAGTTATTGTGCTTGAATGAATAAAAGCCCATGCAGAGCTCAGGTGAATACAAAGAGCTACTTGAACCTTTCACCCATGTGTAGCATGGGGTGGGTCAGCGGTCAATGCCGATGCCTCTGGGGGACCTGTTCATCATGTTTTTTATTTCACCTTTATTTCACCAGGCAAGTCATTAAGAACAAATTCCGATTTACCCTGGCTACCTGGCAAGAGGCAAAACACACGTAGGTTCAAATCCTTCCCACAGCTCTTACAGCAAAAAAATGTATCCTCTCCTTTTCCCACTGTCAAATGTAGCATACATATACCCCAAAATAAATAATACAATAAATATGTAAAGACTTCACCCACACAGCTTATTGTGCCAGCTTTCCTGACGTCCTTGGTTCACTTAACTTGGGGTGCATATAACAGGTTGACAAACAGGATTTAAAGGGGTGCTGTGTAGAATACTGCCTCTATCCTTTACAAGACTTGAATTATACAATACCACAACTTGTCTCTTTCTCCTCTTCCCTTATTGGACTAGAACAAAATAATATTAGTAGTTCAGGGTGGTTTTATCATAGGCGAACATTGTACTGTAAGTGCCTAAAACAAGTATGAAGATATTACAAGTCAATGCAACGTGATAAGGCTGACCAGCATAGACGGACCGGCAAGAAAGTTTAAATAGGGAATTTCTCAGGCATGCTGAAAATGTTTGTTGAAAAAAAATATTTGCAAAACTTACTTAAAACATTAACTGCAGATGTCTTGTCATTTATGCTTGGACATTTTCAAGTCGAACAATTTTTTTTTTTTTTTACATATGGCCACTTTAAATTATGTTACAGTATTGCAACCACAATAACCTAGTGACTTGCTAAGATGTTTGGACTCTAAAGCTGGTCTTTGCTTGAGTGATTCTCTTCTTGCATGATAGGTTGTTGTGTTCCTTCACAACCCTAAACTGTCTCATCTATTCTGTCCATTTTACATTGCTGCACATGCTTGTCACAATATTATCACAGCAATGTGCTAATCATCTGTTGCTGTTATAAACATAACTATCAGTTTTCCCTGCAAATTAAACCTAACCCCTTTCCCCGCTTCCAAAGCAATGGGAATAGAAACAAGAACCAATAAACCTCTTTAAATTTCAGGCAAGGCCAGGGTTTGGTTTGGTTCCTCCAATCGAACTGATCCTTTAACAGTTATAGGGGCTGGCTTGACAATCAATGGACCCATGTTATTCAAATTGAAATGAAATTGCTACATTTCATTCCCTATATAGTTATTGTACAAATATGGTATCAAACAAATAGCTGACAACTAAATATCAGCCATGCCAGCACATGTGAAAGACTTGCTGATTAACCAACTAAGTTGAGAGCAGGGGTACTCAACCCTTAACCTATGAGTTCTGGAGCCTGCTGGTTTTCTGTTCTACCGTCATCATAAATTGCGCCCACCTGGCGTCCCAGGTATGAATAAATCCCTGATTAGAGGATTGATGTGAAGAAATTGAGTGGTACTAGATCCAAGGTAGAGAGTTACATTTCTAGGGTCTAGATACTTTATAGGGGACTCTGTCAGTGATTAACTAGGTGACTCCCATTCTGACTTAATTATCATCACATTATCAGCTTTTAATTTACCAAAGCCCATTACACTACTAGATTTTGGCATTACATTTTTTTTTTAATCTAATGCAATTTATTTGACTATAAGGTAGGAAGTAAAGATTAGTGGCGTGCAGTGTTTATAGAAAGCAATCAAGGAAGCAAATCCTTATTTAAAAGGATTTGGGGGGAGGAATGGCAGGCAAAAACAAAAGAGCAGACCCCTGAAAGACGTATAAAATCATGATGTATTGTTGCATGGACGTCAGTTACAAGTCCTTCTTCAGTGTGCATGTTAGACAATGACAGGAAATGTCCCAGATAACAAGAACTCACGAGCACATGATGTTGTCCACGTGGGGGAATGAAGATGTTCAAGGAAACAGCCTGCACTGGCCAGGGATGATCGTGTTGCAACAGAAAAAGTTCACCAAATAATGATCAACAAAAACACTGAAGGCTAGTTTCTCTCAACTATCCCTCACTTCACCCATCCAATTTCGCCAAAGTGCACTGATCCTCTGTGGGCCATTTTAGCAAGGACACTCCCACGAATCCCTCATTCATCTCTCAGTCGGTCCCAGTAGGCCTTACCGGTCTGTGGGTGCTAAGCTACATGGTAATGATGATGGATGTCTGCCGCGCTGACAACTTGATTAATGGCCAGTGGTCCAGGGGAATGTTTAGCATTGAAAGACGGGTCAGCTGAGAGAGAAGCGATGCTGTCATTCACACGGACACAAACTAAACAAATGGGTAGGGACATATGGACAGATTTACCAGTCTCTCCCTTTCTGACTCTTTCACTCGCTCTCTCCCCATCTGCTGTGGATTCGCAGGTGGTAAAATAATTAAGCTTACACTTTGTCGTTGGGAAGATTGTGTGATTTGGTTTTACTTTGGGTTGGTTCCCCCTGAGCTGAGACTTTAATCAGATGAGGTTACTAATATAAGCCTCCTTAATCTTCTATAGACATTTGTTTAACATGATGATGAGAGCAGTTTGGCTGTAAATCAGTGTAGGACCTAGGTACTGTAGGCTTTCACCCTCTCGAGTGATATCTGGAAACCTATTATTCCGATACAGACAACAAAGAGAGTGATGGTCGATAACTTGAAACAATGATCAATTTTGGATCAATTCTGCCCCATTCAACACAGTGAATGGATTTGAAAGCCAATTCAATCTACTTTGGGAGCTGAGGAAAAATAATATATTCCAAAGAAAATAAGCAATTTACTTTGGCTTATTCCACTCAGCTTCTCCCATTGAGATAGTAATACACTTATAATTCAGCTTTTTTTATTGATAGTGTAGACTGAAGCAATAAAAGCTGAAAACTTGGGAGCTCTAAGATGGGCACAGAAAACTAGGATGTTCCAATTTCTATCAGCAAACATAAAGGCGGGAAGCAGATCTATTGGCTGTTGACTGGCAGCTCTAAAGGACAGTGAACAAAATGAGAGTATGGATCTTTCAGGTGAGGGTGTAAATCATTTTGATAACTGAGTGGAGAGAAAGAAGCAGGAGAAAATCTTTATTTGGCCACATAGAGCAGATCCTCCAGGGTCTATTTATTTCTCTGACTTCTGTTATTCAGACCAATTTGTCCCCATGTCTCTGTGTATTGAATAGTCTTCCAGCGAATTCATTTTTGCAACCACAGGCACATAAAGAGAGTTTTTGTTAAGGATCAATGTTAGTAATATTTACAGAGATCTAAAGGAAAAACGCTGTTGAGAGTAGGCAGCACAAGCAACAAGATGGGTTAAAGCACCAAATGGGTAGTTGTGTCCTCTTGGAAGATATTAACAGCTCTATCCATCATATTATAGTGGACATGACAGCTCAGTGTTATCATGTATACAGTAATGGAGCCACAAAATTCTGGATGCAATTGACCTTTAGCTAAACAGTGGAGTTCTTAACAGTATATCCATGGTTGGACTGAAATCAAACATCTTGTGTATCCGTTGCGAGGGAATAAAAAAAAATAAAATGAAAAATATACAAACAACTCGGTTAACACTTTAGATAAAAAGCACAGTTCAGGAAGATCAAGAATAAGCAGAGAACAGATGGAGGTCAAGAAGATGGGACCCATCTGTTCATTCTGCACCTCTCAGACAGACCAATTACTTGGGAGGAAATCTGGTTTTGTTAAGAAGACCTAATATCCTTCTAGACAGTCCTTGGGTTGCATTAACACTGTCGCTTATCCTCTAGGTCCATTCCCTTGTACCTTCTGCAACCCTCCTTTCAATACTAAGGATTGTGACCAGCCAGGAGAAAATGGTCTGTTCCCTCCAAAATCCTCCTGTGAAATTGTGATCGAGTGCGTTATCTAGATCTGCACTCTCTGCATTAATCAGCTGTCTACTGCAGTCATACATTGTATGCATCTACCAAACAGGAGTTTATCCAGGTAGTCAGTCAGGCTGGCTAAAAGAAACCAAAGTTAAAACTGAGTCTAGAGCTCCAGTTAAAAATTAGTTAGGACTTGAGTCATCTTGCACAAACTCTTGAGTGTTAATTCTGCTGAACACTGCTACATGTCTATTTTATAGAGAACCAGCCAACCCTAAAAAAAAATTCAAATGCGTGGGGTAAGAAGAGCTTTCACTAGACCGAGTCATAAATATCTTCGTGACATTTTGCAAACTCCACGTGGAAGCATAACGTTTTAAAAAACTAACTTTCACCAGTGGTGTCAATCAAGCCACTGACCTTTGGAGGACAAACTATTTAAGTCTATTTCTATTTATTGCATGGTGGTGTCGTATCCATTTATTCCTACTCAGTGTTATTGTGCATGTCTTTTTAGGGCACTTGTTCTTTGGTTGAATTCGTGAGTAACTAAACCAAAACAGCTTAGCTGCAATGTGAAATTGGAAGCTTTTCACTCATAGTTCATTGGCTCATTCAAGTATCTATAAACACATTGTAATACTTAGCTGTTGAATTACAATGAGGATTAAAGGTGATTTTGACAACAATATAAGTAACTGAGAATGAGAATGACCAAGGACGTCTTGGAAATGTTTGAGTTTTTATTTTCATGGTCCTCATTTGAAGGGGCAAAATTCTGCATATGGCAGAGCACAGAAAATCAAAGACAACAATGAATCGTCAAAAGTGGGATTTTCCTTACACTATGAATAGTTTTGGGATAAGACAAATATAAACATTTCCTCACACTGAGGAGGCCCTGTATTCCAATAACAAAATAATAAAAGTAAAAAGAAAAAGACTTACCCCAGCAGAAAATAAAAACAGTATTTGTGCCAAAATCCAGCTACATAGTATTCAGTTTTCTCCCAACCCTGTGTTGAAGTTAGGTTTGCATGTAGCAGCCATGTAATGGTAACATTGATTGGAGAGTGTTCCATGTTAGTCAGCAGTTCATTCCAGAATTATCTAATTTAGAACTAGCCCATTTACCATCCCAGAAACGTGTTCATTAACCCCTGTCTTCACCACATTATTTATTTAATCCTTCCTGCCATGATTTGGCACAGAAAATGTAAACTGGACTATTTAAATCCATACATTTTGTTATTTTTCATACAAGACAAACGTAAACAGTTCTTTTGATTTGGCGACTCTAGAGCTCGAAACTATCACACTGCAATGCAAATGAGTACAACAAGCTAGTTCCCTTTTTGTGATTTCGCTTTCCCTGAGAACCTTATTCAATAATGAATGGAACCAATTTCCTGAATAATAAAACCTAAGTTCAGCTACAGATAGGCCTTTAAATATTTATAGAGGCTTAAGCCAGGGAGTTGAAAACACACAGCATTAAAGTCGCCACAAAGGGCTGTAATGGTAATGGCTTCGGTATTGATGATTGTGCCAAGCTGGGAGAGTGTGTATGTGTGTGTGTGGCGGGGGCGTTAAGGGAGTCCATCGACTTTCTCACACCCCTCTCCAACATTGAAATCTGAAGTCATCCTGTTGGATTTACATTGACATTATGGGACAACATCCTCCTGCCCTGGACAGACAGACATACACATACAGGCTGCCTGCTCTCAGATTCTTCTCTTTGTTCTGATGGAACGTAGATCCTGGAACATCTAGTCTGATAATGATCCCATATGGCCACTGATATCGAGTTGAAGGGTAACACAGACAAGATGGAAGGGGGGGGAGGGGTGTCAAGGAAAGTGTCTTGTTCCTGGACACAATTTTAGGATGGGGGAAACGGTCTTCAATAGGACACTGCAAAAATAAGAATCATACTTGGCCCCATATCTGGTCCTATGATGAAAATACACTCGTAATAGGCAAAATAGCTCTCAATGACGGCCAGAGATTTACTGTAACATAATCACAATTCAAATTCATTTTTGGTATATTACATTTCCGTCACATTGTTTCTTTCTGTCTCTCATTGCTGAAACATGCTGAGGAACAGAAGTACCAGGCTTCAAAGCAACACCATAAGACTTCTGCTATGTTTTAGGGCCTAGTTCTGTATCACTCACCACCACATCCCTCAGGCTGGCGTAACTTTTAGTTGAGTGACTAGCTCCTATTTCACATTAATGTAAGGCCACAGTTTTTGCTTTTCAGTCATTTCAATCCTGAAATAAACCAAGACCTAACATGATAGACAGGTCAGTACAAAAATATCGAAACACTTATTTGGAAATGAAAAGTTGGATGCTTAGATTGTAATCCTCTTCAGGTGAACAGTGAGAATTAGGACTGCGTTGTGGTGACAGACCCTGTGATGTAGTGCTGTAGGTGGCACATGCAACACAACCACAGCCCTCCACGATCCCCCAGCTAACCCACCATCCAACCCCCCTGATGGTCAACAGTGGATCAGGAGGAGAGGGGTACATATTGCATAGATACACAGTATAAGGTGGAGCTTTTCACAAATGCAGTCACAGTATTACTTGGGCAACATTTTCCTGCATTTTTTTTTTTAATCGTTCCATCAAAATATGAATGAAAAAAGTGGTCAGTCGGTAGGTAATTCCACTGGTATTACAAACATGGTCACGTGATCGATCCGCGGTATAAAAAAATAGGCTTTCGCTTAATGCTGAGGTTCAAGTCTCCTCCCCCCGTTTATGTCACATCATGATGACATCACATAAGGTCAGTGCTAAGAGGCCACTGCCAGGGTCACAGTGCAACGACAGGCACCTCCTCCTCATCATGCCCTGATTTAAAGCTCCTCCTTTCTCTTGCCCTGGTCCCGCCCCCGAAGGCTCCGCATGAATCCTATAAAACCTGACTCCTGGGGAGAGAAAGAGGAGGCAATGGTAAGACACTTAATAAATACCAGATCTAAATCGTTAAAGGTGACAGATTAAGTTAAGCATAAATTAATACCCTTGACTTAGTTGCACAGTACCAAAAGGCTACATGATTGCATTTTCTATTAGATAAGCCTTCGAAAACCAATGGCAAAGAGATACATAAAAACCATACAACTGAAGGTTTAGTTTTGCTTCCTTTTACTTGAGCGCCAATGTTTGCATAATCATATCATCCTTGACTATGATACAAACATCACAATAAGGGATATGTTTCACATACATTTTTTATAGACTTGTTTCATAGCTATAAAGGCACATGGATGTCAGGTCATCATACATAGAAAATGACAAATAAATCAAGGAGATAGGCGAATTGGCCTTTAATTGAACTATTATTGGTAGCAAACGGTGGTCAGGGCTTAATTCTTGGGGTACACAGATTATGAGTCTCCTTAAGCTCAACATTTGTATAACAATTCAGCTCTACTTCTGGTCTTTAATGCTTCATTCACAAAATGCATACAAAGTGGATGGTATAATAATGCATACAGTATACGACTTTGTATGTGTATGCTTAGGCAAATCACGGCCTAACCTTGGGATTGTCTACAAGGGTACACAAGAAGGATGCCATTTAAGTATTCTTAATCTTCATGTTCAAATCCCATAAAATTTGACATAAACAGTATATTGCCTCAGGCAATTGAAGTCGGCAGGTTTAATGCCATAGTGGAAAGAGAGTGTTTATATACTGGTCTGTCATTTAGGAGAGGTTGAGAACAAACTGGCTTTTTATTGTATTGCACTTTATATGATGATCTGGGAGTTGTAAAGAACAGAGAAAAACTTGAATGGCTGATTTTGGAAATAATTCATGGTTGCATATATCCTCTGCAGAGCTTAGAGGTTGAGACAAAAGTTGTAAAACTGAAATGTTTTTGTGTTGTTTTCAGAAATTTTCCATTTTTAATAGTTTTTTTTTTTTGGGCTCTTTACTCCAAGTTTAAAGCAAACATTTACTTTAAGTGTATACTTTTCAGCTTTTTAGGGTCTTGGTGTACATATTTACTTTATAAAATAACATTGTTTTTCATCACCATTTGTGAAGGACTAAGAGAGTCCTTGTCAAATGTCTAGTCTTGATTCTAGAGTTCGCGTTAGTCTTTGTTGTTTAATATGAGGATCAAAGAGGGGCCAATGATCCAAGTCAAGGAAGCTATTACGAGTCTGAAGAATTTGAAAATATCCATCAGAAACATGGCCAAAGACTGAGGCTTACGAACAACAACAGTTTGCCACATTAAAAAGGCAAAGGAAGGCCCTTACAGTGGATGACTTTAGAATGATCACTATAGTGACAATAAAACTCTGAAGTGTCCAACTGATCAGGAACACTCTCCAGGGGTAGGCATTGCTTTGTCACTACCATCCTCAGAAGACTTCCCCAGAATAACTACAGAGGCTACAATGCCAGGTCCAATTCAAGGGTTGTAGAAAACAGGCAGTTATTGCAGGCAAAGGATGAGATAAAATACTGAACATACTAAATAAATTGTCTAAGGTCATAGATCCATTGTTGCCTATGTATGTCTTTCGTTTGCACAGTTATTCAAGTTGAGCATTGAGGACAGTTTTTCCTTAACTAAAAACATAGGGGACTCCGTAACTGTAATATGTTTTAGCTTGGTACACCACTCAACAGCCATATTAAATCAAATATACAGCAGACGTTTAAACATTTTGTAAGTGCTCCGTTAAGGATGTAATACAGCTTGTCCAAATACATCCCCATCTGAAGCAAAATGTTAGCAAAATAAACAGCTAGTGAGGTAAACATAGGGCAATGTTTCCAGGTAACCAAATGGGAGCAGCTAAAATGTAGCATTGTGTCAGATGTAATACCTTCTGCAACATATTTTGGCTAAGCTTAACTTTGAACTTTTTCCCAATTTCACAGCTTTTTAATACTGTGTCACTTACCACTCTGTCTCCATTGTATTTTTCGGCAAATTTGCCATAGTTGTAGTAGTTAAATGTTGGGTAGCCCTCAACACTCTCCTGCTTGCACAGCTCGTGGTTCTGTCCTTTTGTGCAGTCCACAGCAGCATATGCTATCTGAGGAAAGAAGCAAACAGAAGCTAGTTTCAACTAAATAATTGTCATGAACAGAAATAAAACTAACAGTACCAACATCTGACGACTGCCACCTAGGCCTACATAAGAACCTCTTTAGGGAGACTAGAGGTGTGGTAGTGACCTCCATTAATGTGAAACTAATTGAGAGAGGTTCAAAACGATGCAATAGTTCTGAAGTGTTTCAGCTGTTGAGAAAGTATGAAAACATCTGCAATGGAAATGACCAGTGTCATTAAGTCAAGTAGGAACAATGTCAGCATACTGTAGAAAGGGATTACATTAACATGTCAAAGCTTCCAACACTGCTGCTTTGGCACTGACGGAGCTGTTCTGCTCTGCGTCCACATTTATTCCATCCACATTCCCAAATTTGGTCTGCCAGGTTCTCGGTGCGCTGGGATAAAAGGGGAAGCTCAGTTTATAACATCCTCACCTGCAATTTGTCTTTACCCAGATTACCCCCATTGATTTTCGCTAGCAGTGGCTAAAGTAACCCCGAGCAAACAAAAAAAGGGTTACAGTTATTCCTGACTCCCCTACTACTTTAAGCTGAGGAACCATCTAACTCTAGGCTGTAAAACACAGAATTACCCCTTTAAAAAAATGAGTAATACATTCTTATCAAGCTAGCTAGACCATTTAGAGTGGGTGGGGAAAAAAACAATCACTCTTACATAAAACAACAAAAGAGATTTATGTCGGGGTTGTCACAGCATGGCAGTCAGAAAAAAAAACACAGCACAAATGAGCCGTAAATACCATCTCTCTGATACATAGCCCTAACACCCCCCCCCAACACCACCATTCCCCGTCCCCCCACCCTGGCCGGCCTTTGGATGGCTCAAATGTCAACCACTGGTGTCCCAAATAGCAACCTGTGGCCTACATAGTGCACTGCATTCCACCTGTGCAAATCTTGTGCACTCAGTTTACACAGAGTGAAAACAGAGTGAATCTTGGGACCTGGACAACCTCTCAAACGCACCGAGAGCGGCACATTGAGCTCGCCGGCATTAAGTAATCACCATCCCTCTCCTGAGGACCAGAACGCTGAATATGTAAATGACGGACGGTTTTGGCGAGGCTAAACTAATTTCACAGTTTGATGTGTTGCAATCTTAGACGGGTGAATCCTCTGTCATGTTCTCTGGAATCGCAATATGAAATGCTCATCTCATCCATGTTGTGTGACATTTAATAGGCTTTAGATTATTAAAATGACTCCACTGTTATGTAACACTTTGTTTAGGGAACGAAAACGTGTAGCTCAGTGTTTACAGATGTTAGGATTCAGCGTTACTGTCAAAACGGATGAATAGTTAAATGTGCTCCTGATGTCTGTCAGCATGATCAATAAAAGGTCTGTCAACATAATTAGGAGCTTTGACGATGTTGGAAGGAACACAGTCGGTCTTTCCCATATCAGAAGAACTGTTACCTTCAACATGAAAGCAGGGCAGGGGGGTTTAGAAGGTACAACAAAAGGGATGAAATGTGTCCATAAAAGACAAGAGTTTGCGGAAATAAAGATGACTTATCCTGCACCTGCTCAGAAATACCTGATGTGTGTAATGCATACCTAACTTTTTTGGTTTACAGAAGATATTTTTTCACAGCAGCAGAGCTTTCACTGACTACAGAGCAGCCTCATCATATTTCACCCCCCATCAATCAGAGTTGTGGTAAACTGACATGGGGGAAAATAAGTCATAAGATGATTCTCAAAGATCTGAGGCCAGTGCTCTTAATGATCCCCCTGGTTGAAACACAAGGAGCATGAAGCTGAGGAGGATTTTCTACATGCTTTCTAGATATGCTGCATTGGCCCTCTTCACTCCACACACAACCACTCTACCCACCCATCCATCCCTCCCTCTATATATCCATCCATCCCTGGCTAGATAGTGTGAACCAAACTGATCGTGACAGTAAAATGGAGGTTGCAACACCCACACGTCGCCTGCAGACATTGGAATCTAAGGGTTGTTTATTCTGAGTAGACACATACAGTGTTGTGGGAGAGTATTTACCCCCTTACAGGTTCACTGAGTTCACCTATTTGTATCCTTTAATGTTTTCCCACCTTAAACCAAAGGCTAATATTAAATAAACAGAAGCGAACCAACAATCACACTATAAAATGTAATTGCACTGTATAATTTAACCATTTTAACAGGTGACCTCCAGGGAACCAGACCTTTCTTCAAACTCTATGTAGTGTGCTGGTTTGCATGCTGTTCACCTCTCAGCATGGACTAATGAAAACCATTAAAATACAGGGCCTGGATTTCCCACCATGAGGCTACAGCTTTTCCAGGACCAGAAATCGAGGGACCAAAGCATCATCAATTCAGAAGCCAAGGGCTTGATTACATTACGCTACATTTTCTGACACGTATTGAAAAAGACTCTAGACACTAGATTATTTTGTTGTCTAAACTCTGAGGTAGTGTACGCCAAATTTTTGGTATAGCCCCCCCAGAGTTCTGCAAGTGTGAGGACGATTCTTTCACAAATGCATGAACCTTCACAAGATTTTCCTGCAATTGACTGCAACAATTCTACACGGCACCTCTCAAAAATCCTGTGTAAATTCAAGCGCAATGAAAATGATTAAACAAAGTCTGACTAGTGTTTTATTCTCTCTCTCATAATTTGTTGATTTGTTCACAGTAGCTCGGCAGGAGGTAAGAGATCAGTGAAATGAGCCTCTCCAGCTAAACACACTGACATAATATCTCCAGGCAGAGTACAAACCGGACACTGAGATCTTGGTGGGAGGACGTAGTCTGAGGAAAGTGCCCGTTCACTGATGAAGTCCATGGTGATTGCACAACAACAGCTTCTGCAAGGATCTATCTACCATCTCACACCGGCATGGGCTGAGGTTAACCTGGTACAGACGACAAAGACCCAGGGATTCCACGACAGATACGTGGACGTGGAGTGTTACGTTCATCCAGCTTGACTTATGGGACTCCCTTTGCTGCTTATGGCCACATTGCTGCTATGACAGATTTCTATTTGTATTTATTTATTCTGATTCACATGTGCAGCTCTTTTATTTTAGATTTCACAAACACTCATGTTTTACTAGTTAGGCACACTGAAATGCATTTTAGGTAAGGACAGTGTCTTTGATTTAATAAGATATTTTTTGTGGGTTCACCTGTGTGGGTTGGTTAAATAGGAAACCAAATTATAATCATGTCTGGATGGTTAATGTATTGAGCTACACCCACACGTTTTGAAGTTTAGCTATTTGAGTTAACATGCAGGTGTACCTCGATTAGAATTTGGTGTACTTCATTTTGTTTAGCCGTTGTTTGCAATTATTTGCCCTGATGAATTATTGGATGAATCTGTCTCTGCGTCAACAATTTATGCTTCTATACCCAGCCGTAAATAATTTACTTTAGTCAAAACTAACCCGAAGTTAAAATAGCCAATGGGACAGATCTGCATTTTGTCATATCTTTTATCTAGGCTTTTTAAAAAATATGACAAATACAAACTTTTAAGGCATTTTTCATAAAAGGACAGAAATATTATAACACAACTCACTTTTGTGAACTTGAGAAATCTTTGCACCAGCAAGAGATCATTGTTTAGCAGTTTTTCTATAAGTCAACACACCTGCACAATGAACAGTCAAAAATGTTGAAATATTTTTCATGCCTTGTGATTAACTTGGGGTAAAGTAAAATGTTTTTATACATTAAGTTGATTTCCTACTGAACTCAAATTTTATATTGTTGACATGAATAATGTCTGGATTCTAGTGATCCAGTTCATGTTCTTCACAATGGGGATAAAAGGATAGAATATTCCCCTTTGAATGGGGACATCTACACATGTCTTCAGTTTCTCGGGTTGTACAGGTTAACTTAAAGTGAAGTCAAAAGCTGAAGACGTGTGGCTAGCTGTTTTTTTTAGTCTTCGGTCAAATGACTAAAGTTGCGAAATGTGTAACTTGAGTTCAAGTCATGAGGCAATTCCAAATCTCTTGAAGCAATGTTAAAGGACTGTAACCCACGAATGGCAAAAGAAAGAGCCAGTAGACGATGCTTAGCATGTGTCCACAATAAAGATACTAATGAATATACACACCGTGCGTGCAATGCTACGCTTCTCCAATGCATAAAGATTCCCCATTCAGACACATTCTGGGAAATGGTTGCAGAATGCAGATCTAATTCTGAAGAAAAACAACTCCTATTCCCTTGGTATATCAATACAAATATGAACACTTAAAACCAGAATAAGGAATTACCTCAAACCCCAAGTGATTTAGTGAAGTTGTCTAATGTCATTACCATCTGGAATACATTTTCACATTCCAAACATATGAATGATATGCTTGCCAAATACCAAAGAGCTTTATAAGATTAAGAAGTGATGAAAACAGTGTGTGATGTACTTTAGTCATTCATACCGACAACACTTACAGTGTTATGTTACGAACTTATGATGAGTAACAGTCCCGTGCCGTGAGTGCAGCCAAACACGCGTCCCATAGAGTAGGCATTACAGCGTGAATGTGTGTGCGCATCTGTGTGTAAAGGCTGCTAGCATAGGTTTTGTTAATGAAGATAATGGTGAAATGTTCATTTCTACCTAAAAAGACATAAATCATAAGATGGCCAAAAGAAATAACTAGTAATGCTGCATAGTTCGGAAAAGATCTAGAACAAAAAAATTGTTATATGTCTGACGTGAACTCACTTTAGATGGGGAATGAGGCTTGAAATTATAAATGAAATGCTTTCTAAATACAGGAAAAATTAAGCTAGGACTGAGTACAAAATGTTACCTTTCATATTACTAATAAACAGATGAATATCTAGTCACAGAAAAAAATGGTGCACCAGTTCTTCCCAGCATTCTTTGAGAAACGCATAGGCCACTGAAATGACTGCAGATTTGTAACAATCAGCTTTAAGCAAGCAGTGATTTTGTCCCAATGTGGATAAGAGAAAGGTTTGGAGGAGTGTCACTGAATGAAGTTCAATGGACAGCAGTATTAAAGACAATAATCAACGGTCCAATAGGATTGTCAGACAGAAAAAAAAAAGAACAAAGGACTAACGACAAAAAAGAGCTCAGAAAATAGAACATATATATAAGTGTATGTTGAGGAGAGGGCTAAATAACGATAAGTGTATGTTGAGGAGAGGGCTAAAAACTCGCCTTGCGGTCCTCTTTAAAGAGGTCTGCTGCAGTAGTGAAGTGAGGTACAGCATTCTTGCAGTGGGGACACCCTGTTAAAAAAAAAAAGAGTGATGTTAATACTATCAGGGCTGGTTAGTTACATACTAACAAGAATGTATCCTATGTCCTTTAGTAGTAACAAATGTATGAACTAGAATAAAGTTGTTTATTTCACTGCTATTTAACTGGGTCAGATAACAACCAATTCTCATTTTCAATGACAACCTTGCCAAAGGACACAGAACATTACAGAAAACCAAAAAAATCTTAAGAAAAATATAAATAAAGACTAATTACACATTATTCAGCAAGACACGAAAACTAATCTGACAATTAATTGACAATGCATTGACCAGACAGCAGCTGGGCTGGTTTGTTTTAAACAAGTGAGGTGTGGTGAACATTTCAGTCTATGGCGGTGGCACACTAAACTGAATGTTGTGTAAAAGAAGGGCAGGTTTAAGGAGTGACTATTCTGGCACATCAAGTATAATACACGTTACTATTGGAATAGAAAATATTGAGTGAGTTGAGTTAGAATGGGACATGGATGTGCATAAAAGGGACAACCGCAACCATGCACACGTCATCGCCATAGCGGAGGATTGGCAGGATGTTCATTTTTATACGTGTGGTTGAGGATGCCTTACTGCAGAATGAGAAACCAATTCTGGATTTCACTTTAGACTGAATGTGAGCGATATGTTTATGGAACGGGTGTGAGTAGACTGGCCATAAACCAAGGCATTTCTAGGCATCAACAAACTGTGACCCATTTAGGCCAAGGGCTAGTACTCTCTGTGGGCAATATATCGTGGGCTTTACTCAATTGTGAAGGGCTGGTTGCATTTCACTAAGAGAAATACTATTCAATCATATCAGATGAATTAGCATTAATTTCAAGTAATTACATATCATCAGATGACCGTATCGTTACACTGTATTTCATAGGAGCTAGTTTGACACTGTGGTGACCCATTCTGCTACGGGGGTCTGGAGGTATGCCCCCCTGGGTTAAGATTATTGATTAGAGCATCTGAGCAGTAGCGGTAAGTCTGCAAGATTAAATCCCTGAGTTCAGTCCAATGGCACTCGCCGGACTGGCCAGTGACATTCACACTATTCTCTCCAAAGCACGAGTCACTGGTAGATATTATAATGCCTATGGCTGCCCTGTTATCAGTGGGTCAGCAAATGATCTGAACATGCCTTGAAAGAAGATATTTAAGACACATCGGCCAACAATGCACATCATTGATTTTCATTAATCTTGCAAAAGCTAGACGATAAGTAATAATGAATGCAACAAAAATATATTAGAATATTATAGCTACATAAAACAGAAATAAAGACTAATAAATATAATAGAGTATTTATCTGCTTTTCTAATTACATGACTTGAGATTAGCTAAACCAACAAATGTCAGCTAGATAGCAACTTTCAGCTAATGTTAAAAGGCTAAAGTTTCCATTGTAGCGCATTAGGAGCTAGCTGATGAAAGTTTGGTAAGCCAATAGTTATTTGGCTAGACACACCTGAAGGAGGTGATGTGAAGGTGAAGACAAGGGGTTGGAAGAGAGATAAGAGAAGAACAGTAGAGACAGTTCATGTCTGCCAATTTTGACTTCTTAGCCACCAGTTGCTACCTTTCTTAAATCACAATTTTACAGTTATTGCTTAAGCTTTTCTTAATGCAAGTGTTTTTTGGGTTCTGAAGAAAATGTGATTGTCAATTTTGTTTAATGACTTAGTGTCCTTGGAGCACTAGCAAATTAAGCACACCCTTAAGAATTCCATTCCTTGTCTTTGACAAAGACAGTTAACGCTAATTGCTCCTATAATTTGCTCTGAATAAGAGTCTCTGCAAAATGACTAGAATGTAAAATGAAAGAATGCTTTTAAATGACATTTTCTGTCACTTCTTTGGGACAAATATTACAGTCCAATCACATTTTGGCCTATGGCTGTTTATACTGTACTGAATACCAGTGTGACCTTTAATGGGGTTATATTAAAACAACCCTCTTATCCTCAGACTGCTACTGTATGTCATATCAAACACCACGTTGTGCAGACCCAGATGTCTCTGAATAGTATGTCATGCCATTAGTCAAAACATTAGAAACATGTCCACTGGTCTGAGACAACACCAGTCCCCTTACAATTTACAAGTACATGGCTTGTAAGGCAAATGACTATATAGCACATTACTGACAGACAAGTTAAAGAGATCAGAAACATAGTTAAACACTTAGCTTACCAAAAACATCAGTAAAAAGAAGGAAAGCAATGGAGAGCTCAGCAATCCCAGAAGAAGACCTTTACAGTGGACCCACTGTAAATTATGTTTCCCATAATCTGACAAAGACTTCTTCATCACAAATAAGGAGGCTACACACCATAGAAAGATGAAAACCACTAGTTATCCTAAAAAACGGGATGAGAAGATTCAAGTTTGCTAACCAAAATAATACTGCAGAGTCATGGAATAATGGTATTATGGCCAGATGATACAGATTAACACATACCAGAGAAATGAAAAGAGGAAACTGTGGGGGGGAAGAAACTGCCCATGATCAACAGCATACCACCTCATTTGTAAAATACAGTGGAGGGGTGTTATGACTTCGGCTGCCACTGGAAGGCAACAGCTGAATTAATTCTGAAGTGTATAGGAACATTTCTAAAACACTTCACAGTGGAGATGATGTATCTTGAGGCATGAGCAGGCTCAGGTTTGCACCACACAAAGAACTATGAGTTTTGTCCATCTTGGCACCTTTTTCCACATTGCAGCGGGGTCATTCATGCTTTCTGACAAACGCCAGATGTGCTTTCAGATGGTACTTTTTGAGAAACTTCTCTACTGCCACCCACCAACACAGGCCAGTTTTATGCAGAGCTCTTAATACGACTGGCTGGTGCACCATTGCTTCACTTCCAGCTACTGAACTCTGTAGCTTCTTAAAAGTGATTGTTGGCCTCTCTATGGCTTCTCTCAAAAGTGTCCTTGTTTGATTGCTGGATTTTCCAGGTTGGTAATTTCTTGGCAGTGCCTGTGGTGTGATGCAGTTTCTACTTCCTGATTACTGATCCAACAATGCTCACAGGGACATCCAAACACTTGGATATTTTCCCAATCTATGTATTTGTATTATTTTATATGTAAACTGTAAAATGATATTAAGTAAAACATTTTACACTGCCATGGTACACACAACACAATTTAAACTACTTAAAAATTGTAGCAATGAGGTATTCTCACTGAGCCATTAGGTGAAATACACACACAAGCACTTTTGCCAGACCACTGACTTAGAAGGTGTATAAACTCAATAAAAATGTCGTTTACCTGGTAACAAACATGGTGCCAATGTCAGATGTTTTTACTTAGGAATGGCCGTCGTTGCTCTTCGCTCTCACTGATATGCCCCAAAAATCATTGTATGCCCAACGGCCACCATGGCCTTTGTGCCCATGCAACTGTCAAAATCTTGCGGGCAGCAGTCAGTTTGTTTGTTTGTTTGTAGTTTGTATCTGTAAATAAATAGCTGACTTAGTGCTTAATTGAATCAAACCTCTACATTTTGGAAGGTGTGTTCATGAGCAACTGGGAAGTGGGAAAGTTCCGACCTTGAGTGGGAGAATGCCAGAGAATGTACCTGAACGCTTTTTGAGAGCTCCAAGAAGTAACGCTAAGCTTGATATCACTAGACATGGCAGCGTTTGTGGTAAAAAGTTAAAAAAAAAAAGAAAACTTTCTTCACACACAAATAAATCACTACATTATTTTACTTAGGTCATACTTATAAGCACAGGTGATTGTGATGTTAAAGGATACTTTGTGGTTTAGTTTTGTGTAACTGGGGTAATGTTAGCCTTCTGGCTAGCCTTATTGTTACTTAACTGTCAATACTGTTGTCTGTTTGTTGTCGTCATGTAAATGCTCTCAGCAAAAGTATTGCCCAGTTATAATAAGTTATTATTCAAAGTATGATGTTAAAAAAGAGAATAATATTTTTATGTAATGCATGCATTTTTTTCTTAGCAGCAATTCATGTTGTTTATCTGTAAGCTCCAAATTCTTTCCATTTCACTCAATGGCCTTTGTGCCCTGGCGTGTGGCTTTTGTGCCCTAAAAATGTTTGTGACACTTAAGGCCAAATGGCCTTGCCCCTAAAATGATGAAATTCCAAGCCTTGTTGCTACCCAATGATGATTTATATGTTTTTTCTGATTCTAGCAATATTCTAAGGAATAGGGAAATTGCTGTTCAGCCATAACACTTATTCTGCATACTTATTGCCAGACCGTATAAGCAGAGCCGGCCAAAAAGAGCAAATAATTCTGGGTGAGTCACTGAGTGACTGGCTGACTACCCATTCTTAAATAGCTTGGAGGTCAGTGACGCAAACTGCCACACAGGACACAGGGTATCGAAACTGGCCAGGGACAAGAAAGATTAGCTGAGGAAAAGCTGGCTACCGGCATCAGTAGCTGCATACAGGTAACCAAGCAAACAAGCCTACAGTAAAGGAAAATACATCTGCTTTGGCTGAACTGTCCACGGAGACAAGAAATTCACCACAAATGCAGTCGAGTTTACAGGGATTTGAAATGCAGAGCTAAAATCCAATAGCACGAAACGCAATTTGGGTCTATGCGCCTCATAAATAAAGTGCTTAACATTACTTTAGCATTAAAATAAGCTTACTGGCCAATCAGCACTTGAACTATTGTTACTCTTCGTAACTTATGTGCATAAAAAAAAAAAAATGAACATCACTATATAACGAGAATTTAAGGCATGTGGGGGGGGGCTGGTGACGTCATAGTCTATAATTTAATGTCTAATATTTTAAAACCCAACGCAGCACAAACAAAACTTTTACTGGCACAAACCAGCACAAACGAAGCACAAACGAACGAGACAATTTTGGGTGAATTTGGAGCATGTGGGGGGGCTGAGTGACCTCAGATTGACCTAAAAATATTATTTTAATATCTAAAAAACCGAAGCAGCACAAACAAAACTTTTTACAGGACAAACCAGCACAAACGGAGCACAAACGATTGAGCATAGTTTGACGATGTTTTGCGTTAGGTGGGGGGCCAACTTCACGCAGGTCCTATAGCAGTAAACCAAGAACTAATATAACTTTCAAATACGATTTAAGTAAATGAATGGCTTCTCTTCAAGTCCCCTCCCCGACTAACCACAGTCACTTCTACCCGTGGGCCTGCTAACCTCGGCCTGCCAAGTTTTCATTTCTTGTTCTATTATTCTACTCCCCAATATCAACAGTGGAATAGCAATATATGCACAGCAAACAAGAGAACTGAATTTGTTTGGGTAACAGAATTTGTTTTGGTTACTGAATAATCAAGTTGGCAGAATAACAATCTGGCAGGCTTTAAATACCATGAATGTCAAATCAATGCCATAATGAATTTTTGTCATAGGGTATTAAAATGACTAAACTGAAGTGAACTAATACTACTAGTAGAATTCAGTAGTTTTCTAAATGCATACTTTTTACATTGAGTTGAGAATATTACAAATTAAAGAACGATAATTTTACTAAAACAAAGATGTTTAATTCTCTACCCAGTCCTGACATTAACCTTTAATGGTGTGAACGGCATATCACCCCAAATCGAACATGACCTTTGGCTCACCCCAACTGACATTAACACTAAGCTGCATGACATTTTAACAGAAGGAATTGCAATTCAAACACACAAAATCTATAAAATATGGTCATATGCTTGCACATGCAGACAGACAAAATCCCCCCTACTTCGTCCCAGCCTGTCCTTCCATAATCCCTTCAGAATTACCCTACATTAGTGATGGCTCACTTGTATTTTATAGGGCGGCATAAATCCCTTCATTGGAGTCATAAATGAAACCTCCCAGGGACTTCCTTCTGGCCATGCATACCTGCCTCAGATTCTGGCAGGTTGCCAGGGTTCCCCCCTTCCCCAATGAGTGGTACAGTAGATGTGTGTACCACCCATCCACTAGTTACTTTACAGGCAGGGTCGGGCATATTTACAACTCTCCTGTGTGATACGCCTAGTCTTTTAGCAACTTAGCAAACAGCACTAATCCATATATGTAGTTCAGCCATAGTACAGAGTTGATGGCTATCAAAAGGTGAATCAAGCATCAATACCTTCTCATCAAATGGTGAATCAAGCATCATAACCTTCTCACTTTTGTTGAATGGGATATTTTGTTAAAAGGTAAACATACGCCATTTTATGCAGCTGAATGCTGGATAAGGCAACAGGCAGGCCCTTACAAGACCCCAGGTCTGCTTGGAACACCATATATAGGCACTTTTTCCAAGTGCTTCCTGGGGCCACTTTTGTTGGTAAGAAGATGTTCAACAATGGGTATGATCACTTCAGTGAACACTTCAAGATAGCTTTCAGCTGCTTTTCTGATGAAAAGTGACAAAAAATCATTACTTTCACATTCAATGAGAGCCCTCCGCTTTTCCTTCTCTTTACCATGTGAAAGCCTCCTCTGTCATATTCAGTCCCTTTCGCACACAGTAATGACTGGCATTAAAGAAAAGAACCACAGGGAGCTTCGGCAAGCCTTATGCTGTGATTTTCCCATTTCCATTTAGTAGTTTGAAGAATATGAATTCTGTTATGTAATTTTATGGGCTATAGTATATCCTGTATCTGCTGCATTCCTCCATGTAGACCAAAATACACCAGCTGTCCGTTCCCATTTTTTGATTCCACCGTGACAGGTACAAAAATATAAAATGTGGCTTCCACTCTTTCGTCAACATATCCAAAAGCATTTTGTTTTCTCATTTACAAGAATTAATAATGGAAAAGTGCAGCAGTACAAAATATTTACAGGAAATTCCTGCGGGCAGGATTAGTTAGCGTTACTCTCTGTGACATGATTAGGTAAGAAGACCTGAGAAGGAGGTTGGAAATGATGAGCAGGATGCCCTCCTTTATGAAATAATCATGCTGTCTGAAGGCCTTAGGTTAGAGTGCTCACATGTTAGTGAGTAGTTTGATCACTCCAAAGCCCCTAACAGGAAGATGTTACATAGAGGGGCAGAGCATTACAAATTGAGGCAAAAAACACAGCAGGTTGTTATTGTTTTGTTCTGCTGTCTCCACTCTTCAGAACCTCTTTGTAGAGGAAAAACCAAAGGCGTTTAGATCACGTTAACTAAGATGAATTGGGAAGGTGTGATGATGTGCCGAGTCTCTTTAATCAGACAGTGATGGCAGGGTTACTTTAGAGTCAGCTCGCAAATCCCATGAACCTGTCCTGCATCAACTGTGCGTGCCCGCTGAAAAGATACTAACATGTTAATGCTGTCAGATTACCTTTCCCCCTTTGGCAAGTCTATTCTGAGCATATTGTCACTTTCCTGTCTCTTCACAGCTTGGATGTTGTTGTGCCAGTTGTTGGCAAAAGAAAACTGGACTTTATTAGTGCCCTACCACCTGAAGTACTTCCTCGAAAATGATAGCCTAAAAAGCCCCCACAAATCTCTCTTAAATTAAATAGATCTATCAGAGGCTAACTTGTGATGTTGCCACTGGCAGTGTGCTAATGAGTTGCAATATGTCATTTGGCTCAGGCTAGTAGGCCCAAATATTGTACTTGACTTACATGGTGCATAGAACATGACGAGGGCATGCTTCTTCTTCTTCAGCGCTTCCCGGAAGTCCTCCATTCCAAGATGGCTTACGCTGGATGGCCTTTCTTCCCAGGACTGCTCTGGTGGAGGGGGTGCCTGGGGGCTGGAGGGGACAGAGGGTGACACTCAAACCAGTGGACAAATAATGGATTCAATTCAAAATGAAGAAACATTTAGCAGCTTTTGGTGGTGGTAGCTCATTAATTCCTATAGACTTCTCCAGATTTCTCCTAAAATGTTCTAGTCCACTTGATGTCTATTAGAACTGACAACAGTTTAGCACAGCAGAGTATGATGTGTTAGCCTGGATTAACTTGGTGTAATATGATGCACACCAAAAATCTGGTCTAGAAAGGGTAAGAGCTGCCTATATCTACCTAACAAATGTGGTATGTTGACCTAGTCCCAACCCAGTTCCAGAGCTGTTTGTGCCGAGACAATATCTAGTCGGCAAAACATCACAAATAGATGGCTTTTGTTGACCATGCCTTGTGCAAGGACAGGAGGAAGTACTTTAGAACAACGCTGCTCACTTCTGTAGAAACTCAATGATCTTCTCCTTGCTTCTGAGGTGGGGTAACGTGAACTTTTCTACTCCTTTCTCAAAGTACTTGACGGTGGGGAAGCCGGAGATCTTAAAGCGTTCTCCCACCGCCTTGTGGATGGTGGTGTCCACGGCTGCCAAAACTCCGGGGCTCTGGAGGAATCAGATGTATCAGATCAGGATATGGCATTTTCATCAAAGGGTGTGTAAAGACATTGGCAAGTCAAAATCAAGGACTTTTTCAGCTCATTATTTTCAAGAATCTCAGCATTTTATTACATTTTTGTTGCCAGAAAATGAAAACACACTGTATTTTATAGGCCATCTATATTGCTCATCTTAATTGTTCTGAGTCAGATTGATTAAGGGGCTACCAGTCTGTCTTTTGAAAATGTTCAAGTGTATGAATGTCTGTACAAAGGAAGTCACGCTGATTTCTAACAACATTTTCAAAAAATAATTTTGGAAAGATAGGCTGCAGGTTGGAAAGCAAATGCCTACTGTGGAAAAGAGATATAGAACACAGTTTTTTTCTCAACAATTTGAAATTAGCAAACAGCAGCACTATTTTTCCAAAGTATCATTAGAATGGCACTTGCCACATCAAATGCCTCAACCACCACTGGTCATTTAAAGCAACACCAATGTCAGGGTACAGCTTTTTGTCTCTGTTCCAATCTCTCTATTCTGGACCATGCTAAACATTATGTGTGGAAATCATTATAATGCCTGAACTGTATTATTTTCATTTATTCAAATATTACCATTAACACTTATTGTAGGAGGCTAAATGCAGTTCATATGTGAACAACAGTAAATACACAGTTAACTTATTTACAAGGAACTGGAAGGAGTATTTACAGTATTTACAGGTTGACGTATTTACAGTTCATATTTACACTAATGTAGTAACTAAATTGTTTTATTCCTCGCATTTACAAAAATTTGGGTGGATTATTTAGAATGCATAAAACCTCATTTACATTACATTTGTAATATTTGGGAATAGTGGACTGTAATTGCTGCTTCCTAGTAACTGAGCTCACCTTTAATTGTATTCTCGCGAGTAAAAGTTTTGGGTTTGTAATCTTATGACAGTCATGCAAGGAGTGGAGCCACACACTTTTTTGACCTCTTTCGCTATTCTCTCTCTTATTAATGATTCTGAAATTCATCATCCTTTTGTACCAATAACTGCTTATATCAAAGTAAATAGTTCCACTACATCAAGTGGTCCTGTGGATTTCTTTACATGGATTTAGCCAAGGGGAATCGTTAGTGCGGCATGCAAAGGCTTCATTCATTGGAAACCTACTATTATTATTATTAATTTGGTGAACTCACGCATATTTCATAATTCTCTAGAGGAAACTTTCTCTGTTCATAAAACATGTCATTCTTATGCGTGCTTATATTGTTACAAGTACACACCCTGGATATTTCTCTCACATATTTGAACATGAATATGTTATCTTCACTTCAACATAATTGACAAATAAAAGTCACTTAAGTTAACAAATGACACAAAGATTACTTTCAGAATTACTTTGCAGTAATTAATTCATCAAAAAAACTGAAATGCAGTTTCATAATGCAAAAAGAGTAGATCACTAGCTTTAATAACTGGTGTTGCCCCCTAACTGAAATAACATCATGCTACTTGTAACTGTTTATCAGTCTATTATAATATTTGCCCACTCTTCCTCACAGTACTGCTTCAACTGTCATGTTTGAGGGCATTATTGTATGCTTGGCTGGAGTCCCCTCGCAGCATTTTGCTAGGATCGAGATTGGTGCTTTGATTTGGCCATTCTACAATCCCCCATTTATTCTTTTAAAGGCATGCAGCTTTGCGTGTGTTTTGGGGCACTGTCCTTTTGCAAAACTGATGTCTGGTTCAGCTTGAAAGACGGCCTCACATTATCCTCATTTCTCTGGTACCATACGTTAACTCAACAATGACAAGTTGGCCAGGATCTGATGCAGCAAAGCAGCCCCAAACCATAATACCAATGCCTCCACGATTAAACTGCATTAAATCATCTGACAAGAGCAAATTATTATTGTAGTTTTGGCTTTTACCCAGGTTTGGTGAGTCCCTGAAAGTTCCTGAAAGTTTGTGCAGTCTTTTTCTGACCGTTAGCTCAAGCACTTCATCATTGATTGTGGTGAGTGAGGCCTGTAGATCCCTTGACGTTACACTGGGGTTCTTAGAGATTTCTTATGGACCGATATTGGCTTGATTTTGGTGGGACGACCGGTCCTATGTAGATTACCAGAAGTCTGGTCTTTGAGGATCCGTCAGACAGTGGAATGACTCCCAGAAACATGGGGATCAATAATCTTTCTTCTGAACCCTCGGATAGGTGTTTTGATCTTGGCATTACATTTTCCACACACATCTATGGTTAAGACCAAATCAGACTAGGTTTCTAATCTTCATGGAATGCTGGAGCCAACCAAGTTATTCTCTGAAGATCTTTCTAATAAACAAAAAAATTGAGCTCCTGATTTCAATTTTAGCCATTTTATGTGATGGTAAACGTAGGGTTGTCCTAAGGTTTACTGAATAAGAAAATTGCATTTCTGTTTATTTAAGTAAATGGTTTTAAAGTATTTTTTTGCATGATTTGTGGAACTGGAATGCCTTTGTCAATGAATGCACCATTTGAGATTCTTAAGAGCACAGTATGACATTTTGGATAGGAACACTATGGAAAGCCAAGTTTGAAGCAAATATTCAATGTTGTTTCTTCATAAAAAACGCATCAATAAGCACAACAGAATATAACAACACCTGTCAAAAGACCCAGCAAAAACTCCTGTAACTGTCACAAAAGCTAATCAGAAATAAAATTCAGGTAATTATATTGTAGAAGGACAGATAATAAACAGGCTACAGATATTTCAAGGACATTTCAAGGGGTTTTCAAGGACTAAATTGAGGAAATGCCTGTTTTCCATGATATTCCTGTACTTGACTTTCTGAGCTCCAATTTCAGGTAGTACTTCAAACCCTGAAAACTTTGTCATCACTGTATAGATCAGCCAGTTCTGACTAGATCACAGCACTTATGGGTCAGTTTACCCTGCTGAGAACAATTTTGAGGATTTTTTTTTTTTTACAGCACACCACTCAAAACAAAAGCTCCTAAATAACTCTTACAAGGGCTTTAAAACAACAATATAGAATTACTTCTGGAAGATCACTGTAAAGGCTAGAGGTAAATTGTGTATTAAAATACTAAAGTATATCAATACTTTAGTATTTTACTCAAGTATTTCAATAAAGGGTGAATAAAAACCCTGAAAAGTTGACTTATGTACGTTTATATAAAAAAGTCAGAAGTGGAAAAACTGATGTCTTCAGGGCTTCTGGGTGTAAGTATTTGGTCCTCCAGTCCTCCAGGCAACACATCCACATTAGATAATGTGACAGCTTCCCATTGAACTCCAGCACTATATCTGGGCAAGGAGCCGAAAGAGAAGAAGAAAGGAAGGGAGGAGGAAAGATGGACGGCAAACCAGAGCGGGTCGGGTGCGAACTACAGATCTCCAGGCAGGACACTGAACAGGGACAGCACGGAGAGGGGTGAGATAACTGCTTCAATCACGAGGCAATCTCTAGTGAATTTTATTGGCCTGACCCTGGCTCTATTGGCTCATGGCTGGAGAGTGCATCATTACCATGGTGGAGAGGACAGACACACCCAGCTAATCAGTAACACACAGGAAAACTGGCTTTGGCTCTTCAAGCCAGAGACTCCAGTGTGTCAGACTGACTGTGCCGGCCAAGTACAAGGCCAGAGGGTTGATGTTCTGTTATGGCGTTCAGTCCAGGCAGTACATATCTCAAAACTGGGGTTTGGAGTAAGTGATTTGTACAGCGTGGGGATGTGGAGCATTAACATCACCATGCACACGTGTATACAGAATATAAAAGCACCCAACACGAGCCCTCTGGTACACACAAAGCACCAGCACATACTTGTGTGGAGATACATTATCACTGTACTTACATTTGGGTCTTTGTTGAGGTACTCAGCAGCTTCGTCATACTCTGGCTTCATTTTCTTACAATGGCCACACCCTGTAAGCAGAAAGGAAACAGAGTTGGAGAATAACAGTTATTTGACATTTGAGTTTGAGCTTTATCCAGAGAAACTTACAATAAAGAGTAAATACTTTTCATACTTTTTCTGTATTGAGATAATAAACTGACATCATTCAATAGCCCGAGAAAGTATGACTTAATGCTAGTGCAGTTGCGTCCCACCCATTAGAGTGTTCGGGTCATTGTCCCACTTGGGACTGAAAAACAAAAAAACATGATAAATACGTTTACATGCTATTGTTTAAAAAATTTCTGTTTATAAAAACAAGCTTTTAAAGCACTGCTCAGACTGCATATAAAATCCTTGCCTATTGGGAGGGCCGCGCCAACAAGAGATTTCATCACATGACTTATTCAGCACAGTTTTAATGGAACACTTTAGGATGTTGGAAGGAATGACCATGTCTCTATGCAAACAGTTGTCTGTATAAGGTATTGCCTAGATCACTGGTACATGTACCACATCTGGTACGCGGGGCTCCCCTTTGAAGGATATATTTTCTAATTAAATATTTTCTGAGGTGGTATGCCGTGAGAACCACTGGCCCAGATGGCACCTAAGAGCAAACAATATAGTCACTCATTTTCATTATGGTGATGTCACAGGGCTAGAAAAATATTGATTGGACCAGATGAACTGTCTGTATCTAACAAGATGCTGCATCAATTTACAGAGAACTGAGAAAAGCAACATAATTATCATTTTTGAAAATATGCTTAAAAATACCAAAGCCAACATAGAATACAGCAAGACAAGGCTGAAAGATAACGGTTGAAGCAAAAAGACAGTTTGGAAAAGGAAAGGGTCAGTTTGGGACAAGAAACCAAAGAAATTGAAAAGTTTAGGGGACACACATAAGGTATGAAATATTCCCGGTCTTATTTTTGCTAAAACTATTAGAAAAGCAAAAAAAAAAAAATGTACATTCATTTTTTAGTTACTTTTAAGAAAATGTATTATAGCCACCTTACACTGCATGATTCTAAATGTAAAAAAAAAAAAGACATACTATAATTATAGAAACAGCTCACTCAGAGTGAGGACTGCTGTTGGCTTCTGGAAATAATGTGGTAAATGAGTGATCCTAAATATCATTTTTTCTGTTCATTTATATACAGTGCCTTGCAAAAATATTCAAACCTCTGACAATTTCTCTCATGTATCTGAATTAGAAATGGTAAATAATTTTCTGCTTAATATTTTATTTTAAAACATTATTTTAAAATCAATACATCCTAAAAAGATGACAATGGAAATACAGTGGGGAGAACAAGTATTTGATACACTGCCGATTTTGCAAGTCTCCCTACAAAGCATGTAGAGGTCTGTAATTTGTATCTAAATCTAAAACAAAAATCCAGAAAATCACATTGTATGATTTTTAAATAATTAATTTGCATTTTATTGCATGACATAGGTATTTGATCACCTACCAACCAGTAAGAACTCCATCTCTCACATACCTGATAGTTTTTCTTTAAGAAGCCCTCCTGTTCTCCATTCATTACCTGTATTAACTGCACCTGTTTGAACTCGTTACGTGTATAAAAGACACCTGTCCACACACTCAATCAAACAAACTCCAACCTCTCCAGAGAGCTGGCCAAGACCAGAGAGCTGTGTAAGGACATCAGGGATACAATTGTAGACCTGCACAAGGCTGGGGTGGGCTACAGGACAATAGGCAAGCAGCTTGGTGAGAAGGCAACAACTGTTGGCGCAATTATTAGAAAATGGAAGAAGTTCAAGATGACGGTCAATCTCCCTTGGTCTGGGGCTCCATGCAAGATCTCACCTCGTGGGGCATCAATGATCATGAGGAAGGTGAGGGATCAGCCCAGAACAACACGGCAGGACCAGGTCAATGACCTGAAGAGAGCAAACACAGCCAGGGCAACTAAGGAGTGGCTCCGTAAGAAGCATATCAAGGTCCTTGAGTGGCTTAGCCAGTCTCCAGACCTGAACCCAATAGAAAATCTTTGGAGGGAGCTGAAAGTCCGTATTGCCCAGCGATAGCCCTGAAACTTGAAGGATCTGGAGAAGGTCTGTATGGAGGAGTGGGCCAAAATCCCTGCTGCAGTGTGTGCTAACCTGGTCAAGAACTACAGGAAACGTATGATCTCTGTAATTGCAAACAAAGGTCTCTGTACCAAATATTAAATTATGCTTTTCTGATTTATCAAATACTTATGTCATGCAATAAAATGCATATTAATTTCTTAAAAATTACAGACTTCTACATGCTTTGTAAGTGGGGAAAACCTGCAAAATCGTCTGTGTATCGAATACATGATCTCCCCACTGTATGGTTACTTCTGGTTAGGGGAGTCTCTTATTTCTCATGACAAGTTGTATTGATATGAATCCTTAGTTATTGTTATATTAGCTATCAATGTAGTTATATTTTCTGTCAACCAGACATAATTGCTTTTCACTTTACAGTACGCAGCAATGTAGCTTCCCAATCGTTATTCCACTGCAGATGTCTATGTTATGCCGGGAACTAAACCCATGCTTGCCCGTATTATTTATTCTTGCTGTGCATATTAACAGAGTGAAAGATCAGGATATGTTTTATTCCTTTGAACAGTAATTAATATAGTTTAAGGGACTGCAATCTGTTGATATAAAAAGTCTACTAATTTAAATGGCCACTACACAGCCAGTCAGGAGCCAACCACTTTGCTGGTGTTAATGATTTTCACACTACTTACCCATAATGACATTACAAGTGGCCTTAACAGAACCAACCAAGCGCTTCTTAATTGAATTAATCAAGCCATTCACAACATTACTTTTCAGTAGGGCCTCATCCGAGTTACACTGAAATGAACTGCAGGGAACTGTCCTTGGTTTCCCCCAACTGTTTTCAAGCTAACATTGGCAGTTCACTCATGCAGAAATGTAGCCCAACCCGGGCTCTCTTTACAAGTCATCCACCGTTGTGCAAAACAAGGAATAAATGACAGCCAAGTTCTCATTTCATAATAAAGTGTGTTATTATCATTCCCTTGCAGCGACAGGAAATCAAGACATTTATCAGAGTGAGTTACATCCCTGCTGTGTAATTAATGTCTGTCCACACTAACTATACAGATGACTTCATATATAGGGGAGAGAGACTGTGTTTGTGTGTGTCTCTCTAGCTGTGAAGACTTTGGGCGTGTGTGTGTGTATGTGTGTTTTGGTCTGTGTGTGTGTGTGCGCATGTGTGTGTAGCTGTAGGAGCAGAAAGCCTCTGTCCACATTACTTTTGTTACAAGTGTGACAGGCAAAAACACTGTAACTGAGACCACAGTGACATAGCAGAGCTGAGGATGTGAGACAGTGAGAGGACTAGTGTTCCCATACATTGTGAGAAACGGTGGACATGTGTGCGCGCGTGTTTGGGTAAGTTTGTGTACTGTGACCCTGAATTCCAGCATCGTGCATAAATGCTGTGTTTGATGCATGAGCTCAGCATCCTATTTTTAGAGCTGAAACAACTTTGACTCTAAGTTTAAGGTATAGTCGGCACTCACAACCCGTAAAAACGGTCCTTATGTCAGCAACTGTGAAATACACAGTCAATACGACATTGCTTCAAGCAAAATAGTAGAATGGACACTGAAAACAGTTTAAATATCAGATGAAATGCTTATTCTATCACCTGCATTGGATCAGCTCTACTGATGCCATCACCTTTATTTACAGTCTAAGGGAAAGAGGACCGTTTTAGAGAAAGAGGTTGTGTGTGTGTGTGTGTGTGTGTGTGTGTGTGTGTAGTTTGTGTTTAGAAATAAGGGCTTCCTTGGGTATTACAGAGTGGGGGCTCTTAAGCCGAATAAGACAAAGGCCCAGCATAGCAGTTCAACTACATCATTGCGAATCAGGTTCTCATCCTGTTCGCAGCACGCCAATGGTTCCCGGGAGTCTAACCAAAATTGTGGTGCAAACTAGCTTCGCACCATCTGGGTCGGGAGAGGGATGGTTGGACAGGGTGGTCCCGAAAGACTACTGGTTGTGTGTTGGATGCCTGAAAGCTCTATTGCTGTCATTAGAGCCGGAGAAATCCTCACCAAGGAGTAAGATCAAAAGCGCATCACTTGAGGAGAAAAAGAGCCGAATGAAAACATGTAACTGCAGCAGTCATTCGCAGACAAATGACAGTCCATCGGCGTATGACGCCCTTTTGACTGCAGATTAACCACCCGCGGCATGCAGGAGGGGATGGAGGAAACATCTCAGGCCCAGGACAGGAAGCGGGATCTCCACAAGAGCCAGACAAATATGAAAGCTGATGCTCTCGACTGTGAGGCCATTAATCTCGCGTTGACAAGTGGACCATTAGGAAACTGTACTGAGACAGTGTGTGTGTGTTTGTGTGTGTGTGAGATCGCATGTGTGCAGTAATGCCTGCCTTTTGTGCTAGTATCAACTGGCTGCCCTTGGCCTGGGAGTCTCAGCGAGTGGCGTGGCAACAGCGGTGCCCAGTAAAAGAGTGCCAGCCTGGCTGCTCACAGAAAATGTAACAGCAGGGCACCATGTGATGAGGGTGTGTGTGTGTGTGTGAGAGTGATGGAGGAGTGACCTTCACCATGGGGCAAGGCTGGTTCGTTAAGCCAACGTTCTGTGTCATAACAAGTAGCCTTCTAATAGGACTTAGGCACCCAGTTAGCCATGGCCCTTTATAAACCACAACAATGGGTAACGTATCGGTAACGTATAGGTAACGTACTGTCTATTTTCCCAATAGTCTGATTGAACTGTGAATTGTGTTGCATAACGTTTTGCGGGCCGACTGTTCGTTTTGATGTGCTGGGGAATTTGACATTGTTTTCCTAATCAGTGCCTGAATTGGGAGGGGGCGTGGTTTCACCTCAGCTAGGCAATTGTCAACCAGCTAGGAAGTCGTCAATTGGTATAAAAGCTTCCACGGAGCCATTCTCTCACCTGAATATCTTAACTAACTTGTTCTAAAAACAAATTTGATTCAGCCCTCCTGAAGTTGTCAATTATCTTTGCTTTTGTTCCTTGTTCGCTTGCGCCCCTCCATGTTGAATTCACAGACCCTAATCTCCCGCCGCTTTCTAAACACTGAGCAGCTCTCCCGTTATCCGTTTCGGAGCGATCACCCCGAACCAGTCAGGCTTCAGGATGAGTGACTCAACTGACTCCACTCTCATTGGTGGCACCGTGGCTATATCTCTCCTCTGTTCTCATCCTCCAAGATCTGTCAGCTGTCTTTGATACTGTGAACCATCAGATTCTCCTGCCCACCCTGGGTGTATCCGGCTCTGCACGCACGTGGATGGGATCTCCGTGGACTTTCACCGCTGATGTACCTGGTGGCTTGGTTCTGAGCCTTCACTCCATAAACCAAGTCAGTGGGCTCAGTCATATCCTCACCTGGTTTGTCCAATGACCTCTATGCATAGGACACTACTCTTCTATCAGGACCTGTTGTCTCATCTAAAATCCCTGCTCTTGGCCACAGAGTCACAAAGAGAACTGCCCATTCATACCTTAAGGCAATTATCAAACCCTACATCTTCACCCAAGCATTTTGTTAAGCCACCTCTGTTCTCTGAGCCAATGCAACCCTACAGTGGGGCGGCTCGGCTCAGACCAATCAAATATTTTCTATGTCCACAGTGGTGGAACCAGCTTCCCCTTGAAGGACAGCAGAGTCCCTACACATTGTTTAGAAAACTTCGAACATTTTCCAACATGGCAGCATCCCTCTCAGTATCTCCAACACGGCAGCATCCCCCTCAGTATCTCCAACACGACATCTAACACGGCAGCATCCCCCTCAGTATCTCCAACATGGCAGCATCCCCCTCAGTATCTCCAACACGACCTCTAACACGGCAGCATCCCCCTCAGTATCTCCAACACCGCAGCATCCCCCTCAGTATCTCCAACACGGCAGCATCCCCCTCAGTATCTCCAACACGGCAGCATCCCCCTCAGTATCTCCAACACGACCTCTAACACGGCAGCATACCCCTCAGTATCTCCAACACAACCTCTAACACGGCAGCATCCCCCTCAGTATCTCCAACACGACATCTAACACGGCAGCATCCCCCTCAGTATCTCCAACACGGCAGCATCCCCCTCAGTATCTCCAACACGACCTCTAACACGGCAGCATCCCCCTCAGTATCTCCAACACGACATCTAACACGGCAGCATCCCCCTCAGTATCTCCAACACGACCTCTAACACGGCAGCATCCCCCTCAGTATCTCCAACACGACATCTAACACGGCAGCATCCCCCTCAGTATCTCCAACACGGCAGCATCCCCCTCAGTATCTCCAACACGACCTCTAACACGGCAGCATCCCCCTCAGTATCTCCAACACGGCAGCATCCCCCTCAGTATCTCCAACACGACCTCTAACACGGCAGCATCCCTCTCAGTATCTCCAACACGGCAGCATCCCCCTCAGTATCTCCAACACGACCTCTAACACGGCAGCATCCCTCTCAGTATCTCCAACACGGCAGCATCCCCCTCAGTATCTCCAACACGACTTCTAACACGGCAGCATCCCCATCTCTGGGAAAAGCAAGATTTTGCCCCAACTAGGCACTAAACTGCAGGCGCCTGTCGCCTAACCCTGACCTACTTTTGGAGTTATACTACCAGAAATAAATCCTTATTCTTGCATCACATAGGCAGGGTGGGCGTGTTTTTGCAAAGGGCATTATTCAGTCACATGACTATTGCATTCCAAAATGCGTTTTCAAATCTGCATGCATTTGAATTTGTGATATGGTGCTTTGACAACAGCACCGCTTTTCAACTCCAAACATCCAAACATCCTCCTGACATTTTCAGGCTGCATATCTTCTCACAGATCTGATCCTCAGATGTGAGCTTTGGAAGAAGCTGAAAATGCTTTTGAAATGTAAATCTAAGCAACTACAGTTTTAAACAGTGGCACTTTTACAACGTTACAATAGCCAACAGTTGCATAAGCTCTAGCAATGACGTTATATATTATAGTGTTATCACAAACTGTTCGTCTGTCTGCGTGTTTCAGGCTACTCACATGGAGCGTAGAACATGACCAGGGCAGATGGGTGTTCCTCCAGGAACCCATCAAATGACTCGTCAGTCAGGTGGAAGACAGGGGAGTCGGTCTCTGACCACGGGACCTCCGGGGCTTTTGGCTGTGGGGGCTGGGGACTGGAGAGACAGGGAAAGAAAAGAGTGGGATTTTAGTAGTTTAATGAATGCTAAAAATTCCACAAATAAGATATAACTGACCACAAACCTTCCACTTTCTCACCACTGCCCCCTAAGACAACAATTACTGTGATATTTATACTCCGGTATGTTGGCCCATACTGAACATGTGCCTCTAGACTCACTGGTACCAACTTTCCCTCGTTAGAACCTCCCCCCTCTACCTAAGCTTGTTGTTCAACACCTGCCCAGCCAATGGAAACCTGCGTTCCGGTAGATACCCCACACTGGTCACTCCTATTGGCTGCCATTCCTTACAGTTCTCTGCCACCAGTGACTGGAACGCATTGCACAGACTCGCTCACTTGGCACTTTTAAAACAAATTGTCTGAGCTGTTATTTGAGGATTGCACAGGTTAAGTACCATATAAATCGTTATGTATTATTACAGATGGTGTATCGTAGTGATCTTTTGCCTTTTCGATTTATGTAGCATTTCGGCTGTATTTATGTGCAGGGCTTGACATACATTTTTTGGTAATCCAAAGGACAATGGGTCAGATATTTTCCTGGTCCAATAGCAGAAAATAAGAAAGGCTTCTAAAAATCTATATTTAACCTCTCTACTTTGCGATAACCTACAGCAGACTGGCTGCCACTGCATGCTGTTAAATAAAATAAATCCCAGCTATTAAACAAACAACAGAAATACCTTGAAAACAGCTATGGCAGATTGTGTGAGCCTGCTATAAACTGCCACCTGCATACTCCAACTTCAGATACGTTTTGATGAAGTCAGCTATCTCGAGCTCTCGTATGACCATGTTTGAGAACACAAATGGTAAAAATTGCAGGCACAAAGACTCCACACACAGATCGTGTGAAAAAAAATAGGCTTTAACAGCTACCAACTTGCAACCGAATTTGTTTAGCCCATGCAATCTCTGTAATTGGTGCTTAATAAGGATTTAATATACTTATATTCTCCTTCTCCAAACGGGATGACTTGGGAGAACTAGAGAAGGCTGAACACCAAACAGCATTCTGAACAAGTTGAATAGGTTTGATTAAGATGGAAGTTCAGTCAACAGGGGATTGCAGTAGTTTTTTTTGCTCCCTAAATTGGGGATAACAAATATGCGATCCAGACCCTGCATGATCACAACCTATGGGTCTTCTGAAGCCCTTCTGATGCCATTCTGGTTGTAATTATGCTTCTCGCTCAACCAGGCAGTCTAAACTGGAACACGTATGCGCTGGAAGGAACAGGAACACCGAAGTTCTACATTGATCCAGCTCACAGGTGCTTGTGAGACATTATATAAAAGTGTCTGAATTAGGACCTGTGCATCATCTTGTGAGTAAAGGTCACACTTTTACATATGTTGTAGAGCTCAGCTATCCAATTATATCCTTACAGATGCCAGATTTGAAAAAGGTTAGTTACAGGGGGGCAATACATTTCTCAACATGGGATTGATCTTCCTAAAACCAGTATTAAAAACAAATCATACAGTCAATTACATTCTTATAAAGTACTTAAACTCAATGCTGTTAAAAGTTCAAGAGCTTTTAGATTTATGCAGTAGATCAAGGTAATTTAGTGCATATACTATTTAATTAATCATAATGGTGCACATTTGTTCTTGTAACACAGCGGATTCTACTTTCTACTAGTTGGACTTTTCTGACTGTTCAATATAGCTTAATAATTTTTATTTATTTTGCACTTTTATTCATATCCGAATGGAACAGCATCTATGTCTTGATTATTTACATATTCTATGTGGTTTTCTCATTTGCTTTTTACAATATATAAAACCTTTCGTGCATGGTAAATCTCAGCTTAAAAGCATAACACTGTTATAGATTTAATTTCTTCAGCATTTTGTTACTTGCTCTGCCTTATTTTAACCTTTCATGCATATCATCTTTCAGTTGACTAGCTTTTCAATCATGTCTGAAGAGAACATGTCCCTAACAAACTGCATCACCCTGCTGGGAGATTAAACAAATGAATCTCTTTCAAATGAAACTACCTTTCAGTTTATCTTAAAACTCTTACATCACAGTAATCTGTGCTGATGAGGACTGAATATAACCGTAAAGGTGTAGGCAATTTTAACATTTTGGTTTAAATCAGAGAAAGTATTTTCTTTTACTGAAATCACTGAAAATGTCACTTAAGAAACTAATGTCTGCAACATACTCCTTATCACCTGTTGGCTTTCATTACATGGCAACAAAGTAAGAAGCAACCACCAGTATCTTGCCACAGCCATAAAGGTGTCCGTTTTGTTTTGTAACAGACTGTTATGTTTGGTGTAAAGGGACAGCTGGAGTGTAAGGCAGCACATTCTGTGGTGAAAGAGCCAATAGGCAGCCAGACAGACACTGTGCTTTGTAGGACTTTTTGTTGCTTTTAACTTGCACAATGGGTGATACTCACTAACACCACTTTATGGAAGGAACTACAAGAAAACAAGTGCTATTTTGGCAATAAACATCCTATTTTTGCAGTGAATTAAGATTTTCTTTGTAAATGTTCAGAATCAACGGGCAACTCTAAAAGTAGAAATGGGCCAGATCTGGCCTTTACCAAGACACCAGGCAAATAGCTCTGTTGCAGAGCTAAAAACCTGCAGTGGTGAGTCACGCTTTTCCAGGTTGTTTATCGTCACACAGAGGTTCTTGGTGTTCATGGAGGGGTACACCATTAAGTTGTCAGCCTTTATGTAGAGGTCTTTTTCACTCCTGGGAGAAGTATTGGAAATCAGGTGGTGGTCGAAAGCCGGGCTGGATGTAGGACGACATTCTGTATGGTTTGAAACAAAGGAGGAGGCCTACCGCAGGTAGGGAAATAAGGGAATAGACCATCTGGCAAGTTGCCTAGCTTGTAACATGCTGCACCACATCCTGGTAAGACGGTGGACCTGGTAAGACGGTGGACCTAAGTTCAAATATAGTAAAACATATTTTTAACATTGTGACGTTGTCGCCATCATACGAAGTTACACTGCTTTGAAAGGAAAAATGTTTGACACATCTGCAAACTTTCAGGGACACTAGTAATTAGTACCAGCAATGCCATGTCACCTGGAAGAAGCCAGTTAGGAAGCAAAACCTGAGATGCCTGGCCATGACAGAGCTGGGAGGAGGATCTGACAGTGTCGAAGGCAGCCGATAGAAGTAAGAGGATGACGACAATGTGGAGCCAGAGCGGAGCAGAACACAGAGGAAAGCAGGGTGAGGGACTTCTCTTGAAGCCTGACTGGTTAGGGTGGACTGGGAGACCGCAAGCTCATTTGTGTTGGAAGGAAAAGGGATAGAGGAGATACCCATTTGTTGTTTTGCTATAAGAGGTTATGGGTTGGTTTCTTGAGGAAGGAAGTGACTCTTGAGGTCAAAGGGTAAGCAGCCGGGGGTCAGGCATTAACCAAGTCCATGTTCATCTCACGGACATAAGCACTGAGAATTCAGCAGTTGAAAGCAATGCTATAAAAGTAGTCATCCAGGTACAGGGGCATCACCTAACCTAGTTAGACAACACCAACAAAAACAGCTATTAAAAGACAAAACACTTTTTACAAGTTAGAGAAAAGTCCCTCCAGGCTTTAGGGGAACACCGCCAGAATAGAAAATAGAGTAACAGCAGAAAGAGGAGGGGGGGAGACAGAGAGAACAGCATTATTAGTGACATAAAGCTAGTCTATTATGGACCATATAAAAACCAGGGAGGACGTCTTAAGGACTAGAGGCAGACACAGCTGTTGTTCATAGTCCACCTCACGTGGCTTCAGCTGGTTTGTAGTGGTCACGCCCGTACAACAGACCCGCAGAGCACCGCCAGGACAAAGTGAAGTCGAGGCATGCACACGCCTTCCAATATTTTGCTCATACTATTTACCAAGTCCAGGGGAAGATTTATGAGCAGTGTTAATAACACAAGCGCCCAGAGCACAAGTTATCCTAGCGGGTTGGATATCTATTTTAAATGTCACTGCTGTGTGTGCGACTTAGAATGCAGTCATAAGACTGTAGCTTCCAGACAGTGTGCTCCTGGATGCTGTTTGTCATCTTAAATATATTAAAATGCATAGCAGGTCTCTCATTCAAAGTACTTATAGAGCCCTGACGCTGTTTGCAAACATTGCCACATTGCTAAGGCGCCAGCAAAAAAATAAAAGAGCCTCCAATTACATTTTGTTTATGAGTGCATTTCACGCTAATGTTTTATTTTAATTGGATTTTAAAGCCCTCGTACAGTCTTTGAAATGAAACAATTTAAACTGCATGTCTAATAAATCGATTGTGTATTTATTTAATGAAAATAACTAACAAATATAGTTTTTATAATTTCCTTAAGCCTCCTTGAGCTTGTGCTTGTTCTGATTGTGTTTGTGTAAGGAAACAAAATATGAGGATACTTACAAACGTGGCCCTGATTGGTTTAAAGCCCACCTCCTTACCCTCATTGGTCCATTACATTAGTGATGCCAAAAGTCCTTCTCCAAATAGCTCTTACCTCAACCTCAGCGTGGTAATATCATACATTGTGTAACTGGCCTTGTAGCCCTTTGACTGCATGACCAACATCTTGCAGAAAGCCACCAACATCTTGTCATCAACAAAGCTAATGCAGTATAGAAGAAAAAAACCACTAACTTCAACCAGTAAAATGTGGTGTTGGCTAGCTTTTGCTACAGGCTATGTCACTGAGTGTTAGCATTATAGCCTGACAGCAATGTATCATGTACAGAAATGTGTTTTGTACTGAAAAGGGATTCATTCACAGCCAGGGGTACATATCGTTACCAGGCAAGATGCACTTCCTCCAAACGTATCTAGCGATGACTGCTTCTGAACCACTTTTTGTTTGTTTGTATTTCTGTTTATGTCTGTGTGTGTGTTCCCTTTCATGAAGACTCTCTATGAATGCCACAATGGAGGACAGAGGTGGGGGACTCGAGTCACATGACTTGACTCGAGTCTGACTCGAGTCACAATTTTCAGGACTTGTGACTTGCTTGATTAAAGTATGAAAATGACTTGACTTGACTTGAGAACAAGTTACTTGAGACTTATAATAAACAAACAGCAATAAAATTATTTTATATGTTGTGACATCAGCAGCACTAATCAGCGTATGTGCCTTTAACGCTGCACAATTCAAACCGCGCCAAACATGGCAGACAGTAACGTTAGTCGAGCTCCACAAATAGTATCGTTTGGATACAAGGACTTTGAACTGGACCGTGTGAATAAAAAAAGATTTGCCAGATGCAAAATATGCAACAACGTCAAATTTCATTAGTCATTTTAAGAACCACAAGGAAAGGTAAGAAAGTAATCTCAGTTTCACTAAGATCTATAACGATTAAGTAATGAATTAATCTTTTGTTTGTCATAATTTGGCCTTGGTTGCATATTTTATTTTATTTTTTCTTGTTAGAAATGTGACCATTATCATTACAGAATACATCTGGTAAATAGATGTAAGGGAATTTGACTATAACTGTGGCATAGCCTGAATTTTAATGTTGATGGGCATCTTAAAATGAGCGGGCATGTATATTATTACACGTAGGCCATAATGTCTGTATTAAATGTGCGCATTTTCAAGTGTTTGTGGACTGCGTGTGGAAACTAAAAAGCATTGTGCTTACACCATAACAGTTAACTTTACTGCATGAAAGGCTAACATGGAGGCGCCGATGTGATTACTAGCACCTAAAATAGTTTTTTTTTTTTTACTCATACAGACAAGAATAATTACAGCGTAATTACATATCAGGCAGTTTTTCAGTCAGAATAATAATTTTCTTTAGAGGAAGCAATACAATCATTTTTAAATCAATACATTTCTTTTGAAATCAATATTTTGTGTCAAATTATTGATTTATTTGGTAGGTAGCCATGTAATAAGCGGGATAAGGTATAGCGAGGCGGTTGTTATAGCGAATATAACCACTTCAGGCTGATTCAAGAGGACAGAGGACAGTGTGTGTGTGTGTGTGTGTGTGTTCATCTCTTTAGTACTGTGACTTGACTTGAAACTTATAAGGACTCGACATGACTTGCTTAGGGTGAACCCTTGACTTGACTTGCTTGATTTTTCTGAACTGTGACTTGAGACTTGACTCGAGACTTGATGGTTAAGACTTGAGACTTGCTTGGACTTGACCATGTGTGACTTGGTCTAGAAGCCAAGCACTGCACTGTTTCTCTGGTTTTTCAGGTTCTGTCCATCATGTAGATTTGATACCATCAACTAGGGCACTAAGAATATTGGGGTATAAACTATTTGTACTGCAAAGCCCCAACACATGCCATATATCAGGAAATGTTCTGCTGCCCCGTGCTACCCCAGACAATATTTAAAATGTAGAGCCCCAACCCCAAAGAGGAAAGGGGTCATGCCTAGAAGCCTTTGAGTGGCATTATAGACTCAAGCTATCCGTGTCCTCTGGCCTCAAAGGCATTGTTCCTGCTCCCATAAAATATTGTTACTTTACAGTTTAAGTTCCCTGTAAGAACTGGGGAATGTGCTCAGTGGCCTTTCAACAGAGCATAGTGAAGAGTCAAGAGTATGAGAATGAGAGACCACTGGTAGTAGAGTTAGTGGGGATATTAAGGAGAGAGACCACAGGTAGTAGAGTTAGTGGGGATATTAAGGAGAGAGACCACTGGTAGTAGAGTTAGTGGGGGTATTAACGATTGAGACCACTGGTAGTAGAGTTAGTGGGGATTTTAAATAGAGACCACTGGTAGTAGAGTTAGTGGGGATTTTAAATAGAGAGACCACTGGTAGAAGAGTTAGTGGGGGTATTAAGGAGAGAGACCATTGGTAGTAGAGTTAGTTGGGATTTTAAATAGAGAGACCACTGGTAGTAGAGTTAGTGGGGATTTTAAGGAGAGAGACCACTGGTAGTAGAGTTTGTGGGGGTATTAAGGAGAGAGACCACTGGTAGTAGAGTTAGTGGGGATATATTAAGGAGACCACTAGGTATGTTGAAGTACACTGAGTAATATGCCAGTATTAGGTCAACATTTTTAGTATGTGGCACTGACCTTGGCATCGCTAACAAGTTGTTGTTTTTTATTTAGTTTTTTTACCAGCAAGCTGTTAACACTAGGACCACCAAGCCTTTCAATCGAACTTTGACAGCCAGAGCCAAACGCCGTTTTTCGTCATTAGCATACGAATCGGCCCTATTAGCATACACATTCTCCTCCGCAGAATCAACATCTCGTCAGAGCATCACTTCATCTACTGGGTTTGTCATCAAACTATATACAGTAGAATAGTAAAAAAAATCATGAATTACATAATTTGTTTTAAATGCTTAATGAATTTGAAAGAATACAGGAATATTTTTGTATTGAAGGTCTAAATCATACGACAAAAAACTACTTACAGAATACATAGAACGATAATTTCTAAGAACACAGGCTATAGTATGTATGTTCGTTCATTTATTATGCCCTACAAATGTACAAAATAAAAATTAAACAACCCTTAAATTATAACAAAAAAAATCCATTAGAATTTCATTTTGATCTCATTTTGGTGATGTACAAGGTAAAATAACAGACATTATCGACCAGTTTGCGATGGTCAGAGGATATCTGCATGAACAGCCGTACATAGGCCTAAAGCACGGCTGCTTGATTTCAACAGCAATGCATAACTCTAGTCTCCTAGAGTACTGGGAAATAAGACTTGTGTATAGGTGACATAAGTTATCGAAAAAAAAGTTAACAGGAGTTATTAGAAATTAACAGGTTACGTGAAGAGCTAGTCTTTGCAGGTCCGTCCCGGGGGTTCTAGTGGGGCTCCTGACTTGATTTCAATGGCAATGCATAGATCTCCAAGATTACTCGTCTTTGCAGGTCTCTCCCGAGTGTTGTATTTGGGCTATCAAGTAGATTTTAACATCAATGCATAGCTCTAGTGGTAAAAAATATCGGTGGTATTTTGTTTTGTGAATAATTTGTGTGTGCAATTTATTTTCTCTTTCTCTCCTAATATAAAAACAGTAATGTGTAATAACATTGTTGATTTGGTAATTGGTGACGGGTAAACATTATCCTTGGTATTTCATTTTGTGACTAATTATTAAAACATAATACATTTTAAAATGTACATTTGACAAAATAGACTACACAATAAGCCGAATGAAAAATTGTAATGTGTGGTAAGTAGCCTATATGGTTTGTATTATGTTTCAATAATAGCCCAATAAAGTTTTTGAATGGCCATGGAAATCTTGTATATCAATTGTAAGTTCATTAAAATCCAACCAAGGCTCTGATCATTCATCAGGTTAAGTGCCGTGGGCGATCGGCGATTTAAGTCAGAAAACAGGGTAAAAAAAACAGTAAATGTCAACATGTAAATAGTCTATAAATAGTTTTCTGTTTGTCAGTTTAGAATTCTGACAATGGAACAATGTTATATACGCCTATTTAGGAAAAGTCATGGAAGGAGGTAGCTTTCAAAATGTCAGTTTTATTTTAATTGCAAACTCAAATGCCAATTCACGTAGGCATTTGGCGCTCCTACTGTTAACACAAACCACATGTTATTACAGTAACTGCAGTCATTTTGGCCGGATAATAAACATCATCCAATATTCAGTGACGGTCACAACCCTGAGTAGGTCAAGTCCCTAACGCCCGGTCAGATATTCTGACCCTTTTTCACATGGGGAAAGCGACTGAGGTGGAAGCAAGGCAGGAAATGAAGTCAAACTCTCACTTTTTCATCCAGTCAGCGATGTCCTTGGCCGTGGCTCCATAGTTCTCATAGTGATGGAGGAACTTCCCCTTCCTGAAGTTAGAGACAGGGGAGGTGAGTGCACACCAAAGAAAGAGAAGAAATGAGGGAGACAGACAGGGAAGAGAGAGGATGAGAGGGATTTCGAACAGTTGGAAAACATGTGCTGTAGTCAGTACACCGAGGGGCTGGTTCACCTGGTTAGAACCCCAGGCTAAAGGTGGTTGTGAGAAGCCCCCGCCATGTTTTACTAGGCCCGTACACATTACAGCAGATGTTTTTTTATGAGTGCAGTGAAATGCTTGTGTATTGGCTCCTAAACGATGCAGTTGGTTTAATAACTGATTATTTTTTTTAGCTTTCTCTTAACTAAGCCGACGGATCATTCATGTGAAACGTGTTGTTCTCTCGCCACCCTGCACAGCCAAAGGCATTGAGTATAAAAGCACATTGCATCATCCAAAAGAATAACCTCATCTAGGTATTTTATGTAACGTGTGGTTGCATTATGGTATGAATTCTGATGACCTGAAATGTAACCTACCTTTGGCCACAAAAATCATAGAAATTTGACGCGAACATTAGGCGGTGACTCAGACAAATGGCACGATTTGGTTACGGAGGCAAAACCATTTGAGAAGCACTGATGAATAGATGTTCTATCCAGCATAAAGAGCTATGACATTGTCATGAAAAGTGAAAACAATACCATGAGTGGTTTTGTGCCAAAAGTGATATAAAAGATCTATATTACTTTCCATTCCCCCTAATAGATGCAGCCACCCAATAGTGAGAGAACATTTAAAAAAAGAACATATATTGTATGGACTTATCATTACTATGCATTAGAATAGAAATAGGGTATAAAATGCATCTCGGGGCCTACATTCTGGGGGAAGGGAGAACACTTGAATTGCAAATTTGTGGGTCTTCCTACATGGAAACCCATGTAATAACGGACTCATCTTCCCTCATCACCAGTGTCCCGAGACACTGAAATTAATCGGCGGCAGTGGCGGTGTGTAGGAAACGAGCAGAGTGCTGCCCGCTCCGGCTGAACCTAATGCCTACAGATCATGGTAATTTGTAACTGTCGCTGATCTTTAGGGATCTGTGAACATCAAGCGAATGCAATGCAATGTAAAATCAAATAAAGCGGCAGTTTACGAGGAACCAGGGGCCTTAGGCCAGTTTTTAACATTTCGCTTTACATAAAGCCTGCATGCATTATGCATTATGATCCAGTTATCTAACGACTTAAAAAACATTACACACACGGGTTTTAAGTACCATGTTCCCGAAATGTTTAACTGCATGCCCTTTTGCTCATTAGATAAAACCACTCTTCACTGGAAAGTCACTTGAACCGTGCAATGAGGAGGAAGATATTTCCAGCGGCGGTGATTGGTTCCTGAACTGATTGGCTCAGGTTTATCAGTAAGAAAGCCTCATTACCGCGACCAATGGTGCTGTGATCGTTAGGCTCTGTAGGGTCGTTAGCCGCGACACTCCCCCGGGGCCAGGGCTAAGGACCTTTCTTAATTAGCCCGCCCCTAATTAAAAGGCTGAGAGAGACAACGCAGTCTAACACCGAGATGGAGAGGATAACCCTGCTGTGAGCGTTAAGGCAGGGCCGGTGGGCTGAACCTGGTCTGGACGCCGAGGTTGGAGAGGGACAGGCTGGAGTTAGAGGCCAACTTGATGGTGTAAGTGGACTTCTCCCAATCCCAAATGAAGCCCTAAGCACCTGTTGAGATCTGAGTGGCTTCGACAGGTGAAGCCCTCTGATGGGCTAGACGTAAGATAAACCAGTCAACGACTCTTAGATCTCCCCAAGTATATGGGATACAGGGTATGTGCACCCATTTGAGAGTGGGCCTTGTGGCCTGTGGTGACAGCAAGTTCTAGAAGGGCCCTGGCGGGCGATGTCTGAGGCTTGGGGAGAGCGAGGCAGCTCTGAGAACAGCGCGCGCCCACAAACCAACCTCCGTCAGACGTCTCTCAACACAAAGCGAGAGAACATACAGTGCGCCAGGCCTTTGTCACAGTCAGCCCCAGCCAGCGAGTCCCTCTACGGTGAGTCTGCTTCAAACAGAATACTTCAAAAGCCAACCAACACCCCGAGTAAAACTTTGAGTGACAAAAACATATTCAGAAGAACATCTGGTGCAATACCTGCCTCCTGGAGAAAAAATACGTTTCAGGGGAGTGATGTCTGCCAACGCCTGTAGACAAACCCATCAGCCCCATCTCTTCCATCCGGCCGTGATTCCCTGCTAACACAGCCCTCTCTGAAGGCCCACTTATTTCCCTCATTGCCCTAACGGCTGACTCATGCAGACGGAGTGTTTGAGGTCTATTGTGATTGCGTGTGGATGTTGTAGCCCTAAAGTGAGAACGATAAGGAAAATGAGACGCTCACTCAAAGTAGCAGAAGGTCGGGTAACCCTTGACGTTGTACTCCTGCTTGAGGCCATCAAACTCGGCCGGGTGCACGTTCATCCCAGCCAGCACCTAGAGATGTGGACACACACATCCTGTATTGAACTGAAAGCATCACGCCACAGCAGGTTTGTTTAAAAAAAAAAAAAAAAAGCCACTAAAAGAAGACAAATGACTGAAACCACGTAAACAGAATACAGGATCTTTAATGAAGGGGACAATGCAATATGCATGGAAATGTCTTTAATTGATCAAGGTTGGCTTTTCAAAGGGCAATTGAAAAAGCTTACGGCCTTGTCAAATCAATTACAATCTTTGCGGTTCCCTGCCTTTACAATGTGAATGTTTAATTACTTCGGTATTGACTCAATCTGTGCTTTCTTATAGTTTTATGAAGACATGGCTCAGGTGTGATGAGGATTTTAATAAACTGTTCTGTGACTGCACATTTCTTTGAAATATAGTGGAAAAAAGGTGAGTGAAACAGTATTTCCAAGAGATGGCAATGAAGTTCTGTCTTGGATATGGGGTGGGCATACCCCACCAGCAGATTAGATTAGATTCAGTTTTATTGTAATTGAGCTGTACGAGCACAGTATAACAAACAGAATGATAAGAGCATATGCCAGCTCTTCCTTCTCCATACCACAGACTTGCCAGGAAATCATCCATAGCAATACTACATCATGCTCATGCCTTTTTTCTAATGGTCTGATCTAAATATGAGGTGTTTTTAGTCCAAATCATTCTTTGGACAATAATATGATTCTTCTTCTTTCTAAGTCAACACCATTATTTGGGCGTGAATAACCAGAATATTAACTTTTAAAAGTGAGATTTTCACTGGGCTGTTTAACGGACTGTGATTAGCATGCATATTCTCTCACTTCTCTTCAGTTTTTGCTATCAGGTCCTCACACTAACAAACACACCCACCCACGCAGATCCAAAAGACCCACACACTAAATGCATCCATTATGCAAATTACCAACAAGTAGCCTATTTATTGACTAATCGTCAGCGAGCCTAGTTGAAATTAGACAAATAGAAAGATATTTTGCTAAAACCATTGGTCTGAAATGGCTAAACGCTAAATCTTCTCATCAGGCCAACCAGACATTAGCCACATTACTGAGGATGACCAGCTGAGAAGATAATTATATCCAGTAACAACATCTCTCTGAACTTCTAAAAGTCCACTATATGGACTTCAATTATACAGATGGGGGATTGTGTTTTCTTTCTACAAATGTGTCTACACCTTAAACAATTTAAACAAAACATATTATGACTATTCCTGAAATAAAGTCTCTCAGAAACATGAGTTCCATTTATCTGGGAATACCTGAACCAGGTGGAAAGGACCTAGGAGTAAATCAGACTGAGGGAAAAAAAGAACATCAATAGTGCTATTATATAACCAGATAATCATACACAATTATTGCCTGCAAATCTTTATTTTCTCCTGAAATTCTAAAACCTTTCAGATGCATTTCACCTTTGGATGGAAATACTGGCATTATAATTATTATTAAATCAGCCTAAAACTATTTCACAGACGATCATAGCTGCGATTTTAAAATGTAGTCACAGGCTTTGCACTACATCATTAATTTCACAGGTGTGGTGGCAAAAAAATTATAGAAATAGGGTCATGGGCCAGAAAGTAAATGCTAGTTGGGTGTGGTAGTTGGACGTATTTACTCAGTTTTTGAAAGGCTAGGTGGTCCCATATCCCGTGTGATACTGTGCTAAACTCCATGTTGAGCGACAGATGTTTGACTCTAGCACGGGAACCAAATTAATCTTTACAATCCCATCTGTAAGCTCTTTTTAAGACTTCAAGTGTGCTGTGGTTAGTTTTGTGAATATGGGAAGGGATTCTGGTGGAGAAACAGAGAGGAGCAAGAGAGAGAACAACTCAGTGAAGGGAAATGCTCTTCTGCAGTCTACACTGAGACTGGAGGCAAAAACAGCAGCGTGCTGCATATGCATTAAACCCACACAGGTGCCCACACATCAAACTGACGTCGTCTGGGTATAGTTTTTATTTGCTTTCGGGGACCCTCACTCTTTTCTGTGCCAGTGTCAAGAATATGAGCCCTGAATTGAATAGTGTTGTGAAGTTAGGTGTTTTACTACAGCTTTTTGATAACAGACAAAACAATTGTTTGTAAAACCCTAGTTACAGATTCGGATTAAAAAAAAAAGTTTTCACCTGTGATTTTCATCTGCTTAAGCAGACCAGAATTCATTACTGGATGTCTTAAACTAAAGTCTTCAACAAATGTGTCTTTTTACAAGGGCCGCAACAGTTTGGGATACAAACTGAGGTGCTCAAGGGTTTTTCTCTGTGATGCACATTTCAGACAAACTATTTGAAAGAAAACAAGATTTTAGGCCTTTCATTGAAGAAAATGGCAAGTGTTCTTTTCCTGAGTTTTAATACCTCTCAAATATAGGAAGGTGACTAAAGATAAAGATTTATTTTTGGAATGTCTGTTTTGCCAGGTACAAATTACATTCTAAAGGCCAATTTCAATATAATATCCATTATACCTACTATGGTCCTAAAACACAAAGTATAATTTCCAAACTTCCAACTTTTATGGGGAAATACTTCCAAGTACTTGCAGATCACGGTTAAAGATGAGCTTGAGTGAGTTTAAAACACCTTTATACCAAAAAGAGGAAATAGAGTACACAGGCAATCAATGACTGATTTGAAATGTCTCAGAACTGAGACATTGAAATGTTTGCCGGAAAACTCATTCAGATACAAAGCTGGAATTTACTTACAAATGTACCCCTGGTTTCAGTAGCTGCTTGTTGAAATATGGGCTGCATCCTCTTACAGACACCACACCCTGAATGAGAAACAACAGGTGACATTACAGAGGCTACCGTCACCGAGTCAACGTGCTGAAACAAAGGACATCCCTGGATAGAAAGACCATTTCATCTCTCTTTCGAGGGACCAATAAAGACATCTCTTTGTAGTGTTCCATCGGCATGATGCAACCAGCATATCATAAAATCAAATGTATGTGCGATGACTCACATGGGGCGTAAAACATCATAAGGATAGGCCTTTCCTCCCTCTTCAGAAGCTTCCGGAAGTCCTGTTACAGAAAAGCAAGGAGCCATGTGAAAAATTATCTAAAAACAGTAGAACTAGTGAACTGAGCAGAGGTTCTAGTGTACAGCATGAATACTCCATGTTTCTCAAGGTACAGTGCAGGGATCTCCCTAGGGGTCACTGAAATCCAAGTGTTCATGGGGTGGGGGGGCACTCCTATGTGCCACACCGACAAAGTCACGCTGACTACAAACAGTGCCCAGAGTTGCCACTAGAACACATCCGCTGTCAAACTCATCATAACACCATCTGAGGTAGACAGCGTTTGACAAAACCTTTTGACGGAGAGGAGATCAATCTGCAGGCAGAGGGGGGGCTCTTCTTGTCCCTCCTGCTGTTCTATTCACCCCCCCCCCCCCCACTTCCTGAAGCTCTCATTCAGCCCTAGCTGCTGACACCCATCAACACCTCCACCCCCTCAGGCATGACACATCAACGAGTAGATGAGTAGGAGAAAAGAATCTCAGTTGATCAAAATAACTTTCCGTGTGTGTGTGTGTGTGTGTGAGTGAGAGAGTGTGTGTGTGTGTGTGTGTGTGTGTGTGAGTGAGAGAGTGTGTGTGTGTGTGTGTGTGTGTGTGTGTGTGTGTGTGTGTGTGTGTGAGAGAGTGTGTGTGTGTGAGTGTGTGTCTCAGTCTTTCGTGTGCCGGACTGGGTTCTGATGGCACGTATGTCGTGCTGTTGGTGAGATGTCAGTATGACAAAAACGACCTAATAGATTGTGTTCGAACTGGACTGAAATGAACTGCAGAGATGATGATCACCCAGTTTGGTTCGCTGATGTGTAGTTGTTTGTTCCATGTTGATCGGTGTTGTCGGCTAAGTTTGATCACAACAAGATTAATCGTTTTATAAACCATTAATGAACATTGTATAAGGGTTGACGGAACACAATGGATACTAAATGATGCACTCCAGAGTTTCTGTGTAACTTCAGGAAGATGGCTGTGAAGTGGCAATTATAAGTCAAAACAGATCCACATTATTGTGTGCACCACATTACTAATTTCTTATGTGCTACGACCAGCTGTTTTCTTGTTTTCATTTCCATATCATATGAACTTGGTTTATATGATACCAATGAACGCTTCTTTCACGGTCCAATATTGGTCAGGGTATTTAATCCAGAGGGAAATGTCCATCCTGTGCCACGAAATGCACAAAATGTTGCTGCATCTTGTAAGACACCATTCTTACATATATTTTTTTTACTTACTTTTTCTGATTCTACATGAAAGACATCTTTAGCTTCTGGGTTCTCCTCCCAAAGAGGGGCTCCAGTGGGGTCTTTCAGAAACGCCACCATGGACTGGAGAGAAAGACAAATGAAAGACACAGGGAGTTAAACGCATCATTAGCATACTGCTACCACTGAAATGAATGTTTCTCACCCTCTACAGTCTAGACAACACAGTACTACACAAGCAGACGTAAATCCACATAATTTTTACAGTGTTCATATGAAACACAACAGGAGGAGTTCTAGTCTAACAGATGGCAGATCAAATAAACTTCCATCTCAGTGCTCATCCATCCATCTAGTGCTAAGTAACCATGTAAGCAATTTCCCCACGTTAACTGTTCTTAATGAGTTTTGATAAGCCTCCCAGATAGACATGAAGCCATATGCCTCCAGAGGCGACAGAAGGTAGGAGAGAAAACATGATTCAACCTGAACTAAAAAACTGCTTCTGCTCTGTTCAGATATAAACTTTCCCAAGACAGCAGGAAAGCTGCAACAAGATAAAAGCATTTTAATGAAAGAAATGTCAATTTCAAATAATGGAATTAATCCCTTTCAGGGTTATTACCTTACACCTGTCTTACCTTATTACCAACTAGTTTACATAGGTCTATAAAACCCAGACCTAATTATTCAGTCAATACCTTTAATAAGACGACTGATACACGACCGGTTATGTGGCATTTAAAAGAGGGCGAGTCTTTATATTATGATGACAAGACAGCTTTCTTAATGTCCTTTGGCAACGGGCTGGACTGGCAGGCCGGAGACACATCAGGTCAGCACCAGAGCAGAGCACTCCATTACTCCAGCCACTCTTACGCGAGCACTCTGATTATAAACCACTCATAAACCCATCGGATTATCAAGTCTTGACTAAGCACCAGTCAGTCCAATTGCCATCGTCATGTCGGAGCAGAGTGTTTACTCAATTTATTTCAGTCGCAGTGGCAGAAGGTGTAGTACTGCGCATTGTCTATTGCGTGCTCACCAGCCATAGTTTTACAGCTAGATTCTTGCAATTCTACACATTTGCCACCATGGGGTTGAGAACATTTTCATTTTCAAAAGCAAATTTACTGCAATTGCACACATTTTGTTAGTCTTTTTTTTTTTTTTGCTATGGCCGAAATACCACACCTTCACTAATGGCTTATAATTTTCACAACACATTGACTGTCTTTTCATGCTTACATTTTTGAAAAAAATTACTTTGGCGTTATCATAAACACTTATTAGACTTTAATAGATTAATTGGAATTACACTTTCACCACAGGGGGGCATTTTGTCATAGAGTTCTTGTCACCCCCACAACCTTGCACACCGTGATAAACCGTGATAAATTGATGAATCAGATTTAAAAAATAAATAATCCATAATTAATTGAAAGTGTTTTATTTATTATATTTAAATGGGCGTTTTTCATAATCTTGCTCAATTCACTACTTGAAAGTAGCAATAAAACAAATTGAAAGCATGTGCCAAAAAGGGTTTTAAGAAGTGCATATAACAACACATATGTTCTAAAAAGCTGTTTTACTCTTAAGCTCTAAAGGTGCTATTCTAAACTGCTTTGATAAATATCTAATTATAAAGAAAACAACATGAAATACCACTAGTATGCTTTAATGTGTTAGAATGAACCCAGAACTGCAGAAAGGAGGAATAAGGAAATTCAAAACATTGCTGAGTTTAAACAGGCTGCTTTAAAAAATTTAATAAAATATTAAATTTATAGCTTACAGCACAGATAAAATCCCTATAATTCTGTAATTGAGGTTGACTGGACAGTCATGTCATAATCTAGCAAATCATTAATGCAGGGAAAGCTTAGCTAGCATGATGTACTGTAAACCAACTCTACCACAGGTTAATAGAATAAGTGTATTGCTTTTATATCAATTACTGTAATATTAAGGAAAGGAAAATCTCTCTGAACACTTTGCATTCACATATATTGGCTGCTGACTGAGACTTTGGGCAACTGAGTCAGAAACTACCTTGAAAGTAGCGGGTCTGTTGTATTCTGTATGAAATGTCCCATCCCTGAAAGAAACATATACACATTGTTCAATCAGTACAGAAAAATAGCAGATCAGGTTTCATATAGCAAGCTTATTAAGCAGGTGGTAGTACTTGTATGTGACCCAAGTACCTCAACATACAACAAGCAATGAGAGCAAGTTACAGCCGAGATACTCACTTATAATGCAGGAGATCTATTCCGCTGCTTTTGGAGCTGGGATCCACCTTGACTTTCTTACACAGCTTACGACCCTCTGAATCCCTGTTAGGAATATGAATGAGAATGAATAGTCATGGCATCAAGTCTCTTAATACGATCGGTGATCACCAAATATTGACACAACAAACAAACGTACTCATCCAGAGACTAATATAAGGAGAGGGGGTTGATTAGAATGCCCCGGAAGTAAACAACACAAATCTACATAAGAACATTAAGCTGCACTTCTGTAATCGAAGAGGTACCATCTTCACACACACACACACACACACACACACACACACACACACACACACACACACACACACACACACACACACACACACACACACACACACACACACACACACACACACACACACACACACACACACACACACACACACACACACACACACACACACACACACACACACACACACACACACACACACACACACACAGACACACAAACACACAGACACACAGACACACAAACACACAGACACACACACACCTGCCCAGACTCCACCTCCCATAAATTCACTACCCACACACACACACATACAGCATAGCGCTCTCTCTTGACGATAATAACTCCTCTCTAGTGATAATGAGCATGGAAATGTATTACATAAGGAGAGAGACAGCGAGCTAAGCCCCTATGCTAATGGGAATACTAAGAGATGGAATTCAATTAGAGTTCTGACAGCCCAGGCACCTGCCTCCCCCATCAGCCAAACATCCAGTGCAGTCCATTAAGATGAAGACCCTGTCATGAGTGTTATATACAGTGGATCTAAAAAGTCTACACACCCCTGTTAAAACGCCAGGTTCTTGTGATGTAAAAGAATGAGACAAAGATAAATCATGTCAGAACTTTTTCCAATTTTAATGTGACCTATAATGTGAATGGGGAAAACTAACGAAAACCTTTGAGGGGAAAAAATGTAAAATAAAAACCTTACAATAAACTGGTTGCATAAGTGTCCACACCCGCTTATAACCGGGAATACTGGGAATGTGGCTGTGTTCAGAATTAAACAATCACATTCAAGCTCATGTTAAATAGAAGTCATTACACACTTGCCATCATTTAAAGTGACTCTGAATAATCACAAATAAAGTTCAGCTGTTCTAGTAGGATTTTCCTGACATTTTCTCAGTTGCATCTCAGAGCAAAAGTCAGGGCCTTAGTCAGGGTGGATGGAATTAGGAACAGTTCCAAAAACCAGGCTATTTTGGCACAAAACCTCCAGGAATCCGTTAGAAAGCTGAAGATGAAGTTCACCTTTCAGCATGACAACGACCCAAAGCACACATCCAAATCCGCAAAAGCATGGCTTCACCAGAAGAAGATTAACATTTTGGAATGGCCCAGACAGAGCGCTGTGGGATGATCTGAAGAGGGATGTGCACAGGAGTTGTCCTCGCAATATGACAGATTTGAAGTGCTTTTGCAAAGAAGAGTGTGCAAATATTGCCACGTCAAGATGTGTCATGCTAATAGACTCCTACCCAAAAAGATGGAGTGCTGTAATAAAATCAAAAGGTGCTTCAACAAAGTATTCGTTTAAGGGTGTGCACATTTATGCAACCAGGTTATTGTGAGTTTTTAATTTTTCCCCCTCAAAGATTTCAGTTTGTTTTTCAATTGAATTGTTCACGTTAAAGGTGGAAAAAGTTCTGACATGATGTATTTTTGTCTCATTCTTTTACATCACAAGAACCTGGCATTTTAACAGGGGTGTGTAGACTTTTCATATCCACTTTAGGTAGATAGCGCCCATTGTCTGCCAGGAGAAACAGTCTCACAGTGGAATGGACAGGAGGACGACGGGTGTCCTTCTGGTTTGCCTGATTACTCCAACTGAAGTCTTCTGGTGCTCTGTGTTCACTGAATCCTTCAGTATTAGACTAGCTCCATTGTCAAAGATGTTTGTCTTGATGTCAGTGAAGAGTGTTGTACAAAGTGTTGTACAGTAACCAGCAAGTGAATCATCTCTGAGCAATAAGAGTTAAAAACCCAATAACGTATACTACCGTTCAAAAGTTTGGGGTCACTGAGAAATGTCCTTGTTTTTGTTGATTAACATAATATCAAATTAATCAGAAATACAGTGTTGACACTGTTCATGTTGTAAATGACTATTGCAGCGGGAAATAGCAGATTTGATGGAATATCTACATACAGCAACCATCAGTCCTGTGTTCCAATGGCACATTGTGTTTGCTAATCATCATGTTCATAATTTTAAAAGGCTAACTGATCATTGCAAAACCCTTTTGGAATTATGTTAGCACAGTTGAAAGCTGTTGTGCTGATTAAAGAAGCAATCAAACTTGCCTTCTTTAGACTAGTTGTGTATCTGGAGCATCAGCAATTGTGGGTTCGATTCCATGCTCAAAATGGCCAAAATCTAATAGTTGTCTTCTGAAACTTGTTAATCTATTCTTGTTGAGAAATGAAGGTTATTCCATGTGAGAAATTGCCAAGAAACTGAAGATCTCAGACAATGCTATGTAGTACTCCCTTCACAGAACAGAAACAGGCTCAAACCAGAATAGAAAGATGAGTGGGAGGCCCTAGTGCACAACTGAGCAAGAGGGCGGTAGAGTGTCTAGTTTGAGAAACAGACGCCTCACAGGTCCTCAACTGGCAGCTTCATTAAACAGCACCCCCAAAACACCAGTCTCAACATCAACAGTGAAGAGGTGACTCCGGGTTGCTGGCCTTCTAGGCAGAGTTGGAAAGAAAAAGCCATACCTCAGATGGGCCAATAAAAATAAATGATTAAAATTGGCAAACTAACAAGAATAACATTTGTGAGACGCATACCAATTGAAAAGATGATGGAGGAGTGCTTGATGCCATTTGTCCAGCCATGGAGGCAAGGTGATGGTCTGGGGATGCTTTGGTGGTGGTAAAGTGGGAGATTTGTATAGGGTTAAAGGGATCTCGAAGAAGGAAGACTATCACTCGAGTTTGCATTGCTATGCCATACCAAGTGGTGTGGTGTAATATACGGTAAGTGATGTACACTAAAGATTTCTGTGGAAGATGGCAGTCCCAAACTCAAGGAGCAAGACTTTGACAGTGTTTCAAGTCAGTGTCAGTGATGATGAGTAAAGAAAATCCCTAAATTGTCCTAATTGGGTCACAGATATCTTTAGGCATTTTGAGAAAGCATTGCAGTGTGACAATTATAGCATCTGAGGACTCAGCGGATGAGTTGAAAGAGACAAAGGGTCATACGTACATAGCAAATATAAACCTCGACAACCAAAGTGTTGCATCGTGTGTCATCACCTTTTAATGCTACTTCAATCATTTCTGTCAGGGGCCAACAATGAGGAGACATCAGAGCAGTCAGAATGACTCAAAAGGCCAGTCAAAACAGCTTGTGTAAAAGATAAAAAATTGGCTAAGCTCAGCAGCTCAGGACTTGTGCTGTGTCACTCATCATAAAGGGATGGGTGGTGAAGTAGTGTAGACCATTTCTTTCCAAGATGCATCATGAGTGAGTCAGATCCATTCCACAATGTGTTGGATGGAAGAGGCAACACAGAGGACAATGAGGGGTGTAGGAAGTGGAAAGAACAAGAAAAGGAAGTTATGGGGTGTTAAACAGTTTGATGCTGTTTAAAAAGGGGTGTAAGTGATGAGAAAGCTGTCAGTAATTGAGGTCTAGAGAAGACTGGTGAAAACATTTCTGTCCCAGGAAACGAATAGATAAGACAGAAATGGAATCCTGAAAGGTATACCTAGCTGGCAAAACTGGTTATAGCCTGCCTGCTGGGAAGAGGCTTCAGGCCACTGAGGCGTAAAAGAACAAGATACAACAAAGATATCTCTCTATATATCTCCGACTGTTGTTTTCAAAGTAATCTACTTACGGTAACATGCTATCCTATCTATGGGGTCAGCGATGAGAATTTAATGGATCCCTAGTCCCTTGGTTCAGACTGGAATTCGCAGATCAGTCAGATATTAGCTCACTTTTTTTTGCTAATTTTCTCAGCAGCTTCTGCAGTCTGGCATCCATGTCTGGACTGGCACCCAGCTCTTCTGACATCATCACTGTTGGCCATCTTCTCTGGTTCTGTCATCTGGTGAGTGCGTGTCATCCTGTGCTCACATTCCTCTGTTGGCGGGGACCACGTTTCTCATACTGTGACACGCGAGGACGTCTCTCTCCATTTCCAAGCACTGCTAAGCTTTGGACATGGTCCACTGAAGAGCTGAAGGAGGGAAACAATCGGCGCCAGAGTCCCAATGCTAGGCTAATGGTTACAGAAGCTCAAACTGCTTCATCCGTTACACTGAACAGCAATTATGAAGCCTGTCATCTCAGGGTCTCTCAGGTATGTACTTTATGGAACTGTAGAACCTTACGGAACAACCCCTTTCAGTATTTTGAGGGAAATGATGGTTAAATGAGTGGGCAGAGACAGATGTAAAGAATAACGGTTGGGTCACAGGTGAATAACCTTGCAAAGAGCAATATGTGCCTTTAGGGGTGTTACCGAACAGACCAGCCTCAGGTACTATAACCTTCAGTTCTATGTCATACGCTGGAAAAAGAAACCGAGGGTTAAGGGCAGACTCTTATAATATATAGGATTAAATCTTTTATTTATAGATAAAATACGTGTATATATATACACACACACACACCCACACAAAGCAAATTTCTTGCTTAAGAAAAAGGTCTAAGAAACTGCTGACCATTTTGGCTTGAGACAAACTTTAAGAGATGCTTTGAGTGGTGTCAGAGGTGTGATCTTGGTTCCTTTGTACTTTTCTTTTTGAAGCCTTCTCTCCCAAAGGACCAAAATGGCTTGAATAGTTGAGGTTGACGTGTACAAAAAAAACAGCGGGGAGATAAAATGGCAGGATATCTAGTGGAGTAGAAGTCAGATCCCGCAGGGGTAACAACTATAGAATTTTTTTTTAAAGAAAAACAACTCCTTCTATCGTGTCTTGGAAGTGTAGTCATTCTTCATAGCTTTTTGTTTAAAGATCCCCAGAACAGTAGACATCCGATTTCCTTGACCTGAAAAAAAATGGCCATGACTCCATGATGTCATACTATAATTTACATCAATAGATCATCATATCTTGTTGAAGTGGCAATCCCATTGTCTAATGTCAGATGTTTCTTACGGGATGAAGGGCACATTCTATTAAAGCGTACATTTTGCTTCAAGGCTGGATTATTTTTGAATGTTACACTTCCATCTGGCAGAATGACAATGTAATATCAGAAACACATTTCATTCTTCTTCAAAGTCTTACAGCCTTTAGTTGTACAGTGGATATAAAAAGTCTACACATCTCTGTTAAAATGCCAGGTTCTTGTGATGTAAAAGAATGTGACAAAGGTACATCATGTCAGAACTTACTCCACCTTAAATGTGACCTATAATGTGAACAAATCAATTGAAAAACAAACTGAAATCTTTGAGGAGGAAAAATAAAAAAATTACAATAACCTGGTTTTACACCCTTAAACTAATACTTTGTTGAAGCACCTTTCGATTTTATTACAGCACTCAGTTTTGGGTAGGAGTCTATTAGCATGGCACATCATGACGTGGCAATATTTGCCCACTCTTCATTGCAAAAGCGCTTCAAATCTGTCAGATTGCGAGGACATCTCCTGTGCACAGCCCTCTTCAGATCATCCCACAGATGTTCAATTGGATTCATGTCTGGGCTTTGTCTGGGCCATTCCAAAACGTTAATCTTCTTCTGGTGAAGCCACACTTTTGTGGATTTGCCAGAAATTCCTGCATTTCCGTTAATGTTGCTGTAGGCCTTTTGGAAGCCTCCCTGACCAGTTTACTTCTTGTATTTTCATCAATTTTGGAGGGATGTCCAGTTCTTGGTAATGTCTCTGTTGTGCCATATTTTCTTTGCCATGAGGTGCCATATTGAACTTCCAGTGACCAGTATGAGGGAGTGTGAGAGCGATGACACCAAATTTAACACACATGCTCCCCATTCCCACCTGAGACCTTGTAACACTAACAGGTCACATAACACCGAGGAGGGAAAATTGCTAATTGAGCCCAATTTGGACATTTTCACTTAGGGGTGAACTCACTTTTGTTGCCAGCGGTTAAGACATTACTGGCTGTGTGTTGTGTTATTTTGAGGGGACAGCAAATTTACACTCTTATACAAGCTGTACACTCACTACTTTACATTGTAGCAAAGTGTCATATCTTCAGTGTTGTCATATGAACAGATATAATCAAATATTTACAAAAATGTGAGGGGTGTACTACCTTTTGAGAGATACTGTATATACACAGAACATATTATTTAAAAAAGTAAATATCTTAAATTGTCATAAAAATCGAATTTATTTTGTTATATACAATATTTTCTAAAGCTGTCAATAACTGTGGCAAAAATTATTCAAAATAATGATTTCTGCATTATAAATCAAGGGTTAGATTCATATGTTTTTGGAGAATAAGATCAAACTGATAAGATCAAGCTTTTCGATGCCTTTTGGTTTGTATTTACCAAGGATGACCATTTTATAAATGGTGCAATTGTGTGATCCAGTTGCATTTTAGAATCCTGCTCATCCAACATTAATGTTATAAACACTAACGTGACATGCCAAATCATTTGTTTGTGCAGCCCGAGGCAAGCAGGTATAGTGCATTCCCAAGCATTGTATTGGTTCTACAGAGACCGCCTGGGGCACCGCGGCATGAAAAACAAACTCCCCAGACGCTTCATTACAGGCAATTCACAGATTAGACACTTTATATATGTCTATGGCAGATTTACAGCTGTGAATTAAACAATGCATTCACATCGCTTCCTAGCTTGTTGACATGATAAGAGCAAATAATACTAGGTTATTTGACCACATTTGTGGTCCAAACGGTTCACGTAATTATCAGACAAGAGACAGACAGAACAACCCTCAACTGTCAAGACAAATCCTGTGCCGAGACACTGCTTGTTGCTATTGCTTCCCTAAAAACGGACACCAAAATGTTCCTAACTCAATGATGCAAATACTTTAGGTATTAGCAACCTGTGTTAGACTTCGGGAGTGGGACCTAAACAAGAATGGCCAGTCTAAATCAAGTCGAAATGATTGGTGGGCACCTTTAAATAGGTTCATTTGAGCAGACATATCTGACACATCTATTGCGGGGCCTTCCGGGAAAGCGGGATGGGAGAGCGTGTCTTCCCACACTGTGCTCGTGACTCATTCATACTAATACAGACCACGTGTACTCACAGGGTCTGAAGAGACCAGTTCCTCCTTCCCATCATTTCTACAGCCGGAATGTGGATATGGAAAAATAGACTTCTTATTTTAATGAGCATAGCTACTGCATCTCTTATCCAAACTCCACTGTGATTTCAGGAGGATATGCCAGGCAGACACTGATTAGTGGAACAGTGGAAAGATGGAGATGGCATAGCAATAAAGAGATGACACAGGGGCATGGAGCTGGCCGAGGCTTCAACGAAGCCTATCGATTATTTAGCCCATGCCTATCAGACAGTGTTCTTAAAAGGCAGTCATATGAACAGGGTTTTAATGACACCTTCCTATAGCTGGGCCTTTCTGGACAATGAACTGGACATTTTTTCTAAGACCGTGAGGAACATGGAGAACATGGAGATTGTAATATATACAAAAGAACCCATCTTGGAAACCCTTAGGAAATCATACAACATTGAGACGTCAGCTGAAGGACTAATGCATGCCATTCCGTGCATCAATCCTGTACTCACCCACAGTTAACCCAGGCGATGGTGCCCTGTCCCTTGACAACCTGTGCAACATCAGACAGCAGCTTCAGCTTAGAATCCCCAGACGTAGCTGTTTATAACACACACACACACACACACACACACACACACACACACACACACACACACAGTGAAGTAAGTTACTGCAGGTAGAGCCGTAAACACAGTTCACCAGCCTTCAAGAGTGATTAAACTAATTTACTGAATGTTAGAGGTTCCCGCGCACACACACACACGCGCACACGCACACAGTGAGAGAGATAAGAGAGAAGTCACTGCAAAAGACCTACAATCTCAGAAAGCATAAAGTGCACGTTTTCACATTATCTAAACGAAGTGTCTCTGGGCTCCTTCTGCCCGGCTATGAGTGTCATTAACACAACCGAGGTCTACTGATTAACCAGGTTACAGTAATACAATAATAACATGCATTCCAACAATCACGACAGAATACCTCCTTGTCCCCAGAGATCCTGCACGTTGCGACTCAGAGGTTAAGCACGCATACTGGGATTCTTGTCTCCGTTGGCCAACAATAAATCGCATTTATAACCCCTTCAACACATCTCAGCTTTGCATCCAGAACAGGTTGAGTTCTTCAGGGCCCATGGGATTTGTTGGAACAGAAAATTTCACTCCATTCCATAAGTCTTGTGAATAGCTTCTCAATATTTTTAGCTTATAGGAGTGGAACCTGGTGTGGTTTTCTCCTGCAATAACCTATCTGTGGATTGGTGACCACAGCAGGAGGATGAGAGAAGTCGTACATTCTGAGATGCTGTTCAACACCACATCGTTTCTGCAACGTTATTTAGCGATTTGTGATCTGCCAGTTGCAGCAGACATATAAGGTCAAGGGGGGGGGGGTCCCCCGCTCAGACAAGGGCACCAATCAGGTGTCAGTGGATTAATTACACTGTTATGTGTATCCCATAAAGGGATGAATTCTTCAATCAATGTTTTTTTCCTATTGTACACATTTGACAGTATATTGTTTTACTACAAGAAAATGTAGTCGGATATCAAGCAGAACGAAAAAAAAAGTCTGGGTTTAGATTAGTGTTAATTGTATTCACGTAAATGTGTGAAAGACGGTTTCTTTGTTTTCTTCATTCTAGCCGAGGGAAAGGGATATTTTTTTTGACGCAACAAGGAGTTGGGGAACAATCAGTTGGTCTGGATTTAACAGTAAAGTTGAAGTAAAAATGTGGAGTTCATCATGAACGTTTATCAATAATTATAATTCGGGCCCAAATTTGTACTCTAATGTTTTTCATATGCTCATGGTAATAATTGTGACATTATTACTTGTTTGGAATACCTGTATTATTTTGAAATATAGACTACTACCCACAGGTCAAGTGCGTGCACACACACATTCACTTATCAATCTAAATGGGGATACCACATTTTTGTGTCCTTTACTAATTTACCCAACGTTAAACTTAAAAGACAGTAAAAACAGTAAGAAAACTGATGTGCACTCATAGATGCAAAACACACAGACACAGGCAAACACACACACTTCTCCATGAGACTGTGAGTGCACTCCACACTTTTCTGCCAGCTTGAAATATGCTAATTGAAATGTAATTAAATGCAAGAGAGGGTTATTTCCCTAATGGCTATAAGTGAATGCAGTCGTATGGCTTTATTCAACCACATTAAGTTCTTAGGTTCCTTTCCATGTTTCGGGTACATTACTCTACGTAGTGTTTCTAGAACCAGGGCAAAGAAGACAAGTCGATTGACTGTACAGGAGTAGGAGTGCTGATCTAGGATCCAAGTTGCCTTTTAGATGAGAATATAATGAATATGATTACACAGAGTTGATCCTAGATAAGCTCTTTGACTCGGAAGCTCAGTACAAAAAGGCACAGACTTCATAAAGCACGCCAACTAAGTCCCCCGACTCGACGCTGAGGGGAGGAACATTCTGAATCACCTGACTTGGTGTAGAGCACCAGGACGTTGGTGCGAGTTCTCAGGAGCTTCTTGAAGTCCTTGTGGTCGCTGACCTTCTCTATCAGAGGAGAGACCTTCACCGTCGCTTGCAGCACGGACACCAGGCATATCTGAAGACAAAGATGGATAGATACTGTGTATTCATTCATTTAAATGTATTCCTTCAGAGAGGCCAACCAACATTCAGAATTCATAACACAAAAAAGGTTTAAGGGAGGAACATAAGTCGTTTAGGGATCTTATGAGACCGCCAGACGGACACCTCGTGCAAAATGAAACATTATGTAGGTGGTCTAATATCACTTCAAACCACGTCATCACTCATTAAATCTGCCCAATCCCCCGTGAAGTACAAAACTAGCCACCGATGTCCACGTTCTTGAGTACATTTATCAAATCACAGTGATGAGTTATATAACATAAAATCAAAACAAGCACCTGTCGGGACCAATTTTCTAATTCCCAATCCTGGCTGGGTAGCTCAGAAGGTGGGCGTGACAGGAATTCTGCACATTCTTATCAGAACAGAAGTGAAGAGTCATCTTTTCCTACATTTCTGTCTGGATGACTGAAGAACTCCAGCGTGGCAGGGATCATCGTTAACATTTTTCTAACTGAGCCTGTCGGGGTAGTTGGCCAAAAGACTAGTGGCATGAACAGACTGGGGTCATCCAGGACATACACTCTGTTAGTCATGTTATTATGACCAATAATAAATTACCTACAATCACTACAATGAGCGAAACAGGAGTAAATCCCATAAATATGCGTGCTGTATTGAGGTACATGAGGCCACTGGTTATAGACAGAAACGTCATGCAAAATGAGGCCCCTTGTATTGAGGTACATGAGGCCACTGGTTATAGACAGAAACGTCATGCAAAATGAGGCCCATTGTATTGAGGTACATGAGGCCACTGGTTATAGACAGAAACGTCATGCAAAATGAGGCCCCTTGTATTGAGGTACATGAGGCCACTGGTTATAGACAGAAACGTCATGCAAAATGAGGCCCCTTGTATTGAGGTACATGAGGACACTGGTTAGAGACAGTGTGTTCTGTATGGAGGTAAATGGGGGCACTGGTTATAAAAAGTGTGTTGTATTGAGGTACATGAGGACACTGGCTATAGACAATGCCCCTCATTCATGAAACAAGCGTACGATAACATTTTATCTTAAAATTATTGTACGATAATTTCACCGATAGTGCTGGTATTCATCAATATTATCTTTGTGTCCTTACGATCAAACTCACGTCTGGTCAGAGACCGTGTAAAGCAACATCAGAAAATAAGACCATCATTATCACAAAAAACAACAATTGTAACAGCAATGGTAACAACAAACAATTATAATTATAAAAATAGTAAGATCATAATATAATATAAAATAAGATGACAAGGAAAATAGAACATATAAACATACCACAATATAAAATATTGTATAAAAATGTTTTATGTATTCTTTCTTTCACTTTATTCGGTATTCACATTTATGTTATTCATGCCTTTGTAAGGCATGAATTGCCTTTGTATATGTTATGCACTAGACAAACTTGCTTATAAACTTGAATGCTCATTGGATTAAATAATTTTCAGGTGATATGTATTTGTGTAATGAGGGAGGGTGTGGCAAAAGTGAATAACACCTTATATCAAGGTGTGCATAATTATTAGGAAGCTTCATGACCTCAGGTAAAATGGGCCAAAAAAGAGATTTAACTGACACTGAAAAGTCATAAATTGTAAAATGCCTTTCAGACAGATGCAACACTCCTAAAATAGCTTAACTATTGAAGCGTGACCACCGGACACTCAAATGTTTTTTTGCGAAGTCAACTGGGGTGCAAGAAATGCATGGAGAAGAAAAGATGCAAAAGACTTAAGAATTAAACGTGAAGCTAGCAGGAATATATCATCCTCCAATGCCATCATATTCCAGAACTGCAACCTACCTGGAGTGTCAAGAGGTACAAGGTGTCAATTGCTCAGAGACATGGCCAAGGTCAAGAAGGATGAAAGAAAACCACCACTGAATAAGAATCACACGTTGAAGTGTATAGATTGGGCAAAGAAATACCTGAAGACATTTTTCAAAGGTTTTATGGACAGATGAAATGAAAGTGACTCTTACTGGATAGGCCTGTGGCCATCACTAATGGACACAGGGTACCACTTCGAGTCAGGCGCCAGCAAGGTGGAGGAGGGATACTGGTATGGGCTGCTATCATTAAGGATGAGGTAGTTGGACCTTTTCGGGTTGAAAAGTTGGAAGAAAGTTCCAACTCAACTTGCATACCTACTACCAGTTTCTGGAAGAAACTTTCTTCAAGCAGTGATACAGGAAGAAGTCCTCAGCATGGAAGAAGTCCTCAGCATTCAAGAAGGCCATGTTCTTTATGCAGGACAATGCTCCATCACATGCATCCAGGGCCTCAAGTTTGCCCGAATAATGACCTGGCCCCCTTCCTTACCGGACTTAAATCCTATTGAGAACTTGTGGACCCTTCTCAAACATGAGATTTACAGTCAGGGAAGACAATACACCTCTTTGAACAGAATTTGGAAGACTGTGGTTGCTGCTTCAGTGAAGGTTGATTGTGAACAGATCAAGAAACTGACAGACAGCATGGATGGAAGCCTCATGGCAGTTATTGAAAAGAAGGGTGGCTATATCATTCACTGAATGGTCATTATAAATACGGTGGCTGGTATCTTGATCAGTCAACTGGTCTTAAAGGATAAATAAGCCAGTAGTTTGGGGCCGAGCAGTTACCCAAAAGATGGCAGAGCTTGCACTTCTAAAGGACCTCAGGCTCTGGGCTGAGACACGAGAGAGTGTTCCTGATTTTGTCATGGAGAACGACAAATGGTTAATTAGTGATTTCTGGCTCTAATTTATGCTGAAAGCTGTCAATTCCTAGGCTGATGATCACCTCACCTGCATAAATTGCAGGTGTCATATGTAAATAAGGACAGGTGCAGGGTGTTCTCGTGTTCACGCACATTTCGAAGAGGTGCGACAGTTCCATAAATCACACTTGGAGATCATCGTCTCTCCCAACGTTAGAATCGGAGATCTTTCTAAAAAGGTTTCATGAATGAGAGCCAATGTGTGTTCTGTATTGTACATAAAGACACTAGTTATATACAGTGTGCTCTGTATTGTGTATACATGAGGACACTGGTTATAGGCACTGCAGTTGCAGTGCTAGTTGCTGAAGAGTGGACAAGTAATTTTATGGCAAATGTGAAAGCTTTGACACTGCCGAATAACTAAAAATAATACGAAAAATCGCAGCTCACAGGATCAACTTTGCCATGCACATGGGAAAGCAGCAGACACGAAAGCAGACACTGCATATTTAGACACACAAATTAGAACTGTTCTGCAATCTGGCAAACTGTTTTTCTTTGGCAGTCAACTACGTACCGATTTCAACAATTTTCGATGGTAGAATAAGACAGAGAATACATGTTGGATTGAACAGAAACGACCCTGAAAATACCCACCAGCCCTATGTTATTTACTGGCCCCGGGCCAGCAGAGCATGGTTAACGTTGGTCCCTGAGGGGGCATCTAATTTCCTCTTATCTCTGGGTGTCTCAGGTGTGAGGCCGCTGGCTGTGGACGGAGAGTGTTGAGAAGATGACAGGGTGATGTCCCTTTAGCGGACTTTGCGGCGGGTGTGGGGAAAAGACAGGGAGGGATAATTAAAGTATGGGCATCTCGGGGCCAGATCAGCAACACCTCTGGCAGACAGTGTTCTCTTCTATCCACCTCTCTGCTTCTCTCTTCCTTTTGGAGGAGCTCAACGAGGCTCCACGTCACCTCTCCTGCCCTCCACCTCTCTCCTGACAGCGTCTGTCCTCTGATGTACCCTCTACATCTCCACTTCTAGACTTGACAAGGCCATCACAGCCAGGGAAAGTTAAGACTTGAGAGAAGCACTGAAGCAACCATTTTGTGAAATGAAAGGGGGGCATTGAAATCCACCTTGCTCATAAGGGGTAAAATATCTACCACATCGTTACTGCTGTGACAATACCAATAACTGAATAATTTTTTCAGTTACAAAAAGGAAAACACAAAGCAGATCAAACATTTTGGTGTAAAATTGTGTCCTATACTAACTCTACAATAACTTGTGAAATCATTAACTAACTTTTCATTTTGTAGATGGTACATTTTGTTTGGTTAAGCAAAAAAAGCTTTTTCGAGGTTCACACACACACAATAAAACAAAGTCCAAAACATAAAAGAAATTCCAAAATAATGACCTTAAGGATAATACATAATGTGAATTGTACTTTTTCAACAAGCACAAAGCAATATTGTCAAAAAGATACAAGATAAAGTCAAAGATATTATGCCAAAATGTAAAATTTCTTGCCCCATCACTACCAGCCATTTCAACATTAGACCTTTAGAAATGATAGAAAGGCTGGTGATGATTTCTAGCCCGAGGCAAGTAAGCGCAAAAAATATAATATTTACAGGAAGTGGCCAATATTAAAGTGAAATGAAAGCTGTACAATTGCAGCGTGTGAGAGGATGTGAAAAGATCGGGGGGTGGGGGGGATCACTGACTTCAGAATGGATGGCAAACACTCACACAAATAACAAGGAGAGGATTTGCAAGCTTTCCCTAGAACACTGACCTCGTCCCGCTCACTACTCAGGCATAGCCTGCCCTGCCCCGACAGTTGACTGGCAGCCAATACTTTAACAAGGCCAATGAATGGATGGGCTGCAACCTGGCTATAAGTGAAATGGTTGGTTCTCATACACTTATTACAGAAGCTTCTGTTAGTTTGGGCTAGGCTAAGTGGCACGCGCTAGGGCTTGACCGATTATGAATTTTTTCATGGACGATACCAATCATTAGTTTTTTTCATGGTTTGGTGCAATTTGTTTTCACACAGTAATTTTTCAAACAACATAAAACTCTTTCCCAAAACTATTAAGCAAATGTTTCACTGACTAAGTACAACACACAAACTCAAATAATATATTTATTTACTTTATAGTCTGTATGCTAAATGCAGTGTTGCCAGATGAGGGGGTTTCCCACAAAACTGGGATATTTTTTATGACAATGTATGCGCGAAAATGGGCTTGGGTGGGTGATTTACAGATAGGGTTGTATAGGTAATATAGACTTTGGACAATTTTTTATGGAGTCTGATTTGGCGGTTTACTGTCAATTAAATCTTGAATATAGCTGCCCTGTCACAATACTTGAACGTTGTATGAGGTTCTTAATTTGTAATGCAGTGTTTGATTTCACCAGACATAATGGGGCTTAGGCATATGTTGCCCAAAAGTTATGCTTTTAAACCAGAAGCAGTTTTGACAAAGTTGATGTAGCTGTGATTTGGTGATAAAATAACAGGCACCACATTCAAAGCTGTAGGATAATGGCTGGCTAGAAGCTTAAAGCCTGGCTAGTCGGTTAGCTAATCACCTAGTCGTAATATAACTGTAGCTAATAACGAAAATGTGATATTGTTTTCTAAAAGCTAACTCCATTTCATACTAGCAACTTACTAAATAGCCATAGATACAAGGCAATTTCCAGGATGGTCATATTGTCAATCAGATAAAAATACAATTCATGTTATGTATATTATACCACAACTATCACGTGTGATGAACAGATACAATTACAAGTATGACGAGATCGGAAAACCCTTACCGATTACCAACTGCTTTTAAAACCTCTAAAATGTGCCCATATTAAATCAGGCCTGCCGATCAATCTGTCAACCTCAAACATACATACATACATACATACATACATACATACATACATACAAACAAACACCTTTGCTCACTGTTAGCCCTCAACACAGTGAGCAGAGGGAATAGCTCAGACTAGACTCCCAATCGATGAAGATGGAATACAGCAGCATGATTAGCTGCATGCTAGGCAGCTAATCAACCACAGCTGAATGGGTAGATAGACCTATTTCATCTCAATAGCCCCTGGGTTGTTTTTGTGATCACTGAAAGTAATGAGTACGAATAAAAACACTTTTCCTTCAATGCAAGGGTTTTATTTTTTGGCTGTAACACATTGCATGATTTCTTTGTTTAGACCATTTCTAGTAGCATAAGGTGTTATTCCCCAAACCTTACAAATCTGATCTTTACTGTTAGTTTTATACTATTAGTAATGCTTAACAGAATATTTCAAAAGGACCAGCTAAAGTCCATTCATTCATTTCACCCCCAGAATTATGGTTTACAGCTAATCCTATTATTAATACTGATCAAATTCAACCTATTTGGATTAGGCATTGTTGTGCTCATGAGAATGGGTTTTATTTTGCGGCTTCAGACAAATCCATACTTCCCACTAAAAACAGATTTCTGTTTTCATTTCTATGATAATTCACAAAATTGTCAGTTAAAGGTACCTGATACAACAAGACTTCCACATGCAAAGCCAAAACTGTTTGGGCAACCAAAGGTTTTAGAAGGTCTACAATTTTTGTTAAGTTTGGATGGATAAACCACCTTGTCTCCCTGGGCTGTACTTGGGGATTTAGCACAAAATTCTGGGCCCTCTACATAGGCGGTCTCTGAGGCTCCCTCCCCTTTTTATTCAAGGCTGAAACATTTGAGGGCCCCTCTACAGGTTAGGGCCCTATATACTTAGCCCTGTCCCTCCCGGTCCGATGCCACTGGTTGTACTGTATCAGAGTGCATCTCAAGAATAAGGCCATTCTCTCCTCCATAGTAATAAGACAAACTCCCAGGCCCATGCCACTTAACAACGCTCTGTGTTTTCATTTTATTATAATTTGATAATTGTATTACCAAATTATAATATTTATAATATTACCACATGCCAAACCAAGCCAGCAGGTTCACAAATGGGAGCCATGAGCTCCCAGCAGGACTCACATCACCTCCCCTGTCGTCTCCCTATGGCATGGAGGCGCTCACCGGAGCTGTAGCGTGTCAGAATTGAAAGATCACACGCCAGAGCCGGGGGCACACAGTGGGCAATCCAAGACGAAACTGTCTAGACTTCAGCTCAAAGTCAGGTCTTACAGAAAACATTCAAGGTGACAAGCTTGTGATTTCTATTTATTTTCATTGACATTCCTCTGTATAAAACAATGTTCTCGATAAACAGATTTCCCACAGACAACACACAAACACATTTAACCATTTCCCACATTGTAGAATATACGATTCCATTCGTGAACAGTTTTGATGTCTTCACTATTATACAAGAATTTGGAAAATAATACTAAAGAAATAACCTTGAATGAGGTGTGTCCAAATGTTTAACTGGTAGTGTCTTAAAATGTTAAAGTCTGAAAAATGGGGCCATTGTCTGATTTGAACTAGACTGCATTTACAAGTAGACACTCCCAACTCAAACACACAAATAGACAATTCTGTTCAAGATGTATACAAAAACAAAAGTGCTAAGAAAAGTTAGCACATCACTGATTTTATATACAGAGAAATAAGCATGAGTGTGACATTATAAAATAAACACTTCTCAGTCAACAAACTGAGTCCAAGAACCATTTTAGAAAGTTCTATTGTCACTTTATAAAATGGCTCTTGTCAACAGTAGGACAGATCATGATGAGGGGTGTGTTGTCTACCACCACCAATCAAGTTTATTTATGTATTTGAATTGACAACGCTGTTATATAGACCAAAATGTGAAAATGGGGAGATTTACTTAAACATTGAGCAATCCCTAATATTATGAATGCTGTGTAAATGTTGTGCAGCTTGGTGACATTTCCAAATACAGTTAACACCACAGGCTTCCTAACGCATTCTGTTTTCTGTTTTAGAGGCCCCACTTAATGAATCAACACAAATCTGACATTTTCCCAATGATCAGTGAGCCGAATAATAGCCACTAAGCGCTGATTTACTTAGTGTGTGTGTGTGTGTACGTGTACCACATGTACATGTGTGATTGTATTCGTTTGTGTGTTTTTGCCAATAAGATGCCAATGACACTGTCAGATAACAGTCTTAAAGGACGTACTGAGTTGATGTAATCTACTGTTAAAAACGGGCCCTGAACTGCTGACAAGTGGAAAACCATGGTGGTCCAAATATGAACCATTGATTTTAGGAGATGGATTGTAATGAATGGGCTCTGGTCAAAAATAGTGCACTGTATAGAAAACAAGGTGTTATTTGGAATGCAGATGTCGCTGGCTGTCCTGTCCCCTGGACAGAGATGGAGCAATCTATGAAGGACTCCTGGGTATAGTGTAGGGCAGATGAGGGCAGCCCACCACCCGAGGCAGTCAACCCACCATGAGTTCCTCCACCCAGATTAGGAGATTTAAAAAATTGCTTTGACAGATAGCTAAACAGGGCCACCCTGCCACCAGAGTCTTCAGCACACACAGAGTGTGGTCTCCACGTCTATGTAATCTCTTCCCACAAGCACGCGCCATTTTCCCTGTCTGCCATTACAAAACACCTACAAGAGCACCTACCTTTGTTTGACTTGACAGGATTAAACTACCAAACAGGATGCTGAACAGGAAATGTCATGGCGCACAAGACTTGAGATTGGAATGACGTGGAAAATATGCCTATCAAGGACTGAGTGTGTGGTTGGTTACAATATGCTCATCACGTAATGTAACGTTACATTTGTAAGAAATAAGTTACATCTGTAGCAAGCATTGCATTCTTTAGGCAATCAAAGTAGCAATTCAAGTCAAGTCATTACATCGTAAAAGATTTCCGAATCACTAGCTGTGCAAGGAAATCCAAAGAGCATTTCATCGTAAACGTAAGCCACGCCCACCGCCGAGAAAAAATACTTGAGGGGTAGAAATTCATGAAACGGGCGGACTATCCATTCTCACTTGAAAAGTAACTTATGTCAATTATTTGATTTCGCAAAAATAACAGTTATGTTCCCAAATACACAAAAAAGTGTGCTAACCAGACTGGCCAGCTGTATTGACACAACAGAGGCCAAGGGAAATAAGAAACTTGGTCTAAAGATATACTGAAACTAAACAGCAATTTGCAATAAAGCAACATTACGGTCTTCAATTATAGATCACGTGTAAATTGACTATTTTAACCAGCCAGGCTCTTTACGTCATCACAGGAATTCTTTATCCATTCTCAGAAGGGACAACAAGATGCCTGCGGTGCTGTCAAACCATTCACTTTTGATCAAATAATATGAAACGTTATGTCGACATTTTACGAAACTAAGATGCAATATAATATATTAACACGTTTCTAGGTATATTTACAACCCTCAAATTCAGCCTGTGAATTAAAATTGCTAGGGCTGTCAACTTTGCTTCTCTGCACGAAGACGAGGCAAGAAACATTGCAGGCTTTCGCATAGTAAATGAAAGGAACAACGCAATTTCAAGTCCACTAGTAGGCTTATCGGTGTCTCGGTCTATATGACACAACAAATAAACAGAAGCAACTTACCAACACGATGAAAATGTACATTTTCAGCTCTCTGGTCCGACTCCCGTAGCTCTTCCAAGAAGCCATGATGCCGTTGCCACGTCTGGATACGCAAGCGCAATCAGTTGTCCATGGATTGTTGAGCAGCAGCTAGGGTTCTTAGGAAATGTAGTTTTGCTTCTGTTGTTCGCATTATTAGAGACACACCAGTCTAACCACCCCTGCAAACCACGCAATGCACGTATTTTATTATTTAAATAGTTATGCTAAATTGGCTTGATTGTGGAGACACCTTTTACGGATTGACATATTTAGCATATTGTATAGATAAACCAAAACAAAAGCAACTGAAATACCTTTATAGGTACTAGTTTCATGTATGTCTTTCAGTTTAAATTCTATTGCATTAGTGCTGTTGCCTTGAAATTCAGTAATTACAAGAACATTTTTAAATTATATGTTTTCAAGAATTTACTTTAGAAATTACAAATAATTGAATTCTTATTATTTAAAATGTCATTCGAAACCTCAGACCAGTCTAGGCCAGTGAAGTTCTCAGAAAAAGGGTTCAACAAGGGTTCTTTGGCTCTCCTTGTAGGGGAACCCTTCCCCAACCCCAGGCAGAGCTGTTTCTGGTTGCTGATTGACCCTTTTAGTTCCATCTAAAGCCGGGTTTTCCCTGGAACTCATTTTTTTTACCTGGAACATAAAAAGTGTTCACCACAAGGACTCGAACACAGCCCTTTGAGTTCCACACTTTTGTACGTAAACTCCCAAAAATTGTTCCATATGGGTTCTTCGGCTGTCCCTATAAGGAACCCTAGGTTAACTGTCGGACCGTGAAACACCCTTAGCCAAGCCCTTTGAGGGTGCTTTCACTGATTGCACTGTCCAAATTTCAACGTCCAATTTCAATGTGAACTGAGGTGAAGTGGAAAACTGTCATGTGGCCTGACGATTCAAAATGTTACATTATTTTGGAAATCATGGAAACCTGCATCCTCCAAGCTAAAGAGGTAAGGGACCATCCGGCTTGTTATAAGCGCACAGTTCAAAAGCCAGCATCCGTGATGGTATGGGCATGACTTTCACATCTGTGAAGGCACCATTAGTTGCTGAACAATATATACAGGTCTTGGTGTAACATATGCTGCCATCCAGACAAAATCTTTTCAGGGAAGGGCTTGCTTATTTCAGCAAGACAATGCCAAACCACATTTTGCACGTATTACAAAAGCATGGCACTGTAGTAAAAGAGTCTTGGTGCTAAACTGGCCTGCCTGGGGTTCAGACCTTTCATCCATTGAAAACATTTGGCGCATTATGAATCAAAGAATACAACAAAGTTGACCCTGAACTGTTAAGCAGCTAAAATCCTATATCAAGCAAGAATTTCTTGAACAATCATCTTCCAGCCCAGCCTAGCTGTATGCTATGTTAGCTTTTACAGTTTTGTTAACAGTTAGTTTAGCTTTGTTAAAAGTTAGCACAGATTTTGAAAGTATTCCCAAAACGAGCAAACCACACGGCCATGTCTGATTCCGAATGCATGTTTACATTGAGATTTAGCAAATGCTCTTTTCCAGCAGTCTTCCATTCCAGTGACAAGTATATTTTCCAGGTTATGAGTATATTGCCTTTCTCTGTCCTCTGTAATATGATGCTGCATCTTGTTTAATGCAAATGTACTGTTTATCTGGTCCAATTTTCTTTTCTAGCCCTGTGGCAACACCATAATGACTGTGAATGACTGACTATATTGCTTGCTGTTTCATTATTTAGGCTATTCCTGATATAGAAATATGTTAAAGAATAAATAGAGACCAGTCATTAAATTCAATACCCTAAAGTGTTCTGTTAAAGTCATGTGATCACAGTCTTCCCCCAATCGTTAAGCAATTGTTTTGCAATCCAAGCTGGGGGTGTCCCAACGCCCAGAGCTGCTGCTGACAAAGTAGTAGCTAACTGAAAACCTATTTGTTAACAATATATTATAATAATACTGTATAAGAACAGTCACATGTAAAAACATACATCACACTTTTTGGAGAATTTGTAGCAATATTTGTAACATAATCCAAAATAAAATACAGCTCTGGAAAACATTAAGAGACCACTCCTAATTTTCCTTAAATCAGCATCTCGACATATATGGCAGCCATTAAATTCCAGTGTCTGTTAAATTCCAACACAGGCACACCTCATTTTACTAAATGAGGTACTGATTTGGTTATTACCTGAACCATATCTAATTTAATGAAGAAAAGTATAAAAACCACTGCTGTGGTCATCATTATTATTTTGCAATAGGACCAGCTGGATGGCAAAAACAGTGCAAGTAGTACCTCAAAGGTAATTTGAATAAAAAAAAGTATTGTTCAGCATTACCAAAGGGTTGAAAAGAAAAGCTTTGAGTGAGGAAAAGAAGGGTTCAATTCTGGCTTTACTGGCAGAGGGATACAGTGAGTTGCTTCCATCCTGAAAATTCCAAAGACAGCCATAGAACAAGGTCAAGCAACAGACATTGGGGACAACAAAGCTACAGACTGGCAGAGGGTGAAAACGACTGTCCACTGACTGAGATGACCGTCAACTCAACTGTCACTCAACTACTGTAGGATGACATCAAGTGACCTTCAAAAAGAATGGCAAACGGCAGCTGGGGTGAAGTGCATGGCGAGGATGGTTCGAAACAGGCTCCTAGGGGCAGGGCTGAAGTCGTTCATCAATGAGAAGCAAAGAAGAGCCAGGCAGAAGTTCACAAAAGACCACAAGGATTGGACTGTAGAGGAATGAAGTAAGGTCATCTTCTCTGACAAGTCAAATTTTCAGCTTTGCCCAACACCTGGTCGTCTAATGGTTAGAAGGAGACCTGGAGAGGCCTACAAGCCACAGTGTCTCACACCCACTGTGAAATTTGGTGGAGGATCGGTGATGATCTGGGGAATCGGGCAGATTTGTCTTTGTGAAGGACACATGAATCAAGCCAAGTACAAGGTTATCCTGGAAGAACACCTGCTTCCTTCTGCTCTGACAATGTTCCCCAACTATGAGAATTGGTTTTTCCAGCAGGACAATGCTCCATGCCACACTGCCAGGTCAATCAAGGTGTGGATGGAGGACCACCAGATCAAAACCCTGTCATGGCCAGCCCAATATCAAGACCTGAACCCCATTGAAAATCTCTTTTTTTTATCAAGAGGAAGATGTATGGTCAAAAGTCATCAAACAAAGCCGAGCTACTTGAATTTTTGTGCCAGGAGTGGCATAAAGTCACCCAGCAGCAATGTGACAGACTGGTGGAGAGCATGCTAAGACGCATGAAAACTGTGATAAATAATCTGGGTTATACCACCAAATATTAATTTCTGAACTCTTCCTAAGTTAAAACATTAGTATTTTGTTTTTGAAAAATTAATATTAATTTGTTTTCTTTGCATTTTTTGAGGTCTGAAAACAATGCATATTTTTTTTGTTATTTTGACCAGTTGTTATTTTCTACAAATAAATACTCCAAATGACAATATTTTTATTTGGAATTTGGGAATAATGTTGTCAGTAGTTTATAGAATAAAGCAAAACTGTTCATTTTACCAGAGCGGTATATATGTTTAATTAAATGTTTTTTAAAGGCTAATTCAACTACTTAGGCAGACATCCATCATCCCAATCCACAACGCCCAAGCAAGGAGAAGTCCTACAACATCATAGTGGACAGTTTTTCTTCCACATTGTCTGGGTCCATAATCTGGTACCTGCAGAATCGACATGCTGAAACGCATTTTCTGAAAATAAGAATTCATCATGGAAGTTTGCAGGTTAATTCAATCATTTGAGGACCTGACATTAACCACCAGGCTTAATGTAAAGTAAGCAAAACATTTAAATAAATCAATTTTGGGAGAAAAAAAAATCTGAAGGTATATCAATGTTAGAATGTACTGTAAACACACTGAACCCTATTAGCCTCATTAGACCTATATTTTTCAACCTTAAAGATGCATTCCAGAGTTTTGTACAATTTCAGCCAGTTGATGCAAAATTGGGCAATTTTTCACAGGTGATGACAAAACAGTAGAACAGATTAACAGGAATTACTTTCTTTAAAAGATGGACAAAATTAGCATCTATCTTAAAACCACACCCATACTAAAAACAACTCCACTCTGGAGGTCATCCAGGACCCTTTTGCTAGATTGAACCGTAAAGGTTCCTCCAAGAACCTCTCAACTAACCAAAAGTGCAAATGTGAATCCAGAAACTGGCAATGGTTCATTGAGGAAGTCCAGTGATTTGACCTCAAGGGTTCGTTGTGTCACCACTAATCAGTGTATAATGATGCACTGAGTAATTAAATGTAGATTTCTACACTATTCAGTTGTTGAAGATGCTCATACATAAAAATTTATATCAAGAGGCGAGTGGGCAGAACCTAAGAAAGGAGTTAGCAAGACCTCATTGGGCAATATTGATGCATTTCATCATATTTGTGTCAGAAAACTACTCTGTGAAGTGTGCTTGTGTAATAACTCAGTTTGTCCTCCATTACTTGTAAACAACATGTTTAGAAACTTTGGCAGACTAAAATTATTTGTTTACTCTGTTATATACAGTGGATATAAAAAGTCTACACACCCCTGTTAAAATGCCAGGTTCTTGTGATTTGAAAGAATGAGACAAAAATGAATCATGTCAGAACTTACTCCACCTTTAATGTGACCTATAATGTGAACAATTCAATTGAAAAACAAACTGAAATCTTTGAGGGGGAAAAATTTAAAACTCACAATAACCTGTTGCATAAGTGTGCAACAGGTTATTGTTGAAGCACCTTTTGATTTTATTACAGCACTCAGTCTTTTTGGGTAGGAGTTTATTAGCATGGCACATCTTGACGTGGCAATATTTGCCCACTCTTCTTTTCAAAAGCGCTTCAAATCTGTCAGATTGCGAGGAAAACTCCTGTGCACAGCCCTCTTCAGATCACCCCACAGATGTTCAATTGGATTCATGTCTGGGTTCTGGCTGGGTCATTCCAAAACGTGAAGCAACACTTTTGTTTTTGTGCCAAACATACCTTTTGGAATTTTGGCCAAAATGTTCAACCTTGGTTTCATCAGACCATAACACATTTTCCAACATGCTTTTGGGGGACTTGATGATGTTTTTTGCAAACTTCAGCCGGGCTTGGATGTTTTTCTTTGTAAGAAAGGGCTTCCGTCTTGCCACCCTACCCCATAGCCCATTCATATTAAGATACGGGAGATTGTTGTCACATGTAGCACACAGCCAGTACTTGCCAGAAATTCCTGGAGTTCCTTTAATGTTGCTGTAGTCCTCTTGGAAGCCTCCCTAACCAGTTTTCTTCTCGTCTTTTCATCAATTTTGGAGGGACGTCCAGTGCTTGGTAATTTCTCTCTGTCATATTTTCTCCACTTGATGATGACTGTCTTCACTGTTTCATGGTATATCTAATGCTTTGGAAATTATTTTGTACCCTTCTCCTGACTGATATCTTTCAACAATGAGATCCCACTGATTCTTTGGAAGCTCTCTGCGGACCATGGCTTTTGCTCTGAGACGCAACTAAGAAAATGTCAGGAAAATCCTACTAGAACAGCTGAACCTTATTTGTGATTAATCAGAGTAACTTTAAATGATTGCAGGTGTGTAATGACTTCTACTTAACATGAGTTTGAATGTGATTGGTTAATTCTGAACAAAGCCACATCCCCAGTTATAAGAGGGTGTGCACACTTATGCAACCAGGTTATTGTAAGGTTTCTATTTTTCATTTTTCCTCCTCGAAGATTTCAGTTTGTTTTTCAATTGAATTGTTCAAATTATAGGTCACATTAAAAGTGGAAAAAGTTCTGACATTATTTGTCTTTGTCTAATTCTTTTACATCACAAACATTCACCATTTAACAGGGGTGTGTAGACTTTTTAAATCCACTTTTTACTACTATACTACAAAAAGTAGTATTACTATACTACTTTTTGGAACAGGTGTTTTATCGAGGTCGGCAGCACTGCAGGCTTGCCTCTTAAGCTAAGCAGGGTCAGTCTAGGTCGGTTCCTGGATGGGAGACCAGATGCTGCTGAAAGAGAGGTTTGAGAGCCAGTATGGGGCACTCTTTGCTCTGGACAAAATCAAAGCCCCAGGGTAGTGAAAAGGACTTGCCGTCTTTCTGGTGTCCTGACTCGGTCCCTCAAGATATATAGGTGCTCATAAGTGTAGGGGTATTATATAATCTGACCCCTCATATCATCATGACCACATAATCTTACCAGTGGGAGCGGAATTGAAGACCCAGTGCTTAAGATTTATACAGCAGTGCTAACTCCATATCCATCTGTGTCTACAACATTCCAACAGAAAAAATATGGTTTTTAATTGGAAATATTCTGTAGAAATCTGGAAACACTGGGAACTTAAACTCTAAAACAACACACACACACAGACTAAAACAATAGTCAGACTTGCCATGGTACCATTATTAATTGCCATGGTACCAACCTCACGTTACAGATCAGCATTCAGAGATCATGAAAATGAGGGGTGTTTTATAAGTAAGAGAACAATTATTGCACATCATCAGATAATAATACAATACACTGCGTCTTAGTAAAGTGTTTTAGCATGAAACGTTGAACGAGGTCATCACAAACTGTTATTCCATACTGTATGTATTTATATGCCTTTCTTTCCCGATGCAAATCTCTTCTGTGCACCCCTGTCAGTTTGAGTTGCTATGGTCCTTGTAGTTGCGCCCTACTCGCAGGGCGAGAGCGCGCAGTATGCAGCTGCAGGTCGTTCTGAAAGAGACATTGGAGAGACATAAGCAACACTTCTATTGAGAAAGACTGGGGAAACAAGAAGAGCTCTCGTGCTTTGCTTAACATTTTAAAGTTGGAAAAACATATCAAAGGTAAGACTATTTGATTTAATCTATTGTACGGTTCAATTTCATGTCCATTGGATGGTTTGTTGTAATATTTTCACATAGCTCTATTTACTTCAATTTAAATTGAACTTTTAGAACGAAATAAACAAATAACTTTCTAATATTAATCATGCTAATTTGGAAGTATTTTCCTATTTCAAAACGGTACTTACGCAAAAAAAAAAATCTACATCTGTGTATATTAATCGATAGAAACACGTAGGCTATATTGTGCACCGTTTTCACATCTTACACCAAACCATTTATTATTGGACTAATTTTAACTTTGAGTTCACAAATTGTGTTACTTAAACATAACAGTATTTATGTGACTCCTATTTTGCCCATTTTACAATACCTTCAATAGAGGGCTCAGTTGGCGTCGTAGTTTGTTCCATAATATCGCATGTTTATTCAGAGCAGTTAGCGGTTCTTTTATACGGCTTGAGCTTTACTTTCTACTCACGTTCGAGGCGAGGATCAGAGGCATTTCTGTCCTGCAAGAACCTACCGCCACATTTCCAGTTACAAACTTGTGTTGTGCTTTTCGTAATCAGGACCCGTGGGCTAGGGTTAGGCAGACGCAAAGGTCCCAGAGAGTTGTCTAGTTTGGATTTTTCTTTGGCTTTTCCTTTATATTCTCCCTTGCCCTAATCCTGCAAAAGAGAGAGAAAATTGTAGCAGTGTCAAATAATAACATTGAAATGCCTCATGCAGATTGGAAAAAGCTGCAGCGGTTGTCGTTTTTGTATTGCCTTGCGCAACAGCAATTCTAAATTCCAGCTAGAATGAGGATAATATTACAGATTATTGTAACTTGTTATTAATAATACTATCTTATTATCCCGCTGAATCTTGGCTATATATCAGTTGTTCTATGAGCTGATGATGAGAAATTAGTAACCTCTCCTTATTCACTTATTCTCCATTGAGGTGATATCGATTCATTATAATCTTCAAATGATCAAGAATATACCAATACACTAAATTTCCAAAACACTATATTTAGCGTAAGTATTAGCATAAATACTCAAGCCTCCCCATTCCTCATCTCAGAAAAGTATTTGGTGGAAATCATTGTCTTTTTTTTTGAGACATTGCATATGATAACATAGAATAATAAGAATTCAAAAGAAAAATGTAAAGAATCACGACTAATCTGAAACACTACTTCGATTCCTTTACCGATTCCTAGTAGTATCCTGTGAAAATGTTGCATCAAGGGAGCGCGATAGAGGGCAGTGTTCAGCAACACTACACAGCTGTATAACCCACAGGTAGGTAAGAATTAGTGCGAGGTGAAGGTGAATAAACCACGTTTTGTGCTTGTGTGTACGTCGGCTTTAATTGCATATTTTCTTAAAATATATATATATATATATATATATATATATATATATATATATATATATATATATATATGTGTGTTAATTATCATTTTCTAGACACGACAGTCGGAATCAGAGGCTAGGAAGCCCGGTATGTAGAGGGAAATACAGAGAAAGTATACAGCAATTGGTATCGCACCCATGTCGCTAGAGGGCAAGTGTAGTGCGGGGCTTACAACGCCGCGCCACTCGTATTTCCTGCTGTCATTTCTAACTTTTATATACTTCTGTTTTAAAATTCTGTTTTAAAATACTTTGGAAAACACATTTTGTTGGGCTAGAATGCAGTGTGAAATAACAGAAAATCCAAGTTATATAGCGTTTATTTCCCAGGCGATTTGTCCAGTGAAACCCCCGCAACATTGGCAGTTCCCATGGGTTCTTGGTTTCTAGTTGGCACTAAGAAGACTGTCAAATAGACATTGATTATAACTTGAACTTTTTTCATTTGACGCAACCAATTAGTTAATGTAACCCCTACCACTATGCCTCAAACCTTTCGCAGACGTTTTCGAGACCGGCATACCTTGTCTGCCCCCCCCCCCATACGGGTTTAAATATAAGCATTTACGCCATAAAGACAGAAGAGGTCTCAGTTGTGTTAGCGTCTTTGTCATGATCGTCTGTTGAAGCAGTTAATTGCAGTAGATTTCATTTGCTGTTCCGTCTTGATGTTCCAGTTGGAGTTTTGATGACCAACCAGGTCAGGTCATGAGATTAATAACATTGGAAAACCCATTCACTTGACTAAATTAAAATGGTGGATGCATTTCATTGAGTGCCCATTCTAGAACATGCTTTCCACCATTGAAGTTCAAACCATATCTATGGATTATGCACCTAAGTGTCTAGGGACCACTGGCATCTTGGCGTGGTATGTGGAATGTGTTCCGTTCTAAACCGTTTAGAAGCTGTATATTTCTGTCTCCTTACTGATTTACTTTGGGTGTTTATAAATCCGAAATATGCATTTCCCCAGATGTTTCCATTACAGCCTAATCAAATCCAACAACAGGTTTTTTTTTTGGTTATCACATTGCTTCAATTACCTGGCATTAATTAACTTTTGTAAAGCCAACGTGTCGGTAACAACACCAAAAGATTATCCAGCAATTCTAGCATTGGGAAATAATAACAGTGAACGGAAAGCCTACTGCTCTGCCGACAGCTTCCTTCAGAGTCACACAGCGTTTCAAATAACATATTGCCTACATTGCTCACATTGCTTATTTCTAATGTGATTCTATCTAATCCTTGTTCAAACCTGGATGTGTACACTTTGTTTTCCATCAGACACCTGTAATGAGATCGGGGCCATGCTTTAACTCTCCAGTTTCCCCCGAGCAAACAAATATGCTCGTTTGGTATGTATTCCACATAGTAGCCTGTATCCTGGCTAGTGCACTACATTTGACCAGAGCTGGTGTTAGTGCACTACATTTGACCAGAGCTGGTGTTAGTGCACTACATTTGACCAGAGCTGGTGTTAGTGCACTACATTTGACCAGAGCTGGTGTTAGTGCACTACATTTGACCAGAGCTGGTGTTAGTGCACTACATTTGACCAGAGCTGGTGTTAGTGCACTACATTTGACCAGAGCTGGTGTTAGTGCACTACATTTGACCAGAGCTGGTGTTAGTGCACTACATTTGACCAGAGCTGGTGTTAGTGCACTACATTTGACCAGAGCTGGTGTTAGTGCACTACATTTGACCAGAGCTGGTGTTAGTGCACTACATTTGACCAGAGCTGGTGTTAGTGCACTACATTTGACCAGAGCTGGTGTTAGTGCACTACATTTGACCAGAGCTGGTGTTAGTGCACTACATTTGACCAAAGTTGGTGTTAGTGCACTACATTTGACCAGAGCTGGTGTTAGTGCACTACATTTGACCAGAGCTGGGGTTAGTGCACTACATTTGAACAGAGCTGGTGCACTAAGGAAGAAGATAGGTTGCCTGTTGGGACACAGACATGTACAGAGTTATACCGAAGTCTTTACACCAACATCCTCTAAACAATGGTGCTGCCTACTCTATTAATAGTCACCCCCCCCCCACACACACACACATGCACACACACACAGACAGACCTTCATTCAAGTGCTGTCTTAGATTCCTGAGTCCGTCCTTTCAAATGTAAAAACGCTTTCATCTTTGATGAACTTATGAGGGCCCATGACAGCTCTTGGCTGGCGGGTGAACTGAACAGACGACCCCGATTGTGGCTCCGTGTAGGGAGGGGCCAAGGCAAAGGCATCTGAAATCTGCATCCATGTTTCATGTTCTTTAATACGTCTGATGGGTGAAGTAATGAGTCAATGGCCCTCATACAAATTATTTAGTGCATATTTAAGCCTTCGTCATATGAATTATTTCTGACAGCGCCGGTCGGCGCATCAATTGAGAGGGGGTCAACTGAGATAAAAGTTTAATGCAGCCAGACATGGAACTTGATCAGACCGACCTGCCGGCTGTGGTCAGATTAGTAACAGGCTGGGGAAAAAAGGGAGACCGTGGATGGGTCCAATATGCCACTCTATTCCCTGTGAAGTCCAGAGCCCTATTGCAGACACAGCCCATGCCCAAAATACTGCTGACCCCTGAGTGCTGTCACAGTGAGAGTGAGAGAGTGTATCAGTGCCAAAACAATAAACAGAGACTAAATACACAGTGCAGGCGAGACTCTGATGTGTTGTTGTAAAGGGATAAGAGATCTATGATCTCTGTTACTCCTCCCAGTTTCACCACTGTTTCGTATGCATGCAACCAGTTTCAGTTATGTGTTCATGCAAGAATGGGATTTTAGAAATGGCTGCAGAAAGACCTGAGATGTCCTCTGAACCATGTTGTCTTTCATACAGTGTCTAGAGGCCCACGTGGAATGTTATGTCACGTTATTTTCCTCGAGCAGACTGAATAGCCCACGAAATAGCGGGCTGACTCTGAAAGACCCCCAGTCCTACTCTCTCCAGTCTGAGGAGTATGGATTTGGTTGTTGGGCTTTGTTCATGGCTATGGGCCGTTGGAAGAGGAGTCTGTCCTTAAAAGGTGGGACTCGGTTTTATTGCTATGGTCATTTGGTTAGGGCTTTGGTGAAAACCTCTCTCTCCATCTATGCTCATCTACATTATCTATGTTATCTATCTAATCTAATCTATGTTATGTCGTATTATCTATTTTATCTAATCTATCTAATCTATTCTATGTAATCTATCTAATCTTATCTATATCATGTAATATTATCTATCTATCTATCTATCTATCTATCTATCTATCTATCTATCTATCTATCTATCTATCTATCTATCTATCTATCTATTTATCTATCTAATCATATCTGTGTTATGTAATATTATCTGTTTTATGTAATCTATTCCGTCTAATCTCATCTAATCTACCTAGAGATCATCTCTGGGTTGTTTGTGTGCCATCTGTGTTGATAATGTTTCCTCCCTTGGGACTGTCAACTCAACACTCATAGGGCTTATGTGGCTTGAGGAGGACAGTTAAATGAGTCGTCAACTCCCTGAGCTCAGAGAGATCTCGCATCTTCTCTATTTATTCCTCTCTGTCTGTCTTTCTTTAACTATCTCACCCTCTCTATCACTCCCTCTGTCTCTGTCTCTTTCCCTATCTGTCTCTCTGTCTACTTCTTCCCCTCTATCAGAAAACAACATCTATTTCTCCAATGCTTGGTTGACAAGAATAATACTAGCGCCCTTGTGGACTGCCAGAGCAGGGCTCTAGATCTTTCATGTGATGGAGAAAGCAAACAGAATGGACAGGCCTGTTTAGCAGAATGATAGCTGGGACCTTTCCTGTTTCACTTGCCATTAAACAGGAAAATAAAGGTTTCCGACTTGTGGTTCTGGGACAGCTCAAACTATTGTGTCTAGTCGCCAGCGACATACAGAGAATGTTTCAGTCAGTGACTTCTCTTCAGGTCTTAAGGAAATCAGGGTAGTGTGTTGAAAGGACTTAAAGGTAATTGTTAAAGCTTTAGTAGCAGACATTCTAGACTAGAGAGAAAAGGCCTAACCTAACTGGGGCTTCTCTCTGAGTGGGGTCACAGTGACAGGCAGAGGATAAATGGATAGGATGTGAATGTATTATTCTATGAAGTCTGTCTGCACTGTGACTGGATCCATTCAATCTCCGTGGACCCACGGTGGCCTGTCTGGTCATTGTGTTTTAATGCTGTGCAGTTGGCATGGTTTTCACTCCGAGTGCCTCTAGGGGTATCTCCCCAATTTCGTCCTGCCCCCAAGTGCACTAGATTTGACGACTGCCCTTTTCACCGTCGGTCCAAAGCAGTGCACTGAGTAGGGGACAGGGTGGCATTTGAGATGTCTTCTGCGCGTATCCGGGTCTCTGCGGTTCGCTGCTCTAGACAGCATCACCAGCCTGTGAAATCCGATATGGCCACTCGGCTGCTGGGTTATGTACTGTCTACAACCCCTAATTAATGCTGGTTGCGAGTGATCGGGCTCAGTCTGTCTGGAGGGTTTCATCGTTGTTGTCCTCAGTGTCGTTGTTTTCCTCCTCCGCTCCTCCTTCGCTCCTCCTCCGCTCCTCCTTGTTGTCGTAAACAAGAGTTATTTGAGATGACCGGGGCCACGCCGACTCTGGAACTCTTAAAGAACTGACATTGGGTTAGAAGTCCAAATTACTGTTTTTTTTTAAGCTGTGTTTATGACTTGACGAACATCGTTACTTGACAGTGTGTGTGTTTCTTTACATTCTTGAGGGTGAACTGTAATGTAACGATGCCATCCAAACATCAATTGACAGTAGCGGGTATGGGTAGGGAGGCTTTTGTTTGGAAAGTGCACTCTACGAATTCTGTCATCTTCAGTTTTTTTTTCCTATTTCAGACCATTTTTGTCCCTCTCCTCTGTCACAGAGGTGCCAACTGGAGTTGTATGTGAAGTGGACGTGGAGGCATGTGAGTTCTCTGTCTCACCGCGCTCTGTTCAGTCCCGCAAGGACTCAATAAGGAGAAGGAACGGGGGAGAGGCAGAAAACGCTCCCACAGTTGATCTGGCCATTGTGGGTGGGGGAGGAACACTATTCCCATTGATACCATGGATGCATAGTGAAATGGTGACCCCCCCATCCCCTTTTTTGGGAATGGAGGCTCTATAGAGTTAGAGGCGACGCGAAGGACTGTGGTAGGAGATGGGTGTTATAAGCTTTGTGCTGACGGTGGGAACACTGTCCCTGCTGCACTGATTTAATACCCAGGCGCTCTCTCTGACTGTCCCAATGTGTGACTGACGGACAGGCTGTGTGTTTGTGTGTTCCTGCGTGCGTGCCCGATGTGTGTGTATTCCTGTGTGAGTGTGTGTACTGTATGGGCCTCTATGGGCTGTCTCTTACCTCAATTCTTTGAGTCTATGGTCTCGAGGCCTTTTGCCTCAGGTCAGTGTCCCTTAGGAACAGGTCCTTTGTAAAAGTGGAAATGCACTCAGTACTCACAAAACAAAACCCCTTTCTTCCCTTTTAGACTTACCTGAAGCAGGAGAAATATATATCTTCGCCTGAGGCTTTGCTCTAAGATGCAGCAGCTCTAGGCATATTGTCAGACGTGGTTCACGGAGGAAGACACCTCTGTCTCACAGAACTGAACCAGCCTAGCAGGGAGAACCTTGGACTTACATGTCTGGCATTTCCTATCATTGTTTCAGTTTCATTTACAGGCGTCCTTAGGAGGAATCAGCCTCACCCGGTTCCCAGTCCAATAACATAGAGGGGTTGTAAAATGGATCAAACAAAGCCCTTAGCTATAGCCACTCCGACTTAATCATAGGCTTTCCTATTATCTTTTTTTTTTGACTAGCTGTCTCCAGTGGGACATATAATAGACTCATTAGTGCTAGAGACTGACTGTCCTGCGGTCCCTAGCATGACTAAGAGCAACCGATGTCTATAAAAGTGTGTGTGTCTGTGTGTGCGCAATGTGGCTAGAGAGCAACCCGAGCCAGCGGCGTGTGATGACTAATTTAGTCCAGTAACATCCTCTCCCTGCTGTCAGAAACCCTCCAATACAATCAGATAATCAACACCTAGGCTATGTGCTAAATGACACCCCCATTTTCATGTCGGGAGTTATACAGGTGCCGATTAGAAGGCGAACTAAGCATGTAGCCTCCTACATTTCACATTTTAGGCATTTTGCAGACTTTTACCCAGAGCCACATATAACTCCCTCCAGCGTCTTCCTCTCTTTCTCTCCCTTCTCTTTTCCCGTTCCCTCCAACCTCTTCAGTCTTTCTCCCTTCCTTTTTCTCCCTGTTCTCCTCTTCCCTGTAGTCTCATTGCCACAACCTTCTTCTCCTCCTCTTCCTCCTCTTGCCCCAAGCCACTTCTCTTCTCTGCTCATTTACTTCCCCCTGGTTCGATCCCCCCCCCCTCCCTCCAGCCTCTTCTGGTGTTTTGTTCTTCTCCTCTTCCCTCGTCTCCTCTTTCCTCTTATCCCCCCTCAAGTCTTTTGTCTTTTTCCCTCCAGAACCTTCATGTTCTCATGTGAATTGCTCTATATATCTCGTCTGTACAGTCAAATAGGTCTCACAGTATCCTCTTCTCTTCCTCTTCCACCTTCCCCTTTTCTCCACTTCGCTGTTCTTCAATTCCCTCCAGCCTCTCCTGCTCCTCTCCCTTTCCCCTCTTCCATCTTATCGTTTTGTCTTTCACTCTAGCCTCTTCATGTGCTCATGTACACCGTAAAATATAATGTCTTAACATTGGCTTAGAGTCTGGGTTTAATGATATTGCTCAGCTAAATGTGATAGAAAAAAATCACTTACTCAGTTGAGTGTTGATTAGAAATATTCTAGGCCAAATTAATCTGTGAGCTTCAGGCAGAATTACACCTGGGGCTGAATGAAAGTTATGGCACATTGCTGGATCTTGGATCGATAGACAAATGTCCCCTAGAGAAAGATAGAAAGTTTCACTCAATTAGACAATTAATCAATCAATCAGTGTCTTTGTTGTCCCAAATGGCTAATGTGTTCTGCCTAAAGTGTTCACCAATTATAAACGCCCTTTTAAAGCAGATACAACATATGTACAGAAACATAAATAATGAGATTGGTTGCAGTCTTAGAATCATCATTATGCAGAGGACCAGCAATGAATAGACAACATTTCATATCATATATAGAATCGAAGTGTCTATGGGTTCGTGTTTGATAGTTTTAGAAAAGACTACTTCTGTTGGTGTGAGGGCTCGTTCTTAGTCTGTTATTAAAACGTGTACCTGGCCAACTCAGTTCAAGGTTGTGTATGCAACAACATTTCAATCATTTCCACAATATAAAATTCAAGTGCATATTAAACTGTTCATATTTTTAAATTAGTTTTTCTGACCTGGAGAATTTGTTCTGATCTTGAAAGGTTTTCATTATACTATGTAGTCTAATAAGGCTGTGTAAAAGTTTTAAAGCTATTGCCAGAAACATTTATTAAATTTGGATGAATTATTTTTGATTTAACCAACCTCAAACAATTTAATGACATTTTTTAAATGTTTTTTGAAATCTCCAATTTTCTTCAAATTCATTCAGGTCATCAACAAAGCCTTTACTCTTGACTCCCTTGCTAGAAAATAGGTTCCCAAAGCATTTTACCTCTTTTCACATTAAAAAATCTCTCCTCTGCATTTAAGGCTCAGTCATGGTCACTCAGTAGAAATTACTTCTCTTTCCGTTTTCTGTACCTGAAGCTGTTGTCTTAAATGTCAATTTCTCCTTTACTGTCTGGCTTTGATTTTGTTGATTGTTCTGCTCAACCAATTTCAGCTCATAGAAAAGTATCTATCAATTTGGAGATATCACTGGAGATATCAATGTGCAATGGCAATGCAATTTTTTTTCACATGTCTAGCATTTTAGATCATGTAAATTATTCTATCAACAAAATGTTCTGACATTAGCCCATAAGCCAAATTACATGTCACAGTGTTATCCATAGTGGATATTTAACTGACATCCATGTCCTGTGATATAATCATAAATTAACATGAGCCAATTCATCATTGAAAAGTCAATCGTAACAGCTGGTATATGGTAGAAATGTTGCTATCAGGAAATGACTTGGGGATTTTGCTTATCCCAGTCCAACCTTGTCTCAGGGGAAAACGTTTCTTAGTATACGTACATTTGGGACACTCCATTTAGTATGTTACCTTATATTAGGTGTCATTAAAATTTGGGAAACGTATACTCTTAAGATTTGCCAATACATATGACATATTACATATGCCATTGTTGGGATTAGCTTGTGGAGGAGAGGATCATGTTTCTTAGACTGAGGCAATTGTAAAGCTTTTCATTTGACAACAAAACTAGTTCTGGCTTCTGTCCAATAAAGATTCTCCATTTTAGGATGAATATCCATGCCGCTTATTTCCTGGCGCTAATATATTATGGACATTTTCAGATACAATAATTCAAATATATTGACAATTCCTAATTCCTGAGTACACTATATAGTTAGGGTGACCAGATTCAATAGGGTGAAATATGGGACAGTCATTTCACCCACACACCCCACCCTGCGCGCACACGCCCACCACCTACACACAATGCACAACAAAGTAGGGCCTCAATTGTATTATCCAATACACAAATACAGTCTTGTTTTTGGACTTAATGAATTGGACTGAAGAAACAAAAGAGCGTTTCACTTAGAACCTCACATTGCGTCTCTCTGGCAAAGATGAACTGTAAAAGCTATACTATGACAAACTATGACAAATTCATTAGTTTGATTGAAACAACAACAAATTAGTGTTTGCACTAAATGAACACATTAAGCTCTGAAAAATTAACTCAGTCTACATTTCAGGTGTACACAGCAACCGAATTATGCCTTTTCACTTTTACAAATTTGATTTGGGGGGTGTGGAGTCTGGTGGCCTGTTGTTCTTTTTGCATGAGCAGAGTCCGCTTGTCTTTAATAAGTTTGTCATGGAAAGCAAATAACATTGCCTTCATGGATGTTACAGCAAGGTGGGATTTCTCGCGCACAGGTGCTTGGGCTTGGCAGCTCGTGAGAACTAAAATGCGATTGGATCATAGTCAGTCCGTAAAATAATAATAAACTTTAAGCCTGACAGCGGTGGAAAATCATGACAACCTATCACATTCGAATGGACAGTAGGTTGGACCAATAAAAATGCAGGACCAAGTGAAATTACGGGGACAAAACATGATTTTTTCTAAATTAGTCGGGAGAACTGAAAACGGACTGAAATACGAGACAGTCCCGGGAAAAACGGGGCGTCTGGTCACCCTATATGTAGTGAACAGGATGCCATTTGGGCCTTCAGGAGATATTCTTTTGTCTCATGATGACCATTTCTTTAGCAGCAGAGAGGATTCCAAAAACTGGCGCATTATCCTCCAAAATCCCTGAAGAGTTTGTATTCACATCTCTAACATGAAGACACCAAAGGCCTTTTAGCATGGCTCCGTGTAGCTGGATACTAAGCAGCACTCTGGCTATAGTGAGCGGATGAACTGTGGTTACAGTGACAGCTGAGTGGTCGGACACAATGGGTGTAATGTTTACCCCTTTAATACACAAACAGAACCATTGTCAAACAAGTCAGTATCACTTCCAATGCTACTGTGTAGATTTAGCAGCGCAAGGCACTCTAAAAGCTGTTTAAACACCAGCCTTGATTTCTTTTTTTAAACAAGGTTATACATGAACTAACATGCTTCATGACTGCTGTAGTTGAGAGGTGTCTCGAGTCCTCAGTCTCAGACAATGCAGCAGTAGGAAGCCATGGTCCAACCCAGTCTTAAGGACGGCACACAAAGAGGAAAAATTCAAGGCAACATTAACCATTGCGCATATTAATCATATGCGTCCTTGCAGCTCTTATTCAATTAAAGGCGGACATTGTGTCCCCGAATGAAACCACATCTCTCGTTGCCCCGAAGCCCCATCTCTCGCTGCTTTGGTCGGTGTGGTTTTTGTTTCTATGGCAATAAGTAGTTCTGTGAAGGGGCACCGAGGTCCGTCCCAAGCACCCTGAGACAAGGTGACAGTGATTAATGTCCGGTTTGGATGTGTACGTGTGTTGGTCCAGTCAGAACCGGCGCGTTACAAAAATACAATGCCATCCTAGTGCTGTTTCCATGGCCTTCTCTGCCTCCTGCTGAGGGACACAGTTGACTAACTGAAGACTTTGTTATTAGTACTTTGTTTTTGACCAACTTGATAAATGATGTTGTCTAATACCAACCATTTCGAGCAACGCTGAATGAAAGCCTCACCTGCGTGCTGTCTAGGGAAAGACTTTCCGGGTGTTTCTTCACAGCCGTGTCATTGACTATGGTTCCACCCCACCACCACCCCTCCCCGCTCCCCCCATCCTCTCTTTTCATTCTCCATGCCGAGACATCAAAGAATCGGTGGCCTTTTCAGACAGCATGAGGGCCAGCCGACTCGAGTCACGTGGCGCTCCGCGGAACGCTGCAGTGGTTAGAATGCAGCCTATTAATGAGGCAAACGGCTGATAAGACTGGAAGACATCTGCGCGACACAGATAAGGACCCACCCCTTTTTGCATTACCTATCCTCTTGTGATGTCAGGAACACGGCACAATACTGTCAGCATCTAGCTGGGGTATTTGGCTTAGTGGTGGTGAGTTTTTTTTTTTTCTTCCAAGTGTTCTTGCTTTTCTATTATCACAGTCTGTGGAGTGAATTACCTGCTTTTCCTTATGGGGCTGCCAGTCATGTAGTTGAGTCACTAAAGCGCGGATCCCAAGTCCAGTTCCAAGTCCCTTGTGCTTGAGTTCAAGTTAATTCCACGTCTAAGGCAGTCCTGCCTCAGGCCTAGAGTCCAAGTGCATGCGCCTGTATCTTAGCCACTAGGTTCACACTGACTCAAAATAATTGCTTGCATTGGTCCATCCAGTCTGACTGTATTTTGTGCTTAGTGTTTTTATATAATAAACCCTCTTCTCAATGAATCCAGGTCAAGTTACCAGAAGAGTGTTCATTCTGTGAAATAAAATGTTTGGATGCAAAAATGTCTTGTCAGAACAAACCAAACAAGAAAGGACCAGAACCCGAATTTGCCCAATAGAAGACATTTTGAAATCATTGGCAGAATTAGAGCCACCTCCGGCAATGTTCTTTATGATTCAAAATGTGTCCTGCCAATACACGATTAAAAAAAAAAAACACATGAGGTGATTAAAGATCATGTCCTTTGAACGGTAATCAAGCAATTTGTTTAGGACAATAGAGAGAGGACACATCTAAGCCTGGCAGGGAGATAGAGAATGGGGAGTTTGACTCTTTTTAATGACTCAGGTCATTTTGAGTTGTCCCAACACATCTTTCGACTCATTACCTTAATTCGAGTAGTGCCTAAAGCTTGTAGAACCTACACCGGTGAAACCTAAACTATATTCTACAAGTCACTCTGCTAGTTTCCTGTTCAGTATAGGGACCGCTAAGCTGTAATTTATAACTAAGACTTGTCAGTGTGCTTTAAAAATGTTTACTGGTCGGCATATAAATAGCAAGTATTCATAAATCAATACATTGATAAATCAACCCAGGTATGCAACCAGATAAGACTGTGAACTGCTTTTGTACATTATTTTGTCTTTTACAATGTTTAGTAATTAGTTCATTCTTGCACAGTGCATCCATTTGTTAGTTCAAAACGTCTTTGTCATTATTTAATGCTGCCTGCAGCTTGATATATTTTTCTTTCCTCACGTGAAATAAACAGTTATTGATGGAAGTTTGGAGCACTGAGCTCCAAACTTCCTACTTTAAAATGTATTGATTTCAATGGTGTGGTTTGAACTTCCCCCAGCTAAACAGAACAGAGTATCCTGTATGCTGTAGAATATTAATTCTCTTTTTTGCAATAACATCATAGTAAATACGAAGCCAGGTCAGAGACACCAATGGTCAAGTCCTCTGTCATGGAGATCCTGACACGACTCAGATTCAAATGTGAACTTGAGTACTACAACAGTGGCCTCTGACACGACTCAGATTCAAATGTGAACTTGAGTACTACAACAGTGGCCTCTGACACGACTCAGATTCAAATGTGAACTTGAGTTCTACAACACTGGCCCCTGACACGACTCAGATTCAAATGTGAACTTGAGTTCTACAACACTGGCCCCTGACATGACACAGATTCAAATGTTTACTTGAGTGCTACAACACTGGCCCCTGACACGACTCTGATTGTTTACTTGAGTACTACAACACTGGCCCCTGACATGACTCTGATTCAAATGTTTACTTGAGTACTACAACACTGGCCCCTGACACGACTCTGATTCAAATGTTTACTTGAGTACTACAACACTGGCCCCTGACACGACTCTGATTCAAATGTTTACTTGAGTACTACAACACTGGCCCCTGACACGACTCTGATTGTTTACTTGAGTACTACAACACTGGCCCCTGACATGACTCTGATTCAAATGTTTACTTGAGTACTACAACACTGGCCCCTGACACGACTCTGATTCAAATGTTTACTTGAGTACTACAACACTGGCCCCTGACATGACTCTGATTCAAATGTTTACTTGAGTACTACAACACTGGCCCCTGACACGACTCTGATTCAAATGTTTACTTGAGTACTACAACACTGGCCCCTGACACGACTCTGATTCAAATGTTTACTTGAGTACTACAACACTGGCCCCTGACACGACTCTGATTCAAATGTTTACTTGAGTACTACAACACTGGCCCCTGACATGACTGAGAGTCCTGAACTGGAGTACTACAACACTGGCCCCTGTTTGAAAGGAGTGCACTACATGGAGAATGGGTTGCCAGTTGGGACATAGAATTAATAAAGTAGAAAGGTCCCATTAATGAGAATCCTGCATGACACTCTTATAGCGAATCGTCTCAACATATAGATTAGTCTGACGTCAGCTTCATGTTTTTGTGAAGGGGAACCTCTGTTCATGTTCTGACTGTGGCTTACCATGTTGGAAGCTAGAACTCCATAAACATTACAATCCCTTAACGGAACTAGGGTTTTTCCTCTGGGAACATTAGAACATTTTGGTTCTCAGCACTGTTGGGTTGATAAGTTGATAAGTTACCTCCTCATTTCCTCCAAGCCCTATCTGGTTATGTCATTAGTGGGACATTGGTCAAAGCAGACAAACTACTGCCGCTGCTGCACAGGAGAGTCTTCTATCTGCTGTTGACCCTGACCTTCACGTCAAACAACCTGGTCCGCTCGACCTGTGTGGGAGCCTGGGAAAGTGGTACAACCCCCTAGCCTGGCGGACTGGCAGACACTGGGAGGAGACTAAGAGGGGAGACTGAGGGGGGAGAGTGAAGGGTACTAGGGGTGGCTGAGGGGGGAGAGTGCCACAGACAGACACAACCTCCTGACCCCGGGGGGGCACAACACTCCTCCCTCCATCAGTTTCAATCACAACACTCCTCCCTCCATCAGTTTCAATCACAACACTCCTCCCTCCATCAGTGTCCATCACAACACTCCTCCACCCATCAGTGTCCATCACAACACTCCTCCCTCCATCAGTGTCCATCACAACACTCCTCTACCCATCAGTGTCCATCACAACACTCCTCCCTCCATCAGTGTCCATCACAACACTCCTCTACCCATCAGTGTCTATCGCAACACTCCTCCACCCATCAGTGTCCATCACAACACTCCTCCACCCATCAGTGTCTATCGCAACACTCCTCCCTCCATCAGTGTCCATCACAACACTCCTCCACCCATCAGTGTCCATCACAACACTCCTCCACCCATCAGTGTCCATCACAACACTCCTCCACCCATCAGTGTCCATCACAACACTCCTCCCTCCATCAGTGTCCATCACAACACTCCTCTACCCATCAGTGTCCATCACAACACTCCTCCACCCATCAGTGTCCATCACAACACTCCTCCCTCCATCAGTGTCCATCACAACACTCCTCTACCCATCAGTGTCCATCACAACACTCCTCCCTCCATCAGTGTCCATCACAACACTCCTCTACCCATCAGTGTCTATCGCAACACTCCTCCACCCATCAGTGTCCATCACAACACTCCTCCACCCATCAGTGTCTATCGCAACACTCCTCCACCCATCAGTGTCCATCACAACACTCCTCCACCCATCAGTGTCCATCACAACACTCCTCCACCCATCAGTGTCCATCACAACACTCCTCCACCCATCAGTGTCCATCACAACACTCCTCCACCCATCAGTGTCCATCACAACACTCCTCCCTCCATCAGTGTCCATCACAACACTCCTCTACCCATCAGTGTCCATCACAACACTCCTCCACCCATCAGTGTCCATCACAACACTCCTCCCTCCATCCGTGTCCATCACAACACTCCTCTACCCATCAGTGTCCATCACAACACTCCTCTACCCATCAGTGTCCATCACAACACTCCTCTACCCATCAGTGTCCATCACAACACTCCTCCACCCATCAGTGTCCATCACAACACTCCTCCACCCATCAGTGTCCATCACAACACTCCTCCCTCCATCAGTGTCCATCACAACACTCCTCCCTCCATCAGTGTCCATCACAACACTCCTCCACCCATCAGTGTCCATCACAACACTCCTCCACCCATCAGTGTCCATCACAACACTCCTCCCTCCATCAGTGTCCATCCCAGGATCCAGAAAGAATCAGTATGTGCCAAACAGACTCGGGACAATGCCATGATATAGCATGTGAATGTGTGTGTCAAAACAAACAGATTTACACTATGTCTTATTTTCAAACCATTGGATGGGAGAGGGGCGGACATGTTGGTATAAGAACAGACATCTGTCATGGCGTTATTGTGGGTCTAGCTGACACCCTAGCCCAAACCAACCCACTGGATTGAATCTGTTCTGTCTGTCTGGCACGGTGTCTTTTCATCTAGCATTGCCATGCCGACCGCCTATCACACACACACTCACACATATACATGCACATATGTATATTCCAGTGCTCTCAATCCATTGAAATAAAGAATCACAATTCATTGCATAATCTAGTTGGAATCTAATTGTGATCATTCGCAATTTTAGCATTTGTTTTCAATTTGGCCTAAATCATGTCCTATTAGTTTTTCTCATTTGCGTTGGCTCTTTTTTCACAACAGTCTTAACATTCTCTAAACTGTAAGTGCAGTCGTCACAAATGTTTCATGGGACATCACAACTCTATGTATGCAAAATGTAGTAAATCACCCAAAACACTTAATTCATGCTTCAAAACCTAGTTATTTTGTCAGTAAATTGGCCAATTATACCAAAATGGAAAGTTTCTTTGTCATTGTACAAATTTCTGTTATGCTCACACTGTCTGCATACTGTACTATACAATAATGTTAGTTTTGTTAAGCTGAATGCTATTGTGTACTGTATCACACTGAGCTTTTTAGATGCCTATTTCAACAGTAGGTAACGGTTTACTCGGAAAACTCAATACTGCACAGTACTGTAGTACACAGAAAAAGGATATGCACATTTGTATGTATACAGTACATTTTACAATGTGTTCCATATAAACAGAATATTCACATTTGGATGTCAATTTTTTTATTTCTTACATATGAAGTCATATATAGTGAGCTGAAAATTCACCACAAAATGACATCTTTGAAAACAAAAAAACTGCAACAACAATGAAGAAACCTGCAGTAGTTCTGTAAAAAACAATGAATTGTACCGCCTCATGGTATATAACACTACAAGTTACCATCTACTTGGTGGGCATCCTGTCACTCTTGTTGGTCTGACAAGAGATTTCCATCATCACAAACATTCCATGGCATAGATATTTATGGAATATACAATATATATAAACTATTGACAGTTCTGGACTTGTGATTAAATATGTGCATGATAACCCATTACATTTCTAAATAGAAGGTTGCTGGTCTCTGATCCCACAGTTTGACCCTTGATCAAGGCACCACGAACGGCAGCTTTTAGACTACAGTATAAAACATATTTGCCCCTCTTTTCAGGAAAGCTGCAGGGTGTTTGAACCAACACTGAATCCCATCTAAGCTTTTCAAGGTATTGGCCTTTGATCTTTTGGCAGAAATGTGGTTAAATTGGGGTTCCTGTGAGGGCCTGCAAACAGCAAGTTTCCTGATGGCTGATTAGCCGCACCCAGGTACATGTGTCTTTATTAAATTATTCCCAAAATCAACCGAATGCATAAGGTAGGGTGTTTGAACACCAGGTAAATGCATTAGATAGGCACGGGGCTAGTGATATTTTCCGCAAACATTAATCATGAGAGATTGTATTTGATGTGTAGAATGGACGTATTTTGTGAATTCCACTACAAAAATATGGTTTGTTGGAAACGCGACAAGCGACGGCTTAATGTTTAGGTTAGGCAAGCAAAAATAATGATAAGTTATCATGCTTCAAGCAAGGTGTTATCAGGTGGATTTGTGCACACACAGCATCCTGGACCCAATTGGAGAAGAGTCAGAGGGGAGGCGCCGCTGGACTCTCCCAGTGGGTTTTTGGAGGGAGACAGGGATGCAGGAAACAAGGAGAGATGTTCCAATTTAGGACTACTTGGAACACTGCATCCTATGTAGCGGGTGTGCACTAACAATTAAACACAAGTCTTGACACAAATGCCTACTCAGCGGTCCCCTCCAGCACAAGTCAAGGGACAAAAAGTTAGGGTCTGCTATTGCAGAAAATACAGGAAGTGCCAGTACTGCGGTGCAAAGTCCTGCTCAAGTCAATCACTGACTATGGATGGTTCTGAGGCTCAAAAAGGAAAAATCTGTTGATGGCAACCAGAGAATTAACAGCGTTAAGCCTTTTAAATAAATGCATGTGTTCATGCGTTAGTTTTGACAGCACAAATATATACACATATACTGCATATAAATTACACTGAATACAATATACAAAATATTTGCCAAACAACACATTTCAAGACCAATAATATTAATTGTGTTACAAACAGATTTACAAATGTATGTAATGCAATTCGAAATACCCCAAAAAACATAGTTCACATGTATCCAAAAACAAGAAACCAGACAAGCCTTGTTCAGCCGGCCTTAAGAAGGGATGAATGTTGTTGCCCTGACTGGATTTGATCCGCAGTTTCCAATGTGGCAGCCTGTCTCTTTAATCACTATGCTATTTGAACAGCGGGTGTTATTGCATGTAATACATGTGTAGTCATGTGATGTCTGCTTACTTCCTGCATTGTTAAACCAATAAGTCGAAACTCCATGGATCTTGAAACTTGTTCCCTACATTACCTGGTAAAATCCAAACCAACAACAGGTATAACAGGATTGCAACACTACATTCAACACGTTAAATTAGAAAGAGATTACTGTAGACAATACCTATAATGTAAACAATCACTCCAATCACTCCATGGCTGGTTTGTTTCTTTAGAAAAGAGTGACAGTTGAATAGCCAACCGCTACGCTATGTGAACTACACTATGTAAATCAAAATGGTTGTTTTCGGTGCAGTTCATCCATCGCAGTATAACTGTAAATAGTTTTACTTTATAATGTAGCTACTGAAGCTTGTAGCCAAGTTTTAGCCTATCCAGAACAAATCCTAATACCTATATTGTTTGGTCCGTGGCGTGGATGAAACCCCAGTCAACTACATGGCAGTCTGCGTCTCAAACCACTACGCTATTTAACAATGGTTAGTCACTCAGTCAGTCAGGCACTCACTCACTTACTCAGTAAGAGACATTCACTCTTCTTGGCCGGCTCCACTTACACGGTCCGGCAAAAAACGATGTATTCCACAAAAACACAAATTTCCGTGTTCTCCATACTTACTCTAACTACCACCACCATTATCAACACTGGGATTTTCCAGGGGTCTCTGGGATGTCAATCTACTTTAAATAGATGGCTAGCCAGCAGATAGATAAATATATAGGTTGCTAGAAGGACTTGTAATTACACTATTCCAATGCAGGTGTACGTGTTCTCTAGCTGTACTTAAATGGTCTGCACTGTGTTGTTAGTAATTCTGTGGTTTTGAAGACAACTTTAACCGAGGTTCTGGAGGACAGAGACTTAAATGTTGGGTTTAAACCAGGACACACCACTCTGTCAGGGAAGTCAGCCTGTCATTACATGTATAACTCTCCTGGCGATGTACTGTAGATCAACTCTGCAGTCCTCTGTTGTTCAGGTCAATGCAGTTTCTACCCTCTCACCTTTAAGCTGGGGGTCAAAAACAGTGCTTTTCTCAGCATCGGGCAGGTTAGGTTGTAGTTCTGCGTGCACACACACACACACCACAGTGTGTCTCTGCTGGCGAGGAGCCAAGCCACCCTCAGCAGTTTACAACGCGGTGATGGTGGAGGCCCGCTCTTTGACTTCACCTCGACGCTCCTATTCATTAAGCTTTTGAAAATGACAGAGTCTGCTTTTGTTTCTGCTGTGAGAGGGATAATCAAGATGTTAAACCAGTGGGGCTGTTTAACGCTCAGACAGCCAATTTGTGCCAGTGTTTTGCTGTGTTGAACTTCTTCTCTCTCCCTCCTTTGAAAGGTGCACTCCCTATCTAATATGTAAACATGATGCAGGCGATCCACATCACTGTTCGGTGGCCTTCTGTCCTTTGTGAAAGATATAATAGTCAGTACAGTCAGTGATTTAGGCATTAGATTTTCCATTACCCATTGTTTTCCCATTACGTTCCAATTGTTTTCCCATTGTTTTCTCATAGTCTAGAAGATCTTCATTACTCTTTGCAAAGTGTATTGTAATCATAACTGTTATATTAACTGATTTGCTCTTCCTGCTGAGTGGGTTGACATGATCCTAACTAAAGTTTGTCATTTATTCCTGATCTGTGCATCTTCCACATAGTTGTAATTCTTGACATTAAGATGAGTCACTAGGCCAATAAGCTGGAATCCTATAACCGTAATTTCTGGAAATCCAGGGAATTATTGAACGTTTTTTGACATACAATAGTAGAGATGCTGGAGGTGGACTGAGGTCATCAGAATCCTCCATCTCTCCTCTCCAGCGCTTTTCTTGATACTGGCATGTGGAAGTCTCCCACCTTATGTCTTCGGATCTCCTCCCCTAATAACAATACGGCCTGGCTTCTGCGGATGTATATTTTACAATGTAAGCGTGGTATCTGATCTCAGTGTCAATTAGCTCTCCTTCATCTGGCTGGTCAAGTCCCAGCTACGACGTTGACAGCATAGACACTGATGCTAGATGACACACACACAAACACCGGCATCTGGCTTGCCATGGCGATAGCATCACTTGGCCTTTCTCTAGCATATTGGACCTGTCTCTCCCACTGTGCCGTGACAGCAACTGTTTGTGGCTGTGAGCCGGAGGCTGATCACTCAGAAGGGGAGGAGCAGGTCTCTGGTTTGGGTGAGGTGCATGTAGTAGGAAAGTGAGGCCAGGGAGGAGTGTTTAGGTCTGTTCATCCATGCGTATGTAGATGGAGTAGCAGTGACACCATTGGTGATCAACCCTGTCTCCACTCAGCCCTTTGGGACTCGACAACCAGCTAGCGATTAACTTGCATGGACACTCTATTAACTTGCACGGACACTCTCAGAGTCTTGAATACATTGAATACATGACTATAACTCTTTTAATACATGGCTCCGCCCACACTGCTATGTAATGCTTCTCTTCCGTTTCTCTCTTCCTACTGTGTATTTCTCTCTTTCTCTCTTCTCCTGCGCCAGTAGTTGATTCACGTGTAGCTCTGATCTAAACAGCAGAGGCAGCAACTTGGGGACTAGTATAAGTATAATAACTAAGTTATTATTATGTATTTTTTTACAATAAATATTTTTGCCAACATTAGATTAGATTCAACTTTATTGTAATTGAACAGTACAAGTACCAGGCTTGGAATTTTGTCGTTTTAGGGGCAAGTTCATTTGGCCTTTGGGATCACAAAAAAAATGTAGGGCACAAAGGCCATGTCAGGGCACAAAGGCCATTGAGTGAAATAAGAGGATTTGGAGCTTACAAATAAAAAACATGAATTGTTGATAAGAAAAAAACATGCATGACATAAAAACATATACATTATTCACTTTTTAATATCATATTTTGAATAATAACCTATTTTAACTGATATGTTTTTTCCACATATTAAGTTCAATTATCATGTTTTTTTTTTTTATCTTTCACCACAAACACTGCCATGTCGAGGGATGTCAAACCCAACATTACTTCTCGGAGCTCTCAAAAAGCTTTCTGGTGTATTCTACCACCTCCCAGTTGCTTATGAACGCACCTTCCTAAAGAGAGAGGTTTGACTCAGGTAAGGACTAAATAAGTCACCTATCTATCGATAACTGGCTAGCTTGATTACCTGCATGTAGTCCATTCATGTGGTTGTTCTCATTTGCAAACTACAAACAAACTGCTGACCGTGAGATTTTGACAGTTGCATGGGCCATGCTGGCCGTAGGGCGTACAATGATTTTCGCGGCGGCACATCCAGAACGAAGGGCAACGACGGCCATGGGCATGGCAGAAAAGACGAATAAAGGAGGGCAGGAAATTTACAAGTATTAGGTATAGTGTTACAAGTGGGATAACAGTTGTTCGGGTACAATTGGCAATTTTTAAGTGGCATACAAGGTGTGCAAACGAGTCAAATTACTCTAGTAGGGTAGCATGAGCAACCATGATGCAGAGATAGCAGCACTAAGGTCCACAAGGTAGACGTGTGTGTGTGTGTGTGTGTAACAATTGTAAAAATGCAAGTACAATGGCAATACTAAATGGAATGGAATGAACAACTGAAATGCTGTGATATAAGCGACGAGGTTCCTGAGGTAGACACATACCCGTAACCACTGAAAACTTCCATTATCAGGCTTTGCAAGGCGGTGTCAGAGTAGTACAAGGGAGTCGCGCAACAAGGTCCCTGAGAGGTGGTGGGGGTATGGTAAGAGAGGGGTCACAGAGTTCACAGAGTTCTCTGGGTCACAGAGTTCAGCAGGGTTACAGTAGATAGGTTACAGTCTCCTCCAGTTTTAAACTTGAGGAGGACATGAGGTCCTGGTCCACACCTGCGGAGTACCTGGTTTGGGGGGCCTGTTGCTGTCCCTGTCCTTGTCCATCTGGTCATGCTTCTGACCTAGTCTAAATTTAAATAGACTCTGGATTTAGCCCACATGCATTTATTAATTATTCCAATTGGACACTTAATATCTCACCCGGCACAGCCAGAAGAGGACTGATCACCCCTCTGAGCCTGGGTCCTCTCTAGGTTTCTTCCTAAAATTCGGCCTTTTTAGGGAATTTTTCCTAGCCATTGAAATTCAACACTACTGTTGTTTTCTCCTTGGGTTTAAGGCCAGGTGTTTCGGTAAAAGCATTTTGTGACAACTGCTGTTGTAAAAAGGGATTTATAAATAAATGTGATTGATTGATTGATTGAAGAAACTGTTCCTGAGCCTGCTGGTGCAGGATCAAAAAGACCTGTACCGCCTGTCTGATGGTAGGAGCGCAAACAGTTTGTGGCATGTGTGTGAAGGGTCCCTGATGATCCTGCGCGCCCTGTGCAGACACTGCTTGCACTGGAGGTCTGTGATGGCAGGATGCTGGGCACCAGTGATGTGCTGGGTGGTTTTCATCACCCGTTGCAGGGTGATGATGTCGTCTGTGAACTTAATGGAGTTGGAACAGTCGTGTGGGAGTAAAGGAGAGGGCTAAGCTCACAGCCCTGTGGAACATCAGTCTTCAGGATCAGGGTGGAGGAGGAAGTTGTCTAACCTGACAGCCCAGAGGAAATGACAGTGTTGAAAGCTGAGCTGAAGTCTATGAATAGCATCCTCACATAGGTGTTGGATTTGTCCAGGTGGGTCAGAGCAGAGTGTAGAGCCATGGAGATGGCGTCCTCTGTAGACCTATTCGACAGGTAGGCAAACTGGTAGGGATCCAGTGTTGGGAGGATGCTGAACTTAATGTGGGCCAGAACTCTCAAAGCACTTCGTGATTGTGGGGATGAGTGCAACTGGTCAGATGTCATTCAGGCTAGACGCAGTCGCCTGCTTCGGCACTGGCACAATGGCTGCAGACTTGGGACAATTGTCGGGACAACCGCCTGGGCTAGTGACAGGTTGAAAATGTCAGTTAAGAAATGTTCTGAGCACACGCCCCGGGGACGCCATCAGGACCAGCAGCCTTGCGTACTCACCCTGCTCAGTGCAGAGACACATCTGTGGTGGATAGACTGAGGGGGAGCTCGTCAGTTCAGCTTTAATGGCTGGATCTTTGTTGTCCCTGTTGAAGCGTGTGTAGAACCTGTTTAACTCGTCGGTGAAGGAGACATCGCTGGCTGTGAGGGTTCTTTGGCTGGTAGTCTGTGATGGCTTGGATGCCCTGCCACATGCGTCAGGTTTTGGAGTTGTTGTAGAAGTGCTCCTCAATCCTCATTTTTAGCCATCTTGAAGCCCCTTTTCAGGTTGGCCCTGGATGAGCTGTAGGCCTCTGCATTGCGGGATCTAAAAGCAGCGTTGCGTGGCTTTAGCAGTGGTTGGACCTCTCTGTTCATCCACTGCTTCTGGTTGGGGAAGGTCTTTATTAGTTTATAGGTGGTGACATTGTTGGTGCAGATGTTGATGTAATGCAGAACGGAGGAAGCATATGTCTCAATTTCCATATGGGTGTCAAAGGTGGCTTGAGTGGCAAACAGATTCCTGTCTGTGTGTTGAAACTGGTGCTGTAGTACTGAGTCTGACCCTTCTAGTTCCACTTTGACAGTCCTCGCTGATGGTTTCACACGTTTAATGAGGCATAAATAGTTGGGTAGTTGGAATAGTGAGAGATGGTCAAATTGACACAGGTGGGGGAGGGGAATGGCTTTGTGAGCCTCTGGAATGTTTTTGTGCACATGGTCCAGTGTATTTTCTCCTCTGGTAGGGCAGGAGACATTTTGGTGGAATTTGGGAAAAACTGTTTTCAGATTTGAATGATTGAAGTCCCCTGCAATCACCAACACCATCTGGGTGTTCTGTCTGCTGTTTGCTAATGGCAGCCTGCAGTTCTTTCATTGCTAGTTTAGCATTAGCATCCGGGGGTATGTAGACTGCCATAACAACAAAAGATGTTAACTCCCAGGGCAAGTAATTCGGCCTGCATCTAATCATCAGGTATTCCAGATTGGTTGAGCAATGACTCCCGGTTAAGTTAGTTTGTATACCATGTTTTGTTTACATAAATGCACAGTCCACCACATCTTGTTTTACCGCAGTCCATTTCAATCCTATCTGCTCTTAAGATATCGCAGCCATCCAGCTCAATCAGGAATTTGCTATCCATCTACTCATAATACCCCATAATGAGAAAGCGAAATGTGTACCACCTTTTTGAAAATAAAAAAAACTGAAATAATGAATGAACATATGTATTCAGACCCTTTATTCTGTACTTTGTAGAAACGCCTTTGGCACAGCTTCAAGTATTCATGGTTTTGCCTCCAGTTGCTTTGCACACATGGATTTGGGCAGTTTCACCCATTCGTCCTTGTAGATCCTCTGAAGGTCTGTCAGATTGGATTGGGAGTGTCGGTGAACTGTGATCTTCAGGTCTCCCCACATCTGTTCAATGGGGCTTAAGTGCTGGCTTTGACTGAGCCACTCAAGGACATTCAGAGACTAGTTCCGAAGCCACTCATGCATTGTCTTGGCTGTTTGCTTCAGGTCGTTGTTGTGCTGGAAGTGGAAACTTCTCCCCAATCATGTTTGATCTGGGTCAGTTCTTTTTCAAGGATATCTCTGTATTTTGCTGCATTTACAACCCCATGTTATGATATATATATTCAGATATACAGAATGTCTCAACACATTTCTGTCTCTTAGGTCTATGAAGAGTTGTGGGACCTTTTGCCTCATGTCCCATCAATTGAATGTGCCACAGATGGACTCTGATAAAGTTTTAGTGATCAAGGAAGATCAAAGGACACAGGATACAAATGAGCTCAATTTGGAGTGTCACTGCGTCAAATGTGCAGTGCCAGTCAAAATGTTTGGACACACTATGGTGTGAATGGGTAAGTGTCCAAAGGTTTGACCCGCATTGTACTGTATGTATATTAAATATTTAAGCTTTTTTACTTTCAATAACTTAGCAAACATTTCAAACAAAGGGTTTTCTTTGTCATTGTAGGGTATTGTGTGTAAATTGATGACAACAAAAATATAAGACCATAAAAGAGGGCCCTATAAAATCATAATTTCTTTGGCCAATTCAATTTTTTTCCTCCATATTCTGTCATATTTATTTTGTGGTTCCATTTATAATATCCCACATCCATATAAACACCCTAGGCTAAACGCTGTATGCGGGCTTCAGAAGTGAAATTCTGAATCCCGCACCCAACTCTAAAGCATAGTAAATGCTGCTGTGCAGCACTGTATTTTAACCCCTAAAAGCATTTGTTATGCATCCTTTGCATGTTTTAATAACGAAAAAATAAGTAGTAGGGAGGACTTGTTATTTATAACAATATTTACAGAAAATGTAAAGGAAAATGTAAATCTTCATAACATTTACATAAGTCAATTTGCTGATGCCCTCATCCAGAGATACTTATAGTAGTGAAGGAATACATTTTCTTACTGTATTTAATATTTACATAAAAAAATCACATTTCCTGTTGCTGAAAGATCATTTTCCTACTGTAGCAAATTTGCATAAATTACCTTTCAGTATCTGTATGCTCCATATAGCACACATCACATGACATCACATAATGTTCCAGGGACCTGGAAAGAAGTCTCACCTTGCAGTCAAAATCTTATGATCTCAATGCCCAATTAAATGGCGTTCCTATGTACATACAGTACAGTAATTACAGAACTATAAACATATGGAATCCAGGTCAAAATCAGTGCGCTAAATACATTAGGGAGAAGGGTGGATTTGAGAACATATCTGAGAGTGAAGTGACAGCAGGCAGGAGATGGATCTGGTTTTGGGTTTGATCCTCTATGATCTTTGATCTCGTCATTTGACAGATGGAACCAATACTCTGAATGTGTGTGAGTGTGTGTGAGAGAGAGCATGGTTGTGTTTAGGTGTTTCTGTGTTTCCAATACTTAGCTGATGTAATCCTTTTGTTAATATTACATTACTGTCACCTTTAAAGGACAATCAGTAGTTGAAATAATAACAAGCTTTCTACCCACCCCTGTTGATAAAAAGATGAGGGACTTGGCTGGGTGCATATGACCACTCTCAAATAAACTGACAGAGATATGGATGCAAGGCTGATTTGCCTTGGCTTCATTAACAAACATTGGAGTGAAGCAAGCAATACTATGGGGCATTGTGGTATTTATAAGAAACAATGTCTATTAGGCATTAATAAGAAACAATGGGTCAATTTGTTAATTAGAATTTCCAACCATTGATGTCAGTAAGCTGTCGGGGTTAAGCTACTAAAGTTAACTACAAGTATATATTGTTTGAGTTGTTTTAATGTGGCCATTATTACTGTTATTAATGTTTCAATACACGAGCAGTGACAAACATGGGCACACACACACTCACACACACACACACACTTTTAGACTCTCCATCTTATCTCCACCCAAGGGTATGCTCTCTTTGAACCCACATGAATAGCCGATGTCACATAATTACAACCCGTCTCATGGTTGGTCTATTCAATGTAAATTGCTAAGTGCTTTAATTTAAAGAGTTCTTAAGCAAAGGGCATCTATGACTGATGAGTCTCTGGCAGTAAACATCAAATTATTCAATAATTCCTCTTCTTTCTCCTTCAGTCGCTCAGAGAAAGTAGTGCAGTTCTTCAGAAATGTCGGTTTTCATTCCATGCAGTCAAGTGAAGAAGCCAATGTCACAAAGCGTTGCATGGCTTAATGGTCCCAAAGCTGATGATGAATGGTGATGAATTCCAGCTACTGAAAAGAAAAATAATTGAGTCCCACCCACTCAGATTTTTTTTATAGTCTGATTAAATTTTTTTCTGTATATCTGTCTGTCTGTTGAGTTTTTTTTTCTCATCGTCTCTCTGTGTCACTCTCTATCTCTGGCATTGTCTCTCTGACTCACTCGCTCTCTATCTCTGTCGTCTCTCTGACTCACTGTCTCTCTACCTCTGCCGTTGTCTGTCTGTCTCTCATTTTCTTCTAGCCTGTGGTCCACCACAATTGCTGTGGTGTGTGTTGGGTCAGCTGGGTCAGGTTCATGTTTTTGGAATGGGGTGAAAACGTTCTGTCCAGTCTGTGTAGATCTGCTGTCGACTGTCACTCATGGAATGACAGGCTAGGCTGTTAGTCTTAGCACTGCTGGCCATGGACTGGACGTTCATCGCCAAATCTTGGCAGACTTGTCTCCCTATCAGAATAGTTTTTTAGCCCTGTAGTGAGGTACCACGCATCGCACTGCGTCCACCTCTCCTCTACACCTACTCTCTCCCGGCGTTGGGGCCTTATTAAACCCTCCGTCTGGGCTGTTATTACTGATGCTCCCCCACTGCTCCAGCTATGGCTGGTGGCAGGCAGGGAGAACAGAACACAACAGGGCTGACTGAAGTGGTGTCTGGTTCCCCCTCCAGGCGTTCCCTCCCAGCTCAGGGTTCCACCTTCGCCGCTGTGCCTATTCTTCATCCCAGAGACAGGGCTTTGTTCTGGGCCTTCAGTCCCATGCATGCCTCAGATCCTGCATGCCTGGAAGAACTGGCCGGGAGAAAAGTTTTGATGATATACTGGGTATGCAGCGTATTGGACATGCTTCTATGGTAGAGCGGTGCACCAGAATCAGGTCAGCGGGAAGCCTGCGAGTATGGAAGGAGAAATTGGTACTTGGAATTGGATAGACTTGTTCTTTGGACTTTTCAGCTATGTAGGGTAGAAATAGATGAGAGGGAAAAAATGATGACCAAGTTCAAATGGGTCGTTTGCGTGATTTGATCTGTGTCAGTTGTACAGTACAGTGATAATTAGTTATTCATTGCATTGACTTTTCATTTGGATTCAACAGACATCTGATAATGCCTAAGACACTACCACCACTGTGATGTATATGAAATAATGTATGCTATCATATCTGATATGTTGTATTACCTCAGAAGGTAGTCACCACACAATATTCACCAAGAGATTGGCTGTAGTCCAGCTCCCCCTCTGAGCCAACAAAATGAAATCAGCTAATCGACAGATTTTTATGCTGGATTTTTGAAAAAAACAACACTTATTGTTCTTCTGTATGTATTAGAACACAAATCTGTGGATTCAGCTTTGCCTAGAAAAAAACTGCAGAAGACAGCATGTGTAACAAAAATCTGGTATATTGTTGAGTTGTGGAATCGGGAGTAAAATACAGAAATACAATCTTTAGGCCCCTTGGCTGACAGAGATTATAAGCTAAACTATTAAATTAATAAGATCATGTAAACACCCTTATTCCTTCCTGCTAGAAACACTGAGAATATATGCATTATGCAAAGAAAGATGCACTAGGTTTTTACATCCTTGTTGGGACCAAAATATATTTCCCCTTATTTCCTTATCCCCTAACCTCACTAACCTAACATATATGAGTAAACTATACCTGAACCTAACCTCTATAACCTAATGTTTATGCCTGAACTTAACTTGAACCCAACCTCAATAACTGAACATTCATGCCTAAACGTAACCTAAACATAAAGCCTTAAAGTTTAAATCTAAAACGAACTTTTTTGTCTTGTAAAATATCTATTTTTTGGGGAGGAAGGATTGGGTTTTTGCTTAATGAGCAGTAGGTCAGATTCACACCCACGGTGGAGAACTATAGGTCCACTGGAGGCAGCAGCGTGGACCAATTTCACCGAAGTTGTGATCCAACTTGTACTAAACCTAACCCCACTAACCCTAACATAACCATATCCTCAATATCTTAAAATGTATGACACAAGCCAGTGTTTCCCAATCCTGGTCCTTAGGGCCCAAAGGGGTGCATGTTTTTGTTTTTGCCCTAAAACTCATGCACCTGTTTTAAATGTTGCCCTACCACTCACACACCTGTTTTAAATGTTTCCCTACCACTCACACACCTGTTTTAAATGTTGCCCTACCACTCACACACCTGTTTTAAATGTTGCCCTACCACTCACACACCTGTTTTAAATGTTGCCCTACCACTCACACACCTGTTTTAAATGTTGCCCTACCACTCACACACCTGTTTTAAATGTTGCCCTACCACTCACACACCTGTTTTAAATGTTGCCCTACCACTCACACACCTGTTTTAAATGTTGCCCTACCACTCACACACCTGTTTTAAATGTTGCCCTACCACTCACACACCTGTTTTAAATGTTGCCCTACCACTCACACACCTGTTTTAAATGTTGCCCTACCACTCACACACCTGTTTTAAATGTTGCCCTACCACTCACACACCTGTTTTAAATGTTGCCCTACCACTCACACACCTGTTTTAAATGTTGCCCTACCACTCACACACCTGTTTTAAATGTTGCCCTACCACTCACACACCTGTTTTAAATGTTGCCCTACCACTCACACACCTGTTTTAAATGTTGCCCTACCACTCACACACCTGTTTTAAATGTTGCCCTACCACTCACCCATTGGATTGACATAATCAACCTGTCATCAAGTCTTTAATTTGAATCAGGTGTGTAATTGCTAGGGCAATTTTTGGCCTTGTTATACAGATAAACTAATAACACACACCCAGGAAAACACATTCAGCACCTAGCTGCTTTGACATATCCCCCCTAACAGAAGAACAGCTGCATGCTGGGAACAGTCTAAGAGCGCTGTGGTATCATGCTGTCTGCCAAAGTCTAACCTTCACAACCAGTTAAAAAAATTGACCTTTCATAGAAACACAATTGTTCATGTTTACTTCCTTTAAAACGTTTTAATCTTGTTGTGTAATTCAAATGGCTGTGATGGTACGGACAGGACACATTGGAATTAATTGGAATGTGTTTATTCAGAGGCAACTGGGGATTGGCTGGCTGTCGTAGCTGGCTGGTTGACTGTGTGTTGACACTGAGAATATCATTCAGTGTTGGCCTCCTACCCTTCACTGGCCAGCTGGCTGCTTGTAGTGTGTGCGTGTGCGGTACTCGTGCGTCTCTGTCTGTTTTGATTGTCTGTATTTTCTGCCTGTCTATCTCTGATTGCAGTAGACTGAGTCTTTCGAGGAGAGCAAAACGTACATGTTCTAACATCTACTGCGTGCCACAACATTTGTAGAATCAGCATTCAGTGTTACTTAATTTCATCTCCTAATAACTTTACTGACAGCAGAATCATCCAATTGGTCGCTTAGCATTCCGCGCCCTTTGAGTGACAGGAGAATGTCTGGTTTACAGATCTGTCATCCGATCACGGATAATGACAGTGTATAATCGTAGCGTACCCGAGGACTCGGCACACACCCCCTACTGTGTTTGCTCTAGTCTCCAACCCACTAACTCAAGTGGAGAAACAGAAACAGAAAGATGGCGGAGTTTTAGACATTTTGAAGACGCTGTCCGTAACCACACTCTATCACTCACACTCTCTCGATTGTCCCGTTACCCGCCGGAGGACGGCTCATAATACATGAAATGGAGTCACTGGAATGATCTGAAATATGTGGCAACAATGAGTTTGATGTATGCCATACCATTCCAGTGACCCCATTCCAGCCAACGTTATGAGCCTCCACTGCAGCTGTGCAGTTTATAATAGAGCTGGTATCTTTTACTGCCTTGGGGCTTGAGAAACAGAAACAGAGAGGAAGAGGAAGAGGGCGAGGGGGAGAAAGGGGGATTGAGCCCTCAACGCCGTTGTGTCAAGGTGCGACCGTTGGCTTCAGAGAGGCGGGTAGCTACCTAGAGGACAATGCTGTCAAGAGCTCTTTGATGGCGGGCCAGGGATATATAAAACTGGGTTATTTTGCCAACATATGGGATATAAGACCTTGTTTCACAGGGACAGACCACTGGGAATGAGAGTAGAAGGACGAGTAATGCATTGCTTAGCCCATCAACTTGATACCATGGATTCAGGTTGTGGAAGCTAAGACTCTGGCAGAGTCCTACTTGGCAACCAATTCCCTCCCTCATATTCAACCTGTCCCCTACACACCTCATATTCAACCTGTCCCCTACACACATCATATTCAACCTGTCCCCTACACACATCATATTCAACCTATTCCCTAACACCCTTATATTCAACCTAGACACTAGGTGGATGATGTTCATTATCAGGTAGAACCAGCAGACTCGAAACCTCCTAGAGTAACAGTTGAGTAAACTAATTCAACATAGCAGTTCTTCTGACCGGGGCACTATGCAGGTAAGATGTGCCATTTGGGACTCAGGTCCTGACAGGCTGACCTTTAGAAAGCAGTAGCTCTCTCTGTGTTCATTGATTTATTGAGCATGGCCTCTGGACCACTTCTGCCACAGTCATCGCAGCTCGGGTCCTCACATTGTCCTGTGCGCCTTAGCCCTCCACATTCCTGGATCAGACTTATTACTCACCTCATAATTACTACTCTGCTCTTTCACTCTTTCTTCTGCACACTCCATCCCAGCTCCCTGAGCGTCAGCTTAGCTTTTTCTCTCAGTCTGTCTCTTTTTTGTCTCACTCTGCTCCGTTTATCTTTTTTGTACCCCTTGCTCTTTCTCTATCCCTCTCTTTCTTTCTTTCTTTCTTTCTTTCTTTCTCTCTCTCTCAACAGAAAAGTCTGTCTGACATCCATGCTGGTCCTCAGGGGCCTAAGACTCTGGGAGAACTCTAAACTCTTAAACCTTGTGCCCAGCTGGCACAGCGCAGACAGGCTAGCAGGCTCTGTCTCAGTCTCCGTACTCCTAATCTTAATTAAGTCCTTCACTGACTGCCTCTCCTCTTTCACTTTGGGAGGCTGTGTGTGTTGCGGTGGGGCCTTGGTTCTGTTGGATGGTGCCCCAAAGAGCTCTTGAGGAGGCCAAATGGAATGTGTGTAGATTGTTAATGCCCTGAGTCAGACAGATTGACTTAGCAGTGAACGGGTCAAACCAATTGGACTGACATACTGGTAGTTTCCTCCGACTTTCATATACATCACAAAGCAACTACACCCAACTGATTTGACCCTCTTTTAGAGCTTGCTTGTTAAGAAATGCAGGAGCCATGATAAGCTCAAACGAGATTCGTTGTGAAAGTGTTGTTTAATGGAGGTGTCTCTTGGCTAGTTAATGCCGACCTGTCAAATTGTTGAGAACAACATCCAGATTTGTCTACCCCAATCGTTGTAAGGCCAGTGAATCAAGCTGCTGGTGATAGAGGTTTTGAGGTTGAGGACTTCTCCCCCTGACTGTCATTGCAACCTGGTCTCAGAAGGATGATGTAGACTATTTTACGTAAATTGTAGGCAGGGGATTTTGTAAGATAAATTACGTGCAGTAAAATTACGTTATAGTTATTTTACTGCACGTAAAATAAAAAAAGCAAGACCCGCTGACCTTCCGCATCCTAGACAGGCGTGCTACCCACTGCTCCAGTAAGGAACCTGTAACTGGTCTTGGCGAGTGGTGTTGTCACAACATAAATATGTTTGAAGTAATTTTCTTTGTAATCCTAAATCATAACCTTAACCCCAGTGCTGTGATACCTAACCTTAACCCAAACCCTAACCTGAACCCCAGAGCTGTGAGATGTAACCCTAACCAAACCTTAACCTAACCTTTTTTGTTTCCTAACCGTAGCCCAAACCTTAACCCTAACCTTAACCCCAGTGCTGTGATGCCTAACGTTAACGTAACATTAACGATAAAATGCTTTTATAACATATTCTAGCGACCTTGCTATTGCTATTACTCATCCTAACTCCTAGGTCTGGTGTGGGGTAGTGGGTAAGGCAACTGCCTTCTCATCCAAATGTTGCCGGTTCGAAACACCGGCCTAATAATTTGTCTTTCATAGTGTTTGTAAATATCATGCGTTTGCGTTATTTTAAATTTTAATAGCGGTCGTAACATTTGATACATTTTAATAGCGTTCGTAAGATATGTTCCGTTTTAATAATTTCGTTATGTATCTGTAACAGTGTGTCTTCGTGGCGTGTGTTAAAAAAGGAGTCGAATGCAGGGAGGCAGTCAAAGTCAATGTATTGCGTTCTTCTGACAAACAAGGCACGTAATACTCAAGTAGCGCACAAGCTCAAAAACAATCACGCACGGCAAATACAGAACACTGAACATAGAAAATTACCACACAAAGAAGCCCAGAAACGCTCCTCCGGGCCGTACCCCTCCCACTCCACCAGGTACTGCAGGCCTCTCCCCCGGCATCTCGAATCGAGGATGGAACATACAGAGTACGCCGGGCCCCCCTCGATGTTCAGAGGGGGTGGAGGGACCCCCTGCACCTCAGACTGCTGGAGGGGACCAGACCACCGGCCTGAGGAGAGAAACGTGAAACGAGGTGTTAATCCTGTAATCAGGGGGACGTTGTAATTTATAAGTTACCTCGTTCACTCTCCCCACAACGGCCCCACAAACCGCGGCCCCAGCTTCCGGCAGGGCAGGTGGAGAGGGAGGTTCCGGGTCGAGAGCCAGACCCGGTCGCCCACAGTGTCGCTACGCCAGCGGTCTGTAGCAGACTTTTGGTGTTCCCCGGCGTGCCGGATATGTCGATGGGCCACGGCCGGAGAACTGGTCTCGGGCTGGCTCTGCCACGTTGCCAAGACCGGCTGGTCCCCCAGGACACACCGGAAGGGGGTCAAGGAAGCGAATTCTGGGCATACTCTGCCCAGGGCAGGAACTCCGACCACTCCCCCGGCCGGTCCTGGCAATAGGACCGCAGGAACCTCCCCAGGTCTTGGTTCAAACGCTCCACCTGCCCATTGGCTTCGGGGTGGAACCCGGAGGTGAGGCTGACCGAGACCCCCAACCGGCCCATAAAGGCCTTCCAGACCCGAGACATAAATTGAGGGCCCCGGTCAGATACAATGTCCTCTGGCCCCCCGTAGTGGTCTATGCCCGGGTGACCCGTGGAAGGGGATGTGTGGGCCCAGTTGATGAGACGGTCACGAACATCCAGCGGGACGTACTGACCATCCGCAGGACACTGAGGAGGCCCAGGATCGCTGCGCAACACTCGCTGAATGTCCGCGTCCACGTCCCACACAACCAGCGCCAAAATGCACGAGGCGGGCAGAATCTGAGTTTAATCTACCCGTCTTCCACCGTGTCGCACAACCGAGACAGCCTGTCTGCCTTGGCGTTTTTCGTACCCGGCTCGTATGAAAGCGTGAAATCAAACCAGGCAAAAAAAAATGCCCACCTGGCCTGACGAGAGTTCAGTCTCCTCGCTGCCCGGATGTACTCCAGGATACGGTGGTCGGTCCAGACTACAAACGGGTGTCTCGCTCCCTCGAGCCAATGTCTCCAAACAGTCAAGGCGTTAAACACAGCCAACAGCTCCCTATCACCGACGCCATAGTTGCACTCTGCCTCACTGAGCTTCCGCAAGTAAAAAGCGCAGGGGCGACACTTAGGAGGGGTACCTGACAGTTGGGATAACACAGCACCTATCCCTACCTCCGAGGCATCCACCTCCACTATGAACAGTGAAGGACTATGAACACTATGGCAGTGACGGATCGGGGTGAGCCAGAACCGGGGCAGAGGTGAACATTCTCTTAAGGGTGCGAAACGCCAAGTCTGCCTCGGCCGTCCAGGTGATCTGGCTCGGCCACCCTTCAATAAGGAAGTAATAGGAGCTGCTACCTTGCCGAAGCCCCGTATAAACCTACGGTAGGAATTTGCAAACCCAATAAACCACTGCACCGCCTTAACCGTGGTAGGAACGGGCCAATTACGCACGGCTGACACACGATCAACTTCCATTTCCACCCCATCGGCGGATATCCGAAACCCGAGGAAAGAGACAGCTCGCTGGAAGAACGCGCACTTCTCTGCTTTAGCGTACAGGTCATGCTCCAACAGCCGCTTCAGCACCCTGCAAACGAGAGACACATGCTCAGCACGCGTAGCGGAATACACAAGGATGTCGTCAATGTAAACCACAACTCCGCGCCCCAGCATGTCCTTAAACACATCGTTCACAAAGGACTGAAACACTGCCAGGGCATTCATCAACCCATACGGCATCACCAGGTATTCGTAGTGACCCGTGGTGGTGCTGAAGGCCATTTTCCACTCGTCTCCCTCTCGGATTTTCTCCAAATTGTACGAGCTCCTGAGGTCCAGTTTCGTGAAGAAGTGCGCCCCATGCATTGACTCGATGTATTGGGAAATCAGGGGGATGGGATATGAATACCGGACCGTCAGTTTATTTAACACCCTGTAGTCAATGCATGGACGCAAACCTCCATCCTTCTTCCTCACCAAAAAGAAACTTGAGGAGGCGGGCGAGGTGGAACGGCGGATCTGCCCCTGCCGCAGGGACTCGGCCACGTAGGTCTCCATCGCTGCTGTTTCTGCCTGCGACGGGATACACATGACAATAAGGCGGCACAGCATCTCCCTTAAGGTTTATAGCACAATCCCCGGGCCGTTGCGGTGTCAAACGACTAGTCATGGTCTTAGAGAAGACCAGCGCTAAATCGGCATATTCCCGGGGAATGTGCACTGCGGAGACACTGTCTGGACTTTCCACCGAGGTCGCACCAACGGAAACACCTAGACACCTCTCCTGACACCCCTGAGACCACCCTGTCAACACTCTCTGCGACCAGGAAATAGTTGGGTTGTGTCCCGACAACCATGGAAGACCCAGCACCACAGGGAAAGCAGGAGAGTGAATAACATGAAATTCAATCTGTTCTATATGGGCGTGCTGTAGTCATAGTGAGGGGCACCTTGACGTTCTCAACTAGACCAGTACCCAGTGGTTTGCTGTCTAATGGACCTAGGTCTAGACAACGACACCAGTGGAATGCGCAGTCTCTGTGCGTAACCGCTGTCCATAAAATTCCCAGCTGCGCCTGAGTCTACGAGAAGTGTCATGTGATTTGCAGAGAGCCCTGACAGTGTGTGTGGTCTACTCACCTGACTCGGTGTAGGGGTGTCAGGCTTCCTTCTCTCAACCCTTTTCTGCTGGAAACAGTGGGAAGCAGAGTGCCCCTTCCTCCCACAATAGGAACACTCCCTAGACTGCACCGTCTCCCTTCGTGCGGCGCCTTCCACTTCCATGGGTTCAGGTCTGGTGACCGGGTGTACCGGAGGGGGCTGATCATTCTTGGTGCGTCCTCGGGTGGCTAGCAGGTTGTCCAGCCGGATCGCCATGTCGACGAGCTGGTCAAATGTCAACATGGCGTCCTGGCATGCCAGCTCCCAACGGACGTCAGACTGTAAGTGGCACCGGAAATTATCGATAAGTACACTCTCGTTCCAGCCCGACCCCGCCGCCAGGGTCCTGAACTCCTGCACGCTCCTCGTCCCCTGCCTGAGGTACACGAGACGTTCGCCAACCTCCCCGCCATCAGGCGGATGATCGAAAACGGCCCGAAAGAGGCTGACGAATGCCTCGTAATGGACCAACTCCAGCCCGTTTGCGGACCAAACGGAGTTGGCCCAGTCCAACGCCATGCCCCTCAGGCAGGAGACAAGGGCCGAGACCTTCTCCCTATCCCCCGGCGAAATACCCCAGCTGTAGCAAAATGCCAGAGCACTGGGCTGCGTCCCCGTTGAATCCCTGGGGAAGGCTCAGTTGAATAGTCCTCGTCTGCGACGGTGGAGACGATGGCAGGGGCACTTCGGCCGGGTTGAGTGTTGGGGGTGGCTGCTCGGCTGCTCGGGTGGCAACCTCGCCTCCAACCGCCGCATCCAGGGACGTGATCATGCTGCCTTGTTGATGCAGCAGGTCGCTCCCTGCTGGCTCCATTCTCCAGGTGTGGTATTCTGTAACAGTGTGTCTTCGTGGCGTGTGTTTAAAAAGGAGTCGAATGCAGGGAGGCAGTCAAAGTCAGTGTATTGCGTTCTTCTGACAAACAAGGCACGTAATACTCAAGTAGCGCACAAGCTCAAAAACAACCGCACACGGCAAATACTGAAGATAGAACAAAACCACACAAAGACGCCCAGAAACAAGGGAACTAATATAGGCAACCTAATGAGGGAATGGACACCAGGTGCGTGCAATAACAAGACATGACAGTGCCATGGGAGGAGGAGCGGCATAACTAGAAGGCCGGCGATGACGCAAGCCGAATACCACGTCGGGAGGGATGGCACGCGTCTTCCACGCGCGTCCTCGTTACAGTATCATACGTTTTGGTGGCGCATTGTTATGTAACTTAACGTAGTGTCACATATCATACGAAATCGGGTGCCATGGATTTTCATAAAAATAGTCTGCGTAGGTTGGTCATTATGCACAACAATTCATGTTTTAGCCTTTGGCTTCCCAGGCCCCTCAAAATGTACTGATGCCAATTAAACCAGGGGAGAGCATGGGGGATTTGGAAAAACAGTATCTAGCTAGTAAACATCAAAATGATAGCTAACTACCTACATAAACATGTGTAGTAGTAACTTCTATCATTACACTTCTAACTGAACTAATGTATAATTGTATTTAATTATACATTTACAGACAATATCCCACACTTGATAAGCATTATCTAGTCCAAATAACGCCTAATTCCACTGTTTATATTTATTTTCGCAACTTCTGTTGGTGGAGTTTTATTTTAAAGGCAAAACGGAAATACAATTTTTGTGGCTAATAGTTATTGTGGCTAGGTTCAAACAGGTTGATTTCACATTGAACGTGGTCTATATAGAAGCGTTGTCATCCCATATAAATAATATCACTTGTTGACATAGTTGTAATTCAAACCCAACCCTCTTTTACATGGTGGCACAATCACAGGGACACAGGGAATGACGAGTTCCCACTGCAGTTGCTCCTTTTAACGTCATATTTGCACCCTGTCATTGTAAAGTAGACCAATGGCTGTCCTGATGCTTGTGTCATTTCTTCTGCATTAAGACCTCTTTTAAAGAGCCTCCCGAATAAGTCAAAAAGAAAAAACTCAACCTACATTGTAGAAAATGGTCGGTGATCGCCCGTTGAGTGTGTAGGGCACCTTTGCTACATCACGTTCCAGTGTGAAAGATTGGCACCAGGGGACAGAACGAGAAAATGTCTCCAATTAAGACCAAAGCAGTGCCTCTGGTGCTTACATTAACACCGCTTGTTTAGCATGCTGTTCTTTTAATTGGGATTTTAAGTGGAATCCCACCACTGGCATTAGTCTCCACCACTTTTTTCAGACTAGGCCAGAGGTGGGAGGTGGGAACAGGAATTAGGTGAATGTTTTGGAGCTGTTTGGGCATTCTGGTGAATTCCAAAATCTGTTTATCAGACATGCTGTGTATGTTTGACTAAGAGTTTGTCTCAGTCTGCCCCTTTATTTGCCTGTTTATGCATACATACGTACTTGCGACAGTGAGTAAGAGTGAGAGAAAGAAAGCGTTTGCCAGTGGAGAAAGAATAGCTAAGACACAGTCAATGTTACAGCCCTGAGCCCTGGAACCTGTTCGTAATGATTGGATTGATTCTCAGAGTTCTTGATTTGGTGAAAGACAGAGAGTGCAGTAACCCCCTGTTGACACCGTGGAAAATATTGGTGCTTGCTTTGTGCAATCTGCCTGTCTGTCTGTCTGTCACAGTGCTGTCACAACCATACCCAGGCTCTGTCTCCATGACAAATCACCCTCCCTGTTTGTATTAGTCCACCTGTTTTAGGGTTCGCCTCCTAATACAGTTATTAGAAGTAAGTCCTCGGAACTAGCCGAGAGGCAGGCACCAATGTGCGGTTGTATCTCAGTCTGTCATGCGTCCACACGCTACATCCCCGGTAAAAAAAAATTATTTGAATTGTTTGCGATGGCTTAGTGACAGTGTGGCATGAAACATATCAGAGGAAAAGGATATTCAAGGGTATAGGATCTAGACAGCAAAGCAGAGCTTCAGTAAACTAGATGGACTGGTGAATTCCTTTCCTTTAAGTCAGAAGAGGGGGAAACAAGAAAGAAATCTAATGTTAATTGACACCACAGGAGGGACAAGACATCTAAGCATTACGCAGAGGTTGCTGTAGAAACCGTGAAAGGCTAGTTTGTTCCAATTTGCTCCAAAGTGTTAAGATCTGAAGCCTACAACCAATATGATAACTGCACGGTATAATAGCTTGAGAGTTCGATTAAAAGGGCTACAGCGTGTATATATCTTTGGCATCTTTGATTTTGATTGATATTCGTGATATTCCTTAAATGAGCTACAGTAAATTAGACTTTAGATGGTAGCCTACGGTATGTGGTTTTTACACTCAAACTTTAACAAACTTAATGGGCATATAGTTGGGATTGTGGAGGTCCCTCCCAAGCCCATTAAGCCCAAGAAACCTCAGTTTAAATGTCAAACAAGGTCGGCCTGCCTCCAAAGTTGGTTATTCGTTTTACGGGAGTATGAGCAGTTCTTTGTGGAACTATAGGAAGGAAGCACATGACTAGTGTAAATCGAAGGACTCACCCACCCCCCTTCTTGCTCTCTCTCCCTCTTTCTCTCTCTCTTGATATCTCCCTCCCTGAAATAGGTTTCTGAAGGAATAAACAACCCTCTCAGGCATCCCTTCAGCTGCAAGACCGTGTGCCAGTGATGACTAGCTGGTGAGTACTACGCTTCATTCTCTTCTTTAAAGTTTCATCAAGTTCAACACTTTATCGTTCACTCTGAGAAATGTTGTCTTCGGCTCGCAGGCACAACTTACTCTACCCTTTCGATGTGAAGCGGTGAATCTGCTTTGTGCTTTCACTGATCATTTATTTTCCATAACTTTAGGTTGCGCTTTGGTGGAAGGGTTTGGGCTGTGATTGATCTCTGTGTTGGTCTTGCTCGGTATGGCTGTATATTAGATAGATGTTTCACTCCAGACTGTGTTCCGTGCGTCCCCCTTGTTCCATACCTTTGAGATCACCTGACCTGGCAGGGACTAAACATAGGAAGCTCAAAGCCATCTATCACTCCCTTTCTGTTTCTATGGTGTCGTCCTCCCCCTTCTCTTCAGCCCCCCCATATTAAAGTGACTGAGGCGGGGAGCCTTTTATGTGAAGTCCCTTTATTCTAACGGTTCTGGAGGAGTGTAGTGGTGACGGGAAGAGGAGGGGTGAAACCTCACATTCTATCCCGCTTGTAAATTGTAAACTTAAATCTATTGCTGCTTCTCTCTCTCCTTCCTCTCATAACTCTCTGTCTCTATTTTCTATGTAACTCCCTACCATTTTGTTGGGTGGTGCCTGCAAGTCCTCCTGTTTTTATTGGCTCTATATGGGCTAATCAAAGAGTCAAAGCTCAAAAGTGATGCTAAAATGTGTTCATTTTTTTCTGTGCCTCTCCACATATGCAGTAATTAATTTAATCCATATTTTGAATAGGAAAGTGCTGTAGGTAGTTTACTTGTTGTGTGTGGATTGAGTAATTGTGGTTTTTCCAGTGCTTCTTTGAGTGTGGGAAGAACGTATAGGCAGTTGGGTTAGGTTATGTCTGTAACAATGATCAGATGCTTATATCTTCAATGCTTTGCTGTTGTCTGAGGATGAGAAGTTCCATGCTCTGTTTGAGACAGCTCAACATATACTTGAAAGAGACACATTTAATTAGCGGCATCAAGAGCAGGCGAAACCTCCTACAGCTTACTCACAGTTGTTCACAAAGCAGTAGAACATTGTCCATTTGGCACAATCAAGGAAGAACTGAGGATCAACTGCAGTGGAAACATATTTACAGTTCCAGTTCCATTTGGATTCACAGCGTACCTTTTGTTCAACGCTGTAAACTAAGTCAGGCAGTAAAAACACAACGTAGTCCAGCAGCAGATCAACACAAAGTGCAGAGGGCGAGGACATACTTGCCCTACCCTGCCGTTCTGAACAAAACCAGGGAAGCGAGAAACATTGACGGACGTGGAACGGAACAATCACTGACTTATGCAAGGAGCCAGTTCAGTTGTTTGTTGAAGATCCCCTTCACGCGTCTCTAAAGAAGGTCCAGCTAATGATACTGAATGCAGGAAGACAGGCTCCAGGGCTTTAATCGATGAACAGAAGAGCAACGTCTGGAGAGAAAGAGGTGCAACAGTTCATAATGCGTTAAGAGACAGCCTGCAAGCAGATTCCAGAGGAATAGTAGCGAGACCCTCCGGCTGCACAGACAATACAGCAACGTAACACAGGATCCAAGACACAGAAGGAGCTGCCTCAAGTTCTAAAACCCTATTGGGTAGACCAATGTCACTCCCACCGTGACCTTTTTGTGAAAGGACAGCGGAGCTTTATTTACAAGAGCGCATGGGAATAACCCAAATCGACCCGAGGGACTCAGAAGTCATTGCGGTGGCTTGGTCTGAATATTAAGATTGCCAAGCTGCTGGCCCAGTGTGAGGGATCTGCAAGAATATCTACTGTGTCGTCCTTAACTGGTGATGTCCACGGAGCCGTGAGACACCCATAATTGGCTTTGATCAATGGATCAGAGTCATGTAAAGTAACTGCAAGCCCCATATTCCGCATTCGCCTCAGAATATGACGTGACGTGACCGGAAGCCTATACCGCACACAGACAAACAGCATGGTTAAAACAGTCAAGGGACTGCTGAGAAATTGCATGCATCTGCACATGTCTCTGTCGGGTTACAGGGTCACACCTTTTCGTCATGGGCTGTCACCTGCCAAGTGCTTGACGGGCAGGACACTGTACTCCCAGTCTCTACGACTCCCTCTCTCCGACTTCGTCAGATCAATAGCTAAAACAAACACAACGAGTGTTGGACTTTCCTTGGAGGCGTTGTGCGACTAAAAACAAAACAGAGCTTAGAGGTCAGTGTGTGGGGATCACCAAAGCGCTGATGCTGGGTGGATAACCCAGTCGGAGGGGCTTGGAGGAAAAAGACCCATCTCACAGACCTTCTGGATCTACCGGCTTCACAGGATGAGGGCGCCTCAGTAAACATGCAAAAAGGGAGGGAAGGAAAGAAAAATGCTAACAACAAAGAGAATGCTAACAAAGACAGAGCCACTACCTTACCCAAAAAGAAATGTGAAGCAACCAAGGTGTTTGAAATACTACGTTATGGGAATAGAACAGGCCTACCTGTCAGAAAGAAAAACATCTGATTCTACAACTCAGTTGGATTGCCTCCTTAATTTAGATTTTGCTAACATATTTATTGTTTTTTGTAATTCCATTCCCTTCTGTTGAGCAGACCCATCCAGCTTCATTCAGTTTATGCCTAAATGTTTCCCCAAACTACTTATGTGGACCAGAATTGCCCCATCGCATTCAGGCCTTGTGGAAATGCTTGTGAAGAAGCTCCTTTCTGTCCATTGTTCGTATCATCCTATTTGCTCATGGATCTATATAAACTGAACCTCTCAGGAGCGTGGGTCGTGTTAACGTGTTTCCCTTCTCATCCCGCTGTTGTTTGCTGATATTTGTTTCAGGATGACAACAAACCGGAAGAAAACAAGCAGCTTTTCAAGTGTGAATGGACGGATGGCAGGAGGATAGAGGGAGGATGAGGTCGGAGGAGACCCAGCTATTTCTGGGCAATGTCCCTAATATTACCCTAGTTCCTTAGTAGAGCACTACTTTTCAAATATGGCCCATACGGCTCTGACAACATGGAAGGGCACTATAAAGGGAACAGGCTGTCATTCTGGACACAGGCTCGGCCTTAATGCCTTTGTCTGTTGTTGCCCGCCAGGCGAATTAAAGGGAGCTTCATTATCCCTGGCAAATTACCACACCGCCTTTGTCGGTCCGGCCATGGTACATTAGTGTGCCTTAAAAACGTGGCCCAGTGCTGCCCATTCAGAGGACAAAGAGAGGGGCCGCTGGCGGAACCTTGGCCGGCGACACAGAGGAGGCATTCACACAGGACACAGGATCGCAGGGAGCCTTACCAACGATGAGCGGGAGGGAATAGTCCGTGACTTACTTTTGCGGCCAAGTGGAACTTGCGGTGGTGATGATGTCATGATGTCACCGCTTCTCCTGTACTTTTACAACCAGGGAAGGTTTCCTCCATTTGGCTCCCTTAGTGACACAACCTGAGCTTTATCTAGACCAGCGGTCAGCAGGCTGCATATGTTGAGCAGCATGTTGCTCTTGGACCACTCCACTGCAGTTCCGTGGTGTTTTATTCATTTCATTGAATCTATATCTGTTCATTTTCGTTTCAACAAAATCAATATACCCATTTTTTAACACCTGTTCTTTGATTTCCCTATATTGCTTGCCATTTGCACATATGACTACGTCCCTGTCATCGCAACAACTACCAACAGATACAGGAGAGTTGAAGATCAAAGGAATGTGGTCGAGGGCTGGCCGCATGGCCCGATGTTTCCCAGGATGTGTGTGTTCAATTATGATTGAGGATATGATGAAGTAATTGATGTCTTTCAACATAGGTTTGGATGTAGGCCAAATGGTCCAAACCTATACTGTTTAAAAAGATGTCATCCTCATAGGATGTTAACCATCTAATGGTTATGTATACTGTAGGCTAGCCCTAGCGGTGTACAGTAGATTCATCACATTCACTCAGATCTCAGATGTTCAGATATTGCCATAGTCTTGCTGCATGAAAGGTCTCGATCAATTATTGATCATTTGCTTGGCTGATCTAAAGCTTTCCGCATATCCAACAATGATTCGCTATAGTATTCAGATAAAAAAAACATACCAGCTCTGGTAAAAAATCCTACATAAGGTGTCTTCTTAGAGTTTTTTTTTTGTGATCTGGAGGAATGTTTGGTCGCTCTAACTTGGTTTTCTCCTTTATGAGCTACTTCTCCAGCAGTAAATAAGAATAGAGAGTAAGCTTTTGTCCAGGGGCCTCGGCGGGGTCACTGACGCCGTGAATCAACTCTTCTCTTTAGGTTGTTAAGCTGGGAGCTCCAGTGGTCCTCTTGTCCTCAGGATCTTTATCATCCTACATGTCCCTGGATCAGTAGCCAGGGCAGAGCATTGACTAACTGGCTAATGATTAGCTGTCCTGTCCTCGGCCCCTGTTGTTCAGATGTACCATTACTGTAGGATGGGAAAGGCTATGAAAGCATATAAATCAGCTTGGACATTCTCTCTTTAGTTCCCTCCTCTCTTTAGTTCTCCTGTGAGAGGGACTGTATTGGACTGGTTCACTGCTCTGTTTAGGGGCTGTTTTCTAAAGTTGAAAGTTAGTATAGTAGGTAGAAGTGGACTAGAATTCAGGGTTTTATAGGATGTTATTGTTTAGGCCGTTGTGTTCATATACATTTGTTGGTATTTATATGCGATTACCCAGAAAACCAAAAAGATTTCAAAAATGTGTCTTCCTTGGCTGTACATGCCTGGATACAACTTTGTTTGTGAACCTGTCTAACTGTTTTTTTCTACTTGAATGTAAACAGACTGTATAGTGTGTTTACTGAGGTGAGAGCATTTGCCAGAAAGATGATTGGACATCTCGAGGAGAGAATGAGAAAAAGCACGAGTAGTGTTTTGAATTATTTGCAAAGTGAAGATTGCATTACTCAGTTCTCCATTTTTCCTTGTGTCATGATTTTGTCTTCAGAGGCTTTGTAACAACTTGATTCTAAACCAGATTCTATATCCAAGTTGCTCTCTCACTGCAAAAAAATTTAAAATGTACACAAAAAGATCAGTGGGGTTTGTCAGTGGGGTTTTACTAGTAACAAGACAGATTCTGAAAGAAGATACAGTCTAATTTAGACACAAAAGGATTCTTAAAATAAGAATGCAATTTTTAAAGTCTGAAAACAGTCATATTAGGCATGTTCAGATTTGTTTTTGTGTCTGAATAGGACCGAGTTGTGTGTTTTCAGAATGTGTCTCTTGTTCCAAGTAAAGATATATTGATTCAAGCAATTTATTTCAATTTATTTTAATCTTGAAGAGTAACTGCATTACAAAAATGAAAGTGCTCTTCTTGAAAATGTAACATTCAGTCAGAAACATGTTCTCTGTGAAAACTGACTACAAAGAATGTGATCTATCTATTCAATGACACAGATCGTTCCCTGACACTTCCGACCACATTCCCAGTAGGCCTGGTAGAACAATCTGGGAAACCTGACCTTCATTAGCCAATAAGAAGGTCATGGGAAATACCCCATTACGATAGACATTGGCTTAATCGGCTTAGTCTACCAAACAATCGTTCTCACAACACCTTCCCCCCTGTATCTTGTTTACACGAGCACCAACTGCAGTGTTGTGATGTTATGGGATACCTGAGGTTATAGCACAACTAAAAGCTGTCTTGATAGATCAGCTAACATCAGTAACTGCCACTTTGAACCATACCTACTAAAGGAAAAAATATAATCAGCAACATAAAAATACATAGGGAATTAGTGGGTTCAGTCACTCTTTAAGCCAATCAGACGGTTCTTCAGGATCCCTGACAATTGTGGGAAAACAGCAATGAAACTCCAAAGCTAGCCAGTTGTTAGATACTCCCAAAATCCTGTGTTTCTGCCTAATCATTCAGGAAGGTTTAAAGTGGCTAAATAATTCCTAATTATAAACTTCTCAGATTATAGTCTAGCCTTATACACAATTCACCTTAACTTGTAGAAGAGTAAGTTCTGGGTTATGGCTCTCCTTATTTCTCTTTCTCACTCGCAATCTTTCTCTGTCTCTATCTCTCTATCTTTCTTGTTATCCTCTAGTTCGCTCTAGAAAGTACTTTCATTCAGTTAAATAACAGTGACGATAGAATCATTTAAATTACTTGTTCTTCAAGTGTGAAAATATTAAGACAGAAAAAATCTAATGAGATTCAACAAACCAACTGTTCAATGTTCTTTCACGTCACTTTCACACTTAAAGAACAATAGCTTTGATTAGTGCTACTCGTAAAAACCCACTAACCCCATTCATGTCATTAAAATTTCATCTGAAATTTTTGGAACATAATGCATGTTCGTTGAAGCACCTCTAAAGATGAGAATCATGTGTTATCAACGCCTCCAAACCTGAAAAAGAATAACAGTGAGATTGTGCTAAATTACAAATCTTTAAGTTAGATAAACGAGCAAGATAATTAGCCTTATTGGTCCCAGAAATTCTTAGCACACAAAATTTCTTAGTAAAATAACTGGAGTGACTGCCTGGACACCCTTTATCTCAGGTGAAGGCAGACACATTTATTTTTGATGATGCCGTTGCCATAGCAATACACAGTATGTGCTTATCTTTTGGGTTTCAAGGAGATTTGAGAAGCGAGGTGACCTATGGTAAAAGATGATGGGAGGATCTAAGCTTGCGCTCTCCAATCTGACAGACTTCAGAAACGCAACAGTGTGTTACAGCATGCAGGTAAAATGCTTTGTTCATGTCTGAGGATGATGATTGGGCGCAGGTGAAGGGTTAAAACGCTAGGCCGTGTTGGCTTCCAGAGTATGAGATGTCTTATTGAAAAAGACAAGACCAGAGATAACAGATATCAAACCAAACAGACAATAATGATATCAGGGGTTCCATAATTTTCTCCAAAATCGACTTCTTCAAGAATCTATGCTTGTACCTGGTTTTACATGAAGTTGTTGGTAGCAGGGATGCCATTTTTCATGTTACAAAAGCTCTAATATAGAGTTGCAATAAACAGACACACTGTATTTGAATAAACTTCCAAGTGATGAACCTAACCATTTGTTTAATGTTGTTGAATTAAGAACACCTTTCTTTCTTGACAATAACAAGAACATACTCCTGCTACAAGACTGCGTTTTTTCTTCAAAGCAACCTGTGCAATTAATGTAATGAGTTAAACCATATTTAATCATAAATATAAGGACTTATAATACTGTAACATGGTGTTTTTAACACTAGACCTCATCTTTAAAGGAAGATGGATGGTTGGCTTTCACACCAAATGAATTCTGGACTTGCTGGCCGAGGAGATTTCCTGTCATGTCAAGACGTTTATGTCTCTCTCCCACTCTCTCTCTCGTCCTATATCTTTTAACCTCCATTTCTTTCCATTATTTTTTCCATCATCATATGGTATCTTTGGGAATAGGCTGTGTTTGTGTTTGTGTGTATATGTGTGTGTATATGTGTGTGTATTTGTCTCTGTGCATGTGTGTGTGTCTCTCTCAGACCGAGGCCAGTTGTCCATTGTGTCTCCATTGGTTTATCTCAGCAGCACCAGCCGACAGAACAAGCCTTATTAGCTGGCCTCTGCCTGTGGGCATGTTGTCCAAAAACATGAAATGGCCGACATATTTAGTTCAAAACCTTTACACTAGCTAGAGAAATGGAAAAGCCACATGAATGTAAACTGAGGATTAGTCTACTCTAAATGGCTGTATGTTTTCTTTATTACAAGACACAAAGACTAGGTTATCTTAGTTGTCAACTGCACAATGACCAACCAAAATGTAACATCCACTTTTGAACCAACCCCTCCTAATTGGTGTGAGGGGCTGACAGTGTTGAAAATATCTAAGATGTTTCTTTCTGATCATTCCGTGATCACAGGACCTGTTGTCCTTTCTTAAAAGTGTGTAATGTAGACATCACAGAGACATCACATTCTATTAAATAGCCCTGTGAGAGTTTGCTTCTCAAACTTTCTGTTTTAAATCTGCAGCAGGGTTATGAGCTATAATTACTGGTTTAACTCCATATGCTTTGTCATCATGAAATGTTTGAAAATCACTATGGTGAGTAATTAATCCATTTGTTTATAACTAACAAAGAGAGCACACATTAAAGAATACAACCAATTTCAGCTGCATTTAAATCGAACAAAATATGTTTTCCAGGCTGTAGTCATTATGTTACAATTACGAGACATGCTCTCTTCAGAAGGAGAGAGGTGGAGAGAGAGAGAGAAAGAGCAAGAGAGAGGGAACGGGTAGAAGAAATAATATAATGTGGGAGAGAGGGAGAGAAAGAGAGAGAGAGAGGAAAGCGTCGCCTTTTGAAGTCCTACAGAGTCAGTTGAGCTCTTGTACCATAACGTCTTAGACAATGTAGGAAATGATCACTGTCACTCTGTTGTTCTCCTCTCATCTCCACAGTTCCTGGCCCAGAGCCCAGGTCACGCATCAAGACGTCCTTAACGAGAAATCGTGTTGTGAGACCACATAGCAATTAAAATCGGAAGCGGGGTGTTTTTTTTCTAATTATATCACAATGAATTGCATTATGGTTGTGTGCTTTGTGAGCAGCGCCGGTGTCGCTGTTGTTGTTTCCTGGTGTGTTAGAGCTGCGTTGCATTTGATCGACTGTTTTTCCCCATTGCTTGTTTTACTATACAGAACATTTAGGATGATAAAGGCAGACTCTAACTAGCTCATTATGTCTTTGTCGACTGTTTACTCTCCGCGCAAATTGGTTTAAATGAACTAAAACATACCTTCTGTAGAATTACGTTTACGAGAGACGATTCACTGATGCGTTCTCAAGTGCTACGCCGTAATTGCACTGCTCTGCGTCCGTGTTTGTTTTTTAATGCTGATTGGACTGTTTGAAAATATCCATTGCCTGTGCATTTACACGTGCAGCCTAATGCAGATCTATTGCCCCAGATTCATCTTTTTACACGTATGGGATCAGATCTCTTGTCAGTTGTTCGGCAAACGTCAGAGTCTGGCTTGTCTTCTAAACTCTGCCTTAGAGTTTAGTGGACATATCCAGTATTCATTGGAAACAGAGTGAATGTCAGGTGCAGAATACAATACTTGCTGGCTGTTTCGGTTCTCCTTCCAGTCCTTCTCTCTCCAACAGCGGCAGTTATGTTGACAGCCCTTGGTAGAAAGGTGATAATGGCTGTTGTTCTGGGGTGTTAGTGGTCTGTGGTTAACCTCCAAATGTCTGCCAACTGTCACATGAATGTGTGTGAGTGTGTCGTAGCGAAGAATGCCCCAATCCTCTTGGCCGTACCGAATGTGTAAAAGCTGAAGGAAAGAGAGCCCAGAGTTAGATAAAAGTGGCCTTTGAAACAATATTATCATCGATCTCATTCAGGCGGCACTGGCGTGATGAATAAGCTGCTGGTTATTCATCGTCCTACACTGTTCTGCAAGGGGCATCTGAATTACACCCTTCAAAAATCACTATTCAAATTTAGTCTGCAAATTCATGTCTTCAGTCTGCAAAAAGACCTTCCCTTAAATCTGAAAACAACACTGGGAATGTTGTCAAATCCTTTTGAATATAGCCTTTTAGATATTCAGTTGTTATTGGTGTGTCCACCCCTCTTCCAGTGAACAAATTACATTGTTCTGCTGGAATCAGTTCTAATCCTGATCAGAGGCAGTGTTGCTAGTTTCATGTGCGTGTGTTTGTGTGTTTGTGTGTTTGTGTGTGTTCGTGTGTTCGTGTGTGTGCGTGTGTGTTTGTGTGTGTTTGTGTCTGCGTGTGTGTGCGTGTGTGTGCGTGTGTGTTTGTGTGTGTTTGTGTCTGCGTGTGTGTGCGTGTGTGTTTGTGTGTGTTTGTGTCTGCGTGTGTGTGCGTGTGTGGGATGTGGACGTGCAGCTCTGAGGATCAGATCACTAGCTTCAGCTTTCCTCTCAGGAGACCGAAGAGAGTGAGAGTGTGTGTTTCTAAAACAGAGGAACGAAACGGAACAGGAGACCTGGAGGAGAGGGAGACAGGGAGAGGATGAAGAAGGAGAGACCTGGGAGAGAGAAAGGGAGGGAGATATACAGGGAAAGACACATGAGGAAGGAAGTGGAGGGAGAGATAGAAAGGTAGACAGGTAGAGAAATATGACAGGAGGGAGAGAAGGAAGAGAAACAGATAGAAGGTTCTCAAGAGGCTACATCCAGCACTCAACATTGCCTGTGGAAAATGGAGGAGGTGAGGAAGACTGAGGAAGAAGACCTCAAGCTTTTGAGGAAGGCTATTGATCCCCCCAGTGCATTTGTGTGTATGCGCGCACGTGTGTGTGTGTGGGTATGTGTGTGCGTGCGCGTTGTTCATGTGCACACACTCACCGAGTCTCCAATTTAAAACAGAGCAGACCCCCACTGGCAACCAAATCAAGGCTAGACAAAAAAGGCATTAGAGACAGACCAATTAATGGGTAAGTAACCTCATGAATCAATGTCCCAGACTAACACCAGCCGGCCTACGGACCTGTTGCGACGGCACGTTTGAAGGTGGTTTTAGAGTGCTCTTACTCTGAGGAGACTTGTTGTCAGCCATATTCTGTATGTTGGCCGGACTTTATGCGACACCAGACATAGATCCTGATGGGTTTAAATGCCAGCGACTTAACGGAGCGATAGCCCCGTCCCGTCCAGGGCCCCCTGGTGGTGACTGACCTTACAGACTACTTCTCATTGTCATCAACTTTATTTACTATCCTTTAGGTTTAATTGGAAAAGCTGACAGCAATTGTTTGAAGAGTTGTTATGTAATCATGGACATCTAATTGAATGCCTCTTCTCATACCTTTCCAGACAGGCCCGTTGGACCTTGTGGGAGAAGGGACTGTTTTATTAAAGTTCTGTGTCTGTTCTCGATGTGTGTGTGTGTGTGTGCGTGCATGTGATCCCGTGGCAGTACAATAGTACCAAGTGATGAATGCCTTCAGCCAAAATCCAATAAAGAGGATGTGGTGTGAGCACTGGGTGGTACCACAAATCTCCCCCCTCTCACCCTTTCTCTCCCTTTGTCTCTCTCTCTTCCTTCCTCTCTCTAACATCTCTCTCTTTCTCTCCATCCCTCCATCCCTCAACCCATCTGTCGTACCCATCAAGGTCCACGTCAGCCAGACGATTGTTCAGGTCTGATCAATGTGCTCCGACAAACCGAGGAGTGAAACTGTGTTACTTCGTTGAAATACCCACCTGAGTCTCCATTGGTTTCATGCTGCCGCAGAACGTGAACCAGATGTGTCCGTGTGTGTGTGTGTGCGTGCGTGAGTGTCTGTACGCGTGTGTCTCAAATGGCTTCAGCCAGACGGTTTCCATATGTCTCTATGTGGCGGGCGGTCAGCGACGTGAGAATGCGGTCTTGTCCATGCCTCTCCTCTTATTGTCTCAGGACAATCAGTGGACTGAACACTTAGCACCAAATCAACAGGACTTAATGAAATAAGCTGGAACGTTCTTTGAGTTACGCTGAGATTTATATTGGATTCCGATGTAACAGTATTCGGGCTGGGTGTTCCTTTTAGAAAGAGAGAGTGAAAAAGGGATTTAATAATGAAGGTGAAACTAGTGTTTTTATATTTGTAGAGTTATTACTTATGAAGACTTTGTCCAGTGTGAGAAGGACCTGGCAAAGGAGTGTTTTTGACTAGAGACCAGTGGGCCCTAAACGGAAGAGGGTACCATTTGCGTCACAAACAAGGCTTTAATGTGATGTGATGTCCCCTCCTCTTTGGAACAACTTTGTCATGTCTCTTGATCTACAGACAGGGGGCAAATGAAAGGAAAACCCTTTGTAACGAGGGGTTTATGCACTGCCACACCACAACAACTCTCTCTGAGTAGTTCTCCATGGATTGCCTTTGCTGACCCAGTCTGATCGCGTCCTGCATTGATATTCTCAGTCACCTGTGAAAGAGTTTCCCTTCTGTTTCTCCTGACATGTCACGGTAACGCACGAGCATCACTGTCATCGAAATTCCCCTTTTGACCACAATTTCCGACGTTATTTACTGATGTCTTTCCCATAGATCTAAATGCAGATGCAACTTTAGTCGCTGTTCCTATTCACACACTAGCCAGTTGAGCATTCTTTGTGTCTGAAGTTCCTGCCGTCCGTGCCCCAATAACACACCCTCTTTCAAAGTCACTTAGATCTACATCCATAAATCAAGGTAATCTGAGCCTGCTGGGTATAACAGATCATACGTTAATTTCGTCACAAACCCGGCCCCCGCTTTGACTTCGACCCGCGTGGCGATTTTCTCCGACCGCTGATTTATCTCATTACGCTCACTGTTGGTAGACCTACCGCACGTTAATCTGGCTCCTCGCCCACACACAATGGAAATGTTTCTCTGTCACCGAACCAATCAGTCAAAACCAGACGGTCGTCACTGGGTGAGAGGAGATAATGTTGTATCGCTGACGGAAGGACGACACCGCCAGCACTGCGTTATTAACAGCGCCGACGTCTTGTGATGGCTCGGGTCGCACGTATTGAGTCTCGAGTTGTAGAAGCTGGGCTCTGGTCCTCCTCTTTCTGATTCTCGATGCAAGGCACGAACAACGGTGTGCTATATTAAGGGCTTTTTGTTTTGTTTTACGGCTAGTCTTTAGCGTACAGGACAGTGCTTACTGCGTCTGTACAGTACTTCTGATCCTCAGAGTAGATGAAGAAGTGGTGTGGAAGTTATTTCCTGACATGTGGCTCAGCTTCATTTTACAGTGCTTTCCTGGGTGCCTCTAAAGTTCAATCAGGGTTTTCTAAGTTGAAAAACTGAATGCTGTCCCCATGGAAGGCTTTTCCTCTCAGTCTGAACTACACCGCCATTCAAGCTCAGCCTCTGCAGATTTAGGGGGATTCTGTGTGTGTGTCTGTGTGTATGTGTGTACGTGTGTGCACGCTCTCATCAATCAACGTTTGTGTGTCCATTCCCTGTGGCCAAGACAGGCACTGTGATTGAATCCAGCCAGGCGCAACTCTAAGGCAGCCCACCTCTGGTCTCGACGAACAGTCTTTTCATTACCCCACTCTGCTGTTTTTGTGTGTATGTGTGTCCTTGTCAATCTGGGTGCCGTGTGTGTGTGTGTGTGTGTGTGTGTGTGTGTGTGTGGACGCCTGCTTCTAGTATGTCTCTTTATGTGTGTTCATATCAGGATGTGTGTGTGTGTGTTCTTGTATACCTGTGTATTTGTGCTAGTGGGCTGGACAGACTGTCTGGTGGAATTCTCTCTCCCTGTCTGCCCCCATACTGCCTACTGCTGATGGGATCAGGACTGTCTCTCAGTCCCATTAATAATAGCCTCAACCTCCCGCTCCCCTGGTTTACTGGGTCACTGCCTAGAGCACACACACGTACACACGCAAACACCCAACACGTGCATGCCGTATTGCTTTCAATACCTCTGATAATTTGCTAGCCGCATCTTTATCAGTTCTTCAGTAGTGTGAGTTTTATCATATCGAGAGGTCTGTTTAGTTCTGTGCAGCTCTCCTTTTGAAGTCTCTTGTAATCAGTTTGCTCATCAATTAAAGAGTCGGAGAGCCCTTCGGTCTGAGTTTTGTTTTCTGTCCTCTCCAGTTAATGAGGACAGTACTCCTCCTGTTGTCCTTGAGATAGTAGCTAATTAGACTGAGTTGAACCATCTTTGCATCATTGGTTCGTAATGCCTGCTTCTCTCCGATAAAATGCCACGCCACCCAGCACAACAGCTTGTCAATTCAGGAGTTGTCTCCTGAAACAGACATTATTGTTCGCAGGGTTTCCAAGGAGGGCCTGTGGAGATTGGTCACGTATGCGTGAGGAGAACAGCATCTCTGATTGGCTAGAACTTTTTTCAAACTGACCAATCCATTGCCATCTCTTTCTCTGTATCTCAGCCACCCTGGTGATAGGAGGAAAGAGGTTATGTTGGCATCACACTCCTATTACTCGTTACCATCGGTTGCACATTTGGTTATCCATAATGCTGAGTATTGTGATTTTGAAAGTTTTTCCCTCATTGGTCCAGGCTTATCCTTGTCTTTGGTATCTCCCCATACAAAAGAGGAAACAAGAGAGACAGAGAGAGAAAGCAGAGGTAGACGGAGAGTGGTGACCTCTGACATTGCTATAGACCTGGGCTTTATGGGACATACAATCCTCTATATGCCAATCAGAGGTCAATGCCCCTGCACACTCAGCCAATCAGAGGTTGTTACCCTCAGTTGTTGTCTTTGTGTTTGCTGTCACCCATGTCCCAACTTTTTTTTCCCCTTTACAGATCCACAGGGTCCAGCCCTCCCTGCGCAATTTTCCTTAAATTCACTAGCCATGTCAAATCAATAGACCAATTTTTCAAGTTTTTGTCATTTAGCAGACACACTTGTCAATACCAACTTGCAGGAGCAACTAGGTTTAGCAGTCATGCTCAAGGACATTTATTTTTCCAAGTGAATTGGGGACGTAGTCGGGTACAGAACCCTGGTCTCTGGTGGGGAGCCAGGAGTGTTTACACTGGACCACGGCTCGGAATGAACTTCCTATTTGAAAAATATTCTCCGAACTGGTGAACTTTGAAGTTAGCTAAGGCAATGGGGAAATGTCAAACGCAGGACGGTGGGCTGTTCTCTATAGGCTATGCAGAGCATACCGAATGGTATGTTGACTCGTAAAGTAATAGGCTTACGTGGAACACATCAAAGGACTGGCTCAGTGTGCTCAAGGAAAATCGTGGGGTTAAGGGGAGAGGGTATTTTCAATCCCGGGTATCCTAAACGTTTAATGAGAGTATATAGTAGCGGTATTATTGTTCGGCGGAACTTTTTTGACCATTGTTTAATACTTCCACTTTGAAGGTTTAAACCGTTAGTTAAATCCTCCATGACAGACCTACCATGAACAACTGGGCTATGAGTGATAACTCCAGCGTAGACCTTTAGCCACTTTAAACTCTCGAGTTTCCATGCAAACCTCCCAGACAAGTTGGGTCTGATAAATCAATACAAGCCCCAGGGTTCTCACAGTTCTCACTGTGAAATACACCGTGAAGGAGGATCAGGTAAACTGGAGATATGCACTCGATGTGCTTTATGGCATTTATTCTGTATGACCTCACGGGACTGGTCAAAGGTAGTGTACTATTTAGGGAATAGGATAACATTTGAGATGTGTCCTGTCTGAAAAGCAGACCTATAGGGTATTTTTTTTTACACACAGCAAATAAATATAGCAAGAAGATGAAGTAATAATATACATAACTCTGTACATAGCAGTGTATTGAATATTGTAGATGGCAGTAATATACATAAAAAATTAACTAGCATCAATTCTGACAGAGTAGGATGGGAGAGTATGAACAGTATGGTAGAAGCATTGAGTATTATAGATATATATGAGTGTAATATTGCTTATGAATGATACATGCAAAGGAATATTCTAATGACCCCATTAAATGTACCTGAAAGGACATCAGAGCACCTGGGATGTTCATGCATGATCAGTATGATCATGGACCAGTGTTACTGGTTGTGGAGCCTGATTATGGCCTGAGGGAAAAAACGGTTTGTGAGTCTGGGAGTGCATGCCCTGATGCTCCGGTAATGTCTACCAGATGGCAGCAATGTGAACAAACCAGGCAGGTGGCTGTGATCTTTGATGATGTTCCCTGCTTTCCTCAGGCATCGTGTAGATGCCTTGCACGGAGGGGAGATGGCACCCTATGATGCGCTCTGCAGACTTTACCACCCTCTGGAGGGACTTGCGGTTTGCAGCGGAGCAGCTGTCGTACCAGGCAGTAATGCAGCCTGAGAGGATGCTTTCAATGGTGCACCTGTAGGAGTTGGTGAGAGTTTTTGCAGACATGCCACATTTCTTGAGTGTCCTAAGGAAGTATCGTAGTTTTTGGGCAGTTTTCACTGCCCAGGATGTGAGCCAGTCTGAACAGTAGACCTATAGTATGTGAGACAGTCTGGAAAGTAGACCTATAGTATGTGAGACAGTCTGAACAGTAGACCTATAGGATGTGAAACAGTCTGAACAGTAGACCTATAGGATGTGAGACAGTCTGAACAGTAGACCTATAGTATGTGAGACAGTCTGGAAAGTAGACCTATAGGATGTGAAACAGTCTGAACAGTAGACCTATAGGATGTGAAACAGTCTGAACAGTAGACCTATAGGATGTGAAACAGTCTGAACAGTAGACCTATAGGATGTGAGACAGTCTGAACAGTAGACCTATAGTATGTGAGACAGTCTGAAAAGTAGACCTATAGGATGTGAAACAGTCTGAACAGTAGACCTATAGGATGTGAAACAGTCTGAACAGTAGACCTATAGGATGTGAAACAGTCTGAACAGTAGACCTATAGGATGTGAAACAGTCTGAACAGTAGTCCTATAGTATGTGAGACAGTCTGAACAGTAGACCTATAGCGTGTGAAACAGTCTGAACAGTAGACATATAGCGTGTGAAACAGTCTGAACAGTAGACCTATAGGGTGTGAGACAGTCTGAAAAGTAGACATATAGGATGTGAGACAGTCTGAACAGTTGACATATAGCGTGTGAAACAGTCTGAACAGTAGACATATAGCGTGTGAAACAATCTGAACAGTAGACCTAAAGCGTGTCAGTGCACATGAGGTGGTTGCGTGTGTGTGTATGTGGGTGTGTGTGTGTGTGTCCGTACTGTGTTACCAGTATGGGTGTGATGTGATCTGGTGGGTCCAGAGATTGCTGGATATGCTTTCCCTCCTAGAGTTCTGCCAGTCAGCCTTCCTGCAGATTGCTTTTGACCATCCATACATCATGCTAGACCTGTGTGTGTGTGTGTGTGTGTGAGATCCAGGTCTAATAATACAGAAGTCCCCAGAATGACAGCAAAGCCTGACAATTTGGTCCCCCACAAGGTGAAAAATAAAAGTAGTTACATTATTGCACTTTAGGGTTAGATGAGATGGGAAAAAGGGGCACAATTTCCTGGTCGCAATGACAGAAAAGCGTGTTTGTGTTCATGATCCTACTTGCTTACTATGTAACATAAAATGGGTTATAGTATGTTAAGTGAACTGGTGTATTATATTATATAGTTTGGACTGATTTTTCTGGAGTCTGATGATAAAAAGTGTTCTCCAACTGTCACTGCACTTAAGGCAGTATCAAATGAGTTTAGCTGCTCGCGGGGCAGTGTGATTGGGCTTATAATGTCGCGCCGTAGGGGGCCCTCTCTCCCCAGGCCTTTGTTTTCTAATCAAAATCTCTCCTTCCTTCTGTGTTGGTTTGAATCTCTCCCTCTCCGGAGGGTTTTGAATTGTACTGCATGCACCATAAAAATACTCTGGTGGTTGTAAAGCACACTTTTGTTCCAATGTGTATAAGGCAGAATAATGTGGTAAGATCTGCCATTGCAATCAGAACCTTTTTTGGGGATTCTGAGTGTTGTACTCAGTTGTTTTCACTCCATAGTGCGTGTCTTAAATTGCATACCATTCTTTATTAGTGCACTTCTTCTCAGCAGAGCCCTATGGGTCCTAGTAAAAATGAGTGCACTCAACAGGGAATAACGTGTCATTTCAGAGGCGGCCAATCTCTACAGTGGGTAACCCATGTGAGGAAACAGAATACAAGAGAGCCGCAGGAGTGAGAGAGCCTCTTCATCAGTCGGACTGCTCAGATTGATGAGGTTTCCGGGGCTTTGACAGATGTTCAAATAGCATGGAGTCATTACACCCCCTGACATTCAACTGGCTCCTGACTAAAAGAGCCTCCTTGCCCAAACGTATCAGCAACGTTCGAAATACCTGGCGCCCACTTTGCACCCCGCGGCCCGGCCCCGCCGTGGAGAGGGCGAAGCGCAGGCAGGCGCGTGGTGACGTTCTGTCGGCCGGTCCTCTGTGACTGGTCAGGTGTCGTTGTGTTACGTTTATGATGCAGACCTCGGGTTGTGAGAATGTCAACCCCCTCATATCGTTGGGCTCAAGCCTTTCGGGCAGAATCAGCGGCGTCACCGCCGTGTCAGGAGAACGCACCTTCCTTCGTTCACCTCAGTCAAGTCCCAGTGCTCTCTGCCGTGGCTGCGACTCCGAGGTCACTCGAGCACATTCCTCAGGAAAGTCCTTTCTTCGATTCGAACGGGCCTACTCACGCGTGATCCCTGTGACTCAAAGAGATGCTTTCCAGGACCCTTACGTCATTCCAGAAAAGGCCCTTTCAGATCACCCCGTTGTGTCCTGCATTCCTATAGATCTGTGTGTAGCCCTACACACCCCCCTCCTCTCTTCCCATTTGGTCCTTGAGGGGCCCCATTGTCGCCCCCCCCCCACCCCCCCTCCTGTTTCCCAGCCCCTGCGGGCCATCTCAGAGCTGGCGTTAAGGAGATTGGTGAAGCCGGGCTATTGAGTAGCATTAGACATGGCCAATGTAACCCTGATGGGACCAAACCCCACAGGAAAAGATGGGGAGGGGGGTTGAATAGGGATGAGGGTATGGTCGCAGTGTGTGTGTGTGTGTGTCTCCGAAGAGAGAGAGAGATAGTAAACCAGCTAAAGGCAGAACAGACAGTCACTTTTAATTGGCGAAAGCTCTCAAGCGCTTTAGTGCAGATGTAAACATCCTAGGATGTGATGAAAATTAATTTGACACTTTGCGTTATTGATTTGCCCAAACCGGTGGACCAGGTGTGAAAGCTTTAGGAATCACTTAACTGATGAAGTAGATGTCTGCAATTTGGCACCTATCTGGGAATTTTCCAGTCTCGTGGGGAATCCCTGGTCCTGTTTTAGTGTGTTCGTTTTTTGGACTGTAGACACGGCTCAGGTAGTTACATGTTCCAGTCTCTAGCTGTCTCTCTCTCTTTTAAATGGTGAAATATTTTAATTATTTGCTAGATTTATCTCTGCGCTGTTGGTTGTTGTGCTGTTGATATCTCGCTGTGCTTGAGAAAGATGTGGGTATCACATTGGGTTAATTAACAAACAGGTGCAGCGCCTTAGATTCCTGGGAGGGTGTTCTGAGCTGATGAGCTGGTGTTCAATATCACTGGTATTTAAGATAATGACGAAGTTACTGTGTGTGTGTGTGTGTGTGTGTGTGTGTGAGATTGTGTTTTCCAAACAGAAGGCTCAATGACAACAACAAATTTTTCATATACTTACTGCTCATGGGGGCTCAATAATAAGTCCTTGTAAGATGCTTAACAATCACATCTAATCAACACAGTATGATCCACTGCTTCGAAAAAACCCACTGGAGAGGAAAAGGTTCTACTTAGAGACTTCCCTTACAAACTCCCCAAAATAATGTGGAAAAAATTCAATTTCGTACAGGTTTAAAAATAATGTAAACAAATGATGGGGATAAAATGGAATTATTAACTGTTTATTACTTGTTCTATTCCTTAGGCGTACAGATCAGTGGTTACATCTGTTCGTTGGCAGTACAAGCCCTTATTTCCCTGATAGGGAGCAGCAAGCCAGCCCCGTTATTTAAGAACAGCATCTCAAAAGCTCAAATGGCCCCTAATTATTTCACTACCTTAAGAACAGGGCCTGTAGGGTGGTGTAATACTGTAGACCAGGGCCTGTAGGGTGGTGTAATACTGTAGACCAGGGCCTGTAGGGTGGTGTAATACTGTAGACCAGGGCCTGTAGGGTGGTGTAATACTGTAGACCAAGGCCTGTAGGGTGGTGTAATACTGTAGACCAAGGCCTGTAGGGTGGTGTAATACTGTAGACCAGGGCCTGTAGGGTGGTGTAATACTGTAGACCAGGGCCTGTAGGGTGGTGTAATACTGTTGACCAGGGCCTGTAGGGTGGTGTAATACTGTAGACCAGGGCCTGTAGGGTGGTGTAATACTGTAGACCAGGGCCTGTAGGGTGGTGTAATACTGTTGACCACTACCTGTAGGGTGGTGTAATACTGTAGACCAAGGCCTGTAGGGTGGTGTAATACTGTTGACCAGGGCCTGTAGGGTGGTGTAATACTGTAGACCAGGGCCTGTAGGGTGGTGTAATACTGTTGACCAGGGCCTGTAGGGTGGTGTAATACTGTTGACCAGGACCTGTAGGGTGGTGTAATACTGTAGACCAGGGCCTGTAGGGTGGTGTAATACTGTAGACCAGGGCCTGTAGGGTGGTGTAATACTGTAGACCAGGGCCTGTAGGGTGGTGTAATACTGTAGACCAGGGCCTGTAGGGTGGTGTAATACTGTTAGACCAGGGCCTGTAGTGTGGTGTAATACTGTAGACCAGGTCCTGTAGGGTGGTGTAATACTGTAGACCAGGGCCTGTAGGGTGGTGTAATACTGTAGACCAGGGCCTGTAGGGTGGTGTAATACTGTTAGACCAGGGCCTGTAGGGTGGTGTAATACTGTAGACCAAGGCCTGTAGGGTGGTGTAATACTGTTGACCAGGGCCTGTAGGGTGGTGTAATACTGTAGACCAGGGCCTGTAGGGTGGTGTAATACTGTTGACCAGGGCCTGTAGGGTGGTGTAATACTGTAGACCAGGGCCTGTAGGGTGGTGTAATACTGTAGACCAGGGCCTGTAGGGTGGTGTAATACTGTAGACCAGGGCCTGTAGGGTGGTGTAATACTGTAGACCAGGGCCTGTAGGGTGGTGTAATACTGTAGACCAGGGCCTGTAGGGTGGTGTAATACTGTAGACCAGGGCCTGTAGGGTGGTGTAATACTGTAGACCAGGGACCTGTAGGGTGGTGTAATACTGTTGACCAGGGCCTGTAGGGTGGTGTAATACTGTAGACCAGGGCCTGTAGGGTGGTGTAATACTGTAGACCAGGGCCTGTAGGGTGGTGTAATACTGTAGACCAGGGCCTGTAGGGTGGTGTAATACTGTTGACCACTACCTGTAGGGTGGTGTAATACTGTAGACCAAGGCCTGTAGGGTGGTGTAATACTGTTGACCAGGGCCTGTAGGGTGGTGTAATACTGTAGACCAGGGCCTGTAGGGTGGTGTAATACTGTTGACCAGGGCCTGTAGGGTGGTGTAATACTGTTGACCAGGACCTGTAGGGTGGTGTAATACTGTAGACCAGGGCCTGTAGGGTGGTGTAATACTGTAGACCAGGGCCTGTAGGGTGGTGTAATACTGTAGACCAGGGCCTGTAGGGTGGTGTAATACTGTAGACCAGGACCTGTAGGGTGGTGTAATACTGTTGACCAGGGCCTGTAGGGTGGTGTAATACTGTTGACCAGGTCCTGTTGGGTGGTGTAATACTGTAGACCAGGGCCTGTAGGGTGGTGTAATACTGTAGACCAGGGCCTGTAGGGTGGTGTAATACTGTTGACCACTACCTGTAGGGTGGTGTAATACTGTAGACCAAGGCCTGTAGGGTGGTGTAATACTGTTGACCAGGGCCTGTAGGGTGGTGTAATACTGTTGACCAGGGCCTGTAGGGTGGTGTAATACTGTTGACCAGGGCCTGTAGGGTGGTGTAATACTGTTGACCAGGGCCTGTAGGGTGGTGTAATACTGTTGACCAGGGCCTGTAGGGTGGTGTAATACGGTAGACCAGGGCCTGTAGGGTGGTGTAATACTGTAGACCAGGGCCTGTAGGGTGGTGTAATACTGTTGACCAGGGCCTGTAGGGTGGTGTAATACTGTAGACCAGGGCCTGTAGGGTGGTGTAATACTGTTGACCAGGGCCTGTAGGGTGGTGTAATACTGTTGACCAGGGCCTGTAGGGTGGTGTAATACTGTTGACCAGGGCCTGTAGGGTGGTGTAATACGGTAGACCAGGGCCTGTAGGGTGGTGTAATACTGTAGACCAGGGCCTGTAGGGTGGTGTAATACTGTTGACCAGGGCCTGTAGGGTGGTGTAATACTGTAGACCAGGGCCTGTAGGGTGGTGTAATACTGTAGACCAGGGCCTGTAGGGTGGTGTAATACTGTTGACCAGGGCCTGTAGGGTGGTGTAATACTGTAGACCAGGGCCTGTAGGGTGGTGTAATACTGTAGACCAGGGCCTGTAGGGTGGTGTAATACTGTTGACCAGGGCCTGTAGGGTGGTGTAATACTGTAGACCAGGGCCTGTAGGGTGGTGTAATACTGTAGACCAGGGCCTGTAGGGTGGTGTAATACTGTAGACCAGGGCCTGTAGGGTGGTGTAATACTGTAGACCAGGGCCTGTAGGATATGTGCCTGCAGGAAACAGTATTCCATGTAGGATGCAGACATTGCTTTCCGGTTGGGCTGGAAGCCGTTCCATCTGTGTCTTAATTGATTCAGATGAGATTCAGGTGAATGGCTTTCTATTGAGTTGTAATTAGTAGTCCTGTGGGTACCAGGAGAAGAAAGAGAAGACCCCACACCAGAGAAGGTACAGACAGAGCGCTCAGGGCCTTAAATCCCCGTCTCCACAGTGGAGCAGAACCACAGCAGGGAGTCAGTGACTCATTCTAAACATTTATGTCCGGATGGGAGGAAACACACATCTTCTACACCTGCGGGGAACCTGAAGGACATGGACAGACTCCCTCCGCCATCATTAAAGGACACGTTTTAAAGGAGTCTTTTTTACTGTCTCCACATGACCGCACTGTCTCCCGCCCTGTCTTTTGCTTTAGTTTTAATGAAAGGCAACATTTTGAATAAGGCTATTGAGTTTAATGGGACTGAGGGGAGCAGGGAAACATCAAGACGATGTACCCACTCACCACTCACCACTCCAACCCATACCCAGCACTGAATATCAACGACAGAAACAAGCCAAGACAGGCCTAAGTCTCTCCCTGTCTCCTCACTAACCAGGGTTTTTTTTGTGCCCCACAGAAATAAAAGAAACTTCTGTTGACCTGAACTTACTCTTGAGAGTTAGAATAGTAGAATGCACATTACTAACCAGGTAGATCAAGCCCTTAAGGCTGACTGACTGACAGCCGGGGATGTCAGCAAAGAAATACATACTTTTGTAATTGCGTTGGTAACCGGTTTCAGTAAGACACCTCTGGGGGTGGTGTTATATTGCCAATATACCATATAGCTAGGTGCTATATTGTTGCGATATTATTTACAGTGCCTCAGCCTCACTCACATTTTTCAGATGGGAAAATTAGCATAGCTTTAACAAACAGCGATCTACATTTTCCCTCAATTAAATTTGTGTCACTCGTTCAGATATATTTCAAATAATGCAAACCGATTCAACCCTAAGCCCAAATAATAAGTACAAATGCAAATGTTCTTTTTGTCCCATTGCAAATATAAAATGAATTTCACTTTAGACCTGTGATTTGAAGCATCCACTTGGTGAATTCCTGTTTTTGTGGTCCCATCCGATCAAAGTTGCCCTTTCCCTATCATGTATTATTTTCCTGGACCATTGGCCTGCTATTATGCCAGCGAACCAATGCAATTACTGTATTTATAGTTAATGGCGTCCACCAGACTTCCCTCTCACTCACCTCGCTTTAAGACACAGGATGTGGTTGTCAGTTAGCGGATATTGAAAACTTGTTCCCCATTTTGGGATAAAAGACATATCCCCTTCACTTTTGATGCTTCCTCCAGGAGGATACCAGGCTATCCTTACCTCTTTTGTAGGCTGTGTTACATCATCAATCACCCAGCTCCCAATCTCTGTCTCCGGGAGGGTTATGAGTCTTGTCACTTAGCTAGAGACACTAGTTCATTATATTCACTGTTACCATGGATACGGGATGACATGGAGTGGCAGTGAATGAACGAGCTGAGATAAACCCTATGAAATAAGAGCAAATATCAATGACTGGACTGGTGTGTCTGTGGGCTTGCGTGCGTGAGAGGGAATATGTGCACCCATCACGACACCTGGACCTCCCTCCTTTAGCAGTATGCCTCCGTCTGACCGTGGGAGAGGCTATTGACAGGAAACGTGCCTGGGCATTGATAGCCAAAGCCCCTGGAAGTTCACCCTTAAGCCTCAAGCACACAGTCCACAGTCCTTGGATAATTAACTGAAGGACTCCATTTCCCAGTCAGACCGTCTGTTGTCTGTGTGTCTGAGAGTACCTGTTTGTGTCACAGAAGACTGTTTGCCTATTGTTTCACCTTGGAGAACAGCGAGGGGGATATTCAGGTGGGCCTCTCTGACTGTCCACACACACAAACATAAGCATGGTGCCAGTTCAGCCTGCTTGCTGTATCCCCCTGGGGGCTGTGACCAGATGTTAAAGGCTACATTTCTGCAGTTTTGTGGGTTAGAAATGTGTGTGTTTGTAATTAGGTCTGTGTGTGATAATTTATATGGACTAATGAATCCACATCTGTCCTCCCTTAGTGCCAGTACAGCCAAGCCTACACACACACACACACACACACACACACACACACACACACACACACCAATGTTGATTGCACTTTAAAAAATCCACAAAACAAACCCTAATCTTAAACCTTACCCTATCCTAACCTAAAATCGAACTTAACCTAGCCTTAACACTTATATCTAACACTTAACCCTAACCAGTAAGTCT